>NC_045725.1:10561091-11207495 GCF_009834535.1 Camelus ferus | reverse complement strand
GATCAAGTCCTAAATGCAGGCACCCGTTTACAGGAACTGCAAGGGACAGAGAAACAGGGTAAGTAACATCACAAAGTAGCAGCCAGAAAATTTAGATAAAACTGAATGCTGTGTTCTGCCATTCACAGGGTAAACAATGTGGCTTTACTGATATATCAAATGACATTGGGGGGAAAAAGGAGGAAGGATTATTACTGAATTAAAGATATTTAAGGGATGTTGTTCAGATGCTGATTTGCCTAAACCAGCTCCAAAAATTTATCTTTGCAACAGCTGGAAAAATTTAAATATAGACAGGGTATTCTATGACATCAAAGAATTTTTTATTGTTTTGTCAAGTGTGATATGCCTTAGTGGTTATTTTTTTAAACATTCATGGATATGCACAATAGAATTATATAATAAACTATTTACAAGTAAAATAACATGATATGATGTCTGAGGCTTACTTTAAAGTGCTGCAGAATTATTGAAAAAAAGCTACTTAGGGAAGATAAAATAAGATTGGCAAAATATTGTTCACCATTAAAGTTGGGTGATGGGTATGTGGAGATCCATTATAATATGCTGTATGCTGAATTAGAATCCCCAAGTAATAGTAATGCCCAGTCAACTGTGTTTTTAACACTCTCTTTGAGCACTTTTGATGTTCATCTAGGGTTAGGAAATATTTTTACCTAGCCACAGAAAATATGTTTAGGGAATCTTTATGCATCCAAGTCAAATACCTACAATTCCGTTGTTTTGCTAATAGATGTCACTGTTCCTTACTACTGTCTACTTTGCTTCCAAGTGGTATATATTTTTATCTTCTTTTCTTCCCTCTCCCACTATCTTCTTTTATTTTCAATAATGTAGGATAACTTTGTAAAATTTATAATCACTCAAAATTCGGCACAAAATACTGATTTATGACGTGAAAGTTGCCACGTTTGCCCTTCCGTGGTACCCTCCTTTCTGTACACCCAAGGAGACTCTGCCAGAAATAACTATTCTTACCTCTTTAATATGTATCTTTCTGGATTGTTTGTTTACTACCGTATCTTTACAGGTTAGAATGTAGATTGAGTTCATTCTTTTTAAGGACTGTATTAACATTTTGTAACATAGATGAAATGCTTATTTATTCATTCCCTAATAATGGACATTTAGGTATTTAGGTATGTCTGTGTTTGTTTTTCTTATAATAGACAATGCTATCATTAAAATACTAGTAAACATTGATTTACATTCTCTTCCTGAAGTTTTGGTAAGACAGATTCCTCAAAAACTAGATTGCTAGGTAAAGTGTATGTATGGTTTTATATTTTATAGATACTGCCTAAATGCCCTTCCAAACTTTGTGCCTATTTATAGTCATCATATAATAATAATAATTATTATTATTACTATATAATATAATATAACATAATATGTCTCAATGTCTCAGTCTACTGTGTTTTGTGGGGAAAGGGGTCTTTTTGGTTTATTTACTGAAATTGATCATTTTTGCATGTAACTATTAGCCATTTGTTTTTTTTCATATGCGAATTGCTTTCCTCATTTTTCTACCAGGTTGATTATATTTCTTATTTGTGGGCTCTTTCTATATTTATGGTAGCCATTTGGTTCTTATGTGACCACTTCTTTATGTATCTTTTACCACAGAAATAAGTTCTTTCATTTCAATGTTATAAATTCTTTATATGTGTTTTTTTTTAATTTTTTATTGATTTATAATCATTTTACAATGTTGTGTCAAATTCCAGTGTAGAGCACAACTTTTCAGTCATACATGAACATATGTATATTTATTGTCACATTTTTTTCTCTGTGAGCTACCATAAGATCTTGTGTGTATTTTCCTGTGCTGTACAGTATAATCCTGTTTATCTTTTCTACAATTTTGAAATCCCATCTATCCCTTCCCACCCTCTGCCCCCTTGGCAACCATAAGTTTGTATTCTATGTCTATGAGTCTATTTCTGTTTTGTATTTATGCTTCGTATTTTTTGTTTTTGTTTTTTTCTTTTTTAGATTCCACATATGAGCGATCTCATATGGTATTTTTCTTTCTCTTCCTGGCTTACTTCACTTAGAATGACATGCTCCAGGAACATCCATGTTGCTGCAAATGGTGTTATGTTCTCAGTTTTTATGGCTGAGTAGTATTCCATTGTATAAATATACCACATCTTCTTTATCCAGTCATCCGTTGATGGACATTTAGGCTGCTTCCATGTCTTGGCTATTGTAAACAGCGCTGCTCTGAACATTGGGATGCAGGTATCATCCTGAAGTAGGGTTCCTTCTGGGTACAAGCCCAGGAGTGGGATTCCTGGGTTATATGTGTATTTTTAAAATAGTAAGAACAAATAATTGTTGTGCTTCAGAAACTGGCTATAACAGCAGTTTGGATGATGAAATTCCAAAATTGTTTGAAATGCTTCATTGGAAAAAGTCCAAGCCACTCCAAGTGAATGTTTTGCAAGGCAATATTCTTTTAGATATACAGATTGTGGTAAGTTTTAAAAAATATACTGTTTAATTACTTACACATTATATAATATATATTTATTATTTGTCACAATTTTTCTTGATATATAGTTGCAATACAACATTATGTTACAGGTGTGCAACATAATGACTCAACATTTGTATGTACTGGGAAATGACCACCACAATAACTCTAGTTAACATCCATCACAGCACAGTTACACATTTTTCTCTTGTGAGGAGAATTTTTGATCTACTCTTTCAACAGCATCAGTATATAGCATGGTGTTACTCACTATAGTCACCATGCTGTATATTACATCCCTATGATTTATTTATATTATAACTGGAAGTTTGTACCTTTTGACCTCCTTCACCCATTTGACTTAACCTCCACCCCCCAACCTCTGGCAATCACAAATCTGTTGTCTGTATCTGTGAGTTTGGTATTTTTTAGATCTGACTATGTAAGTGAGATCATATGGTATATTTTTAACACATTTAGTTATTGTTAAAATGTTAAAAAATTTAATTTATCAACTCCATAAGGAGGTAAGTATCTCACTTTTAGTGGGCTTCAGGAAAAAGATAAACTTAAGTCTTAGTCGACTGAAAATAAATCTCTAAGCCACAAAGCAATGGCATATTTGAACCATAAAGGATTCACATAGATTCCCTAAAAGCACTTTAAATTTATATTATTTACAACCTCATAATTTTCATTACTTGGCATAAAAATTATTCGTTGTTGAAGAAACTTCATGGAACGCTGATAATGTGAGGAATGGGAATGTGTATTACAAAGACCTCTTACACAACCACAAAAATCATAGCATCTCAGACCCAGAGTCTCTGTCCAATTATTATTTCAGTTAAAATATGAAACTATGAATAAAAATCAACTTCTCTTGTCTTAACTTTTTGATAGGAGGTCAGCACTCATGAAGTTTAAGTTTGTTTTTTTTAAAAGGCAGCATACCATTGAAAAGCCACCTGTTTAGACTGTGTCAGATAATGGGTCTAGGGACACCACCAAGACAGGCTATGTGCCATCAGAGCAATCAGATTTGACGGTAAGATAGATACGTAAGAACTTAATTAAAATTTAAAATTTAGTTTTGAGAGCCACAAAACCTTCGGAGGTAATAGAAAGGATTATTTTCTCAGTGACTTCCCAACGGGTCACTTGAGAATAAATCCAATAGATTAGGTGAAAGGAGTGAGGAAAAGGAAGAAGGATTCAGAATAGAAGAACAGTATATTCTCTGACAAAGAAATGTGAGACAACATGGTATGTCTGAAGAGCAAGTTATTTGGCCAGGGTGACATAAACTTACTTCTGGTGGAGTGATACGAGGCTGAGTGTTTTCACATACTGGGTTCTTGGGACCTTATTCTGAATCGGCGATTTGCAAAACCACCAAGGCTCATGGAAATGCCTCAGAGCTCCCTTGACAGTGTTGAGGAAGCATGAGAGGGCGATTGTTGCTAAGGCTCTGTGTCCTATTCTATACATAAAAGTCCAGCATAAGAGATCATTTGAAGCAATGAATACTAAAGAATTGAAAAAACACAAGGTTTATAAAATCAGGAGTCAAAAAAGGCACAATACTCTAGACATGGGTTCAACTTCAAGGATTAAAAGAAAAGGACTGAACAACCAGGTGTTTTGCTGATGTCCAAGATGGCGTAACAATAACAAACAATAACAGATTTATTCTCAGGCCTTAAAAAAACAGTGGACAAAACATACGAAACAATGGTTTTTAAGACACTGGGACACCAGGCAGTGAAGTAGAATGATCACTCACAGAATGGAAGCAAACCATGTGAACCTTGTAATTGCTCCAGCTCACTTTGTTAAGAGAATTTCAGGCCTTCAGCATGAGGGCAAGACCAGAGGAACACACAGGACTCTCTGAATTGCAGAGAAAAAGCCAAGAGTCCTGGGAGACAAAGATAAGCGTTTACAGGGCAGAGTATCAGAAAGTAGACCTGAAAAGAGACAGAAATCCAGGGGTATTCAGAGGGATCCATTGAGTATCTGGCACAATACTGATCGGCACACGGCTGTGAGGAAACTACCCAAGGCTGAGGGAAGAGCAACCTGAAGGAATTAGAAGGAACAGTGTCTGACATGCACAGAGTGAAGAATAGTTTCCCAGTAGCCAGAAAGGAAAACCTCATAATTCATGAGGGGTTGGCAAGAGTACCCGAAGGCCTGCCTCGTTAGAGGAGAAATAATTAGACCAAGGCTAAACACTGCTTTGGTCCTGCCTGACAAATCTCAAAAGGGACATTCAAGTAGAGACACTGAATAAAAGCAAAGACTGCTTCTTTGAAATGATAAATGAAATTAATAAATTTTTAGCCTGACCAATAAGGAAAAACAAAAAGAGAGGGAAGACACAAAACACTAAAATCAGGAATGAGAGAGGTGATACCACTATAGATTATACAGAAATTAAAAATATTTATAAAAAACACATGTAACACAAGGCAAATAAATGAGGCCATTTAGATTAAATGAAGAAATTTCTAGAAAGACACAAGCTACTAAAGCTTATTCAAAAAAAATAGCCTGAATATACTAAGGCTCTTTGTGCAATTGAATTCGTAGTTTTAAAAACTTTTCCACAAAGAAATTCCAGGCTCAGACATCTTCATTGATAAATTGCCCAAAACATTGAAGAAGGATATAATAGCATTCCCAAATTCTTCCAGAAAATTGATGGAGAGGTAATACTTCCCAATGTATTCTGAAGGCCAGAATTGCACAAAGACATTATAATAAAAATACATTACAGACAAATACCATGTATGAACTTGATGCAAAAATTCTAAGCTTAATTTTAGCAAATTGAATCCAAAAAGTACATAAGGAGGCTAGTAAGTAACAAGTGGGGTTTATGTCAGGGATGCAAGATGGTTATTTGAAAATCAATAAATGTTATTCACCATAATATCAAACTTAAAACTAGAAACTACATTATTTTCTCATTAGATATAGATAAAGAAAGCATTTGGTAAATTCAACATCTAGTCCCAATGAAAACTGTAGCAAACTAGAAGTAAAAAAAAAAAATCTCAACCTGATAAAGGGCATCAGTAAAAACATAAGGTTAACATTATAGTTAACGGTGAAAGACTAAATGCTTTACTTATCAAATAAGGAACAAGTCAAGGATGCTTTCTTTCTTCCCTTTTCTACTCAACATTTTCGTGGTGTGGGCAATAAGTAAGCCAAATGAATAAAATCATCCAAATTGAAAATAAATTTTAAAAAGACAAATGAACTTATTTATAAAACAGAAACAGACTCACAGCCATAGGCAACAAACTTATGGTTACCAGGGGGGAAGAGGGTGGAAAGGGATAAATTGGAAGTTTGAGATTTGCAGATACTGACTGGTATATATAAGTAGATACACAAGTTTATACTGTGTAGCACAAGGAACTATATTCAATATCTTGTAGTAGCTTATGGTGTAAAAGAATAAGAAAATGAATATATGTATATCTATGTATGACTGAAGCACCGTGCCGTACACCAGAAATTGACACAACACAGTGAACTTACTACACTTCAAAAAAAAAGTAAAAAAAAAAAAAATGAAGAAGTAAATTGTCTTTACTTGAAGATAACATGAACATCTATGTAAAATATTTGATGAATTCTACAAACAGGTACTACAACTGATAAATTTAGCAAGTCTGAGGTAACCAGGATAAAATACCAACATACAAAAATCAACTGTATTTCTATATAGTAATTCTACTCATGAGAAATTGAAATAAAAAATGCCATTTGCAAAGATATGTGCAAGACTGCACACTGAGTACTACCAAATATATCTGAGAAAAATTAAAGAAGATAAATGGAGAGATATGCTATGCCCATGGGTGTAAAGGCTCAATTTTGTTAGATGCTAATTTCTCCTAAATTAATCTATAGATTCAGTACAACCCCAATTAAAATATTGGCCTAACTTTTTTGAGGAGGGTATAAATTTGCAAACCAATTCTAAAATTCATATGTAAATGCAAAGACCTAGAATACCAACATAAATCTGGGGGAGGAAAGAGCAAATTTGAAAAACTAACACTCCCTAATTTTCACACTTACTCTAAAGCCACAATAATCAAGACCTATGGGTTGGGCTCAAGGTAAACAAATAAATCCAGAATACAGAATAAACTCTAGAAATAATCTCACACATACCACAAATAAGGGCAGCTAGCTTTCAACAAAAACACAAAGGCATTTCACTAAAGAAAGGATAATCTTTTCAACAAATTTGATGTCACCATTGAATAGCCATAAGCAAAAAGATAAAATTTTGATCCCACACATCACACAATATATAAAAATCAACTCAAACTGTGTTGTAAGCCTAAGTATAAAGCTATAAAACTTCTGGAAGAGAATATGGAAGACAGTCTTTGCAACCTTGGATTAGGCAAAGATTTTAAAATATACTAAAGCTATGATTTATAAAATAAACAATATATCAAACCTCATTAAAAGTAAAAGGGAAACAAACAAAACTTCTGGTCTTTCAGAAAACACTGTTAGATCACACGTAGTATTTTCAAATATATGATAAAAAATTTGTATCTAGAATATGTAAAACACTCCCTGAATGTATACAATCTGTAAACATTACTAATAAGCTGTGTTTTCTCTTTTTTTTTTTTTTTGTAGCATGGAAGGGATTTTGATGGAAGAATTATTTATATAGTATAGATCATATCTATTTCATATATATCTAAAATTTATATATGTAAAATTGAATGTCTAAGTACATAGTTTATTACATGTCAGTTATTCCTAAACAGAGTCTATAAAAAAGAGGAGACATCAGCTGTTCTTGTAATTTCTTTAATAGAAGGCTCAAAATAAATGACAAAATATGAACAATTTTAACCCTAAGAAGAATAATTATGACCATTAAACCCTTCACTCATATCAATTTGTCTCTCCCTCTCTCTTTCCCTCACTATATAGTTATGCTTCTAATATTCTAATTTATATATACATACACACTATGTATTTGTTTCTATTGCTTACTGCAAAATAAGGAAATTATCTAGAAATACAGTAATACATTATAGTAAATTGGTTAAATTTTACAAGAAACCCAATTATACCATGCTTTAAATTAAATATAATATACAATGTAATTTAAGAAAAAATTAATATTAAAGAAAATGTTAACCGAACCAAAAATGAGCACAAGTTTGATTTTTAAGTAAAAGTATTGATTAAAGATTTTAATCAGAAAAATGCATTAAGTTTAATTCAAAAATCATTGGAAGCTGCCTAGAAATAAATTAATTCACTTGAATATATCACTAAAGCTATTTTTTGATAAAATGAAGTGATAATTGAATTTTTCTTTTATAATCTGTGGCAGGGGAGATAGTAGCGCCACAATGTAATTACTTGTCTAGTTAAATACATCGTCCTTTTTTGTGGAGATAATTTGCTTTCGGATTCATGCTGAGAAGCAACCAGCTTCTCTTTATCATAGTATAATTTAACAAAATGTAGCGTTGCTTCTCCATCAAATTAAGGCAATTTGGAAAATTTAAGAGTCTCGGGGTCTTTGCTCTTCAATCATTTCCCATTGTTGCTTTCAGCTGAAATAAAAACTTTAAAAAAAAAAAAAAAACCTCTAAGGGCTTAATTTTCTTTTTATATAGCTAAGCCTAAGGAAATGCTGCCCTTAAAGATGGTAATGACTCAGAGACTCGCGCCCTGAAATCCTGAAATCGTCTTTACGTTACCTTTTCTGGGTCAATCCAGCCCCTCCCAGGCTCTCACTGGACACTTTACAGCTAGATTCGATGATCACAGCAAATAAAAAGTTAGGCTCAGCAGCACTAAGGCGTCTATGATACTGACGTCTATGGCGTCTCTTCCGTTCTCTCTCTGTCTCTGTCTCTCCCTCTCTCTCTCCTTTCTTCTTCTCTTCCTAACTTCCATGCGCATAAATGCACCAATCATGGCATCATTTGAAGGGGAGAACATATTTATTAGATATGAAGCCAATGAAGAGGTGTCCCTTCATCCAGTGATGAATAAATGTCTTTCTCACTAAGTCCCTGGTTAAGTGAGTGAAAATGCCTTTAATAAGGTGTGTATCAACATGAAGTGATGATACTTAAGTAATATTAAAAAGATTCTGTATGGCTGTTTGAAGACAATTGTAAAGATACCAGAGTAAGGAAGATAAATTGATATCGATTATAAAAATAATTTCAACATATTCTTTCTGAAGCATTTTTCAGATTATCACATTTGGATGATTATGGAAGCATGGAAAATCTCATTTATATTATTAATTTAAAGATGACAAAATTTTGAAATTTCTGTACATAAAAATGATCTCATCTGGCTAGAGTGGAACCATTACTGTAAGAAACCTGGTTTTTCTCTGTCTTTGGTATGTGCATATGTCTGTTACGTAGTGTTTTCATAGGAAATTTTTCACAACATATTATATGCAATTTATATTATATGAATTTTCATTTTTAAAAAGGTTAGGTAATCATTTTTAGAAATCCATATGTAATTGAGTTCATATTCATATGAACTAATTTAGTTCATATTTTAGTGTTCTGAATCTTTGTAGAATAAATCATTTTTCTTTATTATAAATTTTATGTAAATCTGATATATCTTATACAAATAATTCACTTTTTCTAGCTTTTTACTTATGGGAAATTTCAAAAATAAATAAAAATTGAGAAAACAATCTCCCATATAGCTAATACCCAAATATCATATTCATCACTTCGTTTCAACTCTACTTCCATCCACTTCCTATCTCCAAATGGATTATTTTGAAGTCAATTCCCAACATCAGATCATTTAATCTCTAAATATTTCACCATGATCCCTAAAAGGTAATGATTCAAACATAACACAGTTCCTGCAATATTTTACCCAGCACTTAAAAGTGTGTTACTACTGAGTCATGTAGATACAATGACTTATTTTAGCCATTTTAAAGCACTCCCAGGAAATCAACATACTACATTTACTAAATCCTCAATGATAATGTTTCCCAATCTTCATGCCAGTACAAACAAAGCTGCTGTGAAGGGTTGAAATCTTTCTATTCACCACAGATTGTCAAAGGTATCTCTGGACATCTTCCTGATTCACATGCCTACCAGTAGTGAATGAGAGAACCCATTCATCTTGACGTTTTCTGACAATGAGTGGCAGATGTTTTCACTCTGGAGGGTTGGAGGGATCTGAAATGGTATATATAGATTTCATTTGCACTTCCATTCTTCCTATTGAAATAAGCCACATTTTCCAATGGGTCGTGTTGATATTCTAATAAGTAAATTGTCTATTTATAATTCTTAATTTCCCCTTTGTGACATTTGTCTTTATCATCTTATTTATATCCTAGTTAAAAGCAGTGCAGTGATTCTCCCAGTTTGTGGCTCATCTCTTCACTCTGATGTTGTTTACTAACAACAACAACAAAAATTAACTTCAAATCTTTCAAACTTGCCCATACTTTTCCTTACAGTTGAATTTTTCCTTTACAACTTCTCTTTGATGTGTGAAATCTTTTCCTACCATAGTAACATAAAAAGATTACCTAATTAATTTTAAGTGTTTTTCTTTCAAAGTTATTAATTATATTTTCTAGAAATTTTGTCTTTATTTTTTGTATATTTTTGAAGTCAAGAGTTCAGTGTTTTTCCATACTGATAGCCCCAAATCCCTGTACCATTCTTTGCTCAGTTCCTTCTTTCTCTCTGATTTGTAATACTCTGTGTGTCATTTAACCATATTCGTGTGTGTGCATAGAACTGTCTGGAGTCTCTATTTCAGCCCATTGATATATGTATTGTGTCCCTACCTAAATTAACACAATAGTTAATTGGTGGTATTTTATAAAGTCTTGAACTTTGTAAGGCAAATCTTTCTATATCCCCCTTTCGCTTTTCCTTGAAAACTGTTTTACTCCTTAGTGCCCATCAAATTTTCATACACATTTTAGGATAAGTTTTTCAATTTCTAGGAAAAAAACTTTATTTTTATTTTGTTTACACATTTTTTAAACACTCCATAGTAACTACCATGTTGTAGGCATTGTTCTGGGTTCTAAGTGTTTTCCAATATTAACTTATATAATGTTTGAAGCAATCATAAGAAACAAAAAAAAAAAGAGAAAAAAATATTAACCCATATTCCCAAAGTCACACAGATAATAAACGTGATAATACAGAAGCTGAATCATAAACCCAGGCAGGCTAAATTTACCTTCTGTTTATAGATTAATTTGTATAATGTTGCCGTCCTTCTAACATGGAGGGGCATTTATCCAACATGGTAGCCACTAGGCATATGTGGCTGTTAAGCACTTGAAATGCAGCGAGTCTGAATTGAAATACGCTGCACATGTAAAAAAAAAACCAGTTTCAGATTTCAAAGAAATAGTTTTAAAAGTTTTCTAAAATATGTCACATACGTTTTACACTAACTACAGGTTGAAATTATAATATCATGAGTGTATTAAATTCAGTAAAATATTAAAATTTACCTGCTTCTTTTGCTTTTATAAAACGGTTATTTCCAGATTTAAAATTATATATGTGATGCTCATATTTTTATTGAATAGTACTTATATAGAGTATCCCCAATCATGAATATGGTACACATCTTCATTTATTTTGATTTCTATTACATCTTTTAATACTGCTTATAATTTTGTATACAATTTTGAACAATTATCATAAATTTATTTACAGGTATCATAGTGGATTTTGCTATTGTGAATAGTATTTTTCTTAAAATTAAACAGTTGAACTGATTTCATAGTTACTTTTAAAATATATATCCATCTAGAATTCAGTAATCTAGCTATGGACTGAAAAAAAGTGTGCAGAGAGTTATGTCTTACTTGGCAGCCTTAATGAGGACTCTTGCCCCAGATAGCAGCCTCTCAAGATAACTCTGTGAAAGATTGTTCCAAAGAGGTAAGGGAAGAGCCAACACATGAGTTTTTGCTGGGAAAAAAAAAAAATACATATATAGCTGAACATCAAAAGATTACTGCTAATTGCAAAAAATAAACATCTCAAGTTAATAATTTTAGTACTTTTCTGTGTATGGGAAGATGCAAGAGTCTGGGTTTATTGAAGTCAGTCCTTTGATATGCATCTTAGCTGTGTAGGGCCAGTATCCTGTTTTTCTCCATCCTGAATTCTCCTTAGGGTGACATTGGGGGCCACTGCAGTGGCTGATGGCTTAACAGTGGGCAACATTCATTGTTTACCAGAATGGCAAGCAAGAATTTTTTGTCTACATAGCTAAACTTTCTTAACAGTTCAGTTAGTAGTTTATTTTTGATTTCTTATTGAGAAAGATATATCATCTTTAATTAATAAAAATTACATTTGTTTGTTTATGGCAATAAGTTGTTTAGGGCCTGTGGTAAGAATAGAATGTAGACTGATTATGGCAGACATCCTACACTGCTGGTGAGAATGCAGTTTAGTGGAAATGTTTAGTAGAATGCAGCCACTGTGGAAAACAGTATGGAGATTCCTCAAAAGACTAGGAATAGACTTACCATATGACCTAGGAATCCTGCTCCTGGGCATATATCCAGAAGGAACCCTACTTCAAAAGACACCTGCACCCCAGTGTTCATAGCAGCACTATTTACAATAGCCAAGACATGGAGACAGCCTAAATGTCCATCAACAGATGACTGGATAAAGAAGATGTGGTATAATTATACAATGGAATACTATTCAGCCATAAAAACTGACAACATAACACCATTTGCAGCAACATGGATGTTCCTGGAGAATGTCATTCTAAGTGAAGTAAGCCAGAAAGAGAAAGAAAAATACCATATGTGATCACTCATATGTGGAATCTTAAAAAAAAAAAAAAAGAACATAAATACAAAACAGAAACAGACTCATAGACAGAATACAAACTTGTGGTTACTAAGGAGGGCAGGGTGAGAAGGGACAGACTGGGATTTCAAAATTTGTAGATACTGACAGGCATATGCAGGATAGATAAACAAGATTATACTGTATAGCACAGGGAAATATAATATATACAAGATCTTGTGGTAGCTCACAGCGAAAAAAATTGTGACAATGAATATATGTATAGCTGAAAAATTGTGCTCTACACTGGAATTTGACACATTGTAAAATGACTATAACTCAGTAAAAAAAGTTAAAAAATAAAAATTACACTTGTTTATTTGTTTATGACAATAAATTGTTTAGGGCCTGTAGTAAGAATAGAATGTAGACTGATTACGGCAGACATCCTTCTATTTATTTTGATGCTTCTAGTCATGTTTTATTATCCAGTATATTTGCTACAGATTTTTGGTTCATACTCATCAAAAAGTAAAGAAAGTTTCCTTACAGTATTGGTTTGGTAAAATATTTTATGTATGTTTATTATTATCAACTCATTTTTTTCATCTGTTGAACTTATACTACATTCTCTTGTTATTTGTTCATACTTTACACATTTTCTATATTTAAACTTCCTTTGCATTCTTATGATAAATATGTTCAAGGGTTTTAAAAAATATACTGCAAAATTTCTTTGTCTTTATACATATACATGCAAGCATTGTTTTTAAATTTTTGCATATATGTTTGCAAGTGAAACTTGTCTATACTTTTCTTATATTGCCATTTCCACCATGGTTCCTGCTTCTTAGAAATAAATGCTCAGGGTAAACATGCCTTGAGATTGTCAATGGACTTTTTTGAATACCACTTCAATTTATTTAAAGGTCATAATCCTCTTCTTCTTGTAAACAATTTTTTAGTTTATCATTTTCCCTAGAAAATATTATTTTATCTCAATTTTCAAATATGTTGACATAAAATTATGCATAGTATTTTCACAGTTTTCAAAAGCATTTCTTTTTGTCCTTATGTCTGCATTTCCCCCTCCTCATTTCTAATATTGTTAATTTGTGTCTTGTGTCCCTTTTTCTATGGATTGTGCTAGCATTTAGTCTATTTCAAGGCTTTTATAAGAACCATCATAAGATTCTCTCAGTCTTCTCAGTGTATATACATTTTTTTCCACAAAATATATAACAGTTACACTGTTACACACCTTACATTTTCATTTGCAATATATGTCTTGGGGATCTTTAAATGTCAATTTAACTCTATTACTATTACCCTAATTAAAGATTCACAGTGTATTATTTAATAAATGTATAGGAATAGACATTCTTGTTATTTACAAATTTTATTACATTGTATCTTCAAATATGTAGTCTATAATACTTTCTCATTCCAATTATTATACCTTCCATTTATTTTTGTTTTAGTTAAATTTTTTAACCCTTCACAAAGTGTCCCATAATCGGTAACATTGGATATCCTAGAATTGTTTCTTACTTTCACAGCCATCCTTCTAACATTTCCTCACTAAGTAATGTTTTGACATTTGGTATGTGACAAATCTAGTTTTGTAATAGAAAAGAACAAATCAGACTCCCTATTAGATCTGTTTCTTTGGCTTTAAACCTGTGCCCTGTTTTCTAGGCTTAGTCTTGCTAGCTCTGCACCTTTTGCAAAAGAATGTTGCCTTTAGACTGAAATATACAAGAGAGCCTATTCTCAAGGCTCTGACCTTTAAGGATATTAACACTTTAGCACTTATATAAAGATAACAAGTTGCAGAATGGAAAATAACATTTGTTTTGTTGGAGGTTTTACAAGGGCATCATGACCTGACCCACAGGGACAGCTGCAAGAACAAGGAATTCCTACAGCAAGAAGTTTGCAACAACCAACCACACCCCCTCCCCCTTTTTATTATGAAAGGAGCCTGAATTCTGACTTGAGTAGGATGGTTCTCCAAGACAGTCTGCCATCCTGTCTGTCTGCTGGTCTATATATATAGTATGTGTGTGTGTGTGTGAATATATATATATATTGTTGTGCAATAGATTCTAATGTAAAAGAGACTATTTGCTCTCTTGCCTCACCACAAAATGCTTTATTTTATTAACTCATCTGATTAAGCTGTACTAAGTTCATATAATGCATTAAAGTATTTCACTTTGTCTTTCTTATCTTCATCCCCTGAAGCATTAAGCATGATAACCATTAACCAAAACATGAGCCCCAAGAACGTGACCCATGATAACACCACTTGCATCATAGCTGTTTTCCAGGACTAAATGGTATCTGCAGATTAGTGTGATTTAGGAGCTTGTAACTCGGACCACCAGACTAACTGCACATGTATCACAGACCTCTTGCCTCCTGGGAAAAAGCCACAAGGAGATGGTTAACCCTGTCTCCCTTCTCCTCCGAGCATAAAAGAGACCTAAATTCTGTTCTGAACTAAGATGGCCCTTCAGAACATTAGTCCACCATCTTCTCAGTTCAGTTTGTTGGCTTTCTGAATAAAATCGCTATTCTTTGCCCCAACCCCTTATCTGTCAATTTATTGGCCCGTCATGTGGCAAGCAGTAAAGAGCTTGAATTCGGTAACACTAGAACTTTTCAATCTTACAACACTGAAACCCTATACTCTAAATATTAATTCCCATTCTCCTTTTCCTGCGGCCATTAGCAGTCACCTTTTTTACTTGCTGTTTCAACGATCTGGACTACTTAAGATGCTTTGCATTAGTGGAATCATATAGTATTTACCCTTTTGTGACTGGCTTATTTCAACCAGCATAATGTCCTCAGTGTTCATCCATGCTGTAACATGTGACAGAACTTCTTTCAAGGAAAGAAATTTCCACTGCATGTATGTACCACATTCTTAATATCAATTCATCTTTTGACAGATATTTGGGTTGCTTCCACTCTTAGATATTGTGAATAATGCTGCATCTTCAAGATGTATCTTCAAGATCCTGCCTTGAATTATTTTTAGATATGTATGCAGGTTTATTTTTAACAAACCTCTATACTGGTTTCCATAATGGCCACACCGCTCTATATTCCCACTAACAAGCATACCAGCAACTTCTAGTTAGGGCATAGCTGAAGGTTTTCCTCCAATATGCAGCTTTCCCACTCCTCTGCTTGACTTTGGCTTTGAATCTCTGCCAGATGCAAGTCATGGTAGCTGTTTACCTTGTTATAACAAGTTCTGAAGCCTTTTGTTTTCCCTCATTTGGGTGGTCTTCATTTATTTCCATGCTGAATTCAAACTCAGGTTGAACCCAAAGTCTGAGAAAAAGTTTGCTCCTTGATGAAAGACCAAATCAGTATACTTTTGTCCATAAATTCGTTGGATTTTTCTTTGCAACTTAATAAAGTTATCCTAACTTTAAACATAAACTTGAAAGAAAATGCAGAAACATTATGCAAAGAAAAAGATAATTTAAAAAGGAGGCATGCCTTACCAAATAATAAATTTAATTTTGAAAGTTACAATAATTCAAATGTCAGGGCATTGTTCTAGAATAGCTAGTTGAATCAATAGAATCAATAGAATAGAAAAGAGAGCCCTGAAATGTTATTAGTATATGTAAGACATTATTGTATGACCAAAAGATATTTCAAATAATGGCTAAAATGAGAGTTTCAGTTATTTGGGTTATATACATATATATATCCTCATATGAAAATTAATTATAGATTTGAATATGAAAGGTTATATGTAAGTAATATAAAAATAAAGCCTATAATCTAAAATAATGATACTGAGTTCTTGAACTTTTATATACCAACTTACTGAATCAAACATATAAAGCACTAACTTCTTGACAATAAAGGAAACACTGACAGTAGGGACAGACAAACATATTTCCCTCAGATTAAAAAAAGTTCAAGTAGATAAGCAAAAGTAGGAAAAGAGTACAAATAACATTAAGAATAATATTATTTAATCAGCAAAGAAAAAATTTTCCCTCTTTTCAAGTGTCCATGGCATTCTTAAAATAAACAAAAACAAAAACAGAATTAGATCACAAAAGAAAATTCAAAAAATTCCAAACAATAGAAATAACAAAGTGTAGTATGGTCTCTGGACCCCATGTATAAACTTATTAACTAAAAGCAAATAGAAACAACAACAATGACAATGACAAAAATTTCTAAAACTTTTGAGAATTTTATACCATACTTCTAAACATATCTTGGATTTAAAAAAAAAAAAAAACAGTTAACACCGCTATTAAGTGAAAGTACCATATATTATAACAAATGCATCTAGATTCAAATGATACTAGAAAGAAAATTTAATGTTAAGCATTTTTATAGTCAATGTAAGAAAATAAATGACTTAAGCATCCAGCATAATATGGTAGATAAAGAGCAATATATCCCAGTATCACAGTTAAGGACAGGAGAGATATAGAGCTCCCAACAGTGTGATCCTGCTATTCTTCTGTTGTTGTTGTTCTACTGTTCATTTTGTATTTTGCTGTAGATATACTGGCTTCTCTCCATTTTCCAGCCATGCCTCTTGGAATTACCTAAAATGTCCTCCATTCTCTTTCCATTTCTTAATATCATATCATCCTTCAACATCTAACTAAATCTGCCTTACTTTGTGAATTATTCTTTGATAATAATCAGGCTATTGTAAAAACAAATGCAGAATTTATTTACTTTTATATGTATTTTTATTGAAGTATAGTCAGTTAACAATGTGTGAATTTCTGGTGTAGAGCATAATGCTTCAGTCATACATGAACATACATATATTCATTTTCATAATTTTTTCACCATAAGTTACTACAAGATATTGAATATATTTCCCTGTGCTATACAGTATGAATTTGTTGTTTATCTATTTTATATATTAGTATCTGCAAATCTTGAACTCCCAATTTATCCCTTCCTACCTCCTTCCCCTGCCTGGAAACCGTAAGCTTGTTTTCTATGTCTGTGTGTTTATTTCTGTTTTATAAATAAGTTCATTTTTTGTTTGTTTGTTTTTTAGATTCCACATATAAGTGATATCATATGCCTTTTTTCTGGCTTGATAATTTTCTTTTGTATTAACTTGGTTTCTTTTTGGCTTTTGTGACTCTGTTGTATGCTTTTGATTTTGATTGGTAACCTCCTTTTCAAATATGTTAACCCATTACTATATCTGTTTGCTTTAGACTGGTCATGTAGGCTCAAATGCATCCTAAAAAGAATGAAGGAAAAAAGAGAAAAAAAAATCTGTATTTTCTTGTTAAAAGCTAAATGATTATTCTGAAAAGATGTGCTATACATGTGAGATATTATTAGTAACTCAAGGTTTTGAACATCAACAAAGTATATTCAGACTTCAGAGGCATCACTAACTCTTGCCTTTGGCACCATCTTACTTCATTTAAATTCTCTAAACTCTAGTGGTCTACAGGAATTTTAATGACATTTGATGTATTGTCATTTGATAAATTCTTTTGTTTCTCCACATGTATTGGAGTTGGGTGTCTGTTTGCTTTCTCAAAGAGGAAGGAGATTTTGATATTTTTGCTTTGGAAACCTAAAATTCTAGCTATAATTTTTATTAAGCAACCTGAGAGCATAATGTTCATGCTTTTAGAATCAAATTGAATCATTTTTACTGTATCAGCTGGAAAGTGTTTTCATGATCATTTTTTCTTGTTTAATTCCGGGAGAGATCTTGTGATGCTGCACAGTGACATGATAGCCACCAACTCAAGACTACAAACTAGACCTCCTGGATGCCGGTGCTTTGCCATTCCAATATAATGTGCTACTCTCTCTGTCCTTAAAACATTTTTTAACTAAATTGTGGTTGATTATAATCAGAATTGTCTGCCCCTCTTCCCTCGTCATCTAAAGCAATCTGTCCTTCAAGATTTAACTTTAGTCCCACCTACATGAAATTCCTCTCCCACTTCTGTAGAAACAGCTCAGTTTTAGCATTTGATTATGTTCTAGCTTGTTGAATGCATGTGACCACATCTCCTCCAGAAGAATTCAGATCCCTGGATAATAGAGGCAATAGATTTATGTCATACTGTATCTTTCATAATACATAGCATAATGTATAGGCCTAGAATAATTTCTATGTGAATACTTGCTAATAGTTGCTAATAGATACAAGCAAATGTGCATTAAAGAGAATCCATATTTAGAAGGAACACATGTTTCATACACATCTGGCCAAGTAGATGATGGAATTCAAAAACAAATGTGGCTCCCCTGACAGCTGTCTAATTAGCATGCTTTAAATTTAGAAAGTATGAATTCATTACTAAGACTATTCTTTGGAGAACTGGTACTTTTAAAAACTCCCCCTGATATGATAAGGTTTCAGATGAATTGTGAAGATGTTTAACCAGCCCCTTTGCTCATTGTCCTGATGGAAGGAATGTTGTGCATTATTTTGTAATTGACTTCTCTTAGTAAAGAAATTTTTTAAATAATAATGTGGAGAAATAAAAGCTGAAAATTATAGTGACTTTTATGACTTTTTTTCACTCCTCTGTCTCAGCTACCTCAGTCTGAAAATATGCCCCATGAGGGCAGGGTGGTTTTGACAATTAAGTGGCTACTCTCTGGTGTCTGGTATCTAAACGCTTCCTTACACTCCAGCAGTGTTGCCACAATCTTCTCCATGTTCTTAGCCACCATTGTAGTCTAGGAATATCTGGATTTGTGTATCAGAAACATAATATAAAGATCTTTTCACAAGTTTTCACTAATTAATGGATTCTTTCATTATTCGTCTATTTATTTATCAATTCCAAAATAATTCAGTGCCCAACTGAGGGCATTTTATGTACTGAGGATACTGTTGTAAACATAATATTCCTCATGAAATTTATCTAGGATGACAGATATTAAATTAGATAATCACACAGTGAAGTTCTGTCATCTACAATGTGGATGTGCAAAGACAGAGTAACTACTTGAGTTTGTCTATAAATATTCTGATTTTTCACCTGCATCCCCCAACCCAATGTCTTGGGAGAAAACAATGTATTTGATCCACTAACTTAAGTAGTATCTTCCATGGGATAAAATTATTCATCATCACCGTTTCCTCCTGATGCCCTCTCCAAGGTGGAATCTACAGGAATGAAGGAAAGTATGTGTGATCAGGCAGCCTCATGTCCATTAGGGTGGGGTAAAAGGAATCCCAGGGCAAGTGCTGGCTTGGACGTGCCCTGGTCTCCTGTCTGCCCGGATACTCTGTAGCCTTCTGGGTGTTGATGTTGAAATCCATGACTGGTGAACCCATGGTCCATCCTTGTGCCCAGGTCAGTCTCCAGATCAGTCTCCTTCCACCTTTCCTCAATTCTCACTATAACCCACCAGCTTTTGCTTCCTTCCTTCATTTGGTCCTCTGGCCTCTGCTGTAGATACTTTATCGTAGCATGCCAGGCCCTATGAGAAACCAGCTGTCTTTCAATCCTACGTTCATGCCACAGAGGGAATAAAAACTTCTGTGGTGATAAACCTCACGCCCTCCTTCTACTTGGCTATGACAGGCTGTCAGATTTGCCTGGATGTGGTATCTCTCCAGGCCTACACGTGACAGGCTACTCCCACAGGCACAAACAGGCAGCCATCCAGCCACTCATCAGTGACCCTTTACTGGCCTATCCCCAACCCCTAAAGCTGAGAAGAAGCAAGCTTTTCCTGTACCTTTTCTCTGAGATACCTTCCAAACGCACACAGTTGGCCCAGGGGCCAGAGCTTCCTCTGCGGGGAGGCCTTCTCTCTGTTGTAAGCTTAACTCCCAGATCTAGCCCTTTACATGATGAACCTAGCATATTAAGGGCAGAACAACTGGACAATTTCCTCTTAATAGACTCTTGTCTGCTTTGATATTTTTATATAAGAAGTTGAATATTACCTTGATACTTCCTTTACATCTCATGTGTTACATATTAAATCTCTGACAAACGGATGCCCCAGTTAGGTTCTGGCAAAGATCTAGTACTCAGATAACCAAAAGATCATATCAAAATACTAGTCCCCTTTAATAAATAACTACAAATTATAGTAGGCTATATAAATGAAAATATATAAGGTGTATTGAGAGAGTGTAACTGGGAACTCTATGTTCCTGTTTTAGGTAGAAAAGATCTAAGTAAGAGTTATGCTGACACCTGAAGAATAAGAATGAGTTAGCTAGAAAATGAAATCTTGGCTGTTTCTCTTCCTTTTTTATTGAAGTATAGTTGACTTACAATGCTGTGTTAGTTTCAGTTGTACAGAAAAGTGATTCAGATATATATATTTCACTTAGTATAATAATCTCTAGGTCTGTCCATGTTGCTGCAAATGGCATTATTTCATTATTTTTTATAGCTGAGTAATATTCCACATATATATACCACATCATTTCCACTCATTCATCTGTTGATGGACACCTAGGTTGTTTCCATGCCTTGGCTATTGTAACTAGTGATTCTATAAACATTGAGGTGCATGTATCTTTTTGAAATAGAGTGTTCATCTTTTCCAAATACATACCCATGAGTGGGATTGCTGGATCATATGATAAGTCTATTTTTAGCTTTCTAAGGAACCTCCATAATGGCTACACCAATTTACATTCCCACCAGTAGTGTAGGAGAGTTCCTTTTTCTCCACACCCTCTCCAGCATTTATTTGTAGAATTTTTAATGATGGTAATTTAATTGAATGGTGTGATATACCTCTTTGTAGTTTTGATTTGCATTTCTCTAGTAATTAGTGATGTTGATCACCTTTGCATGTGTCTGTTGGCCATCTGTATGTCTTCTTTGAAGAAATGTGTATTTAGATCCTCTGCCCATTTTTTGATTGGGTTGTTAGGTTTTTTTAATATTAAGCTGTAGGAGCTGTTTTATATATTTTGGAAATTAATCCCTTGTCTGTTAGTCACATTGTTTGCAAACATTTTCACCCATTCAGTTGTCTTTTTGCTTTGTCAATGGTTTCCTTTGCTGTGCAAAAGCCTTTAAGTTTAATTAGGTCCCATTTGTTTATTTTTGCTTTTATTTCTTTTGCCTTAGGGAGTAGATCCCCACTCCCCAAATATTGCTAGGATTCAAATCAAAGAGTATTCTGCCTGTGTGTTCTTCTATGTGTTTTATGATTTTTAGCTCTGACATTTAGGTCTTTACTCCATTTTCTTTATTTTTGTGCATGGTGCAAGGGAATGTTTGAATTTCATTCTTTTACAGGTAGCTGTCCAGTTTTCCCAGGAACCCTTATTGAAGAGACTGTCTTTTCACCATTTTATGTTCTTGCCTCCTTTGTTGTAGATTAATTGACCATATAGTGCATGGGTTTATTTCTACACTTTCTATCCTATTCCATCTATGTGTCTGTTTTCATGCCAGCACCATAATACTGTTTTGATTACTTTGTAGGAGCTTTGTAGTATAGTGTAAAGTCAGGGAACATGATTTCTCCAGCTTTGTTCTTCTTTTCCAAGATTGTTTTGGCTATTCATGATTTCTTGTGTTTCCATATAAATTTTAACATTTTTTGTTCCAGCTCTGTGAAAAAATGTTATTGGCAATTTGATAGGGATCACATTGAATCTCTGTGTGACCTGGGGTATTATGGTCACTTTAACAACATTGATTCTTCAAATCCAAGAACACGGTAATATCTTCCTATCCTTTTGTGTTGTCTTCAGTTTCCTTCATCAGCACCTTATAGTCTTCAGTGTATAGGTCTTTTGCCTTCTTAGTTAGGTTTATTACCAGGTATTTTACTTGTTGTTAATGTATATAAATGCAAGAGATTTATGTTTATCTATTCATGATAAAAACTCTTTAGAAAGTGGGCATAGAGGGAACATACCTCAACATAATATAGGCCATATTTGACAAACCCACAGCTAACATCATACACAACAGTGAAAGACTAAAATCATTTCCTCTAAGGTCAGGACTAAAACAAGGATGCTCACTCTCACCACTTCTATTTGACATAGTTTTGGAAGTTCTAGCCACAGCAATTAGAGAAGAAAAAGAAATACAAGGAGTCCAAGTTGGAACTGTCACTCTTCGCAGATTACGTGATACTACACATAGAAAATCCTTAAGGAAATCTTTTCTGAATTAACTGAAGGCAAAATATGTTAGAGAACGTTTAATAAAAGTGATACCTGCCACACAGTATATTGCAAGATACTTTCAGCCACACGTATGTACAAATCATACAAATCACTCCGATTGTTCAGCCAAGTTAGTCATCTCAAATGCTTCAGTGAAATCTTTTTAGGTAAGTGTTGATAATCTGTCTACTACTTCCTTTTGCATCCCAGCCTTAAAATATACTTGTTCTCTAGAACTGAGTAAGCATCCATTTGCTCAAAAGTGGCCAAAGGCATCCATCTGATTTGGAGAAAAAAAATCAAATCCTGAGCCCTACAATTCTCCTCCACCTCACTCTGCTCCAGTTATGATCAGATCCTGTTTCTTGATCAGGCCACTTCCCTTTTAGAAACGTGTTTGTGTTTGTGTCACTGCCTAGAACAGACATCTGGCTAGTGTCTACATGATTCACAGCCTCACATCTTTCAGGTCTCTGTTCAAATGTCACCTCAGTAGTGACACTTTTTACACTATCATACTTAAAATAGTCTTTCTACCTCAATCACACTTTTTCCCTTCTGTTTTATTCTTTTTCCTTAGTGCTGTTACCATCTGACATGCCATTTATTTTACTTATTTATTTTTTAATTTCTTTCTCTATTTTATCTTCCTCCTTCCCTCCCAAAATATTATACTTGGGCAGAGAATTTTGTGTTTTATTCACCATTGAATTTCCAGTGCCTAGGACAGTGCTTGTCAACATAGAGCTGTTAAATGAATAAACAAATAAATAAATGGTGAAGAGTAGAACTTATCCCAAGATTCCTCTCAACTTCAAACATACACATGCACACACATACACACACACACACACACACACACACACACACACACACACATAAGCATACATACAAAGCACTACATTTTTATTCCCCTAATTTGCTGCTTTAAAGAATTAGAACTTAATAATAGAACATAATTTCTTCCCACTCAAAAGGAAGAAAGTCTTTTTAAAAATAGACTCTTCTCACAGTAATTGTCTTGAGAAATTAAGTGTTCTGGTTTTCAATCTACTTTAAATGGAACACAGACACTTTAAAAAGTAAGGATCAATGTTGAACTAGATAAGTCATCTATATATAATAAAGACTATAATTTTAGTATATACTCCTGAGATCTGAAGATAGAGAAGAAATTATGTGTTAATGTATTGAGTTATAAATCTCTTTTACAAAGACAGGGTTATAGGAAAAAACACATAGAGGATACCATAATTTTATTACTTGAATAAAATTTTATAGTAAAAATGGACTTTTATAATATTAAGTACTTAAGTGGGGATATCAGGGTTCTTTTCTAAAGATGTTTTTTATTATGAGTATATTTAAGCATGCAAAAATAGATAAAATAGTATAATGAACCCTACTGTACCCAACACTTAGTTTTAACAATTGTCAACATACTGCTATACCATAAGGTGTTTTAATGTATTGGGGGGATACCAAAAAAAATCAAAGCAGTTTTATTTTCTTCCTTTTAAAGGATAGTGGAAAATATATTTAAATGTGCTTAGAATTTCTCCAAAATATGTGCTTATATTCTCAAAACATACAGCACTCTGGGTATTTAAATCTTGGGGCACAATTCAAGAAGAGACCGAGTATATTGGACAGACATTATCATTGCCCTCATTTTTGAAGAGTAAATGAGCATCTGAGATTTGGGGAAATTTGCTGAAAGTTTTATAGTTAATAAATGAAAGAGCAGAGTTTTGAATTCATGTTTTCTGACTCTGTGTCCCAAAAGTATTCTTCAGTTAAATGTAGCTAATGAGAGTTTAATCTCTACTTTGTTCATGGAGTTTTTCTTAATTAAGTCCACATTTTCTCTTTCCTGAATTATTTTTTTCATTATTTGCTAAATCTGGACATATAACATTGACTGTATTTAACTTTATGTAATTTTTTGTTTGTTCTGTAATTACTTTAACCTACTCAAGGGTAAGTCCTGTGTCTTATTTTGGGCACTAATAAATGCAGAGAGCATTAACAGATAGTAGATTTTAATAATACTTCTGCCATCCTAAACCATATTTGTTAAACAAATACTACTTCAAAAACCAACACATAAATATTTGTTTTTAATCATGGAAGATATTATTATTATTAAAAGAAAGTTAAAGTTAAAGGACATGTTTTTCTTTAAATAAATCTATTTTTTAAAGCAAGAAGAACCATAAATACACTGATGTCTCTTCACTGAGTTGTTTTCTGCTACAGGCTCATTGAAACTTGAATAACACAACTCTTGACATGCTGAAATGATAAAAACAATTAAAAAGACTGACAGGCTTAACAGAGCCCAGATTAGTGAGTCTGAAATTTCTAGCGTTATTCAATAGATTCTAGAGTTTTAACCTTAGATAATGCAAATCTTTATAAATAAAACATTGGCTTTTACTTACATAAAAGATAGGTTAAGTCAAACTAAGTAATATAAATATAAATTCATTAAAGCTGATTAGTTACATTCATAGTACAGTGGATTTGTAAGACAGAATTACAAAATACCTGAGATATTTCAAAAAATGTTTGTGAAGAATTTTAAACAAACCTCATAACTTTGTATTTGGAGCATATCATGAACCGGTAACTATGAGTCCTACTGTCACAGGTTGAATTGTGTTCCTCCAAAATCCGTACGCTGAAGTCCTAATCCTTAGTACCTCAGAAAGTGACAATGGAGAAATGACTATGAAGGAGGTTGCTATGTAATGAGGTTGTTTGAGTGGGCCCTAACACAACCTGATGGTATCCTTATAAAAGAGGAAACTCAGACACACAAAGAGACACCAGGAATTCTCATGTAAGGACATAAAAAGAAAGAGAAATTCATGTGAGGACATAGGAAGAGATCAATCTACAAGCCAAGGATAGAGGTCTCAGAAGAATCAAACCTACCTACCCTTTGATATTGAACTTCCAGCCTCTAGAACTATGAAAACATGAATTTCCACTGTTTAAGCCACTGAGTCTGTGGTGTTTTGTTATACCAGCCCTAGGAAATTAAAACACCTACTTTTTATAAAATTCAGATAACTTTGTTGAAATGTCAAATGCTGGTCAGGTATTGGTTCCATTTTTCTCTCTATTTCAAGATCATCCTTGTACTAAAGAAGCATGGGTTCTGTAAGAAGTATGTCATTAACTGCAAATTTCTGAGGATACCATTTTTTTTTTTCAGTTTAACAATACGAAATATAAGTGCAGATAGTTTTCCCCCTCTCACCCTTACCTCACTCGTCTAGATATCCAGGGCCGTATTTCCTTTTCTTGAGTTTGTAAGCATCCTAGGTAAGTATCTATAATGAAATATATGTTTGTCCGTATTGGATAACTAGCAAGGTTTAAGGAAAGTTTTATCGCATGAAATGCTCACACACACACACGCGTGCACATGCACACCCCTGATGGGCAGTCAGCAGATAAATCTCAAGGATCTTAACAAAGGGAAAGTTCCCCCGAGCATCACTGGAGAAATGACTATGTAGTTTAGGACAAAGGAATGGGATGTTCACAGAGTGGAGGGTAGAGGCAAATACCCCTTTCCCAGAATCAACCATTGGACTCTTCCCAGCCTCTCTTCCTCAGACAGAATATTTCCTTTTCCTCTTCCCAATTCTCCTACACAATTTCTTTTTCAATGCATTCCACCTGGACTGACTTTTCATTTTTCTCCTCCCTAAACTCTTTGCTTCCTTTCACCTTTTCCTGAAAAACTGCTTTCCCTGTACACTATTTCAGTAGATTTTATTAAACTCACTGAATCCGGGGCCCTAATCATTAGAAACCAAATAGCTCAAGGACAGAAAGGACCAAGTGCTCTTTGAAACTACTTCAAAGGATATAGAAGGAATTATTTGGATTCCATTTTTCTAAGAATGGAAAAAGCAGCAAAGAGAGGAAAAAACTAGGAGTTAAGTTTACATATCAAAACAATCTAAACACTGATATTCTGCGCTAGTTTTTGCTTGTGTGGTGTAATTTCAGGAAAATCAGAAATGTCACCAAAATCTCCTCATTAAGTGTCTTTTCCATGTTGGCACTAAATGTTTTAATTTAAAATCTTGCCCTTGTCAATGCTTGCTTTTAACATGGGACATAGCTGAGGAAGAAAAGAGTGAGATGAGAATAGAAGCAACTGCGTTTCTAACATCACAGTGGTAATGAGTTTCTCTGTAGTGGTGCCTGTAAAGACAAGTTATGTATCACAAAGCCTGACTTACTCTCCATCACACACACACACACACACACACACACACACACACACACACACACACACACACATTATCCCCTTCAACATATCCAAAGCATCCTGAGTGAATAAGAATAAGATTCCTGGAGTCCAAAGTGTCACTTACCTGGGAGACCTTGAACTTCAAAGTTAACAGCTCAGTTTTGCTGAAGGTTTACTCACCACACTGACTATTGTGTAAAGGAAAGTTCATATGACTTTTTAGAAGAGATCTATGTTTGTGTCCTGACTTCTTTATCCAGCAGCTATGGATACTGGGAGATAATTTATCAGAGGATTCTAGCCTAAATACTGCTAAGTCACTGCCCTCCACTTGTAATCCATTCTCAGTTGCTCCGAGAGGGTAGTAAGTGTAGTATAGTGAGGGTGGTAAGCTTTCCTTACCTAGGCCATTAAATCACTCATTTTACAAAGATTCATTGAGAACTTACTAGATGCTAGACACTATTCTTGGCAGAGAGTTTACAGTGATGAATTTAGCAACATTCCTGGAGACTTTGGAAGAGACAGACAAAAATAAATGATTTTAACAACTATACTAGCAATAAATATTCAATTTATATATAAATGTATATGCATTATACATGTATATGTGTATGCATGTATGTGTACACACACTGTATTTGACAAATCTAAGACATATCTAAGTTCTCATATGTCAGGATATCTTTACAATGATTAATCTCTCAGATACGATAAACTATAAGTGTTGGAAGAAAAATAAAATAAAGCAAGGTAAGGCACAGGGTATATGGGGTACTATTTCAGATAGGGAGTCCAGGAAAAGCCTCACCAATGAAGTAAGTATTAGAAGAGTCTAACATGTTGCATGTAAAAATGCTTGTAAAAATCCCTTGTGCCATAGAAATAGAGAGAGAGATAAAATTGAGATCAAATTCACGTATTAGGTGATCCACCCATTCAAAGTGTATACTAAATGGTTTTAGTGTATTTAGAGTTGTGCAAAACACCACCACAATCAATTTTAAAATGTTATCATACAATAAAGATTTCTCATACACACTGACAGTCATTGCCCATTTTCCCCAAAAACACCTAGTCCTAGACAACCACTAACCTATTTCTGTCTCTAGGATTTTCCTTTGTTGGATATTTTATATAAATAGGGTTACACAATACGTAGTCTTTAGTTTCTTTAACTTAGCATATGGTTTCCAAAGATTATTGATGTAACATTTATCAGTATTTTATTCCTTTTCATTGCTGCATATTATCTATTGTGTGATTATATCACATTCTATTTATCCATCCTTTAATAAGTTGATGGACATTTGAGTTCTTTCTACTTTTTGGCTATAATAAATAATTATCCTGTAAATATTCATGTACAAGTTTTTATGTATACCCATGCTTTAAATTCTCTTGTGTATCTATCTAAGAGTGAAATTACTGGGTCACATGGTAACTGTGCTTAATCTTTTAAAAAAAAGTTTTTCCAAAATGACATCATCATTTTATATTCCAATCAGCAGTGTATGAGTGTTCAAATTTTTCCACATCCTCATCAAC
Source organism: Camelus ferus (assembly GCF_009834535.1). Taxonomy (NCBI): domain Eukaryota; kingdom Metazoa; phylum Chordata; class Mammalia; order Artiodactyla; family Camelidae; genus Camelus; species Camelus ferus. Next base: position 11,179,164 of record NC_045725.1, on the reverse strand, counting down.
ACTTGTTTTAATCTGCCTTTTTTTTTTCATAGCCATCCTAGGTGGGTGAGAAGTAGTATTTCATTGTTGTTTTGATTCACATTTACCTCATGGCTAAAGATATTGAGCATCTTTTTATATGCTTATTGGTCATTTATCTATCTTTTTTGTAGAAATGTGTATTCAGATCCCTTATCCATTTTTAGTTGGGTTGTTTGAGTTTTTCTTACTGAGTAGTAAGAGTTCTTTATAAGATATGTGATTTGAAAATAATTTCTAAGAATTGACTTGTGATGTAACTTGTGAGGCTGCATAAAGGAAGTAAAAATCTCTTCCCATGTTCCAAATTCAAGGGTAATGTGTCAGTAACTTTTCACTAAATACATTATTTTAGGATTTTGGCAGTTTAATATCCTGTTGAAAGTAATCTAAAAGAATTGCACAAACTAACACTTTTCAGTAAAGTTAACCATGGTTTATGTTTTTCCTTTTTGAGTAAACGCTTGAACTTGTATTACATTATGGGAAGTCTCTATATATTTCCTAGGGCTGGAGATTCAAGGATCAAGGTCAGCTCAGCTCACCTCAATTCAGAATTGACCTTATGAATCTTGACTTATCCCTGAAATAAACTCAAATCCGAAGGTTTGTTATTTGGCTGGATCAGCAGCCAAGGCTTTCTTAAATATGGCCTGATGATTAGTGAAGAGGTCAGCATGTTTGCCTTGATGAAAAACATAAATCCAGTCATGAATAATTAATTCAATTATTTATAATGCATGGCAAAAGGGTGAAGCTCCAGGAAGATATGAGGCTTCCCAGCAGCAATCCCCAGCCAATGCTAAAACCAGTAAGGAGGGAGTGAAAGCCAGAGATTATTTAAATAAACCAAAATCCTTAACAAACAGCACTATCTGCTTAGCATCGGTGCACTTGTAAACCTATGATTCTGTTCTTAGAAGGTCATATTTGGAATATCATGGTTCTAAAGCATAAATTCAGCAGTAAGAAATATACGTCTTGTTGGGGGAAAAAAAAAGACTTTTTAAAAATATTATAGCTTTAGTAAAATACCAAAATATGATTGAAAAAAGAAGTGAATTCACAGAAATGAAGGAATAGAGGCCTTCTTTCTCCTCTTCAGGAAGAAAGAGAAAAGAGGAAGAGATGCCACAGCAGCAGAGCAGGGAGACTCACAGCTCACCCTCTTCCACAAATACGCCAAGAATTACACACACAGACCCATGAAATCACAAAGAACACCTACCGAACACTGACAGAGAGCCTCTCACTTCAAAATACAGGAGGACTCCTCACAAAATTAGATAAGAGAAAAGGAAAAAGGAAATCAAGATTTCCGGTCGAGATGGCGGAGTGGTAGGACCATGAGCTTGCCTTTCCTCGTGACTACAAAGAAACCATAACTGAATGCTAAACAACCATTGAAAAAAAAGACTGGAACCTAGCAAAAAAGATCTTCTGCAACTGGAAATATAAAGAGGGATCCACAGCAGGATGGATGGAGAGGTGTGCTCATGATACAATTGGGCCCCACACCCCCCAGGTGAGCGACACACAAGCTGAAGATTAGTTAAGTTGCAGAGGTCCTCCCACAGGAGTGAGAGCTCTAAGCCCCACATCAGGCTCCCCAGCCCAGGTTCTGGCACTGGGAGGAGGAGGAGACCCCAGGACATCAGGTTTTGAAGGCCAGCAGGGCCTGGCTCTGGGACCCCAACAGGACTGGGGGAAACAGAGACTTCATTTGCTTGGGAAGTGTACACAGAAACTCTTGTGTGTCAGGTCCAAGGACAGAGGCAGTGATTTCATAGGAACCTGAGCCAGAACTGCCTGCTGGATTTAGAGGGTCTCCTGGCGACATAGGGGATGGCTGTATCTCACTCAGGGGGCATTAAAGCTGGTAGTGGGCATTCTAGGAGTGTTCATCTACATGAGCTTTCCTGGAGGCTGACATCTTGATTGGATCATCAGCACCAAGAGCCAGCCCGACCCAACAGCCTGAAGGAAGCCTCAGGCCAAACATCATACAGGGTAGGAATACAGCCCCAACCGTCAGCAGACTTCCTAAGCCACAAAGGCCTCTAGGCACAGCTCTACCCACCAGAGGTCCAAGACCAAGTTTCACCCAGCAGTGGGCAGGCACCCGCTCCTCCTGCCAGGAAACCTGCATGAGCCTCTAGTCCAGCCTCATCCACCAGGGGAGAGATACCAGAAATAAGAAAACAACAATCCCAAAGCCTGTGGAAGGAATCCACAAACACATATGAAGACAGACGACATGAGGCAGCACAGGAGTATCTCCCAGGCCAAGGCACAAGATAAAATCCCAGAAGAAGAAATAAGTGTTGAGGAGACAGGCAATTTATCTGAGAGTTTAAAGTAATGATGGTGAAGATGTTCAGAGAACTCAAGAGGAGGGTAGACACACAGAGCAAAGTTTTTAAGCAAAGAGTTGGAAAATATAAAGAATACCCAGAGTTGAAGAATAAATCACTGAAATGAATAACACATTAGAAGGAACCAAGAATAGGCTAACTGAGGCAGAAGAACGGATCAGTGAGCTAAAACACAGATAAGTGGAAATCACTACTTCAGAACAGAAAAAAAAGAATGAAAAGAAATGAGGATAGTTTAAGAGAACTCTGGGAAAACATGAAGCACATTAATATTTGCATTACAGGGTCCCAGAAAGAGAAGAGAGACAGAAAGGACCTGAGAAAATTTTTGAAAAGATAATCACTGAAAACTTCTCCAACTTGGGAAGGGAAACAGTCACCCATGTTCAGGAAGCACAGAGAGTTCCACACAGGGTCAACCCAAAGAGGGACACACCAAGGCACATAGTCATCAAATTGACAAATTTGAGAATAAGGAGAAAATATTAAAATTAGCAAGAGAAAAGCAACAAATAACATACAAGAGAATTCCCAGAAGGTTATCAGCTGATTTTTCAGCAGAAACTCTACAGGCCAGAAGGGAGAGGCAAGATACATTTAAAGTGATGAAAAGGGAAAACTTACAACCAAGAATGCTCTATCCAGCGAAGCTCTCATTCAGACTTGATGCAGAAATCAAAAGCTTCACAGATGAACAAAAGCTGAAAGATTTCAGCACACCAAACCAGCTTTACAAGAAATGTTAAAGGATCTTCTCTAGTCATCAAACCACAAGAAAAGAGAACAAAAAGAAGAAAGAAAAAAAAAAAAGAGAGAGAGAGAGACTTACAAAAGATTGCTTTGCCTGTTTAGGGTTTTTTGTGGTTCCTTGTGAATTTTGGAATTGTTTGTTCTAGCTCTGTGAGGAATGTTGTGGGTATTTCGACAGGGGTTGCATTGGATCTGTGGATTGCTTGGGGTAGTGTGGCCATTTTGATAGTGTTGATTCTTCCAATTCCTGGAGCACAAGAAATCTTTCCATTTCTTTGTGTCACTTTGGTTTTTGAAGTATAGGTACCCTCCTTGGTTAGGTTTATATCTGGGTGTTTTGCTGTTTTTGATATAGTGGAACTGTTTATCCTGATTATAAAATTCTGGTTTTTAAAGTGAAAAGAAAGTGAATAACGGGCCATAAACGGCAAAATATCCTTCTTTCTTATGGGTGAGTTGTATTCATATATATATATATACTGTGTCTCCATTATCTATTCGACTATTGATGTGCACTTAGGATGCTTCCATATGTTGGCAATTACAAATAATGTTGCTATTAATAGCAGGGTTTATGTATCTTTTTGAATTAATTTTTATTTTGTGGTTGGCTGTGTTCCTTTGATAACTATGTAAGTTTAAAAAGCTAAAGCACTAAGCATTCTTAGAAACAATGAACAGTACAAATATATAAACTAAAAAATATATGTGCAGTAAATAAAAAAAGAAATGAGCTATCAAGCCATGAAAGACATGGAAGAAACTTAAAAGACATTATTACTAAATAAAAGAAGCCAGACTGAAAATGCAACAAACTGTACGATTCCAAACAAATGACCTTCTGGAAAAGGCACAGCTACAGAAACAATAAAAAGATGGTGGTTTCCAGGGGTTTGGGGAGAGGGAGGGAGGGAGGGATGAATAGATGGAGCACAGGGGATTTTTAGGGCAATGAAATTATTCCGTATGATACTACAATGGTGGCTACATGTCATTATGCGTTTGTCAAAACCCACAGTATGTACAACAGCAAGAGTGAGCCCTAATGTGAACTATGGACTTTGGCTGATAATCATGTGTCGATGTTGGTTCACTGATTGCACCAAATATGCCGCACTGATGAGGGATGTGAGGGTAGGGGAGTGTGTATGTGTGGGTGGGGAGGGCTATGTGCAAACTTTTCTGCTCAATTCTGCTGTGAACCTGAAACTGCTCTTAAAAATAGTCTATTAAAAAAAGAAAAGAAAAAGGAGATCAGTACAGAACCAGTGCTGTGGGGGAGGGAGCAGCAAAGGAAGAAAGGCCACCTATGCTGGGATGCCATCTCTCCAGCAGGGAGGTCGATGGGAGCAGGATAGCTTCCAAGGCTTGGAGGAGAAAGTGGCAGCTGCTTGGCAGGCAGAACCAGGAAAAACTGGTATAGAGAGTCCCTGCAGTCCCCAGCCCTAGACACGAGCCAGCAGGGATGAGCTGGGACTGGCTGCTGGAGACTGGGGACAAGCCAGGGGAGAGGACTGGGTCCCGCTGCACAGAGGCAGCCTCAGGAAACTGGAGGGCGGTGTGAGCTCTGACTGGAGATGTATGCAGAATAGAATAGCCTGGGAGCCCCATAAAAAAGCAGCACTGCTGGTGGGCATGGGGGGAGGGGTGCACAGCCGCCGCGCCATAGCCCGTCTCTGCTTGGCTCCCTCACTGGTGTGAGCCCAAGAGAAGAGAGGTGAGGCTCAGTCATAGCATTGCTGCTGTGCAGAGACAGGGCTGGAAGCTGACCCACGCCCAGGGGCCCTGCAGCTCCACAGGTGGGACTGAGATTTGTCTACAGCCCCAGGCAGAGGATGGATTTGCTCTGCTAGTGCTTTGTGGACCCGCGCCTCTGGGATGAACAGGCAGTAAGCGGAGCTCTGGTGCATAACGTGTTTTTGGTGTTGTTCTACTCTCTTCAATATACATTTTAAACTACACTCTGATTTCCATATTTGTCTGCCCCGTAAGTTTCTACCTGTAATTTCAAACTGATGGAACAGTTAAGTGTGACACATCAGTGTGTATGAATATATATGAATAGGCATTTATGTATACATATATTGTGCATGTGTGTGTGTATTGCTGAAAAGGGGAAATCTTAGCTCACAGCAAAAAAAATGTGACAAGTAAGTATATGTATATGTTCATGTATAACTGAAAAATTGTGTTCACTGAAATTTGACACAACATTGTAAAATGGCTATAAATCAATTAAAAAAAAGTTTTAAAAAATGTAAAAAAAGGAAAAAGAAAGACAAGGGGAAATCTGTCCAATATCAACTTTCATAGTTCTGCCAAATTTTCCAGAGGAAGCAAAGTCATTAAGAGTGTGAACTTTGGAGCATAGCTTCAGCGTGTGAACCTCTCCTCTGGTGCTTATTGAAAATGTGACCTGGGAAATTCCTTAGCTTCTCTCTGTGTTTAGTTTGCTCATCTGTTAAATGGAGGAATAGGAGTGAAGATGGAACAGTGCCTGCCATATACCAAGCACTGTGGAGTGTTTGCTCGTTCTCTTGCATGCTCAACTGCAACAGACAACCAACTCATTTATTCAACCTCACTATGGTCTTCTTCAATCACCTCTCTATACTGAAAACAAGCAAGCAAACAAACAAACAACTTCTGTTTTGGTGACAGGATAAGGTAGAAATCCCTCTCAATGTTCTGTAAAGCTCTACTTCGTTATGGTCAGGATCAATCTAAATTTTTGACTCATCTTTGTATCACCCACCCTTCATTTATTCCATCTCAGTCCCTCGGTTGTTCTTTAAGTCTTTAGTGCTGCTTTATGCGTGTTCTTTGTTCTGCCTAGAAGTGTTCTTCTCTCCCTTAATTACATGATGATCTTCTACTGAATGTTCACAACCCAGAAGCTCAAGAATCCCTCCGAAAAGCCTTCACTGAACTTTCACTAAGGGAAATTTATCCCTCCTACTTTTTGTAGAAACTTATATTTCTTCTACATGGAGCTCCCCACAGTTGCAATTTTAATTTTTTGCTCAATTATTTACATGATGGGTATATACATAACATTTACACTGTTTACTATACATGGATCAGCTACAATGATGGATCATGACACCTTTTTGACCATGCTTTGCCGAATAAAACTCAGATTTTACTTTCTTGTCAGGATCTCTGAAGCCCAGTCCAGGGCCTTCGCTGCTACACTTCCAGCAGTATCACTGACATCTTTCTACTTGACGTCACAAGTCATTCTGAGGTGGAAGCAGGTGGAAGTGTGTGGTTTTGTAACTCAACGTGATCATTTTATAGTAGGTTCTAAACACAGATTTATCTCTTTCAGGACAGAATGATCTGATCTGATTTATTCTGATTTGCCTTCAAAAACAGCTTCAAAAAGGAAAAATACTTTTCAGTCTCAGTGATCTCTAAAAGAAAAACATGCAAAGAATATTAAAATGAGACCCAAAATTACACAACCATTTTACATATGAAAGAGCTCAGCCCAGAAATATGAAACTTTGCTAAATGTTTCACAGCTGATCATAGCAAGGCTCCTAACATCCAGTCCAAAATCCTATCTCATATTTCAAAATAGCTCTTTTAGCATTTTAGGTAGAAGTGAGGAAACATTATATTGGTTCTCATTTATGCCAACCTCCTCATGCCTGAAAATGTAGGAAAAATCCTAAAAAATGACTCCTTCAAATGCATGAGTCTTGGCCATATATCTGTGTTTTAGATGGTGATTTGTAAACTTTTTATGTAAAGGGTCAGAGTATAAAAATTTTTCCTTTGTGGACCATATGGTTTTTATTGCAACTATTCAACTCTGTTGTTGTAGTGTGAAACAAACCATAAATAATATGTAAACCAATAAACTTTATTATTAAAATAATTTTTAAAAGCACAAAATAATGATTCTTATGTGGATACAAATAAACACGAGTTAAAGATTTTTTTAACTCATATGAGGAAACCAGACAGATATTCCAACTAACTCAAAGAAGAAGTCAAAGAATAGACATAATTATAAATCAAAAATATTAAAATGAATGTGCAAATGGAGGGAAAACCGGCTTCCCCACAGGAGGGAAGAAGAGTTGAGCCTTCATCTGTATCGAATGCACTTGCTTGTCTATAGACATAAATTACGTTCACTTCGCTCTCACTTGTAACCTAGAGTGGTAACACAGCTCCTGTAGAATCCACAATCAGAAAGGTGCAAGACAGTTCCTAGTTTCCACATACATCACAAAACAGATGGAGGACTGGACGTTTTGTTTGTCTACTCTGACAGATTAACTTTAGGGAGGTAAGGAAAGCCAACAGCTTTTTCCTCGCCTAAGAATTTACAAAGGGCACATGAAGAGGATTTCTACTGGTTGGTATTGCAGGAAGTAAAATGCAGTCAATACAGCTTTGGAGAGGACTTGGTGGCAGGGCTCAGCTGTGGGCAGCTGTGACTCCTGCAGCCTTCCGATACTGAGGTCTGGACTCTCGCTCTTCGTGCATAAGACAGGGAACTCACAGCTAACTGTTCCACCCCCCTTGGGTTTCCCAGGAACTCAGCAAAATAGTGGAAATTTTAAAAATCTGAGAAATAAAGCAGAAGAATAGTTATGCAAAGAACCCATACACATAAAGTTTGATTTAAATTTCTGGGCTGGTGACTGAGGGCTTCAAGCTTCCTGTTCTAGCTTCAGTTTAATTTGTTCTTCATCAGTGCTTGCACCCAGGTGACTTGGGAGCAGATGGCAAGAGAGACAGAGGACGTTCCATTCAGTTTTTGCCTACCTGCCTCTCACTCTGGGTCATCAGTGTCTCCCTGTGTGCTCTCTGTCTTCTCATCACTCCTCCAACCAAGTGATCTTCAAGGCTCATGCCTTATGACATCACTTGAGGTATTAGGATATAGTACATCAGATCTGGTTTAATTAGAACTAAATTACTATAACCTATAGTGCAAAATTTTGCTGGAGAGATTGAGGGTGGCAGAAGTCTCTGTCTTCCATTATTCCAAGAACTGCATGAGTTCAGCAGGAAAGGGGATGATTTTTCATCTGGGTTGGAGTTGCAGCATACATATTGGCAAAGGTTTTTAATCACCAGATAATGTAATCAATGTCACATGCCATTCAGTGAGTCACCCTTTGCAGCTACTGAGAACTCCAATGGAAGGAAAATGTTGACTTCTATTATTTGCAGTTACTTCTGAATGGCACAGCAAAACATCTCACTCATTGTCTCCAACTGCTTAAGTCCTGGACATAATGTCTTGCACTAAAAGGGAAGACAGAATGGATTAAATAAAAACACAACACCACTTTAAATATAAGACCAAAAAAAGATGACACGTTTCATTAATTCTTTTGCTAGTTAGTAGAATTACATGTATTTGCTTATATCTATACTCATGTATTTGACAATCGTTTGTTGTATATTTGCTATATAACCAGTTCCATTTTAAACTGTGTAGGGGACACAGAGTTGAATAAGACCCAACCCCTGTGCACCAGGAGACTATACTCAAAAAAGGAGATGGTACATGTATGCAAATATTTACAGTATGATGCTTAGAAGAACACCTGAGAAAAAGGAAATTGTCACTGAAGAGATGGAACTTCAGGTAAATGTTAAAGAATGAATAGAATTTAGACATAAAATCACTGGAAAATGTCAACACCAAAGACATGGATATTTTGGGCAAAAATATACAGATCTGACAACATCATGTATCAGAAATAATTTGGATGCAGTTTAAAATTATTGAAAGTGTGGTGAAGAAGACTGAAGGCTAGATACAGCACGATCATGCTAATGAACTTTGTTTTTTCTTTTTGGTTACCCAGTATCTCTTGACCTTTTCCAGCCACATACTGATTTCCTTCAGAGAATTACCCATTGTATATAAATTAATGGTGCTGTATGAAAACCAAGGGATATTATTCCCCTAGCCAAAGTACGGCTACTTAATCCAAGTTGGTTAAGTTTATTCCCTCAAGATCTTTGAATCTTGAGCAGAGTGACAAAGGACTTAAGTAGTGTACAAACTGATGGTTGAGTCCTGACTCTTACTTAGTTTAATACTATTTTCAAAGTTGGGTTTCCCATAGACTGTTCCTTCTGTGGCTAGCTTTTATCTTGATGAACTGAATTACCTTTTAAATAAAATTATCCATACATTGTTTATAACCAACCCACGGACTATTACAGTCCACAGAGATCCTGAAAGCTGTGCTATGAAAGATGGATATCACTCTGCTTTCACACATTCAAACAATTTTATAGTATCTGCTCTTCTCAGATGTATGCAAATATCACTTTGAAGGAGTTATAATGTTAGAGACATAGGCACTAGACTTTAGTAATTAGAATTGAATATGAAAGTAAGGACAACAGAGTTATAAAAAAAAAGTAAAAACTAAAGGTTGGGTTGCTTGGCGATTGGTGATACATGTTTTTAAAAGTAATAAACCCAAGACTTTGGAAGGGAAAATTCCATTTCCTTTTGATTTTAGTAGTTGTTGAGATGCTACAAAATGGAATGTTCTGACTCTTATTAAAGGACAATTTTCAAAACAGTAAAGTTATGACTTTCATACATATATAAAATGACACTTCAAAATTTTTATTTAACTTATTAATTAAAGGAGAGAACCAGAAAAAAAGATAGTATTACGACCAACTCAAAGGAGACTCCAAAGAACAGAGACATTTGTAGATGAGGAATATTGTGATAAATTTGCAAATGGATGCAAAAGTGGCTCCCTCCACAGTGGGTAGGGGAAACAACTGAACTGCACTGGACAAAACTGATTTGCTTGTCTCTCAGTTTTTGTACATTATTTATCTCCACGTGGCTGTGAAAGACAACGATTCTCATTTCTATAAAATTATAGTCAAGGGGCCCCATCATTCCACTGAAAGGATCTCCAGTAATCTGTTTGTTTATTACGAAGTCTTAAGTTTCTTCTTACAGTCTTAAAAATAAGAGAAGTACTGAAGTAGCTTCTATAAGGCTTCCTGCTAGAAGTGCAAGAGATACCTGCATTAGGAGAAAGGCTGGGTACTGCGAAATCTGACATCTATCGCCACTTTGATCAATTGTTTTGCCACACTATTTTCTCTTCTCAACTGTATGCAAAATGGTGGATTGAAAACATTTCAGGGCCAGAAGTGTGAAGTAAAAAGTGATCAAGCTAGCTATTACTGAATCACTTTCTTCTCCTCACACAGTAAATCAGCAATTTTGCAAAAAAGTTATTCATCTAAATATTTGGGAACCTGTCTTCTATGTCACTTTATGAAACAACTGTAGGATGACACACAGGCAGCTTGACAGATGGATGCTATATGCAGCACTGACATGTGGCTCCCTGAAGTGGTCTGGGTGTTAGTCTCCATGACATAGTGAAGTCCCCACTCTGGCATCTGGTTTTTCCATCATTGACCCCTTTCAACAAAGGCATTAAGGAGTCCCATTCCAACACAAGTTATATGAAAAGCCAGTCATATTGTGAGGCCTTAGTTTAAACGGATGTGTACAACCTATCACTTGCAGAAAGCAGGGCCACAGAAGACATCAGTGTGGATAAAATACCTGGATCAGGAAGGGCTTTGCCTGGAGCAGTGTGGTTGGGCACAGCAGTGGGAAATCAGGAAGTAAAGAGTGCATCTTCAAAGTGAATTAAGTCCCATACTAAACAACAAGAGAAGTTAATCTTAACCTGAGGCTGATTATTATAGAAAAATAATCATTGTTTCAGAGAACTCAAATTTTGGACCCAGGTGATCTTACATTAGAATCAAGCAGCAAAACCCTAACTCCAGAGGATTCTAGCTCTTCACTTTCTCTGATGTGTACCACTGCAGTTTAGTGATGCCAGAGAAAACAACCACACGATGAGACAGATGTGTACTGCCAATAAATCATGATTACCAACCTCAAGTTTGTTGTCAACAATGCTCCACAAATATTTGCCAATTCGTTGTCAGTTCACTCTCCTTTTTTATCCAGTGCCTATTTCAAACCTTACCACTCTCCTTCACAGAGAAAGCAGATACCATTAAATAAGAGCTCCAGCAATTTTCTGAAAACCGTATTTCCAAGCCCACTTTTTCCTACTCACTTGTGTCAATAAAGGTGACCATCCTCATATCAAAATTAAGTAATTTTCACCTACACTATAGAACTTATCACATCTTACCACGCACTGTTAATTATCTCCTTTATCTTTCTCCCTCTTCCTTAGTAGATCTGCCCAATAGTTATTAAGAATATACAAATATCAATTTCCAGGCAAGATGGCGGAGTGGTAGGACCTTGAGCTCACTTCCCCCTGAGACTACAATGAAACCACAACTGACTGCTCAACAACATTGGAGAAAAGACTAGAACCTAGTGAAAAAAGATCTTCAACTGGAAACATAAAGAGGGAACCACAGCAGGACAGTAGGAGGGGTGTGCTTGCAATATAGTTGGGCCCTATACCCCCCAGGTAGGTGACCCACAATCTGAAGAATAAGTAAATCACAGAGCCCCTCACACAGGAGTGAGAGTTCTAAGCACCGTGTCAGGCTCCCCAGCCTGGGATTCCAGCACTGGGAGGAGGAGACCCCAGGACACCTAGTTTTCAAGGCCAGTGGGGCTTAACTCCAGGAGCCCCACAGGACTGGGGGGAACAGACTTCATTCCCTTGGGAAGTGTACACAGAGTCTTGCATGCACCAGGTCCAAGGGCAGAGGGAGTAATTTCATAGGAACCAGGGCCAGGCCTGCCTACTGGTTTCGGAAGATCTCCTGGGAACACAGGAGATGGCTGTGGCTCACACAGGGGACGTACTGGCTGGTGGTAGACATTCCAGGAGTGTTCATCTACCTGAGCTTTCCTGGAGGCTGACATTTTGTTTGGATCTTTAGCACCAAGACCTAACCCCACCCAACCGCCTGTAGGGAAGCCTCAGTCCAAACAACATACATGGTGGGAACACAGCCCCACCCATCAGCAGACTTCCTGAGCCACAAATGCCTCTAGATATGGCCCTACCCACCAAATGTCCAGGACCTAGCTTCACCCAGCAGTGGGCAGGTACCAGCTCCTCCTGCATGAAACCTGCATGAGCCTCTAGTCCAGCCTCATCCACCAAGGGGCAGATACCAGAAATAAGAAAACAACAACCCCAAAGTCTGTGGAAGGAATCCACAAACACAGGCTAGACTTCACTGGGACTGGCTGGCCCCTGGCCCCTGGGTGACAAGAGAGGAGTGCACTGCTGGGATGCACAGGACGTCTCTCACAGAGGGCCATTTCTCCAAGGTTGAGGAATGTAACTAACCTATCTAACAATACAAATAGAAAGACAGACAATATGAGGCAGCAGAGGAGTATCTCCCATGTCAAGGTACAAGATAAAACCCCAGAAGAAGAAATAAGCAACAAAGAGATAGGTAATTTATCTGAGAAAGAGTTTAAAGTAATGATGGCCAAAGATGTTGGGAGAACTCAAGAGGAATATAGACACACAGAGCAAAGTTTTTAGCAAAGAGTTGGAAAATATAAAGAATACCCAAACAGAGCTTCTCTTAAGTTTTCAAGCCATAAGAAAAGAGAACAAAAAGAAGACAGAGGGAAAACAATACCTAGAAAAGATTGCTTTTGCAGTTCAGGGTCTTTTATGGTTCCATAAAATTTTGGAATTGTTTGCTCTAGTTCTGTGAAGAATGTCACGGGGGTTTTGACAAGGTTTGCATTAGATCTGTAGATTGCTTGGGGTTGTACAGCCATTCTGATAATGTTGATTCTTCCAATCCAAAAGCACAAGATATCTTTCCATTTCTTTGTATTATCTTCAGTTTCCTTCATCAGTATTTTAGAGTTTTCACAGCATAGGTAACCTCTTTGGTTAAGTTTATTTCTAGGTATTGTGTTGTTTTTAATGCAATGGAAATGTTTATGCCAGTTGTAAAATTCTGGTTCTTGAAGTGAAAAAAAGTGAATGAAGGGCCACAATGGCAAAATATCCTTCTTTCTTATGGGTGAGTTGTGTTCCCTTACGTATATATGCTGCATTTTCTTTATCCATTCATCTATTGGCATGCACTTAGGATGCTTCCGTATATTGGCAATTATAAATAATGTTGCTCCTAATAGCAGAGTGCATGTGTCTTTTTGAATTAATTCTTATTTTGTGGTTGGCTTTATTCCTTTGAAAACTATGTAAATTTAAAAAGCTACAGCTCTAAATATTCTTAGAAACAACAGCACATATAGGTAAAATTTTAAAATACATGCAGTATATTGTGTATATATATTTACATGCAATATTTTGTATATGTGCAGTCAAATTGTAATAATTCTACCTAATTAAAACTGAAAAATGAAAAAAAAAATACAAACATCAGTTTCATTAGAAAAAAGTCTTAAGTGGACCCCACTTTTTCCTCTAGCCATGTCATTATTTGTGAATTTCTCTTTGTAGTCAATCTTCTCTCAGGGGTTTTCACTCATGTTTCTCAATTTGCACATTCATCATGCAGTCCTTATACTTCTCCAATCTGTATTCTACCCATACTCTGAGAAAAATTGTTTTAATATCTCCAAAATCTTCTTGGTACTGGAGGCATTGCCCGTTTTTTCAACCTTTCTCTTACATTAACTATCAGTAGTGTTCAACAGTGTAAACCACTCCTTCTTTGACATGCTCTCATCCTTTGACCATGAAGATGTTACTATGCCCTCCAATTTTTCTCCTACTTCTTTGGACATTTTCTCTCAATGTTTTTCCTTAGACTGACACAAACTTTAATCAGAACATCTCATCTCTTCTCACAATATTCTCTTTCCTGACTCTCTCATATATTCTGTGATATCACATGCCTTTAATTATCCTTTTCTGTAATGTTAATTCTCAAATTTAAATCTCTAGTGCAGTAACTCTTCTTGTATTTCTAGGTGTATTTAGCAAACTGCCTTTCAACAATTTCTCCTTGGATGGTTGTCTCACCATCAACCTTTTAAAATTTGAGCTCATAATCTTTTTCACTAACAACTTGGTCTTATGTATGTTTTTTCTATCCCAGCTAGTAGTACAAGCATTCTAATCAGTTACACAAGTTTCCATCATATCTGATGAATTTTAATCACATTTATTTAAACATCTCAGTGCAACTTGAATACCTACGCTTTTCTCTATTTCACAACAATAAGACAAGTGACCAGAAATCCTCATTCAAGTCATCAAGATGGCATCTACCTTCTCCAACCCATTCTTCACATAGCTACAATGTCTCATGCTACTGAAGACTTATTTTTCCATTGAAGACTCCCAAAATTCATTGCGTCTAGATTTAAATCCAAAATCACGAATATGGATTTTAAGTTAGTGAGAAAATATAGATAATGGTTAACAGGGTAAGATCTTGACTTAACCTGCAAGAGTTCAGACTCTGAGCAAGTTTTTCCCCAATCTGTGTCCCAATTTTTAATTTCTTCCAATAAAAATTTCCTCTGGGTAAGAAATCTATGATATTGATGTAATAGATTGATAGAAAAGAAAAGGGAGAGCATTATGGAGCAAAGAATTTTTAAGAAATTTCATTCCATGTTTTAGAATCAATGAGAAAAAAGAACCTGATTTAAGTCTGCTGGGAGTGTGTTTGTGTGTGTTTGTGTGTGTGTGTTTAATGGCTGCATGACTGGCAGCTCTGAGAGATCAACAGAGGATATTCCTGTTGCATCACTTCCCTACTTTAGATCTTAGCACTGTCACATGTACACTCCATTTTCTAAAATAAGGCCAGCACTATTGACTTACTATTTCCATCAGGAATACAGTAATTTTAGTCCCCTGTTCATGATGGCTGTCACTACAATTTTCTAACTCTTTTCACCCTTTAACTTCTCCCTTCTCATTTAATGGTATTGCTTCCCTATCTTTGTCTGTTGAAATGTTTTGAACTATTCTATTAAGATATAATTTTCATATCATAAAGTCATCCATTTGAATTTTAGTAAATTTACCAAGATGTGAAGCCATCACTATAATTGATTTTAGAACATTTGCATCATGCTGATAAGATCCTTTATGCCCATATAAAGTTAATCCCCATTCCCATTCCCAGCCTGGGCAACCACTAATTTACTTTGTTTCTATAGATTTACCTTTTCTGTACATTTCAGGTAAATGAAATGGTACAGGGTATGGCTTTTGTGCCTGATTTGTTTCATTTACCATAATGTTTTTAAGGTTCACCCTTGTGGTAGCATGTATTGTTGCTAAATAGCGTCCTGTGGTGCGGAGGATGTATGACACTTTTTCTAATCATTCCCATCTTTTAGTTATTATGTTCTATGAACATTAACATGAAAGTTTTTGTTTGGATCTTTTAGTTATTATGTTCTATGAACATTAACATGAAAGTTTTTGTTTGGACATATGTTTTCATTTGGGTAAATATATAGGAATGGAATTGCTGGAGTGCATGGTAAATTTATGTTAAACTTTGTAAGAAATTGCCAACTCTTTTCCAAGGTGGCCAAATCATTTTATATCACTTGAATTTTATCTTAAAAACAAACAAAAAAGCAAACAACAACAAAAAAATCTTTCTTCCAAGGTGTTAATGTAGTAACAGTTAACATCCATATTTTTCTTTCTATTTTTTTAAAATCAGCTATAGAATAACAAAAGGTTGGGTGAGTGTCATTACTCATGTTTAGAAACTCTAACTTTTGAAAGCCTAATGTTTCCTCTAATCAAGAATGAGTTCTAAGTCTTATCACGTTGCCCCCACTCTGCCCGTGGCTCATGCTGTCTGTTTTACTGTGTTGAGAAAGATTCTGCATCTAGATCTTTGTGCAGGCCCAGTGGGAAGAAGGACACTGATTGGCTAATAAGAGCTCTTCTGATGCTATGGAAGAGGGAGTGCCTTGTCCTTTAGGCCATTTATTTGCCTTCCTATATTGGGAATTAATGTGTTTCCTCTTAGAAGAAAAAGATGCATCAAACAAAAATCAGTTCCAAAAAAATCCTTAAACAACAATCCCTTGATTCACAAGAATGTATTGTTTATGGTCTAATTTCAGGTAGAGTCATAGTAGTGTTGAGGGAAGAGCCTCCTTAAAAATATGTTTCACATTAAATCATGTAAAGTAACATCTATCTAATTTTAGGCTTAATCTAAAATTAGTCTTGACCAATTAATGCAGTCTGTTATTCTTAATCCAGAAATGGTTTTCTTCTTGCTTTCCACTTGTATCTGCAACATCTCCTGCCTGCTCATTTCTGCTTAACATTTCTATGACAATATTATCCAAATAAAAGTTTAGGGGGACACAGGGTCCGTATAAAATTATTCTTAGTGATAGAGAGTCAGCCAAAATCCCAGACTTCCAGTCTTACACAATAGGAGATTTGCAATTTGCCCCACCTTCCCCATCCACTGTAGTGAGTAAACTCTTTTACAACCATCAGCATTCTCAAAGTAGCTGAATATAAGTCTGTAATTACAGTGGCTGCAGAGCAGGAAATGTGCATGAAAGACAATACAGATGAGGGCAGCATTATACACAAAGTGCTCTAATGGGCTCAAGACATCACCAGGTGGTGAGTCATCTCCCTCAATGTTCATTTCCACTGACCATTTGCCAGGCGACCATTGCCCAGTTACTTACCTCCACAAGGTGCTGTCCAAGAAACGGATGATGTGATTGGTATTTTGCTGGCCTGCCAGTAGGATCTCCCAGCTGGATGAGGTCATGTAGGTAAAGCTTGCAGAAAGTGGCACTTCATTATACAGGCATAAACATCACTAAAGTAGGGGAAAAGGTCCCCCTCAAAGCCATGACTACATGAAGGGAGAAGTGGTAATTAGATTATTTTCCCAGAAAAGTCAGTTAAAGTTATCTAGAGTAAATAGCAGTCAGTAAGCTTGAGTTTAAATTTCCAATAAGCACAGTTGAATTAAGTCTTGGACCACCATACATGAGAACTGGAATTAGCACAGGGTACCTTTATGCAGTGTATGTTTTCATTCTACATCACTGCAGAAAGTGCATGTCATAAAATGCTAGTATCAACATGCCCTCAAGATATACCACATTTTCATACTTCTGTCCATAACTCTAGCTACGATACAGCCGGCTGAGAAAATTATTTATTCTACTAGAACATTTAGAGACATGTATTCCTTCTACTTTGTAAAGTATGCTTCCTATGCTTCAGTTATTATTTACTGAGGCCGTATATCTTTCCCTCAATAAAAAAGGAAAGTTATTGAAATCTAATCGTATCAACAGTTTCCCATTTCACTCCATTATCCTTCTATTTTTAAATCCTGGTTTGGGTAATAAGATTTGAAAGTTTTGTAATAAGAGCATTTGAAACAGAATTCATTAACAGACAGAGATTTTTCTACCATATTTAGGCAATTACATGCTATTAAAATAGGAATATGACTTGAGAAATTTATAATACAAATTGATTTTTACATTAACGATTATCCAGTTTTCAAAAGGAGAACGAATGGTTCAGTATGTAAGTGAGATATGAATGGAAATAAGCCTTTATTGAGCTCTTGTTTCATGTGCAACCCTACATTTAACATTTGGGGGTCACAATAGTATAAGATGTGATTCCTGCCTGTTCAAGATTCATGGTCTGTTCAGAGACATGACTGACATACATGAACTAGTTACAGAGCAACATGGGACAACATGAATTAAATTAGTGCTATATTGCTTTGTCTTAGACTGCAAGCGATACCATCATGTGAAGACTTGGAAGAATATTGGACCAAGAAAATTTCAATGAGAGTAAGATAGTAACATGAACCATTACTGAAATTGAGAAGCGCAGGAAAGAAGCTAGTCCAATTCATGGAAATCCAGTTTTCTCTAGTTGTATGTAGTTTTGTTTGTCTGTCTTTGATTTGTTTTTCCTTTTAAAAATAGACTGTCTATGATTGTTATCAGTGCATAGAGAAATACACCGAGGATTAGAACACATGGACTCAAGTCCAGGTTTCTGCTACGCATAAAATTTGCACTTAGCTTGCATCTGAAAGAACAATCATTCCAAGGGAAATGGGAGCGCATAATAGGGAATTTACCTCCATTGACATAAATTGTCTTCTTTTGGTTGACAAAGAGGAGAATCACTTCAAAAAAAAAAAATTATCTGTCATTCAGATTTATTTCAGTGTCCAGATTCCATCTGGATTTATTTCTGAGTACTGTGTTTAATAAGGAAGCTGTTAAGTAAAAATGAAAAAAATCCTTTTGTTTCATAAAGTCTGTAACACATGAAAATATGAGCATACTACTTTTGAACCTTTGATTGAGTGTTCCTTTTGAAACAGAAAACATCAGCTTTTCATCTCTCCCAGATTCCTAGCTACTGTGGGCACTGGCAAGATAAGGTAATTCCTAGATGACACAGAAGCATTTGGAAGATGTCCAGCAAAAGACTCCAGTCCCTGCTAGATCACCATGTGAAGTGCAGTGGACCCCTCAGTACCTAACAAAAGCAGAAGACTGAAAAAGGAAAGAAATAGCCAATGTCATGCAGTAACTAACTAAACAGCTACCTAGACCTGTGGTTAAACACAAACACATAGGAGGTACCTCTGGAGGATTCTTAGGTGAATTGAAGTGGAGGCATTTTTTAATGAGTTTGAGGAAAGAGGAGAGGTAGATGAAAGGAGAGAGTGAAACTGGGTTATTATCTGAAGCCCCAGATCCATAAATGAAGCCTAGAGCAATTCTGCATGAGTATGGCATCAACATTGATAATTATCCATTTTCTTGAACTTTTCTAAGTTTTTTTAAAGTAATTTTTTTGATCTCTTCTCCTGCCTCTGGGAGTATTTACTTCTTTCAAATATTGAGTATATTTTCTAATCTTCTTAAATACATTTAATAAAAAGCCACTACAAAGGACCATATTACATTACTTAATAAACATAGTTTCCTTTTTTTCAGTATGTATGTATGTATATTTTAATCGCCTTCCTCCTATTTTCATTAGAAGTTTTTGGTACTTTCTCTTTGTCATAACACAACAACTTTTCAGTTCAAGCTGGGAATTGTAACTTGGCTTTCAATCCAAAATCTTGCATTTTCTACCATGTAGGTTCATGTTCAAGGAAGTTGGTATTGTCTTTAGCTTGTGCTTTCCAGAATGGTTTCACCATCATTTTTATGAAGACTTACACTTGTCTAAAGAAGATAAAAATACATTATTTTTGAATAGGTAAATGACTAAACTGAGACTTTTAAAAATTCTTCCATAGACTTCTTGTAACTATACTTTGTGAGAAAAGTACATGAGTCCTCAGGTCACAAAACTACACATCTAGAATCTAGAGCTTTCTCTGGCCATTTTGCAGTCACACGAAGAAATGAAACCAAGAAGAAATCAAAGACAAAAAGAGGGACTGAGTACAAGAGAGCAAGCTGGAAACATAAAGTACAGGATTTCTGTCTTTGTGGTCCCCAATAGCCCTGATTACTTAGTTTCTTGTCATGTCTACTAGCTGCTCCAAAATTCACTGAATTTAGAAAAAAAAAAAACCCTAGTTTTAATCTTCTTTGAGCTGAGATTTTGTCACTCATTATCAAAGAATTCTGTTAATACATCACTCAGATCTGATTGATGTATTTAGTTAGTTTTAATTTTTAAATCTTTTTTTAAATTGATGTATAGTCAATTATAATGTGTCAATTTCTGGTGTACAGCACAATGTCCCAGTCATGTGTATACATACATATATTTGTCTTCATATATTTTTTCCATTAAAGGTTATTATGATATATTGAACATAGTTCCCTGGGCTATACAGAATAAACTTTTTAAAATCTATTTTTATATATAGTGACTAACATTTGCAAATCACAAACTCCCAAATTTATGCCTTCTCACCCCATTTCCCCAGTAACCATAAGAATGCTTACTATATCTGAGAGTTTCTGTTTTGCAGGTGAATTCACAGTGGCCTTTTTTTTTTTTTTTTTTTAGATTCCATATACGACTGTTATCATATGGTATTTTTTTTTTCTCTCTCTTTCAGGCTTACTTTACTTCAAATGATGATCTCCAGGTCCATCCATGTTACTGCAAATGGCATTATTTTATTCTTTTTATGGCTGAGTAGTATTCCATTGTATAAATATACCACAACTTCTTGACCCAGTCATCTGTTGATGGATATTTCGGTTACTTCCATGTCTTGGCTATTGTGTATAGTGCTGCTGTGAACTTTGGAGTTAAATTTCCCTCTGGATATATGCCCAGAAATGGGATTGCTGGATCATAAGGTAGGTCTATTTATAGTTTTTTTAGGAATCTCAATACTGTTTTCTATAATGGCTGCACCAAACTACATTCCCAGAAGCAGTGTAGGAGGGTTCCCTTTTCTTTGTAGGTTGACACACTTTGTATTATCCAATAGGCCCCTTATATTACTTTCACTGGTTTTTATTCGCTTTTCTGTCTGTTCTGTCTGGGTGACTTCTGTTGTCCTGTCTTCTAAGTCATTTATTCATTCATTTGCATTGTCTAGTCTGCTTTTTACAGCCTTTAGCTCTGTTCTTATCTCAGCCATTCAGTTTTCTGGTTTTAACTGGCTCATTTATATAGTTTCAATTTCCTTTTTAAAGTGGTCTCTGTCTCTTTTCATAATCTCTTTTAGTTCCTTCAGTGCTTTGATCACACCCTTTTTGAAGTCATGATCTATTAGACTATGGAGATCTATTTCATTAATCATTCTTTCAGGGGATGTCTCTTGTGCTTTTAATTGTGAGTGGTTCCTCTGCATCTTTATTTTACTTATATCTCTTTGGCACTATGGATTATGGAGTGTCAGTTATCTACAGTGGTCTTGAAGGGAATTTTTTAAAAGATGATGTGGAAATAAAACAAAAAACACAAACAACAAAACAAAACAGAGCAAAACAAAAATAATTTTTTTAAATTTTTTAAAAATTAAAAAGATGGAAAATTTTTTTAATAAAATAAAAACAAATAAAATTATTTTAAAATTTTAAAAAGAAAAAAAATTTAAACATAAAATATATAAAATAACATTAAAAAATAGAGAATGCGTTCCTGTGTAGACTGTGCACCTCTAATAATTTTGTCATGAGGTCTGGTTTTAGCATGGATATTTGCTAGGCCTTTTTTCCATGTTTGTTGGCTGTTATCCCAGTGTATTTATTATAATTCAGTAGTTTCCTAAGGTCATTCTCTTATCTTTCCCAGGCATGAGATATTTAGAATGTCACTAATTCAAAAGGAGTGTGTCTTACCTTTTCTATTTTTATAATAATAAATTTTAAATAACACTTGAAGCAATGAATTTCCCTCCCAGAACAGGTTTGATCTACCTCATAAAGACTGCTCACATTTTCATTATTCTCCACCCCAATGCTGGGATTTCTCTTGTTTCATTTAAATTTTAGTTTGAAGTTTTATTGCAACTTGGACAACATGACTCTAAGAAATTTTTAATGCTTTTAAATTTTCTATGGATTTTTTTAAAAGGTAAATTTTCTAGTTGTGTAAGGAAGATTTTATTATAAATCTGTAAGATATGTTGTTAACTCGCTACTATTACTCTCTATTGATTGGGACATTTTTATGAGAAGCATTGAGGGAATTAAATTTTGTTTAAGTTGCCATCACCACTCTCTTTAGAACATTTTCCTTTTATGTTATATTTTTTGGTATTTAGTTTTTGGGACTATAAAAATCCATTACCTTTTCTCCTTTCAATAATGAATATAATTACTTTTATAACCAGAAAATAAAATATTACAAAGATAAGGAATCTTCCTTTGTTATTTTTATACACTATCCATATAAATAAGCTTAATGACATTTTATTCTATTTGTCCTGCAATTTGTTTTGTCTGTCTGCCTGGCATTTAATAGCTGTGTTTGTACAAGTCACTTACCCTCCTTGGATCTCAGTGTCCTCCTCTGTAAATGAATATTAATATGAATTTCACATAAGCTGTTAGGAGTATGAAATGAGATGATTTCAGTCTGAATACAAGGTCAATTCAAAGTGTGGGGGAAACTTTAAATCCACGGAAACACAGTTTTCTGTCATTTTTGTATATTCCTTCTAAACATAATGCTTCCTCAATCACAAACACCCAAACGCCAAGACAGAGCAGAGACTATTTTATTTCTCTTGACTCAGCTTAACAGGTAATACATCTAAGCTTAAAGACAATAATATTTCCAAGCCTTCTATTCTCTGATTTTTTTCTACTTTCCAGACTTCCAGAGCCTCAACAAATCCTTATCTGTTTGATGGTTTAATTGTTGTCTTGGGTTTTGGTAAGGATGTGAGACGTTCATGTAATGTTTACATGATTTTACTTTATGTAAAATAGTCTTTGACAGAAAGAAGGTGCTCAGTTGATTGTGGAGGTGTTTATGGCTTCAGATCTAGGTACAGTTATGATGCAAGGCTGTTCCACATCTTGGAGAGAGCACTGGGCATAATATAAAGGTTCTGGTTCTCTTTGTAGGTCTGTACCTGACAAAACTGCATGATCTTGGAGCAAGTCACTTAATGTTTTTCTTGGTTTTCTTCTCCCTCTAAGAACTCTATTTAAGAATTATTTTCTGACTATCTTATATGATTTTATGGATATACTGGAATGTGACTGAGTTTTTAATTGTTTCCTTAACATCTTACAATAACTTCCTTTGTAATACTTCCAAATTCTTAAGCTTGGCATTGGAGACCTTTCATTGTTTGGCCTCTTCTTAACATTTTGACTAAATTTCTTTTATATTTCACCTTAATTCTTTGCTCCATCCACAGTAAATTACCTGGGGTTCCCTGAAGTCACCACATTATCTCTTGTCTTAGAAGTTTTTCTATATGGGGTTCCTCCTATCTCTCACCAGAGTTTTTTAGGCATTCTTTTTTTTTTTTTTTTTTTAACATTTTGGCCTCAGTCCTCATGTCACCTCATGCAGGAAACCATCTTTAATTCTCAAAAGATAGATTGACATCATGTTATTACTCCCATTTACAACATTTATTAAGTGACTCTGCCCTGATTAATCTCTGTAATTAGTTAAATCCCCCAAAAATATTGTTCCCTCAGTCTGTCTTTGAATACATTTTGAGTTTAAGAGCTACATGTTGGATAGATAGAATAACAAAGCATATATTTACCCAAATCATTACTATTTTAATACACCAGCCTAGATCAAATTATCGGTTTTGAGAGGTCAGTAGGGAGAGTAAATAAAGTCCTTGTGGAAGAGGAGGCCATACAATAATACATATTTTCAAAAAGAGTTCTTAACATTTTGACTTACTAAACAAACATCAGAATCATCAGCTAAAAGAATAATAAGATATTATTTTAACTATGTAATAAGAATTATGTCTAGAGCCAGCAAACTTTCAAGGAAGCTCTTTATATTCAAAAGTGTATCAGAGGTCAAGGGTCAAAATGCTTTCTGACAATTGCTGAGAACAGGAAAATAATTTCATCTTTCTTTTGACTTTACTGCCATCTGTTGTTCAAAGAAGTTACCATATTCCTATTATTTTTCAAAGTGTGATTTCAGGTCACCTGTTTAAGGAAAGTGCTAACTCCTGGGGTCCTCCATGTCTGTTGATTTGGAACTTGTGGTCCTGTATTTTCAACAAGCTAATGGGCAGGGAATAAAATAGTTGGCATAGAATTTAATGTACATATCCATACTCAGTGTGTTCAAAGGTCTATGCTAAGGAGAGGTGGTGTCTCCTGCTTTTTAACTGAAAGTACTGTCATAGAACTCTTCTTAACTAGGAGCTTTTATTTTCCTTTGAGCCGTCACCACTAGCAGACAACTCCCCACTCCCACGCCCCACATTGGATGGAAAAGCACAATTTTTAAACATCAGTTTGTTTTTTGTTACATTCTGTTTTTTGTTTTTGCTGGGTTCATTCACTGATACACACCTTCAATAAATATACTAATTTTACTCTTATTTATCCAAATTTAATTTTTTTAAAGTGGGGTAAGATGAAACCAGAATTCATTCCTTCAGCTTCTAGTAGTGTTAGCTTTAGTTACTTCTTTCTGCTGTTTGTTTTTTTTTTTTTTTTTAATATCACCCTCATTAAAGACTCAATCCTTTGAAGTAAAGTTTCTGCTTTACCAAAACAAGCAATTACCCTGTGGAAACATAATGAAGAGTTACATAAGTCACTAACACTTACTATGAAGGAGTTTCTAAATTAACTATTCTGTTTCTTGGAAAAGCAATATCAGGGCTCTGACTCCTGAGAATTATGGATAAAACAGTTTGGAGAAAGGAGCAGGTAAGTAATCAGAGAACATAGCCCCCAAGGGGCAGCACTTCATGGATCTCTACGGGAGATCTGGGAGTCTGGGAGGAAGGGACTCTGGTATCTGTCAAGCAGCATCAGACCACCAACCATTAGGAGCTGTAATGGAACCTGAGGGGCCAGACAAAGGCACAAGCCAAGCTGGCGCTCCTTATCATAGGAACGCATTTTATTCTGTGTCACTCTTAAATTTAGGATGTTCCACATTCTGTCTCCTGCTTGATCATCCAAATGCTGTGTTCTTATCATGTTTAAAAAAAAAAATTGCTCTCTCTGGCCATAAACCTTTAATAAAGGGCTACAATAATTTATATTTTATTAGATTTATTAATATAATTTTCTAGTCAATTATAGCTGATGTACAGGAAATTAGAGATTTTTGTATATTGATAAAGTTTCTCCACTCTTGGTTGAACTCAGTTGTAGTTATAACAGATGGGTAAGCTTATTCTCTGAATATGGGCATTCTTAACTTCTTCCTTCAAGAAAGCTTCATTATTAGCTCACAGCAAAAAAAAAAAAGTGACAATGAATATATGTATGTTCATGTAACTGAAAAATTGTGCTCTACACTGGAATTTGATACAACATTGTAAAATGACTATAACTCAATAAAAAATGTACAAAAAGAAAGCAAGCTTAATTATTTTTATGTCACTGTTTATCAAGTTAGTATGCCATGAGTTTCTGGTAGACAAGTTTATCAAGCAAAGAGAGCACTGTGAAAAAGGGTTACTTAATTTTATCAAGTGATAGTTTTCAGTATACACCGAAAGGATCACATTTCTTTTTCTTTTTTAATCCACTAATGACATAAATTTAATTTATAATATCAAACTGTTATTTCCATATCTAGAATAATATATATTTCACTATGGTGTTATTTTTTATTATTTGTCTAGAATAGATTTATAATATTTTGTTACAAATTTGTGTTTCTATGTGTACAGATGAGATTGGCCTAGTTTTTAATCTGTGTGTTTAAATGATGCTAGTGTTTATAATTGTGTGCTAAAAATGTTTGTGCCCTTAAATATGTTACTTTGTTTTGATGTCAAGACTACTACAAACTTACAGAAGCTTAAAATTTTTATTTTCTTTATGATTTGCAACAGTTTGTTTATTGTGTATATCATTTGTTCCTTAAACAATTGGTATAATTTTTTCCATCATATTCTCAGAGACATACCTTTTTTAGAGTATATCGTTCTTTACATTTTCAATTTCCTCTGTAATGATTGGCCTCTTCAGATTCCCCAGTTTATCTGGAGCTAATAATATATCTTCCAGAAAACAAATATTCTAGTTTTTTAATATTTTGGTATAAAATTATGCATAATATTATGATTTCATAATTTCAAGTGTTATTTTAATTATAGTGGAAAATCACTGGAGTGGAGATTAAGCAGGGGGTGCTGAATCTGATCTACATTTTTAGAGAAAATTTTACTGAAGTATTACATCCCTAAAGAAACGTTATAAGCCTACAGCTTAATGAGTATTCATACAGTAAACACACCTATGTAACCACCACCCTGATCAAACAGCAAAATAACCCAAATCCTTTGTGTTCTTTCACAGCCTGCCCGCTGGCTGCCTAAGCTAACCGCTAGACTGACTCTACCGTGACACATTAGTTTTGCCTGCTTTGGAAATTCACATTATTGGAATCATACGGTATGAACTCATTTCTATATTGTGTTATTTGTCTAAATCACGCTTGTGAGATTCTTCCATGTTGTTGCATGTAACTGTAGACAGCTCATTCTCATTACTGAATAGTATTCCTTTGTATGAATACACTACATTGTTTATCCCTTCTACTGCAGAGTCATATGCTATGTTTATCTACTGTATTGCTTACTTACTGTCTTCTGTTTGGGGCTCTTTAGAATGATTTTTATGGACATCTTTGTCCATATGCTTTAGTAAATATGTGTATTATACAAATCTGTTAGATACATACTTCAGAGTCAAATTTTAGGGTCTGAACCTATATATATGTATGCCCAACTTTATCAGATAGTGTCAAAAGGATTCCCAAAGTGATTGCACCAGCATTGTTTGGGAATCTGGGGAGGGAGGTATTTCATTCTATTTACATATTTGTATTTTTTATTGAATGTATTTGACATAGTGTGTAAATTTAACATGCACATTATGTTAATCTTATACATTTGTATATTGTGATATGATAGCTATTATAGCAATACTTAGCACCTGTGTCATATTACATAATTATCCTTTCTCTTTAATGGTTGGGATAATTAAGTTTTAGTTTCTTAACAAGTTTGTTGATTGGAATAGAATACAGTTGCCTATGTTCATTATACTGTGCATTAGATCTCTGTGGCTTATTTACTACTTGTTAGAAGTTTGTACACTTAAACACCATCAGTCTTATTTCCCTACCCCAACCCTATCCCCTCGTAGCTGTAATCCTACTCTCTGTATTTTATGGGTTTGACTTTTTTAGATTCTACTTGTAAATGATATCACACAGTACTTGCCCGTCTCTGACTTATCTCACTTGGCATAATGTGCTCAAGGTTTATTCATGTTTCACAAATGGCAGGATGCCCTTTTTCCTCATAGCTGGATAATATTTCACTGTGTATGTACCACATCTCCTTTTAATCCATCCTTTGATGGGTATTTAGATTGTTTATATGTCTTGGCTATTGTGAATAATGCTGCAGTAAACATAGGAGTGCATATATCTCTGAAATTCTGTTTTCATTTTCTTTGGATATATGCCCAAAAGTGGAATTACTGGTCACATGGTAGATCTATTTTCAATTTTTTGAGGAAACTGTATTTTCTTTCCCATAATGGTTAGGTCAATTTACATTTCTACCAACAATGTACAAGAGTTCTTTTGTCACTGCATCCTCGCCAGCACCTGTTGTCTCTAGTCTTCCTGATGACAGACATTGTAACAGGTGTGAAAGTGCACTACATTTTGGTTTTGATTTGCGTTTTCCTGATGATTGTTGAGCATCTTTTTATGTGCCTGTTAGCCATTTTGATGTCCTCTTCAGAAAAATGTATATTTAATTCTTCTGCCAATACAATAATTAGATTGTATTTTTTATTAAATTGTGTGAGTTCTGTATATATTTTGGATATTAATACCTTATTTGTTATATAGCTTACAAAACTTTTATTTTATTCTGTAAGTTGTCTTTTCATTATTTTGTTTCTTTTTTTTTTTTACGGATGCTTTTAAGTTTTATATAGTTCTACTTGTTGATTTTTGCTTTTGCTGTTTGTGCTATAGGCATCATATCCAAAAACATTATCGCATTGTAAGATGGATTTCAATTTTATTGTTCTGCGTGTATTTTTTCAGTTTTCCCAGAACCATTTTTTGAGGGAAATATCCTTTCAGTTTGGGATTTTTTAATTGATTTTTTTTAACTAAACTCCATTGTAGTCTGAGAAGATGCTTTTATAACAAATTATTTAAACTTACTGAGATCTGTTTTATAGCCCAGAATATGGTCTAATGTGGTAACAGTGTATTCTATTGTTGTTGGGTAGTTTGATCTATAAATGCTAATTAGGACAAATTGGTTGGCAGTATTGTTAGTGGCTTTTATGTCCTCACTGTTTTTCCATCCACTTGTTCTGTCAATTATTTAGAGAGGAGTATGCAAGCCTCCAACTTGGGTATTTTAAAATTTCTCTGCAGCTATACTGGTTTTTGCTTCATGTATTTTTAATATCTGTTTTAGGTACAAACATATTTATTTTTATTTTGTTTTCTTGGTGAATCGACCTCTTTGTATTATGAAATGACCATATATATCTCTGGCAATATTTTTAGCTCTGAATTTACTTTGACTGATGTTAGTATAGCCATTTGAGGCTTCTTTTCATAGTGTTATCATGGTGCATCATTTTCCATCCTGTTACTTCTAACTTAGTTTCATCTTTAAACTGTTTCTTACAGGCAGCATGGATTTGTGTCATGGACTTTTGTCCAATCTAACAATCTCTGCCTTTTAATTGGATGATTATACCATTCATATTCAATATGATCATTTATTTCATTTTGTTTTCTATTTGTTTCAATTTTTCTTTGCTCTCTCACCCTTCTTTTCTGCACTTTTTTGGAATAATTGTGCAATTTTTATGAGTCCCTTTTAGCATCTTGTCAGTTTATGAACCATAACTCTTCATTTTGTTATTCTAGTGGATGCTTTAGGTTTATAGTATATATCTTTAGCTTGTCACAATCTACCTTCAAGTGGCATTTCACCCCTTCCTCTATAATAAAAGCAACTTGCAACAATATTGCAACTCCAATTCCACTCCCTGCCAAACATTCTAATCCCTTATATGTTGTAGGTCCCACAATTTATTTTTACTATTTTTAAACATTCACTTGTCTTTTAAATAAATTTAAGTAACAATTTAAAGTTTTATATATTTACCTACATAGTTATTATTTCTGGTGATCATCATTCCTTTGTGTATAATCAAATTCACACGCTGTACCATTTTCCTTCTGCCTTAAGTATATCTTGTAGTGTGGGTCCACCAATGATCGTTTCTTTCAGCTTTGGTATTTTTTAAATGTTTCAAATCTTTTATTTTATTTAATTAATTTATTGGGGGGTTGTAAATAAGTTTATTTATTTATTTATGGAGGTACTGAGGATTGAACTAAGGACCCTTTTCATGCTAAGCACACGCTCTACCGCTGAGCGATCCCTTCTCCCCTCAGCTTTGGTTTTTTTTTTTAATGTCTCTATTTATTGTAATTTGTCTTAGTTTGTTTAAATTGCTATCACAGAATAACATAGACTGGTTGACTTATAAACAGGAGAAATTTATTTCTTAGCTTCAGAGGCTGGAAAAATCTAAGATCATAGTAATGGCAGATTTGTTGTCTGGTGAGCACCTAATTCCAGGTTTACAAAAAAACCATCTAGGTGCATGGCCACATAGTAGAAAGGGACAACTCTGGTGTCTCTTTTATAAGGGTACTAAATCCATCGACGGCTCCACCCTCATGATCTAATCACCTTCCCAAACCATCATATAAGGCATTAGGCTTCAATATGTGAGTTTTAGGGGGACACAAACATTCAGTCTATAGAATTCCACTCTGGTCCCTCAAAATATATGTTCTTCTCATATGGAATATATGTTCATTCCATCTCAACAGCTCAAAATGTCTTAACTTGTTTCAGCATCAACTCTAAAGTCTAAAATTCAAAATCTCATCTAAATATCACTTAGGTCATATATGGGTGAGACTCAAGGTATAACTCCTTCTGAGGCAAATGGCTCTTCAGCTATGAATTTGTGAAACAAATCAAGTTATGTCCTTCCAAAATATAGTGATCAGACAGACATAGGATCAACATTTCCATTACAAAAGGGAGAAATAGGAAAGCAGAAAGAGTAATGGGTCCTCAGTAACTCAAAACTACAAACCAAACTCTATGAATAATAAGCCTCAAGAATACTCCGCTTTGGCTCAGCCTTCTGCCCTCCAGGTCCACTGGGGCAGAAATACCAGTGGGATGGTGGTCCTGCCCCACAGCTTTACTGGGCAGGGGTTGGGTTCCCAGAGCTTTGGGAAGAAGTCACCTGGCCTGTTGAAAGTGAGGTGGGGGTTTCCTTTTTTGAAACCAAAGAGAAAGCCTTTATGATCTATAAATTACCTTTGGGGTCATCCTCCCCATGTCACATTACTCTTGGTCCATTCAGGCTGCTGTAACAGAACATTGTAGACTGGGGCAACTTATAAACAATAGAAATGTGTTTTTCACACTTCTGCAAGCTGGAAAGTCCAAGATCAAGCCTCCAACAGATTCTGTGTCTAGTAAAAGCTCACTTCCTGGTTCACAGACAGCCATCCTTTTGCTGTGTCCTCACAGTGGGAAGACTGAGAGAACTCTCTGGGGTTTCTTTTGTAAAAGCATTAATTCCATTCATAAGGGCTGCACTCTGACGACCTAATCACCTCCCAAAGTTCCCTCTCTTAATTCCACTGCACTGGGCGGGTAGGATTTCAAAATATGAATTTGAGGAGGATACATAAAAACAGTCTATAGTATAATTTATGATGAATAAAGAATTCTAAATTCTTTTCTTTTCAGTACTTTACAGACTTTGCATCATTATCTTTTTGTTTGCATTGCTTTCAATGAGAAGTCTGCTACAACCTTTATCATTGTTCTTTAGTGAAGTATGCATTTTTTTCTAATGTGTTGTCTAAATTTTTTTATTATCAGCTTTGAACAATTTTATTATGATATGCCTTTCTGTAGTTTTGCTCATGTTTTCCCTGTTTGGGCTTCATTAAGCTTTTTGGATCTGTGAATTTAAAATTTTCACCAAATATGACAATTTCTTGGCCATATTTCTTACATTTTTTTTCTTCCCTCTCCCTGGGTGCTCCAAATACACATGTATTAAAGTGTTTGGAGTTTTTCCTAAACTCACTGATGCTCTGCTCACTTTTTTCAATCTTTTTACTTTCTGTGTCTCATTTTGAGTAGTTTCTATTTCTATTCCAGTTTGGTAAGTGTCTTAGGCAGAAAGTCAGGGTGCATGTGAAACTCATCTCACGTGTTTTTCCTTTTTTCAAGGATCACAACTCTGTGATACCTAGAGTCTAATACCTAAAAATAGTTGCTTGATAGGTTTTTGTCTTGTCTGATTTGTATGGGGGAAGTGTGTGTGTGTGTGTGTGTGTGTGTGTGTGTTTGGTGTAAGTTCAATACCTGAAATTACCATGGCTGAAACAGGAATTATTCCTAACATAGATTTTTGAATAAAAACACAAGCTCCCTTAATAGATTGAAAGCTTTCTGGAATCCAGAGCCATCTATTAAACTTTTGTGTAAATTAAGTATACTATTTCAATTTAATAACATTATAAATAAATAAATCTTAATAATATGATGTTTTAAAATGTTTGTATAAATATAAAGTAAATGACCAAAGATAGGACATGACTTTCAAGATTATTCAAAGCATTCAGTTATTGGCAAATGTGCTTTTAAGACCCTACTGCCCTATTTTCAATTTCAGATACACAGACGGTCCAAAGAGTATACAAACAGACACAGATTCTTGTTTCAAGTCTTTTCAAATAAAAATGTATCGGTGTTCTAAAACATTTTTAAAATGTAGAAAATGTAAAGATAATGAGAGAGACTATGCTTGCCTAGATGAAACTGCCTGTAGCTGAGTGTCTGTATCCACTGGTAGAGCATTAACTAGAGTAACTGACATAAAAGGCAGAGCAGAGGAATGATATTAGCAAGAGGGACAATATTTGGAAAGATGAATATACATTTATGTCTTCAAGCACACTGGAGGATGTGTTCTGTTTTCACTAAGTCCAGAGAATTTTTCACTAATGTTTCTCATCAAAGAAATGTTTTAAAAATATTTTATGGTATGATGGCAAATCTTTGTGTATTGCTGTGGTAATTGTTAGCCAATGGTAATTATATTATTTCTTCAACTGTTAGAGATTTATAAGGGCATATGCAGCCCAGTAAAAATTTGATGTAATGTCCTAGGCGAGTTCCGTTTTCCAATAGCATTGCTAAACACGTTCCACTAGATGGCAACCTATATCTATTCAATGTTTTCAACCACAAAGGATTTCCAATTTAATGTTGCAGACCTGAACCCTGGACTCCTGTGAGTAGGAGGACCTCTTCACTCACTCATTTTCCCATTCAGTACTTTCAGAGCATCTACTACACTCAAGCCTGAATGTTAGGGATTCAAATATTAATTAAGATTCAGTTGTCTTAAATGTTCTCACATCCTCCTGGTGAGGACTGACAAAAATGTAAACTGCTAACTAAAACAAAATATTAAGTATTATGATGAAAAGAATCTCTGAAATCTCCTGACTTTAAGAGCATATGAAGTATTTTTCAACTGCTTTTATCTCCCCCTAGTATCATATTTAAAAAAAAAACTGGAGTCAATTTTATAATAGGAGGGTTAATGTTTAAAAATTAGTCTAATGCAATACATAGTTCTTGAGCATGTGATTGTATATGTGCAAACCAAGATATTAGGTGCTACCGTGGAAAACACATGACTCCTTTTTTCACTCCCCTTCACTGCTTAAGAAATTTGTAACATCAGATAGGGGAGCTGAAACAAATGCACCAATAGCTATAACATGGGAAATACTGTATGACGAAGACTTACTGTTTCTGAAGAGAGAAAGTTAGCTTTAGTGAGGGGAATCAAGAAGGTCTTCATTTGAGAAATTCCAAGTAAGGAATCTTTTTAGAGCAAGTAATTTTTCAGTTGGTAAAAATGACTGGGAATCTCACTCCAGCCAGAGAAACAGCTGAGGGGAAACATCATTGGTAGAAACCCCCTGACCTGTCTACAAGGCTTTATCCAATTCTAACAGCGCTGCTGACTGACCAGCCCTCAGTGCTTAGGTGGGTCAGTTCAATTTTCTTTTTAGAAAGCCCCCATTTTCTTTTCCATTAATGAGTTGACCAGACATATGTAATCCCTATCTCTAATCTCACACATAGTCAGTTCCCGATGAGGTGATGGGGAAATACGAATATGTTTTATTTAGGTAATGGGAATGCTGAGTTTTGGGCTAAAGTATAAGGTCTGGTTAGAGGCTGTTACAGGTTGAATTGTGTGCCCCCCAACATTCATATTGTAACAGAGGAGAACAAATCTGCCTCCACATTGGATCTGCTCCTTTAGTTTTGACCACTGTGCTCTGTTTTCCTTAGCCTTGCCAGCTCTGCACCTTTTAGGAAACAATGTTGCCTTTAGCCTGAAATAGACAGGAGAGCCTCTTCTAGAGGCTCTGACCTTTACCAGTGTCAGCACTTCTGCACTTAGGTGGAGATGGCAAGTTGCAAAACAGAATAACCTTTGTTTTGTTGGAGGTTTACAGGGGCACCATGACCTGACCCACAAGGACGGCTGCAGGAACAAAGAATTCCTGCAGCAAGAAGTTTGCAACAACCAACCACACCCCCTCCCCTGTTTGTTTTTGTTTTTTGTGTAAAAGGAGCTTGTATCCTGACTGGAGGAGAATGGTTCTTCAAGACATTAGTCTGCCATCCTCTCAGTCTGCCAACTTTCTGAATAAAGTCGCTATTCCTTGCCCCAACACCTCGTCTCCCAGTTTATTGGCCTGTCTTGCAGGGAGTAGAATGAGTTTGGATTTGGTTATAATGCAAGAATTGTGCCAACTTATTTGTAAAAATGACTTCCCGAAGCATCTCTGTGTGGTCTTACTCTATAAAATTATACTAGCATAATGTGTGTGTGTCTTCTAGAGATGACATTTTTCAGATTACTAGCGTGGAAGATCTCTATATATCATAGGCAATGAGAGTCCTTGTGTCCCCTGGGCCTGGGCTTGTAAAATGAGTTTGTTTTTTTTCCCAGAAGAAAGTTGCTCAAAACCAACTCCAAATACAATTTAAATGCATTCCACTGGAAGCTGGGGGAGCATTTCATGTCGCATGGATTTAAATACTGATTTAGCAGCCAATATCTAATTTTAACAGTCACTTTGCTTATTCCAAAAGAGCTGGGAATGAGGTAATAGAGGGAAGGAAAGTAACTGTCCAGTATAATCTAAGACATCTTAGTTACCAAATAAACATGGCCTCACTCGGAGTATTCATCAATTCGGGAAGCATTAGAGCGAGTCTAACTCTGGGCTTCTCCTTAGAACCATGTGATGTTCAGGTCACACTCCGGACAAATTAAATCAGACTCTCAGGAAGTGGGACCCATGCTCCACCATTTTTTAAAATGTCCTGTTACTTTATTAAACATAAGGCTGAATCCACCCTTTTCTTTTTATATTTTTGCCTTTTGGGTTTTTTTAATTTTTAATTTTAATTTTTCTTAAAAAATGTATTAGTTTCCCAAGTGATTTCAATTCACAGCCCAGTTTGAGAAGCACTGGTCTATTAGATAGGATTACCTGTTATATGGTAACAGCAAGTTCCAGTTAATCAACTCAGTTCATTTCGATCACGTGCCAGACTTGGTCCTGGGGGCTGGGACACAGGCCTTGCCTTCAAGTATGTCACAGTCTAGGCAGAACCTGGAGGTGAGGGATGGCAAAGAGCCACAGACTGCGTGTGGAACCCCAGTTCCAGTGTGCACCAGTGAAAGGAAGAGGGAGGGGAGCATCCTGGTAAATATTTGATAACTGTCCTGTTTTGTAGCTGGAGAAAACTGAAACATAAGTCTAGAAGAACTCACTAGGGGAAACATTTTATCTCAGATCAGGATGAGAAGCCAGGAAATTGGCTTCTTCCCTGCGGATGGTACACTGTTACTTTTGCCTCTCGGCTCCAGCCTCCACTAAGGATTTTAAAGCAAAACAAAATCCAAAAGAAATCAAGAAGGCTTTTTTTTTTTTTAATTGCCTAAAGACAGCAATGTATTTCTAGATAAAATTTGCATAATATAATGTGTTTAAAATATATTCTAAAAACAAGCACTAACTTGAAAAAAAAGGGTTTTTCTCTTAAATGTTGAGAACTAAAGGGCCCTGCCAGGCAGCAGGACAAGATTTTATTTTATAAGCCAAAGGCAGCATTCGCTTAAGGTTATAATCTGTAATATTACAAAGATATTAAGACTTTTTTTTTTAACCAAAATCTGATAAATGATAAACCACACTGATTCTTGTTTCTTTATTTTACTTTCTTTTTCCCCCCCCCCCACGGAGTGGCCCACTCTACGCTCTTCCCGGAGTAGGATCCGCATTTGCTCTTTCTTTCCACTTTTTTAGACGAGTGTCATGAAGGGTAGGAGTGTCGAGTCCCAGCTCTGCTCAGGGCCCTGGGACTACGTGTCCTTGTCTGTAAAATGGTGACAGTAAACACTGGGCTGAAAAGCTGGAGTATTACCTTTAACACATGGGAAAGAGCCATATGCAGGTTTTTACACTTACAAAAGCTGATAACTGTATGAGTAGCGGGGACTAGGTGTCACTCTTGATTCTCTAAAGTCCGTTTAGAACATCTGCTTGATGTTACCACGTGTTTCCCGAATCAGCTGTGCTCGGGCACCCTTCTCTACTATTTGGAGGAAGCCATGCAGTGTCCAATAACACTGAATCAGCAGATTCATCCAGAGTCCCTGCATTGTCAATTGGGGAGGGGGGAGAAACTTCTAGGTATTAGTGAGCCAAAGCTAAATCAGAAAAGAATATAAGAGCAGTTTAGCAAAAATTTTACACGTCCCACAACAATTTAAAACATAAGATAATTTATATTCTAGCTTACAATGAGCTTCTCAGATATTGTCACAACGAGCGCAAAATCAAAAGTTCATTTTTATGATCCAGTGTTCACTGACGAAGTCCACTTGTCTTGCCCATGTATAGAGTGAACTAGCATTTTGTGTGTGAGTTCTCTGTGGCTTGACTCAGATAATGACAGACCTTTGGCTTTTACGCAGGACTTGGGAGTTGCCCCGCGGCTGTGACCCTGGCTGTGATGGAGCTGTTACGTAGAGATGCTAAGATGCGCAGGAAAATTCCAGAACATATGGGAGAATGTTTGCTGGAAAATTACTTGGTTAGAACCTGACAATCTTACCAGCGTCCTGGGGTTGATGAATACCGTCACTGAAGAGCAGCTTAATTTTAAGGTAAGTGAGGGGTTGCTGTCTGTCTATTGAAAGAGGCCAGTTTGCCATGAAGTTCCCAAGGTATAAACATTTCTGACTAGTGCCACGAGATTTTCTTGTCTATCGTATGAAAAACTGATCAGGAAAAGCTCTTCATTTCATGAACATGGAAAGAAAACAAATACCAAGACGGATTATATTTTTTAATTTTGTAAATACATTTCTGAACCAGTATCAAATCTAGATTAATGCATCTGCAAGATTTAAGCCGTTTGTATTTAATTATTTCACTGCCCTAGGGTCATAACTTGTTAACCAGTATATTCCTAGCTCTGAAACTATTTTTTGATTACCCAGCCTTGAAGTTAAATAATTTAAATGAAATAACAACAGCAGACCTTTCAACTTGATGCTGGAGTTTTACGTGAAAGCATCAAGGCAGTCTAGACGCCTGGCCTTACTTGGTGGTTTTCCAACTTGCCAGTGTTATATTTTTTCCCCCACCACGAGGGAGTCCTTTGACAGAGACAGGCAGACAGGGGACACGACTAGGCCTTGCGCTCATGAGAGCAGCAGCTCCCCCTCCCCCACCTGGCACGGCCCCAGGGTGGACACAGGGGAGATGATTTAAAAAAACACAGCAGGACCAATTCTTCACTTTCCCAGAAAAGGGGAACTTGGGGGAGCAGCCCCCTGGAGAGGCTGTACGTGGAGCTGAGTCTGAGCCCCACCCCCAGCAGGCGGGGGCTTGCTTCCCCCACTGACACCCCCTCCCTGTCTGCACTTGGGTGCCGGCAGGAGGCCCAGCCAACAGAGACCCTGGCTGCACAGAGGGACCAGCCACCCTATATCTATCCGTGTTTCTACACTGTGTACACTGTTGTGCTTTACAGCCCCCACCTCCAGCCTCAGCCTGAAGGCTCAGGTGGGCAGATAGACCCCAACCCCCAGTGCACCCAATGGGCTGGGTGAGATCAGGCCCCAGGACAGAGTAAGCCTGCCTCTCACCGGCCAGGACCAAGGGGCCATTGAAATAGAAAGGCCAACACTGGACAAGATGCAGGCCGGTGGGAGCAGGCAGGGGTGGGGGAACCTGGGGTGAGGCTGAGAGGTCAGGGGTGGCAGGTGTGTCATGGACCAGGTGGGGCTGGACAGGCATGGGCCATGTGTAGATGGGGGCAGGGTCGGGCAACTCAGCACAAACAGCTCTGCTGGCTAACTGGGCCAGTGAGTACCACTGCCTGGGGTCCCCTCCCACCCTGTGCAGGGCTGCCTCCAGCCCCAGGGGGGCCAGGCATCAGGGGCCCAGGCTCCAGGTGTGCACGTCGGGAGGGCCGCTGGTGTCAGGTGGGCTGGGCTGGGGGGGGCAGGTGTGTGACATCTGTGGGCACATCCCCGCAGGTGGTGGTCAACAAGATCAGTTGTTCTCGAAAAGAAAGCAGGTCATCGTTGCTGTTTGTTGGGAGGTCAGGTGGGCCCAGGTAAGATGGCAGCTCATTGGGGTTGGTCAGTTCTGGGAGCAGATCCAGGGCTGGTTCTGGGGCCTCCCCTGCCCCAGACGGGGGTTGCCCATCATGCCTGTGGTAGCACTGAAGGCCAACTTGCCAATGA
Source organism: Camelus ferus (assembly GCF_009834535.1). Lineage (NCBI taxonomy): Eukaryota > Metazoa > Chordata > Mammalia > Artiodactyla > Camelidae > Camelus > Camelus ferus. The sequence goes on along the minus strand of NC_045725.1, from coordinate 11,141,427 downwards.
GACCCAAGTTCACTGGGCCCAGGGGCTGCCAGGACCCAGGGGGAGGTTTGGGTGGTACAGCTGGGGCCCTGGGGGGCCTCCAAGGTTGGGAGCATGCAGCCCTGGTGGCCTGAGGTTATGGTCCAGGTCGAGGTGACCTGCTGGTGCCATCTGACTTGGGAGGCAGGCAGCAGACCTCTCTGGTGTCTGGGGCTTCTAGGAATGTCGGATTGATAAGGGACAGGAGGGGGCCCTGGGGTGAACTCAGTAAGGATGGAGGTGGTGGGCAGGAAGGAGTTGGGGAAGGTCCCTGGTCCCAGGAAGCTGGAACTCTGGCTGGGGTAATCGCCAGGGGCAGGAGCTGAGGGGGGCTGCAAGAAGATGAAAAGGGTGGCACCAAGCCCAGGGCTGGTGGCGATCATCTCCATCACGCTGGGCATGAGCACAGGGCGGGGCTCACGGTGCAGCAGCGCTGCAGCACTGGCCCATCTGGCTCCTCCTTGACGTGCACGTCAGGCTTCACAGGCACCGGCTTCACAGGCGCCGGCTTCCCGCTGCACATGGGGCCGATGATGATCTCCTAGTCGGAGTTCTGAATGTAAATGAGGATGCTCGGCATGTATGGGTCCACCTCCAGCAATGCTGTCTTACTGCACACGGGGCACCTCCCGGTCCCTTGCTCACAGCTGAGCTGTAGATTTGACTCTAGGTTGAAGCAGTGTATGTGGTGACAGTCGTGACCTTGGACAGGGAGCTGGATTCTGCGGAAGGTGATGGGGCACTTGAGTGACACCTTGATGGCTGTCATTCCACCTTGTCCTCTCCACTGGGTCCAGGGGTGCCAGGGATGGTGCCGCTGCTGAAGTTCCGCTTTATCTCAGTGATGCAGCGCTCAAGGGCAGGAGGAGGCCCCGCAGCACGGAGCGGACGGGGGGGCCGGCACACCAGCTGCGGCACGAAGAGGTGGGAGCAGCAGCAGGCCGTGACGGCGATCTGGACGGTGTTGCGGCCCAGCTGGCACACATGCTTCAGGTATACGGGCTTGTGGGGTCTTGCTGTCACCACGCTCGATGGTGGGTGGGGTGGTGTTGATGCTGACCTGCGCAGAGGCCGGCCAGTTGGTGTTCATCTGCCGGTCCTCGTGGTGGCAGCACTTGATTGCAGCTCCAGGTCAGGCCTCAGCATCAGGGTCTTGTGGACAGAGTCTCGGAGCTGGAAGGCGTGGTTGCTCACGGCCAGGTTGTGCTGCGCGTGGAAGGGCTCAAGGACCACACCGTCCCGCTCGGGGAAGGTCAGCTGCAGCTCGTCACAGGGGCTGCCAGAGGGTGACAGGTGCGAGTTGCTGGGCTTGAGGTCAGGCAGGAAGGGGGATTTGACCTCCTGGCTGGTGGACGTGTAGGGGACGCTGCTGCCGGGAGTCATGGGCTGCGTGGGGCTCCCTGGCAGTGGGGAGCTGGCGTTGCTGGGGTCGGAACATGCAGGCTTGTAGTGCAGCCCTGCAGGGTGGAGGTGGGCAGGGACTGGCCCCCGCCCTGCTGCAGGGACAGCCTGTGCCCAGGGTAGGAGGAGACAGAGCTGGCCAGGGCCAGGCGCATACTGGGTGGCGCTGGGCCCATACTGGCCTCCTTGCGGGCATTGCTGCCCAGGCTACCCCTCACTGGAGTAGGCTCTCTTGACCCCTTGTCGGGGTAGTGCCTGGACCTGGCGAGGCCCAGGGTACCCAGGCTGGGGCAGGCGCTGCCCTGCATTCAGGGGCACCATGCCCGCTGCCTGGGTGGGGTTCATGCCAGAGGGGCGCATCAGGCCTCCCACGCTGGCAGGGTTCCTGCTACTGGGGAAGCTGGGTCTCGAGGGACCTCTGTGCTGCAGGAACCAACTGTTAAAAGACTGTCCAGCCCTGATTCCTCTGTACGGCCCAGCTCCTGGCTCTGCTCCTCCTGGAGAGCAGCCACAGTAGCCGTGACCTTGGCAGTGGTGGTGGTGGCAGCAGCAGCAGCCTGGGCTTGCATGACGTCGGTGGAGGGCCATGTGACATGTGAGGGCAGGCCCAGGCCCTCCGCCCTGCCCCCAGGCTGCCTGCATACCGGATGGTGAAGCATTGGGGGTGGGGGGCCGAGGGTGGGCCCCCTAGCCCTACAGCCCTTGCTGCCCGTAGCCCTTGTTGGCGCCACCCTCCCCAAAGACCTGCTGCCTGAGGCACTGCGGGGAGTTCAGGGCGGAGCTGCCTCCTGTCACGCTGGGCAGCTCCATGATGTGGGAGGCTTCCGTGCAGGGCCCAGGGGGTCCCCAAAACCTGGTTCTGCGCCGCACTGCGACTCCCTTCACGGTTGTGACCACAGACAGAGATCTTGATGGCTGAGTGGCAATTTGTAGCCAAGGCACCGCCTTATAAGGAAAGGGACCCATAACCGTGTGGCACAGGGGCAGGGCAGGTTTCATGGGGTTCCTGGGGCTCATCGCCTTGGGAGCAGCCTGAAGGCCAGGTCTGCGGGCTGAAGGAAGCATCCCTCACCGGTGCTTACATGAGACTCAGTTTCACTGGCTCCGCAAGGCCTGGCCAGGCCCTCGCCTCGCCCCCCGGGGCAGGGGGCGGGGGGGGGTTAGCATCGCTCCAGGCGCTCAGCCCGCCCTCACCTGCCACCCCGCCAGCAGGCTCCCAGGGCACAACTGCCTATGTTGAATCTTAAATGAACTTCTACTAATCATAGTTCAGATTAGCCACTTCATTAAATCATCATTTTTTTGAAAACATATGTTCTTAGAAATATGCCTGCTTCAGGTTTTGTTGTCAGATCCAGGGCTGAGGAGGGGCTGGGGAGGGAAAGGATGTCAGACGTGCGTTCAGGCCCCTGGCAAACTCCCAGAGATGTTTCCCGTGTCTCCATTCCACTGCCAAGGGGAAGATGGGGGCTCTGGCGCCCACACCACTGTCCACACCGTGGTCCTCTCCTGCCAGCTGCAAACTGCGTGGCAGTTCCTGTGGAGTCCATCTGCCAGGGAAGACTTCTTTAACAATCTCCTACTCCACTCTCAAACAACAATTACTATTAGCAAATGGTTCAAGCCACTGCCCAGATTACATACAATTTCTATTAAAAAAAAAAAAGGCACAATTTTACTCAAACCCTCAAACCAGACCCACATGCTGAACACTTGAGCTCTCCTCTTAGATATAATGAAGTTGAGATAGTTTCTCTCTTGTCATTTAAATTTAAAAAAAATCACTCTCACATTTGAAATCAAGTGAGCTGTCTTCCTCACTGGGTTAGCCGTCTGGTAAGGGGGACTTCTGGAGGACTTCTGTTCAGCCCGGGAATTTAGGGGGAAACAATCATTATCCTTCTGTCCTTTTGTGTCTCACTCTTAATGTGATCAAACTTTTTTTTAAAACGTTTCCCAGCAGGTTTTTTTATCTCCCCCTGTCTTTCAGATAAGACATATGGCAAATAAGTTAAATTCTTAATACATTTGACGGTCAAAATTTGCTTTTTTAGAGTTGTGGATCAGAAAAGCACATAGCTGACTGAGACCTCTACAGCTCATTGTGGAACGATAGGTTCAGAGAGTTCACTCTCTCGATCTGCTGCGTAGTTGTGCTTCTTTCAACGCTGCTGTGCTCTTTATCAGGGTAAGGCCATGTCAGTTTCCTCTCCACATGTTTCAAAAGCTTGTGGTCGCCCCCAAAGAGAGGGGCTACAACTTTTGCATGTCCAGGGATTTTACTGTTCTATTCAGTTACGTTTTTCAAAAAACAGGTCTCAAAGGCTGCTATTGATCTAGTCACTTTCTGGCTGTTTCCGTGATGGGTGCAGGCTGGTTAGGTCAAGCAGTAAGAAACCTGTTCAGAATGACCACTTCCTAGTAACAATTCTTTACATCACATACCGTTCAACTTCAGAAAATCATAAATAATTCCAAGTTATAAGTTTCCTGGAATTGAAGGTAGCTGAGATCATTCTTGTTTTGCAGATGAGGCAATTAAATTTCAGAGAAATAGGCTGGTTTGTTTGTTTTCAACAAGCCTGCCCGGCTCAGAAACAGAGGGGGAGCTAGAAACTGAATATTCATTCTGCCTTTTGTAACTTTATTCATCTTTCCATGTTCTATGCATTGCATCTTTGAATAAATTTTTTTTATGTTCATGACAATTTTCAGGAAACCATGCATGTTTGTAAAATACTCATTTTGAAACAGCCTAGATCTCAGTTAGGAACCTGTTGTTAGTTTAGGCAAATCTCGCCTTTTGTAATTTGTAAGCCCTTAAGTAAGTAAATTTGTATGTAAAACATGTGATACTGTGAATGCATAGTGCTCTAGGCTTGGGGGAGTAGTGTCTATTTCTAAATAGAACCCTCATGGGGAAGGTAGAGCTCAGTGGTAGCACAGTGCTTAGCACGTGCAGGTCCTGGGTTCAATTACCAGCACCTCCACTTTTTAAAAAAGTTATAAATGAATGAATAAGTAAGTAAATAAAACACCTTGCATGCATTTAAACATTTTAAGATAAAAATTTCAAAATCAATCAATTTGATATTAATTTTCTCAAAGGGAAGGAAGGAAGGAAAATCAGAGAGGTCGATGGCATGAGAAACCTAGGAAATGGCTTTGTGATGTGTTGTTTTGGCTAGGTTGAGCTAAATTCCCCAGAATCCTCTTTCTAATGACCTGGGCCATAAGGGAGAGTCTTGGGAGATTTGGAAGCGCAGGGCCGGAGCAGCTCTTTTGTAGCGTGCACACACACACACTCACACACACACACACACACACACACACTCACACACACTAGACTGCTGACCTACTGACTCCTCCTACATGAAGCAGCAGCTGGGGCCACACTGCCTTCCTTCCCCCTGGGACTTCCCTAGTTTCTCTGACTCTTGGCCCTGGAGTCTCTGTTTAGCTCTGTGACAAGGGCCCAGGTTTCTGCAAGTGTTACTGTTCATTGTTGCTGGAACAAATTACCCCAAACACAGTAACTTAAAGCAGTTTCTTCTCTTCCAGCTTCTCAAGTTAGACACCAGACATGCATCTCACAGGAATAAAATCAAGGTCTTTTATTCAATCCCATGTTTGTTCTGATGGGGAAAAAGAACTTTATATCAGTGAATCTCGTGAGCAGTGTTATTTCTGTCAAAATGGGAAAAACGTGAATGGTGGGGAAATTTTTATTATAAACACTTTTTCATGATTTTCTTCTTTAAAATCCAGGCATCAATTTGAAAAGTATGAGAAAACTATCCCTTAGATTAAATACTTTGAATGTAAAAGTATTTATATTAGTCTATTAGTCAGAGGCAAATAATATATCCCCTTGAGTATTAAGTAAACATATAACCACGGGAAATGAATTTGAACAGCTTAGGATCTGGGTGCATTCACCAACTTTTTTTTTTATTAAGAAATGGAATTCTTCAAGAAGTTGAGGTTCTTTTGTAAAAATTAAGAAAAAAATTGGTTTTGGCAGGAGGCTCTTTTTTCTATGTATTGCAAATCCACTTAGAAGCACTACATTGATCCCTGTCCCAACTTTCCACCCTCCCATCTGCATCTAAATGGAATGTAGTTGTAGTTACACAGCGCAATCAAATCTCACAAGTAGTGTCAAAAATACAGGCGTGTAGGTCTCCTCACAGAGTCCCACCTGTTACTGGCACACACAAGTCTTCCTCATGTGACTCTCACAGGGGAACACTGATCACTTACACAGAATTGCCTGCAAGTTTGACAGTCTGGGAGAATTTTGGAATTTGGTGAATGCCCACCCTGTACACATTGGAAAAAGCACGTCCATTTTATCTGCTCGTCTCTCTTCATTCTGCATTCGTTGCCTAGCTGGTGTGCTTATGCGGTTCCCAGAAGCACACTGTTCCCTCCGAGAGGGGGCAGCTCCACCACCCGCGTCCTGGCGGGCCCCCGGCACAGTGGCTCCCCTTTGTGGGTCAGGAGTAGGGTGTGGAGTCAGTCGGCTACACACACAAGGGCACATTCCTGGAGGGTGGCTGTCTAGACCGTTCCCTTCACACAGTGGCTCAGGGCCTTTTTATGGAGCGACACTGGAGTGCTAAATTTCGGGTAGTGGCTTCTTTAACAGAGTCCTTGCCCAATTCCCGACAGTGGCATTTTGAGTGGCCTTCTCCCACAGATTACTGTGGTGGTTAAGGTGCCTATTCACGTGAGCTTTAAAGTGAGTTTTCTGGCAGCTGAAGCCTTTGACCTCTTCCCTGTTCTCTCTCCAGAAATGAAAAACTTAGTCTTTATTCCTTTCTTCAGTGTGTGTGGGGTGAGTTGCTATTCTGGACGGGGATAAAAGGGTTTCGGGGGCGAGTAGAAAATTCAAAACAAGTCCAAGAGAAATGACTGAGATGGATGTCTTTACTAAAATAACCAATAAATTTGTCAAACTCAAAAAATAAATAAATAAAAGGGTGCAGAATCTGAAAACAAACTAGCCACAATGTAGATTTAATTGCACTTAACTGTAAACTTTATTTAAATCTCCCTTCTCAAGGGTTTAATAATTTAGAATCAATAGTTCCCTTTGAAACATAATAAATATTTACAGTTAATAAAATGCTAACTGTATTTTATAATTAGTTGGCATAATTTTATAAGGAGATGCTCACTGTCACCTCCTAATTGGTTACCCAATGGTAGAGTTCAGATAGGCGTGGCAGTATAAGGATTTGATTCTTTGTTTATTTACCCAATTTTCCAGATAAGGAAGTGGTTCTCTATTATTCCAAGGAGGTGACCAATTAGTTCATCTTAAATATCATTGCAGAATATAAATACATTTGATGGGTTTCTGTTGATTGTTACTTTTAACCTTCTCACTGCTCCTTGTCCATCTTTGGCTAATGGGGGCTTCTTTCAATTTGGCTCCAAAGTCTCCTGATATCAGAATGATCTTTCCTTGCTCTTTGGTGTGTCAGGATGTTTCAGGTTATCTGGATATTGCTTGCTCCTGACCTGAAATCAGCCATTTCTACAAGAAGCCCCAGTGTCTTTTACTAGGAAATGACACATCAGGACCACAATTGAGGCTTTAGAATCACTCATTGGAACTGGGCTTGTCATTGTTCGGAGGTTTTCTCAGAGAATTCATTCTAATATTTCCAATTTAAATAGAGGACTACAGGCTTTGTCCTTTACTTTGTCTTTGTTACATCTGGATTTCTCCTGTCCATCCTGAAAATCTTGGTTCTCAAGGCCTTAGGGGCTGATAGACTTGGAATGTCCCCACACCACTCATTTCCTTTACCCCATGTTACATGGACAGTCTCAGAGTGACAGAGCTTCTGCTGAGATTTACCATCATGATTACTGAAAGCAGTTAGGTTTGTTTCCATCTACCCTCACTATTTCCCCCCTTTTTCAAGACTGTATTATATCTATATCTTCAGATCACATACTCTTTACCGTCTCGAACACCTTTTCTCATTAAATCTTAGTTCCGTAAGTAACAACATATTTAGGGCTCAACGCCAGTCTTTATGACCATGTCTTTCTAGTCATTTTAGCTGCCTGAAGATCATTCTCTAATCAATTCCAAAGGAAAGACCTATGGAATAATATTCCCTGAGTTCCTACATGTTGGCACCCGTTTGTGAAAGGCCCTTATACATTTTACATTCTTTCCCTTGAGTGTCTTCAATGTGTTACTTCATTTATTTTTTTTCTGTTATTATGTGCTGCAGTCAAAAAGTCTACGATCACCCCTTTTTTCCCCTTGTAAACCATGTGCTATTTTAACATAGATGTGAAAAAGATATTTTGTGTGTGTGTTTTCAAAAGTTCGTTGGTTTTGCTAAATTATGTGTGGATAATGGCCGTTCTGAGTCAGCATTCTCAGGTGCATGTGTTCTTCTAATATGTTGTTTCAATTTTTTTTTTAATTTCAGGAATGTTTTCTTGAATCATAGTGTTTATGTTTATTCATTTTCTTGTCTTTTTTTTCTTTTTCAGGAACTTTTTGACTATCAATAATATTTGTCACTTTTTCCATTTTGCTTTTTAATCTCTTTCAGAATGTAAAATGTACCATTCAGCCATTTTTAAGTGGACAACCCAGTGGCATAAGCACATCCATATTGTTGTGCAGCCATCACCACATCACGGGCCACTGTTTCATCTCCCCAGACTGAGACTCTCTGCCCCTTCGGCAATAACTCTCCATTCCTTCTTCCCTCTTCATTTACTTTTTAAAAAAATGTATATTTGGGGGCGGGTAATTAGGTTTGATCATTTCTTTGTTTATAATTATTTTTAATGGAGGTGATGGAGATTGAACCCAGGACCTCGTGCCTGCTAAGCACCCACTTTACCACTGAGCTGTATCCCCCCCTTCACTGACTTTTTTTTTACTTTTGATTTTCAAATCTTCCATCCTTTTCATCCAGTTCTTTTGAGACTTATTTTTTTTTTTTGCTGTATCTATTTACTTTTGTGATCCTTCTGTTTTGTGAGTCTTCATTTCTAAAGTGATCATTTTCTTTTATTTTCATCTTTCCTTTAAATCGGTCACCTCATTTCTGAATTTCTCTGAATTTCCCTAATTCTGACTTCAGTCAGTCTTTCGTGTCTAGTGCCATCATTTTCTTAATGCCTTTTCATTCATTTTGAAACACTGTATTACAGTTTTGATCTGTGTCTCCGAGCATGTCTCTGGGCTGCTGTAACTATTTACGGGGCTGTGATTCTGTTTCTTCTCTTTTTTTCTTACAGTAATTTACTGTGGGATTTGACCTTCATAGTTCTCCATTGCTTGTTTTTGTGTGAATTTAGTTTTCCAGAACTTCAGAAGGAGGCTTGGCCCAGGTGCATTTTCTAACTTTACAGAACTCCCCGTTCTGTTGTCTTCACATGGTATTAAAAAATATGGTGGCTTGATTTTTGAGCTTTCTTGGCTCCTTTCCTCTCCCGCACTTTATCTGAATTTTTCCTTTCCTTTGTCTCCATTGTCCCATTCTGCTTGGTTTTTGTTCCACTCCCAGAAGTGTCCGCTCACTGTGAAGCCCTGTCCTGAGAATGATCTGCCTGGTCACACTGGAGAGTCCACGAGTGCAGGGGGGGACTGCACTCAGTACCGCTGGGATGGGCAAGGTTGCGCCTGATTGCAGCTGCTCGTCTCAACTTGCCCTGATGTTCTTTCCAGGAGATGCCGGCTGCTTATTTTCTCAGGGTTGTCAGGTGCTTTGCTGCATCCCTCTGGCTTCTCTCACAAAGACGATGATAACAGGATTTTATGCCTATTAGTGGCTTGTCTCCACCTGCATGATCTTGGGGTTTGTGGAGACATCTTGCTTAGTTTTGTTGGGAAATGTTGTTCATGAGACTTTTGACTTATTACATAATTGCTTTCTCTGTTTTTATCCGGAGGTTAGGGGAGGTCCACAAACTTTGTTGCCAACCCTGGCACCAACTTCCCAGTATCCTCACATATTTCACTAGTCTGTTATTACCATATCTTCATTTGAGATAAAATTAAAAATATAAAAAATAAAAAGAAATACATCCCAATTAATAAAAATAGAGTTCTGAAGGCAGAACCTTAAGCACGCAGGTAGTCGGTCTGAAAGTGATCCCAGAGAGCAAGGGTGCGGGGCAGGGGCCGTGCAGAGGAAGAGAGGAAACCGACCTGTGCGTGTGTTACCTTGCAGACAACTGCTTGAGGCTGGGACCTCTCACAGAGCTTCATGGAATGTGTCTCAGAACTCAGAAACACCTGGACAGTATAAGAACAAAGTGTTTATACACCTGTCCTATCCTCCATTGAGCAGGGCTGGCCCACAGTGTAGGTCCCCACCCTTCTGTGTTGTGCACGGGCACAGGCAGAGTGGGTTCCCTTGGGCATCACAAGCCAGGCTCAGAGAAACGTCAGGTAGGAAGAGGTGGATCCTGTTGACAATGCAGGATGCCATTTGATTACAGCATCTCATGAAGCTGGTCAAAACCTGTGTGGAACCAGCTGGTGTAGCAGTGCATGGAGTAAACAGTGGGAGCATGAGGGGATTGAAAGTGTCTCGGGAGGTGTTAATAAAGGTTGGGTGAAAGCTTAGTAAAGCATCTAAAAATGTTTTCTAAATTAATAGTCTAAGCAAATTTCAGAGGAGATGTTTAAGGCACCTGGGAGTAGATTTCAGGTAATGAAACAAATTTTAAATAAACCTAATGCAATCAGCCCTGCTCATCTAATGATATTTTGAAGTATTCCCATGTCTTTGTTGACTTAAGTCCCTAGAGCTATCTTTGAGGAAAACACATGGAAAGTTAGTGTGACTCTCTGCTATGGTGAGCCACAGGAGCTAGTGCAATGTATAATCAAAGAAAACACGCGTGTATGTACGTGTAGAGTGTGTGTGTGTGTGTGTGTGTGTGTGTCTACGTTCATATACAGATATTCTGTTCAAACATGTCATTTTATTCAGACTTTAGAAAGGGCAGGGGTACCAGGGCTGTGGCTGGAGATGCTTTCCTGAGCTCTCACAGCCAATCAGCTCAGGATAATCGCATCTTCACCTCTCCACACACTGCAGCCAGGCTTCTGCCCCGATTCCATGAAACTACTTTTCCCTAGGTCACTGTTAACCCTCATGTTCCAGGATACAGTTAGTAAAAACTAAGGGACGTCATTTAAAATTTAAACATCTTGGAAGCCGACCGATATTTATATGGTCTACATGTATGACAGACAAAAAATACTGTATGACTACAACTATAGAGCAGACAGAACCGTAACCCTAGGTAAATTAGACATATTTTATTTCATTTTATCTGACAGCACCTAGGTACTTTTTGTGTTTTAAGACACTCATTAAAATTCTAAAAGTGTTCAATATTACTACAAATGGTTATGTTTTCATTTGTCAGTGTCCTGTTTAATTTGTTCTTTATCACTAACCAAATCATTTTATAATAGGTGTATAATGGGCCTAATTTTATTCAACCTATGTAACTACACCTGATTTGAAAAGATATTTTGTACTCAAATAACTTCCTGTGCTAGAGAAAAGGTCCACTATTATAAATTTCAAAAAATGAAATAATATACTTGACATACTCTACTTCACAAGCTTAGCTTACAAAATAAGATCACATTTATTTTTAGGTTAAATTATAATGACTGTTGAACCCCCATGTACCCAGACTAGAAGGAAACTCAATTTTTTCCCTGGGCTTTTCCAACTCAGACAGTCCCTAGGAACCCTTGACTGGTTACACTGGCCCATGTGGTGCTCTTCTGCCCTGGTGGCTTCCTCTAGAGAGAGTAGGCTCAGCCTTCAAAGCCAGGGCCTCCGATCTCCCACCTCATGGCAGCCCTGCTGTTGGCTTAGTTTGTCCTTAGTACTGGTTTTGCGTTTTCTCCAATGGAGCACTGATGTGGACGGGGACATCAATGTCGCTAGGAAGCCATTTGCAAGGCCACGTTTGCTAGAGCTATTCACCCTGCGATGGATTCTTTGGGATTCACACAAGGAGGATGCTCCTTGTGCCCGCTTAAGCTTGGGTATAGGAGTCCCATGCCAAAAGGGCTCAGGCTCCCAATGTCACACTTTCCAGGTAACATATGCAGAACTAGTCCCCCAGATATATCCTCACTGTGCCCAGAAACCGTCCTCTCCAGAACTCTCGGTTGTGGGTTTATGTGGAGATCACCAGGACTGGCTTCTCTTGCCCGTGTCGTGGCGAGGGATAATGGATACACTGCATCCTAGATCATGGGACGTGATGCCTGTAGGGAGCTTAAAGGCCATTGGTCCTTACCCTGTCATTCTACTGATGATGAAACCCAAGCCCAGAGTGAAGCACCTCCAGCGCTTGCACAGAGATGTGGGACCGGACGCCTTACTCTTTCTTCTGTACCGCACCTTGTCTCTGGCCCCTGAATAGGAGGTAGGACTTAGAGAAGTATCTTCAGACAAGTATTTCTCACTCATGCAGAGTCCAGTGCAGGTATTTCCAGCAAATCTCAACACTGATGCTGTCATCTTCGTACGTGACATCCAAGGTTGCAGCAGAACGGGGATGAGAACAGAGGAGACAGGCTGTGGATGTGAGTGTCTTGCCTTCTGATCACATTCCATCGGCTAGAACCAATCACATAAGTCTATGTATGAAATAAGATTGGAAATATGTATCTGGATGGGCAGCTGTTTCCTAGAAACCTGCTATGAAAGGCGAAAATTAAACTTTGGGCGTCAGCTAGCCATCTAGCTACAGAAAACCTTCCCAGAGAGATGCCTGTGGACTTCCTGCCACAGAGCCATGGCCACACTAATCACTGGTGAGGAGAATGGGGAAACCACGATTGGCCTAAATGCAGATCTCTCTCTCAGCTGCTTATGGGATTGCCCTGCCTGAGTAATGAGTATCTGAATGAAACTGGGTTTCTGCAAAAGGGGGAGGCCAGTTGATAGGATCTTCTAGTCACCATAGCGAACGTCTTTTTCAAACTAGTTACGCTCAGCTGAACATGAGCAGAGAATGGACTTCAGCTACTGCTGCATGGCAGGCTGATACGGAGATAATAAGAGACAGAGAGAAAAAGAAATTGAATGATCCTTGAATGATTGTGGAATAATTTTGCCTCTCAGCAAGGTCCGTGTTCTACCTACAGACTGGTTTTCAGTAGGATATTCAGGCTGAGTAGCTTTTCTAGCAAAATTAATGGATTTTGTTTGATTTAGATGTGATGTCTTGCCTAGATTACCTCCCCTGTATTTATGAGATATCTACTCAGATTTAAGGCTGTGACACATAACCAGATTAGCTTTTCCAGGGAAGAATCAACACACAGCCTTGATTTAATTAGCACTATTCCAAAGTGGATGTTCAGCCAGAGATTCTACTTCAAGGAAACAGCAAACAAACCTATTCTGAGTCAAAGAATGGCACAGACAGTCATGAGGCAATAAAATGATAAATGGTCGCTACGTGAATGAATGCACTAGAACTGACCTACACGTCAAAAGAGCATAAATTATACATCATTTTTTTCTAACTTTTAAACACACCAAATGGCACTTAATTTGGCACATTTTTTGACTGCTCTGGAGATTAAAATGAGAGGTTTGAATGAGATGATCTCTGAGGTCTCCTTCAGCTCCATAATTGGTCAGGATTTAAGTTTTAATTTAAAATAAATGATAACCTATAGCTAAACTATGCCATCTTATGTCTCTTCATTCCTCAGTGGCCAGTGTCTACTGGATCCTCAGCACCTGTTTGATGAGTGAGTGAACCTACCTTTTCATTAACTCCCATGAGAGAAAGGAGGTTAATTAAGAGTCTTTGTCCACAGACATGCTTGAACCTGCAGATTCCATTTTGATGAGTGCTGTTAGGCTTTTAAAGTATCTCAGTGTGATCAGAGAATCATTATACTTGCATGTTTGAGTGACAATGAGTAGTCAGAGACCACAGTTGTTCTGATGGTTATTTTCAAGGTCAATCCAGTTCACAAGATGTGAAATAGGTCAAGTGGCGAGAGGCTGTGGCCATTTCCTCTGTATAATTTGTATTAGTCATACTGATGCTTCACTAATTTGATTTTCATTTATTTGATGTTTTTGATGGTTTGATAGCCTTGGCCAGGCTGAATTATTTTTTACTTCTTCAGTGATTTTAATGTCATAATCCAGATTTCTGAGAAATGTTTACACTACTAAAGAATACTTTACATTATTAATTATTCACTTTGCATTATACATGTTATTCCAGAAATTCTTATTTATATATGAATAATCATAAACACAGACAAACCAATTACTGAAGTATAGGTAACTGTATTAGATTATTCTGAGTCATTTAAAAAATTTTTAAAGTAATTCAAATGCATATTCTTGAAAATAATCCACAGTATAGTCTTTTCACTAATTTTGACTGGTCTTCCTGTCTAAAGATGAAATTTTGGACATTTTGACATATTTTACTATGGCAAAAGTTATAGATAACAAAAAATTGAGATAGGTTATCTTTTTTGACCATTAAGAGGTCAAAATGAAAATACAGTGCAATGATCATCATACAATTTTACTTTCAGAGTGGTTATTTGTATTTTGTAACTGAAACCCTTTCCATGACTGCTCAAGGCCTTTCCAGTCTGTAGTGAGCCAAGGTAAACTGCCTGTAGATAGTCTGATTATGAATTCACCAAAAAGATTCTAAGGCAAACGGGACAGTGGGCAGAGAACTGGAGGAGATTATAATAGGTCCTCTGTGATTCCTTCCATGATAGTTTCTACAAAACTAGTGAAATGCAAACTAGTGTCTCCATTCATCAAACTTTTATTAGTTCTAAAAACGAGACAATGTATGTGCATATCAGGTTAACATTCTGTGTTGAAGATAGTTCTTTCTGCGGCAAACTTTCTATTCAAAGAGAATCTGACAGTCCTGAAAGGAAGCGGCCACCCACATTGCTTTTAAATGGGGAAACATACTTTGAAGGCTAGTATCTTTTTAGTTAAGTCATTAAGAAAAAAAAAATTAATCTATTTCAAAATAGAGAAATATGTTTTAAGTTACTTTCACCAACCTCCAATCTCAACTTAAGATATATTCAGAAACACCAGCTTCTTTTCTGTTTTATCCTAGTATCAAGATTTCAAGGAGACTTACTAACTGATGCATTCAGTGTTATGATACTGGATCTAGGTTACTAGAGGATAAACTCCAAAAATAGCAGGAAAAAATAATAGATCATCATATCTGCCTGTGTTACTAAAAAATTGCTTCTTTAGATGTGAGCAAGTCATTAACATTCATTTTTTATTATCTGTTTTCTAGGATATTAGTTTTTCAGGCTGCTTTTCTTTGCTCCTCTATGAAAGCATGTAAAGAGATTCAGTGTAGAGAATGATTTATTTCAGAAGAAATCTAAAAATGAAAACTTTTTATTTTTCTCAAATTAGAGCTACGAACACCTCATAGGCTTAATACGTGAGGAAAAGAACACCCAGATGAAGCAATCACATGTTTTCCAATCCTGGTAACATACAGACAGAGCGGTATCAAGACCCTTAAAGTGAGGGGGGAGGGTATGGCTCAGTGGTAGAGCATTTGCTTAGCATGCATGAGATCCTGGGTTCAATCCCTAGTACCACCATTAAAAAAAAATCAAATTACCCCCCCACCTTAAAAAAAAAACTCTCAAAGTGAACATCATTTTAGAAAAACTTATTTTCATGCAGAAAATATTTTTTAGAGTATTATTTGATCCTGAATAATACTTTCCAATGCCCAAGTTACCTCTTACTCCTGCTTATGCTGCAAATAGAAGAATTTTTGATGTTTGTCTACACCTTAGTTTTAGTATATGCAGCACGTATTACTGCATTCATATGCCATGATTCTAGATCTTCAATAAAACATTAAACTCAAATGTAAATGATAACCTACTTGTGCCTTCTAATTTATAAATTGCTTATGTACTGCCTCTGAAGTGCAGTGTACTTCCTTATAAATCAGGGAAGTTTACCTTTTAAGATGGAGCAAAAGATGACAAGCTGTGGACCAGTCTGAAGCTTGGGTCCAGAGGAGCGGGGATTTTAACTGTGGGTAGGGGGGATCTCATTCTCTTGTGGGTCTACAGAGTGTCTTGAAGTTTTTTTCAGTGTTTCGGTTTTGGCAAACCCAAAGTGTGTTTTGCTAAGCACTTTCTGTTTTAAGCCCATGTGTTATAAAGGAAATTTCATCTGTATGTTTTTGATTCCTTTACACTTAACTTATCAAAATGTTGTTTTGTAAGAGCTATTTGATGTCCAAGAGGACATCAAGTATTTGAGTCTTTTTATAACTTTTATAAGTTTTTCTCCCTCCTTAGAAATAGGAAGTAGTGTTTTTCTGAGTAAACAAACTCAAAAATCCTAGAGGCTAGAGTTAGTTAAAAGACTTCAAACCTAGGCTAAATGTTAAAATTAATAATAAAACAAAAGATGGGGGAGTGGGAAGGGAAGGGACAGACTGGGAGTTCGAGATTTGTAGATACTGACAGGTATATATAGAATAAACAAGATTATAGCACAGGGAAATGTATACAAGATCTTGTGGTAGCTCACAGTGGAAAAAAAGAATGTGACAGTGAATATATGTGTGTTCATGTGTAACTGAAAAATTGTGCTCTACACCAGAAATTGACACATTGTAAACTGACTGTAACTCAATTAAAAAAATAATAAAAAAACAAGTCGTATCAGACTTACTATGTGCTTGGTTTGTTCAAAACATTTTTGTGTTTCAGCTTCTTTAATTCTTGCACCACCGTGGACGGTAGCTGCTGTTACTATTTCTATTTTAAAAGAGAAGTTACGTTGCCTGCCCAAGAGTTATGCAGGTCGTGACCGTGGAGCTGATCTGAAACCAGCTGTGTCCCTGGGTCTAGACTTTTAACCAATATACTGTATTGCCTATTTCCACAGTGTTATCCTGTAATTTAAGAACTTTGGACACTCCTTCAAATTAGTTATGTACGAATACCGAACTAGATACGGAGACGGTCATGTTCTTGCCCCTAGAGTTTCCTCTGTGATGTACACAAATAGACAAAGACCAAAACAAAGACCAAAACAAATGAACAAGACAAAAATCGAAAACACTGAATGAAACACTGCATGCTCCTTCAATGTCCTTTATTCGTTCAACACACGTTTATAAAGCTTTCACTGATGCCAGGCTCTATTCTGGTCATCAGAGACAGCAGTCCGCAAGCTCATCTCCTCATGGGTGATGGGTGCTGTAACCCTCCTGCCAGACCACTGGGGAAGATGGAGGGAACGCCTGGGCTCCTTCTGGTATTGCCCACAGTGATAGGAGGTTAGAAGGCAGACAGGATGACCTACAGCCCCCTCCCCCGCCGTGTCCAGCCTGTGTTCTTGGGATACTGTTTCCACGGAAACGGGAGCATTTCCGGAGTCCAGCTCTGTGCTTCAGATACCATTTTCTTCCAAGCATAGCTCTTCCTTTCCTCAGTGATTTCAAGAAGCTAGCATTCCTGTATATGCAAAATAAAGTTTTCATCTTTAAAAATCTTAGCTAAATTGAATAATAAAATACCCTCCCTCCAAAAAAATCCTTTAGAGAAGGGTTTTTCATATTTGTTTGTATAACCTGGGTGTGTTTTACTGCATCTTAATTATGAACAAAAGATTATAGCAAAAACTTAAGGAAGTTTAATGGTTCACTCATTAGGTTAATGTTTATTTGAAAGCTTTATGCGTGTTTTTCATCATGAAAGTAATACAAGCATAGTAAAAACAATGTGGAAATCAGAATTAAGTTAAAAAATGAAAATCTACTCACAAACACAAGCGGAGCTGACATTCTGTTGGCTATAGACGTGCGGTTTACTATCTTAAATGACTGACTGTCTTACCTTTAGTTACATGCTTACTTTTTCAGTATCTTTTTTTCTTCTCATTCAAAGCAAAGAAATACAGTGTTTTACATTTTAAAAGGAGCATCAGAATAGAATTTGGACCCTTGAATTTGGTCTTCCTTTACATTTGAAGAAGTTTACATTTTCTTAAAGAGAAGTCCATTTAAAGGTGCTGTTTGAATAATCCGAATTACCTGGCATGGGCCCCAACAGAGAGAAGCCACCCCGGGGTGTGTAGGAGAAACCCACGGAGGGGACGTGCTGTGTGATGAGGAAAAGCCGCTCAAAATGACACCCTTTCCTCAGGATTCCAAATCAAACCTGTTTTCAAATGAAATGGAATAGTTTAGAAAGAATGGATACTACTATACTGTAAGACCTGAAAAGTGGCTAGAAATAATAAAATTGTCAAGCCTGTTACAAAGTTATGCTTTTTCCAAGCCCTCAAAAAAATCTTAGATTAACTGTATTTTGTGAATATTATTTTTCTCATCAATACTACTTGCAATAATGAACACCTTTAAAAGGTTTAACTTTTAAAAGTCTCTAGGAACTTTAATTTGAAAAGATACATGCACCCCAATGTTCACAGCAGCACTGTATACAATAGCCAAGACATGGAAACAACCGAAATGTCCATCAACAGATGACTGGATAAAGTTGCAGTGTATTTATACAATGGAATACTACTCAGCCATAAAAAAGAACAAAATAACTGCCATTTGCAGCAACATGGATGAACCTGGAGACTGTCATTCTAAGTAAGCCAGAAAGAGAAAGAAAAATGCCATATCACATCACTCATATGTAGAACCTAAAAAGAAGACAAATGAACTTATTTACAAAACAGAAAGACTCACAGACATAGAAAACAAACTTATGATTACTAGGAGGGAAGGGGGTGGGAAGCGATAAGTTGGGAGTTCAAGATTTGCAGATACTAATATATATCAAGTAGATAGACAACAAGTTCATACCATATAGCACAGGGAACTATATGCAATATCTTGTAATAACTTATAATAAAAAAGAATATTAAAAGGAATATATGTATGTATATGTTATGACTGAACTATTATGCTGTACACTAGAAATTGACACAGCATTGTAAACTTACTATACTTCAATTTAAAAAGCATCTGAAATGTTTGTATAAAGTAAGCTTTAAAATACAAAATGCAAGCTGAAAGTGTTGTCAATTACCTCAAAGAAAAGAGAAAGCATGATAGTACTTTCATTTGTGCTGAAAAATAATATAGAAACACACTAAATAAAAATCAATGTTGAAAAAAGTCTTGTTTTAAAATTTTCCATGAAATCACTCCAAGCAGCCAGAATACACGTTTCACACCATTTTCCAGGTTCTGCTGATAAGCCGTTCTTAGGTTTGAGAATTTTATTCAAATGTCAAAGGAATAAAAAACAGCGAAATTTCTTCAAGGAAAACAGGGAAATCCCTGAGCCATGCATGTTTCAACCTGTGAATTATCTTACGAGATAACTACATAATTATCTTATGAGAGACAGGGTCATGGAGGTCACCAGGCTTTGGGCAAGTGGGTGATGGGTTCAGGGACACTTGCTGAGCTGTGGGGAGCAGACGTGTGCACGTGCGTGTGTAAGCACGTATGTGTAGACGCACGTGTCTGTGTGCACATGTGCTGTGTCTGCACACATGCACGTGTGGCACACCTGTACAAGGCTCATGGCAAGAGGAGAGCTGGGCTCAGCGTGTGCTCACTGGGACGTACGGGGCAGTGGGACAGGGACCAGGACCGGGAGAGGAGGGCTTGCCTGCAGAGGACCATTTAGGGAGAGCCCAGGGGTGAGGACGGAGCCCCAAGGAGCCCAAGGCAGGGCCTCAGAGAAGGAGGGCCAGGCCAGTGGATGGCTGGCTCCACACCTGGAGTAGGGGACCTCCGGCAGCTCCCGCAGCACCTGCACTGTGGCTCTCTCCGTGCTGGGCTCCCCCAAGCTGGTTCGCCCTCTTCCCTCAGCCACACCAAGCACCCAGGCCTCTGCTGGGGTCAAAACTCTGCCAGCCTGCTGACCCAGGGCCAGGGCGCAGCGTGGTCACTGGGCACTCCTCTCCAGAGGTGTTCACTGGGTGACTGTCTCTCCCAAGCTTCAGGCCCCCTATCTGGCCCTTGGTTTCCAATATGCCAACCTGGGTCACTGAAGTGCCCATCACCCACTGCCCCTCTTGTGTTCCAAAGGACAGTGACCAATGAGCACCCAAGTTCCCCTGCCCAGGTCCTTGCCTCTCCCATCACATCCTCAGGACCAAAATGCCCTGCTGGCAGGAGGCTCTCCAGATGTCCAGCCCCCATCTCTTTGGTCAGCCTCTGCCCGGAACCTGCCACATGGCCTCCTAGAGTTTGCAGGGTACCCTTGGGGTGAGGAGTGGGGGACCTCAGAGAGATGGCCACGCCCGGTAAGGACAAGGAGCCACAGCGACAAGGGAGGGAGATGATGAGTGGTTTACTGAGTGCTGACCACACACCAGAACCGGTCTCATGGGACTCCCATGGGGTAGGAGCCATATGGGCCCCATGCTGTAGCTGGCAAGGTCCCCATCTGTGGAGGGATGCCACACCCGCCTCCCACCACCATCCCAGATACATCCGCAAACTGTGTGAACCACCCGTGCTCCCTGCTCACAATCAGCAGCCCCAATGCCTCAGTTTCTCCACTGGATAACAAGGGCATGGGCTGGACACTGGCCTCTCAGGCTCCAGGATCTTCCAGCCTCACCTCAGTCTGTTAGAACATCCCCCAGCCTGGCCCAGCACACAGACGGGACCCAGGGCCTGTCTCCATCCCCTCCCCACCCACTCCAGGATGCCAGTGGCATCCCCAGACACCAGTCACAAAAGGCACTCTGTTGTCCTTCCCGGCCCTCTGAACAGTGCCCACCTGTGTGTCTGGGGAAGGCTGCACTGGGGAGGGAGGGGTGGCCAGGCACCCGCGGCACTGAGGGCGGCCTGGGGGGCTGGCGCGTGCGCAGGGCTGGGAGAGCCAGCAGGAGAGGCTGCCCAGGGGTCCCTGCTCACTCTGCCCACTGCAGCCTGCCCTCCCTGCTTGGGGTGTCCCATGGGCCCCCACAGATCCCCCTGGTCCATAGCAGATGAGGCGGCTCGTGATCTGGAGGCAGAGGCAGCTTTGGCAGGAGACCCCCATCACAGGCCCAGGACAGCCTGTCTGATTTAAGGAGCTCAAGGCAGCAAGGAGGGGCTGGGGAGCCCAGGCAGGCCTCCCTTCATGAGCACAGAGCCGGGTGGGGTGCTAGACCAGCCTTCCCCCCAGCCCCACAGCCGCCATCTGCCCCCAATCCCAGCCCATGCCAGCCAACCAGGCCCCCAACCCCCGGCTGACTGTGGGGCGTCCCAGGCCTGCCCTAAGGCCCCTGCCCCTATTCCACTCACAGCAGAGAGGTGGGGGCAGACCAGCGAGGCATCCCCACTGGGCAGGGAGAGGGTACCTGGTGGGGCTGGGGTGCCGGCGGGGCTGGGGTGCCAGCATGGCCGCCCCCCCCCCAGGAAGCCCACCACACCCACCATGCCTGCCAGGCCCAGCCCCCAGGGAGGTCTTCCCCTGCCTGCATGCCTGGGCACAGGGACCCCAAGGGGAATGCGGCGGGAAGTCACCTGAACTGCCCAGGAAGAGAGAGAAAGGACCCCAGAAGGTCAACTGCTGGAGGGGTGGAGGGAGGGGCCTCGTCTGTACTGGTTCTGTGCCAGACTGCCCCATTCAGACCCTCACTCTCATTACACCTCTGTTTGCTGAGGGTCCTGTAACCCCAAACACCTGCAGGCCTTGAAGATACTTGTGTGCTCAGGTTTTTGCTCAGGCCGCGCCCTGTCCTGGGCTGCCCCAACCTCTGCCTTGCAAACACCCACCTATCCTTCAGGACACGGGGCTGCCCTAGAAAGTTCTATCTGAGCCTGCTGGGGCCTTCCAAGAGCAGACGTGCCCTCCTCCAAGCTCCCACGGCGTCCTATGCCCCCAAGCATGCACATACATCCTTGCACACATGCACCTGTGTACACACAAACACACTCTCTGGAAAGAGTCCCAGGTGAGGACAGTGAGAGTATCTGTCCCATCAGCTGGGGAATCCCGTGGGTGCAGGGAGCTCTCATGAGGACGGGAGGCTTCTGAAATTCTGGGTGTGACATAGGTCACCGCCCTCTCCTCTGCATGTTCTCCTGCTCCCAGGTCAAGACCTTGAGCCCTGAGAAAGATGCAGCTTCCATGCCTGCCCAGCTCCTGGCCTGAGTGATGCCACACCTCACAACTGGGTCTGTTCCTGAGGTCCCCAAGAAGAGGGGCTCATCCAAGGTCACCTGTCTAAAGTCAGGGAAGGCCCCAGTCCCTGGTACCCAGAGGCAACAAGGCTCCCCAATCTGGGACTCTCCAAAACCTGTGGGGTGCCCTCTCCCCTCTCCCCGGGACAGCTAGGGTGAGGAAGGTTGACAGAGAGTGTGGGCTGGGCAGGGTTCAGGGCCACCACCAGCTAGTTGCATCTCAAGTGCCGGGCCTGGTGGGCTGGAGACAGGGCTGAGCTCTGGGGAGACGGCCAGCCCTGCAGCCAGGATCAGGGCTGCGGGGCACTTGGCTGGGACAGGCCAGGAACGGGGCACAGGCGTAAGCCAATTGGTGCCCACCTGCATGTGCGCGTGTAGGTATGGGAGGGTGTGCACAGGCAGCAGAGTGAGTCGCAGGGTGTATTTGAGTGTGTGTGAGAGTGTGTGTGCGTGTGCATCTGCTGCTGCTGAGAGAAAACCTTTCTAAAGGTGACCCCAGTGAGGGGGGACCAGGACAGTCAGGGCTTGGGCCGGGAGCAGGGACAGCAGACGGTGGAGGGCGCTCTCTCATGTCCTGAAATCACTGGCATTTCTCTGGGACAACTGGGCCTCACAAACACCTGCCCTGGGGGGCCCCTGACAGCTCCCCAGCCCTGCAAGCAAGTGGTCTGCACTGGGAGTGCCAGAATCCCGCCAACCCCAGGCCACCTGCCGACTCCGCCTAGCTCAGAGGCCTGCACCCCTGCCTGAGCCCTTTGCCCCTCACTCAGACCTTCACCTGGTGCAGCTCTGACCCACCTCTGTCCGGCCTGCCACCTACTCATGCCAGCCGTGGGGCCTAGACACCCACACCCCATCATGCACCAACCACTGGCACAGCTGGACCTCAAGCCGACAGGTCACTCACTCAGCAAGTGCGTTCCTGGCCGGCCTGGTCAGGCTGCGTGCTGGGTGCTGGGCACCTGCACGGGCGCCAGTAGATCCCAAACCTCCTCACACCCACCAGCCCAGCTCTGTCTCCTCCAAGACACCTTCCCGGACTGTGTGCGTGGCCCCATGAGCTCTCCCCTCTCACCCAGCCCCCTCACCTACTTGGCCTCATTAACTGCCCCGGGTGTGTCCTGGTTCCCATGAGGAGGGGGCTTCATATCCCCTGAATTGCTGAGGCCACCCTCAATACCACCTTCACTGTCTCTTCCTTCTGCCAAAATGCTTGTCCCCAGACAGCCACGTGCACAGTGCTGTCAGGCCTCTGCTCAAGCACCACCCCAGAGAGGCTTCCGTGTACCTGCCCTGAAGGCACCTCACACCACCGGCCACTCGGTACACTGGCTCCACTTCCTGGCCTGCGCCATGACCTGACAGTTTCACAGGGATCCATACGTTCCCACTTCCCTGTCCCTCCCCAGCGGGGATCAGAGGAGGCTGAGGTCTTGAGTGATTACTGACCATCGACAAGGCAATCCTATTAGAGAACTGCCTTGTCAATAGACAGTAATCACTGAAGGCCGGATGGGTGGGTGGATGGGTGGATAAGTGGATGGACTAGGGGGCAGGATGGGTGGATGAGTGAGTGAATGGGGGGACAGGTAGGTGGGTGGATAGCCAAGTGAGTGGATGGATAGAAGGTGGGTGGGTGGGTACCTGAGCAGGTGGACAGGTGGATGGAGGATGGATGGATGATAGTCCCATTCCTCCCTGACAACTTCCACAGTTGCTGACACACAGCACTACAGACTGGCCCCACGCCCCTTGCAGCTTCCCCCCAGCACCCATCCACCCACCTCTCTGGTCGCCTACTCATCCTGGCCTCACATTCCTCCTGCACCCTCTAACTTCCACACCTTTGCTCAAAGTGTGTTTCTGCCTAGAGAGCTTCCTCCTGTTCTCTGCCAGAAAAACACATCCTTCTCTAGGGTCAGCCACTGCGGGAGCTTCCCTGACATCCCTGACACACCTCCGTCACTGCACCGCGCCCAGCAGTAGGGACTTGCCACACGTACCCCCCGGCCCACAGGCTGGCCTGGGACTGGTGGAACCAGGGATGAGAGAGGCGGGTGGTGACAATGACATGCCGCTCCTACCACACCCACCCCAATGGACACCAAACCTCTAGGGGGGAGGCCCAGCCACCACCAGGCCCATCTGGCCCATCGGGACCCCAGTCACTAAGTTCTCTCCCACCCTGTCACCACAACTTCTGACCCTGCTAGCCTCTGGATGCCGCCCCCGTTATGGGGCTTTTGTACAAACTCTTCCCTGTTACTACATAGCCCCCCACCTCTCTTTTGCTTCCCTGTATCTGGGAGGACACCTGGCTCTAGGCACCCACGCAGGGCTGTGTGACTCTAAATTGCAGCCTGGTCAGTCCAGCCTGGTGCCCTGTGCCCCTGGTTCCTGCTGCTGCAGCACCTGGCCTGGGCTGGTGCTACCGCCTGACAAGGACCTAGCCCAGGGCCCCAGGAGCTCCCTCATCTGCTTCCCATCTGATCACTCGGGGCCTCACCCTGCTGTGCCAGTCCTTGCCGGTGCTCTTGCAAAGCTACACTATCTGCCTGTAACCTGGTCACTGTGGGGGGTCCGCCACACCCCTCTGGGCCCCCAACCTTGGACTTCCCTGGGAGGGGTGGGAAGCCAGCTGGGTGGGACCCTGTTGCCTCAGAGCCTGACCTGGGCAGGGAGACTGTGTAGAAAAGACGGAGTTGGGGAGTCAGTGGCCCCTGAACCTGAAGGCTGTGCCCCTCCCCTGCTGGGTCGGCCTCCCCCCAGGCCCAAGCCCCAAGGACACAAAGCGCAGATGAACTTACAGGTCAGTCTCAGCCCACAGACTACAAGTCTGGTTGGTGGTGCCCTGGGAGGGAGGGGAAGCTGTCAGGCCACATGCCTGCCCCACAAGCCCCACCCAACTGTCCCTGCAGGGCCCACCCTGTGCTGGTTACTCTGCCTACCCTGTTCCCGCAGAGACAGAGTTGGAGGAGGAGGAACTGAGACCCAGTGCAGGGAGGAGGCTGGCTCAGGCCCCCAAGCCCCGCTGTGTGGCCTTGGGCAGCTCCTGTCCCGTCTGTGAGCCGGGATGGGGAGCAGGGGCTGAAGCCCAGTTCTAGATGCCCTGGTGGCCAGTCCAGCTTAATGCAAATTGGGGTCACAGGGAGACCCTGGGGCAGGGGTCACACGTAGGGCCTCAGCAAATGCCCCTGTCCCCCAGGCTGCGGTGTGACAACAGCAGGGGTTCCCACTTTGTAAGGGAGGGAGCCAGGGCACAGGGAGGCTGAGCAAGGCCCAAGGCCACACGGCGGGTAAGGGCAGGCCTGGCTCTTCCCACGACCCTGTCCTGGGGCTCGAGGCCTGGTGCTGCCCTGTTCCGGCTGGGTAAGTGGGCAGCTCCTGGCTCTCAGCTGTTCCAAAGGGTACCATGGCTTCTGCTGCTCTGAGGAGCAGGGCATGGAGGGCCCAGGAGCTGGCGGCAGACTTGTTTCTCAGCAGAGGATAGTTCTCTCCTCCCCAAGGGAACCACCAGGCTGACAGGGCCAGGGGTGCAGTGGCGTCGGATGTGGGTTGAGTGTTGGCCCCTACATGGCCCTGCTGTGTGACCCTGGGCAAGTCCTCTGCCAGCCTCAGTGTCCCCCTACCCATCACCTGGGGGGAGAAGCAGCTCTCTCAAAAGGCTGACCTAAGGCCGAGACAGTGAGCACACTCACCACACATGGGGTCAGGCAGAGGAGACACGCACCCAGACGTGCACATGGAGAGCACTCACACTGTTCATTTGTCTCCTCATCCCGCTCCTGCCCCAGGCATGACCTGTGTGCTTGTTCTCCCACGCCCCCCAGGGACAGCACGAGTGATCAAGCTCTCACAGCTGCTGGCTGAGCACCAGGCTGAGCCTCCCCGACACCCAGCAGAGACTGGCTGCTGAGGGCCTCCAGGCCCCTCCAGCCACCCTCCTTCAGCCCTCTCCTGGGTTTTCTCCATCCTGGTCCTCTCCCCTCAGCAGTCATGACTTCATGCCCCCGAAGACCTGAGCCCCTCAGTAGCCCCAGTGCCATGGGGGACACGATGAGGGACAGCCTCTAAACACTGGGGAGCCACTGAGGAGTTAGGGATGGAGAGGCCTCACATCTGGGGCCTGCACTCCAGGCCATGCTGACGGTCTCGGGAAGAGGCTGCTTCACCCAGGCTTTTTGTCCAAAGGCCACACTTAAGGTTCCCAGATCACTCCCTCTGCAAGGGACCCTGGTGCCACCATCCTATTTATTCTCAGGGTCGCCCTGAGGCCCCTGCCCTCCCAGCAAAGCAGGGTCAGGGAGAACTGAACAAGGGCACGCAGCCTCACCAAGCACCTACTGTGGGCCAGGTTCAGGCCGGGCCAGGCACCCTGCATGTGCTGACACGGCACCCATGTACCAGGAACCAAGGAGATGGCACTGCCAAGGCCCAGCTCTGGGACCCACGCTAGACCTGGGCCACAGCCCCATGCCACCTACTCCCCAGGGGCTGGAGCAGGGGAGCTACGCTGTCTGAGGGCAGGTCACACCTGGCCGGGCAACAGGGTCCCCTATGCCTCTTGGAGCCCAGCTTCTCTGTGGCCCCAGGGAGCAGACCCACCTCCTGGGGTGAGAATGAGGACTGCGCAGATCCCAGAGGGTGGGCTCTGGAACAGAAGGGCCCGGTTCACATGGTGGCCCTGCCACCCACCGCCGTGGGCCCGTCAAGTACATCCCACCCCGGCCTCACACCCATCATCTGAGGATGGACTGATGCCTGAAATGGTGGGAGATGACAGGTGTGGGCACATTGCTGGGATCAGAGTTGATCCCAGGGAACCCACTTTGATGGCCAGCAGGTGCAGTGTCCAGGTGCTCTGTTCTGGGGAGGGTGGCTGGAGAGGTGCAGAATCCCCTCCCAGCGGTCCCCGTGCCTGTGATGGCCTGATGAATGAACTGGAGGCTAGGAAGGGACACCCCTAACTCCCTCAATTTGGAAGGCGGGGCTCCTTCTCCCTGTGGAGTTATGTAGAAACCGAGAACTCTACACCCCCCACACCCTTGTAGAAACTTCTCCTCTCCTCTCACAGAGCCCGCCTTCCCACGGTCCCACTTTCCCCTGAACCCAGAGGCAGAGTCACTCTGCCAGACAAGGGACGGGTAGGAAGGGTGGCTCCAACCTTACTGCGGTGGGCGTGCACTGTGCTTGACCCCCTGAGCTCCGAGCTGTGCAGCAGAGGCCCAGGGAGGACTTGCCTGGGAAGGCCACAGGGCAGGGACAGGGCTGAGCTCTGCATGGACCCTGACTCTGGGGGGCCGAGGGGCTAGTTCTGAGCCCCGTCCTGGGTCTGGGCATGATGCCTTGTGATCCCACAAGGGAGGCCTCTCTGCTCTCATTGTTCAGATGGGAAGACGCGAGCCTGCCCACGGGAAGTGATGCCCTGCTTCCCCCATTGAGGAGGGGGCCAAGTGGGACTGGGCCCCACACTCTTCAAAGAAGATTGCTCCCCTCAAGGGTGGCTCTGTGCTGGTCACCTCAGTACACAGAAGCCTTGAGTCTCAGTCCACCCAGGAACCAAATGCTCACCACAGGTACAGCAGAGACAACTGAGGCTCAAAGAGGGGTGGTCCAGACAGCCAGGAGGGTCTGCCCTGGAGACGGCGTGGAGGCCCAAGTCTCAGAAGACAGGTGAAGCCAGGGTCTCAAGGATACTGCACAAATAGGACTTCACTTTGAACTGGGAATGTCATGGAAGAACCCTGGGGGCTGGGGTGCAGGAGTAGGGGAGCAGACCAGGGCTCGGGGGAAGGCGGGGAGCCCCAGGACTGCCTCCATGCCCTCAGGACAGGGCAGGTGAGCGGCTCTGAAGGTATGAAAGCCGAGGCTGCCCAGACAAGGGGCCTTCATCACTGCCACTTCGCTCGGGTGACCTCAACAGCCCCATGACCATGCCCATTTGGCAGATGCAGCCAGAGAGGCCAAGTTATCCCCCAGGCTGACAAGGAGAGGAGCTGGGATCAAACTGGCAGTGGGTGGGAGGGAGGATGCCACTTGGTTCCATGGCAACTGCTGCAGAGCTCAGTCTTTCAGGACAGACTCAGGTAAGGCCTCAGCTGCTAAAACACCCATTATTTCAACGCTGGTTACCTTGGTGAGCCAGGTGGTTAGGATGTGGTGGGAGGAGGGGGCGGAGAGGTGTCAGATCAGGAGAGGCCAGGCAGGGGGCCACCGGCTCAGAGGACAGACTGCCCCCCAGGCCTAGACATGACCCCTAGTCACACACTGAGCCTTGATCTCATCACAGACTGATCTCTGATTGTGGAAACAGGGTGCTGGGCCCCCATCACAGACGAGCCCTGATCCTGGTCACACACCACCCCCAGACCTTGGGCACGCTCCCACCATGGAGGGACACTCAGCTACTGGTGGCTGCTCTGCATCACGTACTGAGGCCTGATCCCAGACACACACTGCCCCCAGACCTTGGCCGTGCTCCCACCATGGAGGGACACTCAGTAAGTGGTGGCTGCTATTTCTGCTATCGTTGTTGTATCTTTAACGTGTGTCCCACTCACAGGTCACACCTGACAAATGGTATTCAGACTACTGCATTCACAATGGAGGACTGTCCGCAAGAACTCCTGGGCCCCACGGTGCTGGGCAGAGGCTCTCAGGACCCCCTTTGCTGGGTGGCCACAGGGCTCCTGGGCTGGATGGGGTTTGAGGGAGCAGCAGAGGAATGGGCAAGGCTGGGGTGTGGGCTGCCTCTCTAGGCCCAGATGGAAGCAGCCATTCTTCCCTGGCTCAATGCCCTCACTGTCTGGAAGCCTCATTTCCACCTCACTGGATGAATGGAGCCAAATAATGGTGGCCAGGCAGCCTTGTCTACCAAGGAGAGAGGGCACATGGTGAGGGGGCTCCCAGCCTCCTTCCCACCCTGGCGCCCCAGGTAGCCGGGATGAGGGTGCTGGGAGAGGCCCGCATCCTGCTAGGCCTTCCTGCTCCCTGGGCAGAACTCTCCCCAGCCCAGCAGGTGGGGCGGCAGAGGCAGTGGGTCAGCCCCTGTCCATTCCTGCCCTGCCCTCGCCCACCAGGCCTGTTGCCCAGGCATCCAGGGTGTGCTCCAGAGCCTCTGAAGTTAGGGCTTGTCCTGGGGTACAGGGACTCCTCCTCAGATCCCTGCATGGATGTGCAAATGAGGACCACAGGGGACAGGACAGCTCTCTGAATTCCCCCCCACAGTTCCCAGAACCCCCTACCCCCAGCACCCATGGGTCCTGACCTGGCCCATCTGGCCAGGGGTAGGAAAACACAGAGAGACTACCAGGAGAGGGAGAGGGAGATGAAGCTGAGAGGCTGGGGGAGCGGGAGGGTAGTTGCAGAGGGGCCATCAGCCAGTGGCGGAGGTGGAGGAGAGGGTACAGTTGTTCTGGCCCATGAAACACTTCCCAACCAGATGCGTGACGGGGCCATGTGGCGTTTGGACAGGCCAGGAGGGGGCAGGGCTGAAAATGGGCCATGGGTTGGCCTTGGCCTCCCGCTGGCTCCCAGCTGGGCTACGGATGGAGGGACACGTAACAAAGCCTCTCCTAACCAGGGTGAGGGGCGAAGATCCCTGGCACATGCTCAGCGGGAAGAACTGGGGCCGGGCACCTGCCTAGCTCAGCTGTGTGTCTTCTGAATGACTGCTGGACCTCTCTGGTCTGCATGCCACCCCACCCTGACACACAACCATACACACACACCCCCTCCCAGTAGAGTGCAGTGCAGGAGACACCCCAGGCAGGACCACCAGGTGACAAGAGCAGGCTCTGCCCTCTGTCTCCCCTTTACAAGCTGTGTGATCCTGGCTGCTGCCTTAACCTCTTTGTGCCTTGTTCCGCTACATAAATATTAATCCAGGGCCTCCTGTGTGCCAGGTTTCATCAGCCAGCAGGGCAAACTCCTCTGCCTGTTGGCGGGTACACCGTGACAGGACAGAGAATAAAGACACAGGAATTATCCAGTGTTAACAGGCGATGCCATGTGGGAAGAGAAAAAGAGACAGGGTGTGGTGAGAGTGAGGCTGGGGCTGCTGCCACTTGAAGCAGCATGGTCGGGGGTCAGGATGGCCAGGGCACGAGCAAGCTGAGGGAGGGAGCCCTCTGGGCATGTGGGGAAGGGTGTTCCAGCCCAAGGAATAGCCTGTGCAAAGGCCCTGCGCAGGTGGCTGCCTCGCTGAGGAGCCAACCTTGGGCTGCTGGGAGAAGTAAACTGGTTGACAGCTGGTGCTTCCTGCAAAAAGGAGACACTCAGACGTGGCTGCTGTCGCCACCCTCACGATGATTTTCACTCCCAGAGCATCAAGGCCTTTGGAGTCCCAGGCACGCACATGGGGGTCTGAGCTACCCCTGGGCCTGGGGGACCGTGTCCTGTCTTGTAGCTCAGCTTCCAGCTTCACATCATGGCAGCCCCAGCCCTCCGTCCCTGCAAGCCATCTTCCCCCAAGGCCCACAGCCCTGCCACACAGCCTCGACATGTGCTTTGTCACAACTGCTGAAATCGGCCTACACACGCACTCACACACAGTGGATGTGAGTACGTCCCACCCTCACACACAAGCACAGAAGAACGCAATGCACACACGCACATACTGACATGCTAGAAGGGGGCAGGCGTGACCATGTGCACACACGTGCCCCATGCACTGAACACATGCACACACACCCCTTGTGCACACTCCACCCTGAAGAAAGAAGGAAAGCTGACCTCCACCTTGCCCAGCCCGAAGATCTGCCCTCAGGCCTCCCACCCCAGTGTTGGGGGCCGTGATACACAGATGCACAATCGAGATTTTCTGATGTTTCCTGGATGCCACACCTACAACTTCCTCCCAGGGTTCTGGCCACCTCTTTCCTCCTTTTCTGATTCTCTCTGGCACCTCGCTGCTTCAACCCATTTCTCATCTGGGTACTCGGACGGGGGCCATGAATAGAAACAGGTCCAGGATAACCAGCCTCCTTTGTAACTTCCCTTAGCTTATTCTGTGCCTCTACAGATGCTATTCTGTGGGATCCATGAGTGCCACTGGCTCAGGAGAGGCCAAGGGCCCTGGATCACATCACCTGGTCCCATGATGACCTGCTGGCAGGAAAGCCCAGCCCAGACTGGCCCCTGCTGCCCTCCCTGCCCTGGCTAAGGCGCCAGCCTCCCGCAACATCCTGGGCTTCCTGCAAAGGGGGGCTCCCCTCCAAGTGTCTGCAGGGCTCCCTACCTGCCCTGCTGCCATGGAGGCCCACCGGGGGTCCCAGTCCACAGATCATGCCCTCCTGGACAGGTACCCCGCTCACCAAGGAAACCAAACGGCTAAGAAAAGTGGACTGTGCCCCAGCCCCTCCTTGCTGGGACCCGCCCAGCACACTGGGACACCCGCCTTTCCCTCTGACGGCCACAAGGCTTCCCCGCACATCTTCCAGAATCTTAAACACCTGAGCAAGTCAGCCCGACTCCAGATGACACGCAGCCCCGACACCAGGGACCCCCTCACCCCACACCTGACACCTACTTCTTGTGTTTGGGTGTTAGCACCTCCTCCCTCCCCCAACCTGGAAAGCAGCTCCAGGACACAAAGGACCTTCCTTGTGCCTCTTCACTGCACCTCGTCCCTGGAGCAGAACACCTCCCAGGAGCTGGGGAACTAGCTGTAGGATGAGAATTTGTGCGGCCACAACACATGCAACCCCCAAACTGCATCTCCTGACCACACATCCCGAAGGCCGACTCTCCTCATTTTGCCCCCATGTCCCAGGAGGCCCCTGCAGACCCTGGCCACAGGCCGCGGCAGCCTGCTGGTCTGGCAGAATCGTCCTACCTGCAGAAGTGAAAGGACCTTCCCCAGCCGGAAATGCAAAACTCCCTCATCCTGGGAGAAACCAGACCCATGCTGCCCTGCACACTCAGCAAGCACCTCCCAGTGTGCAGCACCATGGCCGGCCCTGGGGACCACAGGCAGGCACCCCAGGTCCCTATTCTCATAGTGCAATTGGCTTCTCCGAGGGAGCCCTCAGGGACGGGTGGCCAGGGCAGGCCTGAAGAGAAGACCCTCTCCCCCGTGCCCTCTCCCCAACAGTCACTTACCTGAGCGCATCCCCGCCCCATCCTGGGTCAGGCTGGTGAGGCAGTTCTCAGGGCCACCAGTCACGTCACGGGGGTTGTGGTTGCCCATGACCAGCTGTTCCACGGAGAAGTTGTCGCTGGGGTGGGAGGGCCTGGTGTCATCATCCAGTGGCAGCTGATGTCTCTTGATCTGCAGGAACTGCTTGCCTGGCCTGCAGGAAGGCCAGCGGCCCCGAGGAATCGCAGAGCCTCAGCACCTCATCACAGCCCTCCAGGCCCAGGTAGCTGGGTGTGGACTCCAGGAAGGATTCCAACTGGTAGATTCCAACACAGGCGGGGCTGCTGCAGGCGGGCACCGTGGCCACTTTCATGCAGAGCTTGTAGCGGGGCAGGTTCGGGTTGCACAGGGTCCAGGAGCAGCGTGAAGCACTGGCAGAGAACTCAGTGGCCACCCAAGAAGTACCTGAAGAACTTGCCCTGCACCAGCATGGGGTACGGCCCACCCCAGGACGCACATCTGTCTCTGAGGCCACACTTGGCTAGCGCCCAAGCAGCAGCAGCAGCGGATGGAAAACCCACAGGGCGCCCGGGGCAGTGGCCTGGCCCCTCATCCTAGCTGGTGGGGCCGCCAGGGTTCCACGGGCTGAGCAGGCAGGCGTGGGCCAGGCCTTGACATGCCAGGGTCTGGCAGCGAGTAGGGCCAGGCTGGGCTCGGGCCAGGTTGCAGAGCTCTGAGCGGAGGCAGGAAGAAAGAGGGCTTCAGGCGACCAAGGGGCAGCAGTGGCTCCTAACATCCGGGGCCTGGACGCCAGCCTGGGGCTGCCAGCAGCGGCTGGAAGAGAAAGCAGAAGAGAGCACTATCAGCCCCGTGGGGAGGCTGGGACTCGAGCATGCTGGGGGCAGTGACAACCCCGAGCTTGGGGCCCTCACACTAGGACACGGGCCTGCTCTCGAACACCTGCTCTATGCACCTGTCACCTGCCAGTATGTTCACCTGCAAGGGCTGGAGGGGCAGGAAGCCAGGGGCCCAGGCACAACCTCTCCCACATAGGCCTGGGTGGGAGAAGTGGGCAGCCCCGGCCAGGGCCGCGGGCCACATAGGCCTCGGCTGTGCCCATCTGGACAGACTGGCATGGCCCCTCTGCTCTGGGCCTGCCTGCAAGCCCCATGGTAACCATGGGGGTCATTCCCATTCTGGGCCTCTGTGGCCTCTCTGACCTCACCCCTCCCCAACCCCATCTTTCAGGGAAGGATCTGTAAACCCAGCCAGAGAGGATGCAGGACAGAGGAGCAGAGGAGAAATGTCATTCCAGCCATCCCACAGCCTTCCTGCAGCTCCACTCTCTGAACCTCAGCTCATGTGGGTGCAAACTCCCCTCCCATCTCTGCCTCCTCACATAAAAAAATGACCTATTCATTGGGGGATGAAGGTAGGGTCATACCCAGGTCTCTGGCTGTGACTTTGACATCCAACTGCCTCCTCTCAGTGCCCCCCAACCCTGCCCCCTGTCACAGGGCCACACAGGTGCCCACATCAGCCTCCCATCTGCAATCCTGCCAGAAAGCTCCCTTCCTCCTTTATCCCCCACCCAGATTCTCCAGCAGCCACTGGGTCCAGGCTTCTGCCTGGACTGACCCCTGCATACTCCCTTGGCAAGGTCAGCAAGGCTGCACTCCCCCATTTCATGGTGAGGAAACCGAGGCTGACAAAGTCACAGTAAGGAGGCTTGAGTACCCACACCTGAACCCCACAGACTGACCCCCATCTCGTGCCCCTGGGGTCACCTGCCCTGCTCGAGGAGAGGGTGCCGGCTGTGTGACACCCACTCACACCCAGGGGAGGGGGCAGCTCTCGGCCCAAGTGAGCGGGGACGCAGTAGAGCTGTCCTGGCCTCAGGAAGCCAGCACCGCCCTTCCTCGATTCGCCCCCACGTGAACCCTGGGAAGTTCCTTCTGCCTACGAGCCTCAGTTTTCCTACCCTTCCCAAAGCCCCTGGCTGGCCACCACCCCACACAGCAGCAAGGCCAGTGGGCAGAGGAGGGAGACTGCAGTCTGTGCCCCAGAGCTGGCCCAGCCTCGTGGTGTTGGCACCTCTGCTCTGCAGACCATGCACGCACTGGCCGCCTGCCCACAGGGACTCCTTGCTTCTTGCTGCCTGGGCCCAGCTGGCCAGCGACGTAAGCTTGGTCACTGCTCTGCAGTCCCCTCCTAGCGTCCTGTCCTGACAGGTCTGTAGGCACGGCAAGAGCTGGAAGTGGGCGGCCTCCGGCTCTGGGCCAGCCGGGCCAGGACGGCTGGACTTGAGCTGCCCCTCTCACGGCTGTGTGGGCTCAGGCCCGTCCCTCACCTCTCAGCCTCGGTGTCCCCATATGTAAGGTGGGAGTGAGGCTTCACGCACTCAGCATAAGCGTTAAGAGCTGGACCTGCTGGTCCAGAGATGGAGCAGGAGGGGACCTCAGGGGGAGAAAGGCTGGTTGGGGATGCTGGCTCACCAGGGGCGGCCCTGTGGGGGCTCCTCAGTGGCAAATGTTCATGTCCTCTGAGGAGGCAACTTGCCAACTCCTCATGCTGCCCCTCCTAAGCAGTACTGGGCACACCTGCACTTGGCCCCTATCACTGGGAAGCCCGTTCTCCTGCCCTGCCTCTGGACCACTCTGGGGACAGTCTTGGTGGTGGGCAGAGCCACCTGCCCTGGCCTCCTAATCAACATCTGGGGACACAGACCGGGGCCAAGGTCCCACGGCCAATCCCACACCTGGGAAGGTGCCCACCCGGCCTGATGGCAGGGTGGCAGTGGGACCTGAAATCTCTCCTGAGCCTCAGCCCCAGCTGCAGCACGCCCTCCCCTGCACCCAACTTGGGACCTAATGCAGCCACCAGCCACCAGCCCCCAACCCAGGGCCCCAGCCCCGGAACGGACCCTCTCTGATGTCCTGGAGAACCCCAGCAGAAAGTCTGACCACAGTCCAGTGCCTCCCCCAACACCACCCTATGTGACAGCCGCTTCACTCTGTCCTGTCCCCACTGACTAGGGGTCAAGGCTATTTCAAAACAAAGCACCTTCCCCCTCAGTGTACAGACTGAGATGGTCCAGGCTGGGCCCATACCCTCCCCTCCTCATTCCAGCCCCTGGCAGCCCACACCACAGCCCTCATATCTGGAAAGCAAGTATGGCCCAGAGTGGACGCTCAGATTGTGTGCTGGGGGTGACAAGGTGGTGGAGGCAGATGATGGCAGGGCTGCCTCCACCACACTGTGCACTCGTGGGCCTGGAGGGAAGAGCAGGGCTCACAGTGGGAGGGGACCACCACTGGGCTCCATCCTGTGCTGGGCGCTGGGTCCCTGCAGCAGCAGTCCTGGGGGCACCTGCTGCAGCTCCACTTTGCAGACAGGCACTTGGGGCCACAGAAGAGCAACCCTGGGGGGAACTCCCAGGTCCTGGGCGCCCAAGACTGGATCCAAGCCCAGGTCTGTCGGACAAAGTCCCTGCCCTCTGCACGGCCTGGCACTGCCCCAGGACAGGCAGAACCGATCTAAATCCTGCCCCTGTCCCAGGGCCCACGGGAGCCGGACTGAGTTAAGGCCCTCCCAGCATCCCTGTGGGCCGGCCTCGTCTGCACCAGCTCATGCCTCTCTTCAGCGCATGTTGGGGGAGCCAGGCCCACCCCATGTCCTACACAGAGGGCAAGAGGGGGCAGTGAGCATTAGAAGCAGGACAGCACCCCAATCAGAACTGCCCCTCGGAGAGCCCACCCTGGCTGCACAGGGGGGCAGGCCTTCAGGGAGGAAGGAAGCAGGGGAAAGATGCTCGGGATACAGGAGAGAGAACCTCAGCCCCAGCTGGGCTGTGGGGCCTGGGGAGGGCGATTCTGGCCTGGACCCTGAGGAGGGGAGGTACCAGCGTGGAGGGAGTTTAGGGGCAGGTCAGGGCAAAGCCCCATCAGGCAGCCACACCCTGAGGCTCTGGAGTGAGACTTCAGCTGCTCTTGGGGCCAGAAGACAGCCCAGAAGAGCCCACCCATGAAGCTCTCAAAAGGGTTCCTTGGAGCCCTGGGACTCCACAGCGGGGACCGTCCTCTAGAACTTGAACCGCTCCACACCCTGGGCTTTGGGGGTAGGCTCTGCTGGCCAGAAGGCAGTCCCGCTATGAGTCTGAGCACCACGGAACTGGCCCGCTCTGTCTTCTGGCTGGATCTCGGGGCAGAGCTGGGCAGGGGCCTAGGCTGCCAGCATGGACAGCTCCTGCACCCTCCCACCTCCCAGACCTGCCAATGCCCTGCATCTCTGCTCCTCAGAAGAACCCTCTATACGCTGCTCCATTCACCTCCTCCTCACCTGCCAAGGACAAGTACTACCAGCACGCTGCCCGGGGAGGTGGGGGGAGCTGACCTTCACCTTGCCCAGCCCGAAGATCTGCCCTCCTGGTCTCCCACTCCAGCACTGGGGGCCCTGAAAAATGGTTTTATTTTGTTGGTTTCCTGGACACCACACCTGCCCCCCCTTCCCAGGGCTCTGGCCACTTATTCCCTCCTCTCCTGAGCCTCGGCTTTGGGGCTATGAACAAAATCAGGTCCAGGATAACCGGCTTCCTTTGTAACCCCACGTAGCTTGCTTGGTGCCTCTCCAGAGGCTATTTTGTGGAATCCATGAGCCCCACTAGCTCAGGAGAGGCCAAGAGCCCTGGACCTCGTCACCTGGCCCTGCGATGACCCACTGGCATGAAAGCCCAGCCCAGCCTGGCCCCTGCCACCCTCCCTGCCCTGGCTGCAGCCCCAGCCTCCCGTGACTCCCTGGGCTTCCTGCAAGGAGGGCTCCCCTCCAAGGGTCTGCAAGGCCCCTTGCCTGCCCTGCTGCCATGGAGCCCGGCCCAGTGTCCCAGCACACTAGTCGTGCCCTCCTGTGCGGGTGGCCTGCTCACCAAGGAAACCAAACTGGTAAGAAGGTGAACCATGCCCCAACCCCTCCCACCGGGTTCCCACCCAGCACAGATGCATCCCCCGCCTTTGTCACCGAAGCTCACAAGGCTTGCCTGCATATCTCCTGGAATCTTGAACATGGCCCCCTGACCAAATGAGCCCCCAACTCCGGGTGACACACAGCCCGACACCAGGCAACCCCCTCACCCCACACCTAACACTTGCTTCTTGTGTTTGGGTGTTATTGCCTCCTCCCTCCCCTGACCCGAAAAGCAGCTCAGGACACAAAGGATTTTCCTTGTGCCTCTTACTGCACCTCGACCCTGGCACCAGAACACCTCCCAGGAGCTGGGTAACTAACAAGCCGCGGGGTAAGGATTTGTGCGGCCACAACAAGCGCAACCCCCAAACTGCACCTCCTGACCACACTTCCCGACAGCCCACTCTCATTTTCCTCCCATGTCCAGGAGGCCCCTGCAGACCCTGCCACAGGCCGCGGCAGCCTGCTGGCCCATTAGAACCATCCTACCTGCAGAAGAGGAGGGGCCTTCCTCCAGCCAGAAATGAAACACTCCCTCATCGTGGGAGAAACCAGACCCATCCTGCCCTGCACACTCAGCAAGCACCTCCTAGTGTGCCGGCACCACGCCTGGCCCTGGGGGCCACAGGCAGGCACTCCAGGTCCCTATCCTCTCAGTGAGCCTGCAGAGAACATTTCTCAGTGCAACTGGCTTCCCAAGGGAGCCCTCAGGGATGGGTGGCTGGGGCAGCCCTGCAGAGGAGACCCTCTCCTCATTCCCTCTGCCCAGAATGCTGCTCTCTGGGCCTCTCCCCAATGGTCACTCACCTGAGCGCATCCCTGCCCCATCCTGGGTCAGGCTGGTGAGGCAGTTCTCAGGACCACCAGCCACGTCACGGGGGTTGTGGTTGCCCATGACCAGCTGTTCCACGGAGAAGCTGTTGCTGGGGTGGGAGGGCCCCGCCCTGGAGCCCAGGATCATCGTTCTGTGGCAGCAGCTGTCCCTTCATCTGCAGGAACTGCTTGCCGGCCTGCAGGAAGGCCAGCGGCCCCGAGGAATCGCAGAGCCTCAGCACCTCATCACAGCCCTCCAGGCCCAGGTAGCTGGGTGTGGACTCCAGGAAGGATTCCAACTGGTAGATTCCAACACAGGCGGGGCTGCTGCAGGCGGGCACCGTGGCCACTTTCATGCAGAGCTTGTAGCGGGGCAGGTTCGGGTTGCACAGGGTCCAGGAGCAGCGTGAAGCACTGGCAGAGAACTCAGTGGCCACCCAAGAAGTACCTGAAGAACTTGCCCTGCACCAGCATGGGGCACGGAACACCCCAGGACGCACATCCGTCCTGAGGCCACACTTGGCTGGTGCCCAAGCAGCAGCAGCAGTAGCGGATGGAAAACCCATAGGGCGCCCAGGGCAGCGGCCTGGCCCCTCATCCTAGCTGGTGGGGCCGCCAGGGTTCCACGGGCTGAATAGGCATGCGCGGGCCAGGCCCTGACATGCCAGGGTCCGGCGGTGAGCGGGGCCAGGCCGGGCTGGGGTCAGGGCGCAGGGGCTCTGAGCGGAGGCAGGAGGAGGAGACGGCTTCAGGAGACTGAAGGGGCAGCAGTGGCTTCTAACATCCGGGGCCCTGACCCCGGCCTGGGGCTGCCAGCAGCAGCTGGAAGAGAAAGCAGAAAAGCGGACTGTGGTGGGGAGTCTCGGACTCGGGCTGCTGGGGGCAGTGACAACCCCGGGCTTTGGGCCCTGAAACAGGCCTCGGCCTTGCTCTCAGGCAACTGCTCTCTGTACCTGTCTGTCTGCCACCTGCCAGTGTGTCCAAGGGAGCAGGGAGCCAGGGGTCTGGGCACATTCTTCCCAATCTATGCGTGGGTGGGAGCAGTGGGCAGCCCCGTCCAGGATCGTAGGCCACAGGGTTCTCGGTTGTGCCCAGCTCGACAGACCGCCATGGGCCCCCGGGCTCTGGGCCCGCCTGCACGCCCCATGGTGGCCATAGAGATCATTCCCACTCTGGGCCTCTCTGACCTCACCCCTCCCCAACCCCATCTTTCAGGGAAGGATCTGCAAACCCAGCCAGAGGGGATGCAGGACAGGGAAGCAGAGGAGAAAGGTCATTCCAGCCATCCCCCAGCCTCCCTGCAGCCCCACCCTCTCAACTAAGCCCATGCAGGTGCAGAGACCCCTCCCATCTCTACCTTCCTCACAGCAGGAGTGACTGGTTCTTTGGGGGATGAGGGTGGGGTCAGACCTCAGTCTCTGTCTGTGACTTTTGACATCCAACTGCCTCCTCTCTGTCCCCACCCACCCTGCTGCCAGTCACAGGGCCCCTCAAGTGCTCCCTTCAGCTGCCCACCTGAGCTCCTGCCAGGAAGCTTCCCTCCCTTCTACCTGTTCCCAGATTCATTTACACACACATTCACTTTCATTTGGAAACAGGAGAAAAAGAGGAAAGAGTATCCAGGCAATGCCTGTGCTAAGGCTCCTGAGCTGCCATTCAGCCTGTAAGTCCTGGCACAACAGGACTAACATCAGCACCTACAAGTAACAGCTTGTTTTCTCCTTTAATATTTTTATGCTATTCCTTTTTCTACATTTATCAAGTTGACTTGAATAGCTGTGAACCTTGATTAATAACAACGATGGGCATGTGCTGCTTCTGATTTTACTGGAATAAATGGAGATGAAATTTATCACAGCAATGGAGCCCATGCACCACGGAGTATCTGGGTTTAATCTCAGCTGCTAGCACTTACCAGGTACGAACGCAGGCAGGTAATTTAATACGAGTCTCCCTTTGCTCATTTATACAACAGTGGATGATTAAAGAAAGCCGACTCTTGCCTCCTCTACACCATTGGTCTTACCGGAATGCTTTCTTCCAGGCGGCAGCACCCCAGGCCTGGCAGCATCTCTACAACTTGGCTGGTGCTGAATGGACACAGCAGCTCAGAGAACGGCTCTGTGACACGGGGAGACATTTGCAGCAATTGTTGATTTACATGGAGATCTTCTCTGAAAACAAAAAAGGCAAGAGAGCAGCATTATGTAATCACATCTATAATTAAGGCTACAGGTAAAAAGTGTTACTTTGAAACCAAGACCACTTATTGGCCAGGTAACAGTGCGAATTACATCAGAGACCTTCTAAATCATGGTATTTCTCACTTTAAATGGAAAAACAATGTTCAGTAACAATATTCAGTGGTGGTGCCTCTAAGTCATACTCACACTACACGGTTAATCTTCTATAAAATGAATCTAACGGTATAGTTCCCTTGCCTAAAAGCCTTTAGTCATTCTCCAGTACACAGAAGACTCAGTATATTATTTCTTAGCTTTACATATTAAGTTGTTCACTGTAAGCCCCGAAACCCTATTTTCCAGTCTCTATACTTCTAATTCTTCCCCTCGACACACCATTTATAGCTTAAACTTCTGCTATCGCCCCCACCACGTCACCCTCTGAATATGCGTGCTGCTTTGTCCCTTTAACTCTCTACACACCCAGGACCCTTTATCTACAACTCCCTCTTAATTCTCTGCCTAGAAAACTGACACCAACTATTTAAGCCCAGTTCACGCGTATCTGGGAACTCCTGTCTGGCTCTCTCACAGTCTATCCCTCTCTCCTCTTGTTCCTGCAACACTTTTTCCCATATGTCTGGTGGAGAGCTTTTAACACTATACTATGTTTATACAAGTGC
Source organism: Camelus ferus (assembly GCF_009834535.1). Lineage (NCBI taxonomy): Eukaryota > Metazoa > Chordata > Mammalia > Artiodactyla > Camelidae > Camelus > Camelus ferus. The sequence goes on along the minus strand of NC_045725.1, from coordinate 11,101,051 downwards.
TTCTCTGCTTCATATGAAAAAATTAAAGAAAACACTGTACACTTACCTGTGCCCCCAGAGCCTACCGTACTGTGGTGCATGGGGGGCCACAGTCGTGCAAAATGAAATGTGTGAATGAATGAACTCCGTATCTCTGTCTCTTATGCCAGCTGCCTCCCACTCACGCTCTGGTTTCCATCCTGTGTACGTGTCTCCTACAACTATTATTGCTACATGGGGACCCTGGGTTGTGCTACGTGTCCCTGTCACTGTCCTGTTCCCCATCTCTGTCACTCGTGGCCATAATGGTAGTGAGCAAAGCACCTGCCCAGCAGTGCCGTGGTGGTGACGAGGGGAACGCTAGCTCCATGACACAGTACTTCCAACTGGGCATCTCACTACTCAACATTAATACAGCTGTATTCTAGGGAAGATTTCCCAAGAAAAATTCTACTCATCATTAACCCTTTCTGAGGATGACAGAAGTCTGAACAAATAACATGAAACCCAAAGAGAACACCATTACAGCTACTACAGAAAGGGGGGGGCGGCCCTCTGTGGTGACGATGTCCAGGGTGAGTGCAGGTTACAGCTCCATAAATGTCTCTGTGATGTTAGTGTTTCTTATGCACAAAGATGAACACCCTCATGTCCAGACTCAGAGATCCACAACTGCTCCCAAATACACACACACACACAATGTGTAGAAACTGCTATTAAAAGGAACTATCAACTGAAGAAATAATCACAATCAAAAGTTCTTAAGTGCAGGTTCAATAACTGTCTCTCCATTAGATGTTTCTTCCCAATATATTCTGCAAAACTTACCTGAAGTTTTTTACTGACTGTTTCAATCTGTTCAGAAAAGTGAGTGGAAACCAGCTCTGCAGCTTTACCAGGCTTCAGGGACACAAGTTCCTGGAATGAAAGACAAAGATAAAATGATCTTTAATGCTAAATTTAAATACAATTTCCACAGATGTGAAGCATGAGCACCTACTTCAAAATTTTCATGAGCTTCTACACTGCCTTTCAGGAGACCTCAATACAGGGCCTCAATTTTACTTAATGGCATATGGCAAATCAGCAAAATTTTAAAAGTACCATTCAAAATATCAGATTTTGATATAAAACCCATCTCAGAATTCTTAGAAAATGAAAGCACTAAACATTTAGGATTTAGGCGATGACACCTACAGGATGAAAAGGAAAACACACCTCCCCGAACTCCCCTCAGTGAATTTCACCCTTGATATCAAAGTAGTAACTTCAAAGAAATGAAAACAAGAATAGAGTTGTGATTTTTCTGACTAAATTCTGAAATTTTACTTCTGATGCCTGGTGGACTTTGAAATCAGAAGTGTCTTAAGAAACTAACATGTTCTATTCAGTAAAAAATTCACAGGAGAGTCAACCACAACTTGTCTTCACCTTTGAGGGTCAATAGCACACCCTTTTCTGACTACTTAAATAACTGTGAAATTGCACATGGGATTTGCTGATGAGACTTAAGACACCTGTCCCACACACCCACCAAAACATTGGTGTTGGCATTCTACTGATGACACCCTTCTCACTGGACCTGACCAATACTCTGTCTCCCAGACCATCACAGCTGTGAATAAACACCTCACTGAGAGGGAATGGACACCTGCATAAGGTATACGTCCTTCCCAGTCTGTTAAATGCAGGGGATACATCTGGAATTCAGAAAGGCAAACTATCCCCAATCAAGTAAAAGACAAAATCCTAACTGATGAGCCTCTCACAACATTTGGCAGGAATATTTGGATTCCACTACCAACCCACCCTTCACCTCTAAAACTTGACAGCCCTCATCGAGCAAGTCACCCACAAGTCTTCCACTTCTCAGTGGAACCTGAACGACAACATACCCTAGATAAACTGAAGGAGGCTGTTTCTTCACCCTCCAGCTTGTACCTTGAGAACAGGATTTACAATCAGAGGTTATGAATACCCCAAAATTTGCTTGCAAGAGTCAGAAAGACAGGAAAATGCCTACTTATGGGCTTTTCATGACGGTGGCTCCCAAACTCAGCCCAAAGGTATTTTTACCACTAGAGAAGCAACACGTGGTGGTGTACTGGGCACTCTCAAAGACGAAGCCCTTACTGGACAGAGCCAATTATGCGATGGACTGAGATTCCCATTATGTACTAGATAATGGGAAAAGGTACCTGTACAACTGGATCAGCAACAGAAGCCTCTTTATTAAAATGGAAATGATATCACAGGTTTTAGCTAAACCGGGCTCTCCTGGAGTTTCACAACTTCTTGAGGAAGTAGCCACATGCCCTGCCATTGAGGTTAACTTGACAAATGCCTCCGACTCTTGTTCAGTGGGGACTGGAGGGAGGATACTCGGCACTCTCAAAATAAATAAAGCAATGGTCTTTCTTCAACAAGGGAGAGAATATGGGGTACAAGGGAGCCAGACCGTGGACAACCCGTAGCCCATCACCCCTTTTCAAACCCTCCAATTTCCATTTCAGGGACTGGGTTGAAGTGCCCGTGGACTGTACAGTCTTCCTAGAAATAAGAAAACGTTTGTCAGGGGTACTCTAAGACCCGTATCTTTACGGACATCTGGTTAGTGCCTAACGAGCTAACTACTCGGTTGAGATTTTGGCAAAATCAGGGCTGGAAAATACAAGGGGCAGACATTTGGGTCAATTGATGTGAGAAAGAATTGCTGTATTGGCTTTCACTCTGCCTATATCATGGCTCACACCACACAAGACACACAGGAGGCATGACACAAAGCCAAAGCTGACAAAGTAACCAAACCACCAAAGCAGGTAAGCCTCTTGAAGGAGGGAGACTTTTTTCAAACTTTGAGATGGATCATCATACCCTTTCTATTGGTGGGTACATGAGAGGTCAAGGCTTTAGGACATCATTAGGTTATGAAGATGGGTTGTCACTGGAAGAGCCAACATAGCAGAGAGAGATTTATACATCATTAGAACCCACATGCCAGAAATACAGAATAAAATTACTTCATGGGAGGAGAAACTGACAAAGGAAAAGGACCACATCAGTCCTGGCAAACTGATTTCACTGGGCATCTCCCAGGAAGGAGCCATTAAATGTATTTCAACAATGGTGGATACCTACAAAGCTCTTCTATGAGTTTATATGTGTAAGGTGCAAACCTCTGCTAATATTACTGAGGGGTTACCAACACAGCTTTACAGACTTTGGGCATGCCACAAGGCATACAGTCAGATCAAGGCTTCCATTTCACCACTGAATAAATACAATAAGGGACATTATAAAATACAAAGCTTTAAAAAAAACCTATCCTATCATGTTACAGTAGTAAGTATGAAAGAAAGATATAAGGAGCTTTTAAAACAAGGGCTACTGAGAGACAGCCTCCCCAAAATGGTAAAAAATACTACTCATAATTCTGATTCCATTAAATTCTCTCTCTCTCTCTCTCTCACACACACACACACACTGATAGCCAGCTACACCATATTTAAATGGACAATAAATGAGAGTATAAAGGGTGGTATTTATATACACACCAGATACATCCACTGACCAATTTTCACAGACATGGGAAACTTGACATTGCTGATTGCTGCTCACAGCAAAGAAACAATCATCTGGTACTTTCACCTTTCCCTTTTTTCTCACAGAAAATCCAAAGCCTAGCCACTTATCCCTTGATCCTGAACCATCTGAGACCACCCTTAGCTGCATCCTCCCATCATCCAGCATAAGCTGAAAAAACCACCCCTAATCATCTGGAGAGAGGCATTCTCACCTGCTGCCCACATACTCTGCTCAACTAAAAGCAGTATGGGACAAACTGGGACCCACTCCCAACACCTAGGAAGTGGAACTCATCACCCCTGGACTGTGTAACAGCATTCTGGCAACACCCAGAGGACAACGAGACCTTCCACCACTGGCCACGGATGATCTCCGCTGTTAACTCCCACTCTGTCACTGTGCCCCCTCCTTCCCTGTGAAGCTCTCACTCTCACCAGTGTCTTCCATACATTCATTGCTGTAATGCCCTGGTAACTTACATCTTACTGCTGACTAGGTACGCCTAGAAACAACATACTATGTGCTGTTGTCCCTGGGGACAATGGGAGCCATGCTGTTGGCTAACTGGGTTGGTCAATCCCACTAGCATGACCACCTACATCAACACCGAGGCTAACACACTCCCCTCTATGTTTACTAGTACTAGCAACACCTATTCCCACAAAGCCAGACTGAGACACAGTATGTGTTTCTTAAATGCCTTCTAAACCCAAAAGGTCAACTTTTCCTTCATATCAGATATACCCACTATTATTAACTAGTGCCATCAAAGGAACAGAACAATGGCCACTACATACCAAGTCGCTGTTAAGGAATGCCCTGAGATAGTATGCAACCAATATTATATGTGAGCAGATACTCACAAATGGTGCAATCAAATTAAAAACTCTGTAAGCCAGAGTCTGTACCAACAAACAACACAAGGTTATAGAGATAAAAACTGTAGCTCCTTCTGATCCCTGGGATGGTGATAAATATAAACCCCACCAACAATGTTACAAATATTAACCTCTTTTTCTATTAATTATAATAATCTCTCTCCCCCGCCAGTATAAGCCTCATTTACTGAGGTGGAAAGATAGTGCACTAACCAAGCGGCCACAGGCATCCTACCGTGGCCCTCCTCCCTGGCCACTAATCAGTAAATACAAGGAAGGCAATGTCTACAACATAGTATTACCTGGGCCAGGGCATGTCTAAACATCAGGGACTACAGCCATCTTGGGAATTCTTCCCTTATCTAACCTTCTCACAATACTAACTGAAATCTTTACTTAACCCCGAAAGCAAGCAGGCCCTACAACAGCAACACTGTCTGCCTACAGTAAACCACCACAGCTCTTGGGTGTTATAGCAAAGACAATTCTTAGGAAAAACTACTTTGATCGCGCCGGGAAATCTAACTGCTGTCTTCATGGGAGTTTCTCTACTCAAACTGACAGCTACTTGCTTACAGCTGTTAGAAAATTTGCTGGGCTTACCAGGACCACCATTAAGAAGAATTTAGGAAATAAATGAGAGAAATTGCCATCCAATATTCCTCTTCTGGGGGATCCTAAACAAATGTACACATACCCACCGTACAGGAGACAGAACAATAATAAAAAGCACAGAGGCAAAGCTGACCTGGGAGGAAACGTACTGGTGAAGACACAGGGCCATCCTCCCAGGGGCCACCCTGAGGCTTTTACAGCTCTACAGTTGCCTGCTCAAAAACGCTTCCCCCGGTACAGAAATAAAGAAGCAAGTCGACCCACACTGGGAAAATAGCAATACTCTGATAAACAGGTGCAGATATGGGCCAAATGTACAATCAAGTTGATACCTTTTTTGGAGTAAGTTGGCCAACTTTGAGGATCCCATATGTGAATGCCCCATAGTTCAGGATCTAACTTGGTGTGTAGCTAAATTAATTAATAAAAACAGAAATGCAAATACTAAAGACTTATTTTTCTGAATATAATAATTTTCTTTGGCCATAATTTTCCACTGGTGGGAGAGAGATGCTTTAGCCTAGAACAGGTTTCTCAACCTTGGCACTATGATATTTTGGGCCAAATAATTCTTTGTTTATTATCCAGGGGCTGCTCTGTGCCTTATAGGATGTTAACAGTTTCTCAGGTCTCTCCCTACTAGAAGCAACTAGTGCCCCTCTCTTAGTTGTGACAATCAAAAACATCTCTGGAGTTGACACATTTCTCCAAATTTGCTATGAAAGAAATCCCACTCCTCCACCGGCATGAGAAACATGCTGTATCTTTTTATTCTGGTTTTCCTGTCATTAGCGCTTTTCTTTCTAATTACTGGAATCTTGTCCATATATCAGATTATTTTTTTGAGTAGTAAATACTGTGCCTTTCATTAACTGCCAATCTTTCTGTTTCCATACTAAACTTTTAATATTAAAACTATATTTGAATATATATAAATAAAGAAACTTTGTTGCCTGTGTTACACTGATACCTTCTTTAAAACAATGAGATAAAAGAAACTGAAGCATTTAGAACATATGTCTCGTAGACTATCATCGTTTCTTACTTAAGGAACAAGGTTATGAATGATTGTCTAGAATATGCAATTTTTCAGAGGAGAATAATGAATATGGCATTTGGTGCCTAGTTCTTATTTTAGACTGTATTTCTTTATACTAAAAATCAAAAGAACATTAAACACTTGTTATATTTCCAACTGGGCTCTCCTACTATGTATAGCAATGTATCAAAAATGTACTATCTTAATGACTTCATTTCCTATCTGCAGAAGACAGATTAAAGTGCTTTTTGCTTTGATCATGGTGACACAAACGTTAAATATATGTACATAAATTACTAACTTGATTAAATTAATAGTAACACTACATGATTTGTAATTTATATAGAACACAAATACAAGAAAAAAAGAAACCAAATAGATCCTTTTCTTTTTAAATCCCAATATAGTATTCTCAAATATAATTTCTCCAAAAATAATGAAGACAGCTGTACATGCACATGTGATACACTACTGAACATAAATGCAATTTTCTAGAATGTGCTATATATAGTCATGACGTGGGCATGGCGCAGCTTCTATGCTCTGTTTCTATCAGTCAGCATGGATGCTGGAATGCTCACTGCCAGGCCCTCAGGTTACAAGGCTCCTGACTGATGGAGGGACCGCTGAGCCACATGCCCATGGCTTTCCTTCTATTCCACTGTTCCATGGAGCAGTGAGCAAGCTGGAGTAACTGCACTCTGGCCTAACTGGTGACAACCCTAGATTTTCAGATTTTGGACATAAAGAGAATGAATGAAGAGAATACTAGAAATCTTACCAGTATTTTCTTTCCACTAGACCAAAGCTTTCTTCAGTAAAACAAATAAATAACCAACCAAACTCATAAATAACAGAAAAATAAGCTTAACACACACTTGATAAAATATTTCCTATTTATGAATGAGAACTTTAAACTCAGTCCTTAGAAGTCATGGAGAAAGAACAGTCTTTCTCAGATTCCAGCTCTGGTCACCAAATAAAATGTACATCTATGTGCCTACAGCACATATATATGTACACGTGATCTTTTTAGTATTCTTAGCAGTATCTTTGCTGTGAGTGCTCTTAAATACAACTCTAAATTCATTGAAGAGTTTGTATTACTTACATTCACCTATTTAATAGTGTTCTCAAGGTAGTAAGCAACAAATTTTTGTAAAGAAAACTATGAACTCTCACTGCTAGGGAAACTGCTGATACATGTGCTGAAAAGGTGAGCTTGAACATTCCAAGCGTCTAACATGTAGTCATGCTGGCTTGGTAAAAGGAAAATCTCCTCTTTAAAGAAATTTTATGAACCTAAAACTGCAGAATAAATAATACAAAGATTTTTATTCTTGAACTCTTATGTTACATCAAATAACAAGCATATTTTGAATTATGAGACTACAGTATTATATACAAGGGTTCTGTTGTCCACATGAGCCACTTGCTTTTTTTTTTTTATAACAACCTTTTGTGGAATTATAGTTCCATAATTTTCAACAGTTTGTTAAGTATTCAATATGATTTAGCATTCATAACCATTTCAATGTGACCATTGTCTAAAAGGGGGAGAAGAGATGAGATTTAGAAATAAAATTTAAAATCTATTAAATACTTTGTATCATGTAAGTGTTTCCAGAAAAGCAAGAGAGGAGTATAGACATTTTTAAAATGGCATATCTGAATATGAAATTCCTACAATGTATTCTTTGTTTGTGGGTTGTATCCTGTACAAATAGGAGTCACCTCAGATGCAGGCATATCTCTGTCAGACTCACTTTTCTCCCTGTAAAATGAGAAGGTTAACTTCATGATACCTAAGATCTATTCTAGCTCTGACATTCTGGTCTAGAATCCAGAGACACCATCCAAAAAGCACATAGGCTTTCTCATGCTACTGAAAATATGACCTGTATGTGTATGTATGTGAAAATGCCTGTTATGTCAACAACAACAACAACAACAAAAGAACCTGAGGTTCTTTAATAGTTAATTTTTATAAATGTGAAGAACAGTTTCACATTTGCTTGGGCATTTTCATTTGGAAAAATGGTATGATATTATCATCTCCTGCATTTAGTCAGATTTGATTCATTCATATCTAAAAGTATCACTTTCACTATGGTGCAAATCTGAACAGTTTGGAATAGTAGAAGAGTAGGAAGATGTTTTACTAGCAGCTGAAAGGCTTCAATTCAGGATGTTCTGCTCTGTGAGGTCAGTTTTGCTTTAAAGAAAATCCAAGACTAGTACCAACTGAAAGCAATTTTTTCAACATTTTATATATAACATGTTTTATTTGAACACTGTTCTATCAGATTGGCATTTTATTAAGTTACATAAGTGGAGAATGCATAGAAACTTTTATCATGATTATAGGACAAATAAGATTCAATAAACAGATATTTAAGAAATATATATCAAACTCTATGGAATAGATAAATCTGTTATGTAAAATAAAACAGGCTTTCTCTTTATTGAAGCATTTCCTTTTATAGCAGGCATACTGACTAATTCATTTCTATTTCCTTTTGGATCCTCAAAGCGCTTTATGCTCATCCCAAAATTGTTAAGTGCATGTTGGCAGACATCCAACAGCTCATCGTGGCTTCCCTGAAATGGCCCTAGAAGCCAACATCTAGACTATGAGGAAATCAATTTTACTTTTGAAGGAAGGGTGATATGATAACCACAGAACATCACTTTGGATATCTTGATAGGATAGCAGTCATTTTCGATCAAAACAAATGTGACTATTTTCAATATACTCACCCAACCTGGGCAATTTCTATTTAGTTTCTCCTTCACCTTCTGCTATCAAGGACATTTACAAATGGTATCAGAAGATGACCAAATCATTTTTAAAGAAATATTATAGTGTCATTTATTTTTTAATTTATCAGTGGAAGAAAGGAACCCTTGCTAAAAATTCGTGAATTAATTGGTTTGCCTTCTTCCTGGTACCATGGAATTCCTTCTCCACCAATTCCTAGATACTGAAACTTTCCATAGAACTCTGGTCTCCTCTGGCAACTTTCACCATTGAAAATATATGATGCTAATGAGCCAAAAGAGTTGATGTACTACCAAGGAGGGATATCAATGTATTACTATTGGTTTTGATAATGCCTTGCTCTCAATTTCTGAAGGAACAGAAAACAATAAGCTATAGCTCTACAAGGGCAGCCTTTGGGTATGTGCTCAAATATGAGCCAACAGTGGGGAGGGTATAGCTCAAACTGGTAGAGCGCATGCTTTGCATGCACGAGGTCATGGGTTCATTCCCCAGTAACTCCTCTAAAAAAAGCAGTAAATAAAAAAACTTAATTACCCCCCCAAAATATAAATCAATCAATCAATCAATCAATCAATCAATCTTTAAAAAAAGATAATATGTCAAATATGAGCCAACAAAATTGACATTCTTATGAAAACAAAACAAAGCAACAAAGGGTAGAAGAAAAAGGCAATCACGTCCCAAAATGGAATATAAAGAGTTTTTTTTTAAGACTCAAAATTTAGTATTGTAAAGAGGTTGTTAACTATTAGATCCACTTCATAAAAAAAAAACCTGTTTCAATATTGTCTTTTCAATTCTATCCAGATGAATATAAACAAATGAAAACTCCTATTTGTTAAAAGTGTCCATCACATCAATACGTGTGAAAATTGGGTGTTGGCAAAGAGCCTGCAACAGAATTTCAAGAATCGAGTAATTTGCTTTCTTATATTTCAGGGAAAGTTGGTTTAAGCAAAATATTACTTCGACAAGTAACTATGAGCTTCAAAGTAGAGGAGCATATTAATGCACTGATCTGATTTCATTGAAGGAATACGACACTTCTGGACAGCTCAAGAGACTGGATGTAACATATGGAAAGAAAGGCGATCACTGGAGCCACCCTGTGCTGTTCTGTGATGCTCAAGTCATAGCAGACATTAATAACTCACTGGCTATTTTCACATGCTTCTCATAACCTTTGCATCACAATTTCAGGGCAGAGAGAATATAAGACAAAGAACTTCAGGGAGAGAAAGTTAAAGCAAGTCTGTCAAAGATTGGCAGGCCCAAACTTGATCTGCCTTCTGTTTTTCTCACTGTTCCCTGAAAAGCTTGTTTCAATTTCACCTGGCCAAGTTTTCAAACACAGCAACTAATTTGGGAAACATTTGAACACAATTAAGCCATCATCAGCCCATCTTGTGGGCATTCAGGCTTCCTGGTTAATGATACTAATTTGGAAAGCCAAATTTAGATCACTGCACTCACACTGGCCTATATAAAATCAGAATTTAAATTCTGCCTTTTAAAGTTGTAAAGATAAGGCATCTCAGAAAGAGTGCTGAGTTAGCAAGCCACTAAACGTAACATTTAGTTTTTGTATATGACATTGTGATGCTCTGGGAATAACTAATGAGTGGCTCACCCACAGACTCTTAAGTTACATATTAATAATCAATAGCAGGATTAAAAGGGAGGAAGCCCAACATACTATATGACATTTTGGGATAAAGACAGTTTAACTGAGTAACTATTACTATGAACGTCACTGATGTTAGTTCTATGCAAAAGTTTACATACACCAACTACAAAAAGTTTTTTCAAAAATATAAAGAAAAGGAAACTTAAACAAGTCATTATGATGGTTAATATTTCCTACTCATGCTTATTTGGAGATCTAAAGTTAGAGCTAAAACTCAAGTTAATGTTGTTAAGCCATTCTTAGACATGTATATCATCTTCATGCTTTTAAATGAAATTCTATTCAGAATCTAGAAGGCAATTAACCGTAACTTCATCAAGCCTAGGCATTTAGAGAAAGGCATCATTTTTCTATCTGAGGGCTGCATAACACTACGCAAAAAGAGAACAGTCAACAAACTTCTAGAGTTAGTCATTTTTAATCTATTTATGTTTCCTACAGCAGAGTGGTCTATATTCAAGCACTTTCCATTAAAAAAGGAAATAACTAGTCTGAAAAAGAATCAAGTCTACCCTCTTTGATAATCCCTTGTTTAATTGTACCACTTTTTTTTATAAATACAAGGATTTCTTCTACACTTAATTTAACACAAAACCCATTATCTAAGCTATGAGCCAGCATATTTTAAAAATGTATTGTATATATACACAGGTATGCATATGTACATATCCTTATGCATTTATATTTTATTATTTAGTAAATCAAAAATGATTATGAAAAAGATACAAAATATAGGTTTCCCTTCAAATTGTATTTCTCTGCATGTTTCAGTCCCAATTTAGGTGGGTCATCTTCTCCATAGATGTTCTAAGGACCCAGGTTTCTTCTGACATTTTACTTTGCCATCCTATTGTCCCATCTACAAGTTTGAAGCTAACTCACTCTATCAACCCCAAGAAAGAAATGAAGAAACAGAGAGGAAGTGGTGTTGCTTTAAGAAACTGGCATGAGACGTGACTTTATGACTACTGCTTATTTTGCATTAGTGAGAACTCAGTCATGTGGAAACAGACAAGAAAGCTGAGAAGGGTACCCTCCACCTGGACTTCCACGGACCCTACAAAACAAATGTGGAAGGAGAGTGGTGTGAGAACAGATACTGGGGAGTTAGTAAGCTCTGTCATATTGATTCATTTCTATTTTGAAAATTTAATAATTTAAAAATATTCAGCATCTAAGAAAACCCATTAGTATTTTGAAACTGAGAGTTCCCTAGTCACTGTTGCTCTTTTAAAAATTCCATGTTTACTCATGGAATAAACATGAATTTGGTGAAGAATTTCCCTCTCCCAAGGCCACCAGCTTTGTCAGTCAGAGTGGTTGTGAGTTACAGCTCACTGTGTGTGCTCTGCAGTTTATGATGCAATGGCACACTCATTTTTGAAAGGAAATGGTCAATGGCACACTCCTTTCTGAACATTATGTGGCAACGAAAGAACTCAAGATGATTTATAACTAGTAGATTCATAAAATGTAACTTTATGACAGAATGAAGATTAGAATTCAGGGTATACTTGATAGAATCACAGAAAGTAACATACCATAGTTTCATAATATGAAACTGTACATCTTTATTTAATTCACACAAGATGAAAATCTCCCAAGGAATGTAATTAAATCTTTCAAATGTAGTAATTTCTGACTTGTTCTGGATTTAAAACTCTTATATATCTACTGTCATTTATTAAAGAAATAAAAACACTAAGTGGAATCAGTGTAGGCTATGTAGATGTGACCTCAACTTATGAGGTTTAAAAATTCTGATTTGATTTCTGAAATCTTTAGGTTTTAGATATATATTTTCTGTCCAATTTAATTTCATGAATTTTAATATTTGGCAAACAATTTTTAAAGTCTAAGCTTACTACTGAGGAAATAAAATTCACTTTTTAGAAAAGTCCCAATTCTTGAAAGTCAAATTTATCACTAACTGAATGGCAGGATCAAAAGAAGGCTCCTAACTGACCCAAGGTAAAGGAAAGTTTTTGGCCTTGGCTAGATTCTGTATTTCACTAGGACCTGAATATAAATGGGTAAAAAATATATTTGTCTACAAAGTAGATGGCATGATGGTTTCAGAAATGGACAGCACTGTGGGCAAATACTCAAGAATCAAAATGATATTCATTTCCTCAATAAATACTCATATGCTCATTGCATTCAGTCTTTGTCAGTCATTGTCCTATGACAGATATAAGGAATTCAACAGAGGGAATAAAATGGTCTATGCCCTAATGAAACTTAAATTCTAAAGGGAAAGATAGGCAATAAACGTATAATTACAATTTTTATGAGTGTCATAAAAGGAGATACAGAGAGATCATTTACCTGAGGCACCTAATGAGCTCTGATGAGATTAGCAAAGGAAGTGACATCTTAGTTAATACATAAAGGATGATATCAACTTAGTTAATACATAAAGGAAGATGTAGTGGTGAAGAAGAGGAGCTTCTCTTCTAGAAGAAGCAATTTCCTGTTATAACGTCTGGATGTGAAAAAAGCAAGCATGTGTAGAACCAACTGATGAAGCATTCACAGATGTAGACGCAGAGGGGGATGGGAGATGAACTTCAAGAGGTAGGCAGAGACAATACCTTAACAATACTTGTTATCTGTATGAAGCATTTGGAACATATTGTAAATGGCAACAGGAATAAGGAAGGATAGCCAATGCTCTATCTCTAGTCTCAGGAATAAAGGGCAGTGGTTCTCTGGTCTACAGCAACAGCAGTGGTGGTAAAAGTGTGACAGATTGAAGAAGGGGTTAGATCAATAATATTTGGTGATAGAGCCAAAAGAGGAGTGAGAAAGAGAGAAAAGTGAAGGATGATTCTGAAACTATTGCCTTCAGAAACTGGATACATTGCTTTATCACTGAGTGACAGAAAACACTGAAGGAGGGGCTCGTTCGAGAGTGTAGAGAGGGGTAATGAGTCTATTAGTCTAAGCTGTCTTTCAGACATCTAAGTAGGGAGATCTAGTGGGGAACTGGCTACATAATCTGCAGATCAGTTTCTAGGTTGGAGATGGAAATTCAACAGTTCTCAGCCTGTTTCTGGTAGAGGAATCCTTGAGAGTGGATGAGATTATTTACAGAGGATATTAAAAGACAACAAATACATGTTAAGACAGGTTAAATCAAGACACAGGATTGAAATGAATTATATTCTTTCACTTTACTAATTGATCTAAATGAAGTGGTTCACAAAACTATCAAATACCTAGGAACAAAAAGAGCAACATTCTTTTCCAAAAAAACACAATAATTTTTAATAATAGGTGCTGATTTGAAGAACAGAAATGGTCAATTTAAAACAGTCTAAAGAATTATAGAATATAAAAATTAAATAATTTTAAATTACTAAGTAATATAAGCAACTAACTCCAACAGAAATGACCTAAATAAGACATTGACTATAACAGCCTAGGACTAGGACAGTGACATTATGTGTCCCAGTAACAGACGGTCAATGAATGAAACTTTGTGTCTCTTAGAGTCTCTTATCAGATTACAAATAAAAGGCTCTTTCTCTAAATTTTCTTCAATATAAGAAACATTTCCTTCAATTTTCTAGTTGTGCTCAAGAAAAGGTAAAGTGAAAAGTTAAGATAAAGTTTCAGGTTCTACCATAATGTTTTATTGGGAACAATGGCTCTTATAACAAGAAAAAATAACAATGCACATGTGCACATTTTTGTAGGAATTTATAACTTTCTCTCTTGAGGACTCATCCTTATTACTCTCATTAATACTTAGAGATACTTTAGTTAGTAAGTTCATGATCCTAAGAAAAGTTGCCGACTTTCTCTTTAAAGTAATTTGAGCTAACTTTGTGAGGTGGAAAAGCCCACTAGAGTTACAAGACCTATATTAATATCCTGATTTTACCATTTACTTAAATTTTCTGAACCTCAGGATTCTCACCCAGAAAACAGATTAAAAACACTTTGATCACCTTACAAACCAATTTGTGAAGAACAAAATGAGACAAGGTAAGTGATGGATTTTATTACAAGGTCTTAGGCAGCTTAAGTGCCATTTGGAATTTGGTCATATAAAAAAAGAACCTTATTATCACATAAATCAAGGAGAAAGCAAAAAGAAAGACATCTGTATCATAACATTTTTTCCAGAGCACATAAGAGCAAAGGAAAAAGATCACGTCTATGAATCCACTGATGATACTTCATGCAGAAAGCCACAATGACATCAAAGAATACTATTCACCGCCATCTATGACACCTCCATGAAGGAGGAACACATGAAGACAGGAGTAACAATGTGAACATAATGGAGCTGCATAATCCAAAACTAAAGATTAAAAAGCTGCATGAATGTCCTTGAAAAGCTGAAATTCTTTGAAAACCTGGGAAGTTTATAGGGAAATAAGAGCTTTGGAAATCTCACATCCTATATAAAAATGGAAGAACAAAGTGAGTTTCCTTAAGTAAAAGTTGTACATTGAATTAGCCTTTTCTTTTCATTAAATTTATAAATGTAGTAAATAAAACTGACTTGCTTTCCTAGGAAGATGACTTAACATAATCTGTACTTTTAAAGTGACTTTCCCCCCATTTGACTTATGCTCACACTGGTCTTTATTTTACATTTATATCTTAGGCTTTCTCACACTGGCAGGCACAGAAGTGGAAAGTTTAAGTGACCAGCTTTCCTGAAACTTCTGGTATAGTTTCACATCAGTATCTACTCTACATTACAGACAAGTAGCCTTACAAGAGCTATGAGCAATGTGTGACAAGTGTCTGCAGTACATGCAAACACAGGTGAAATTAACTCTCATTTCTCCCAAGTCAGTAAACAGTAGATGTGAACAATGTGAATTACTTCTTGTCCTATTTTTCCAATTGATCAGTTGAAGGATCCCTTTATAAAATGTGGGGAAGAGGAAAAGCACTGGCAACGTGACACCCTTTATGTTCAGTTTGAAAGTTTGTTCAATTTTTATATTCACACTACTCTACTCTACTCTACTCTCTGATGGTCTCTTTGAAAATGGGATTCCTTTGATAGTCAGGCATCTTATTCCTCCAGGCTAAGATCTCTATTTTTGCTGCTTCCTTGGAAAATCAGAATGTCTGTCTTCCACAATATTAAGTAGAGGTTTTTTAAAAGTGCTTATGACTTGACAAAAAAATGCATTAGCTGTGAACAGTGACCAGAATTTGTGCTTGTGGAGACTGCAAGGGGGAGCAAGGTCTCTTACTAACATATTTATTTTTATTATGACACCCATTAGTTTTGGGCTACAGCCAAGTCTCTTCTCATGGTTTAAAAAGGAGTTACCTTGACAAGATTTGACTTAAATCACATCCTGATCTATATTATGAACACAAAAGAACCCTTTCTGCCTTAAAGTGACAATAAGAGTCTGATTTATAATCCTAAAGCAAAGAAATTCAGAGTTAAATAAATCAAATGACTTAGCACTTGTCCCTAGATTTTTTGGCAAGGGTGTGAAATCTATGAGAAAAAATGAATAAATGCTGTAGCAAGTATTTCATCCGTAAACTCAAAGTATTATATGGGTGTATTAAGCATGCATTTTCACTTTGCTGAATTTCAAAACAATAATTAGAAATAAGACATCTGTCTCCTCAGAACTGCAATGTAATTTGTGGTGTTTCTGGACCCATAATAATTGTGAGGTTTTTTTTTTTTTCTTTTCTTGCTCTCTTTTTTTAATAGGAGCATGATACAGGTTTACAACTAGTTCACATATTTCATAATCTTAAACACCCCCAGGAAAATTTATTTCTGGGGTTAAACTACCTAGTATTTGTCTAAAACCTCCAAGCCTAACAACTCTATAGGATATAAAAGAAAATATCTCCACAGAGAATACAGCACAGCCTCAAGGAAAAGAGACAAACACTACTTAAAAAATTCAATCAGTATCAAGCACTATTCTGAATGATGGCAAAGTTAACAAAATCCATACCCTCATGGAGCTTAACTTTAAGGATGACTCCAACACAAATATGACAATTATCTAATAGTTATCTCTTGGGATGGAGGGTAGGCTAGAAAATGGAAGGGACAGGTGGGGTCAGGATATTGCAGGAAAACTTTCAAAAGAAAGTAACATTAAATTGTTTTACATGTGACTAGAGGGGAGAAATATGCTCTGAGCAGAAGGCAAGCCATGAAAGAAAAGCATGTGCTTGAAGAAGCGTGCGGTTGAGGGATCCTGAAAAGAGCAGCTGAAGGGAGATGAAGAAGAGCCGTCAGAGTCCTGAGTCGTGCATTCGGGATCTCTGGGGTAAGAGTCTCCCACACACGACTTTGAAAATAAATTCAAGATTTAGGATGAGATTTCTCCATAAAGAAAACCAACCAAATAAGAAATGCTGAGCACAGACAGCTAGGACAGCTCCATTCCCCTTCAGAGAGGATGTTCCACTGGCTGAAGGAGAAATAGAACTCCATTCACTTTCCTTTTTGATTTGAAATGCTTCCCAATCTCTATCATAGCTACATGGATAATAGCTCTCTGAAGAGTGACCCCGTTAGAAATAATTACAAATAATCCTGCAAACTAAATTAAACACTTTTGATATTTACATGCAACTAAACTTTACCTATTAACAAAATCAGTAAATATTTTTGGAAAATGTTTTAACACTAAGATGTATTAGAAACTAAGAAGAAGTGTTAAGAGGATGCCTTCTTGGGCAGTGCTCTACTCGAAATCCAGTTCAGTTTAAAAGTGCTTAGTTTCATGAGCAATATACTTTTTAAATTATTAGTGCTGCTTCTATGCCTTACTAAAACTAACACAGTATATAAGTTAGTACTTGAATTAACCTTTCAACATTACTTTGCTTTTTGATTAATTGAAACCTAATATAATACATTTATTCTAAATTATCAAGATATATCAAAAGTTGCATATACTTATTTACACACCCAAGTTGAAATATTAGGCCATTACTTTGCCACTGTATAGTTACTCTTGCAAGGAAATACGTTAAAGTTGGTGAAACAAAGAGAAAAGAAACCAAATTAGCAGTCCTTTATACTACTGCTACCAATGAAAGTGTACATCTGAATTAACACAAAACAAAGGAACTAATTACTATCGGACCCAAATTCACATTGCGGGGATTGGAACTAATGTTTGTTTTACTTCTTTTTAAACAACATACAGGAAGCACTTGCCATGTTTACACTAATTCAGTATTTTGTACTTAAGTAAACAATTCTAAAATGAAAGAACAGTTGAGGCAAAAAATGTTCTTTAGACCACAAAACTCCACTCCATATTTTTCAAAAACTGTGCTTTACAGATTGAGAAGCTAACACTCTCTCACAACTTGCTAGTATCAGAGTTCAGACTGGATCCAGCTCTTACTTGTAACCAAGGAATCTGTCCACCAGGTCACACTGAGTCATTATACTGTGGGACTGCAGAACACTTGTGATGATGCCTATAAATTGTAGCCTTAACCAAGGACAGCCCAAAATGGTACACCAGCTCTCTGCCATCAAACTTTTAATGCAGCCCAGTCAAGGATTCCACCTTACTTCACACAGATCACTTAGGTATTATGGAGAACTGAATAAACAAATATATAATTAAATAATTCCCTCAAAATGTAATCCTAACTGTAACTTAATGACTAAGTTAGGCTATATTTCAGAAATAAATTCTCTAGTATTATACAAGAAGATGAAGGAGATTCTTTTGGATTCCAGACTGCTTTTGTCTTTTAGTTTAACACTATTAAAACTGAGTCTATAAGCCATAAGCTTAACTGATTAATAGCCAACTATGTTCAAATAGTTAAACCAAAATGGTTACTTGACTTCATGTACCCCTCAGCTGACTGACTGAGGGCACATGCTTAAGGCTGTTAAAAAAAAAATCATTTACTGCTTTATGGGAAGAAAATAAATACTCTCAAATATTTTTAATAATTGGAACCTAATAAAAATAATACACTAGGCTTAAAAGTAGAAGGTCACTTTGAATCCAAGTCTAACACTTCCTACCTATATGTTTTTTGCTAGTCCATTTAATCATTTGTAACATGAGATCAGCATTACCTTCTTTCTATTCCACAGGAAGTTTAAGGAATTAACATAATAATATATTCTAAGTTGTCTTGTAAATCAAGACATGTTATATTTGCATTGCAGACTATGAGAGTTGCTTTAAAAATATAAAAAGAATTTTAACCAGTCCATCAAAAATGACTGTGTACAGACTTTGTTCAATGTTTCCCCATGCCTCTCTGCTTTCCTAACCTTCCAAGCCCTGCTTGTTTAACAGACTCCTTGTTGTCTGGCTACCAGTTGGACCCAGCCAAGAAGATCACCAGCAGAAGCTTAGAGAGAGGAAGGAAGTTGTGGAGCCCATCCCCACAGCTCTTTCACCACCCGACTACGTGCTTCAGTTGAAGATGATCACAGAGCTTGTCAAGGTGCTCTCTCTCCTGATTCCTGTAACTTCATCTTTCCCTTACTTTTCTAGTTTAAGGGTAGTAACTGTGTCCCACATTACTATGTCATCCCCTTAAATTTTGCTATAACTTGCTACCCCCTTTGTAGTTACTTTTATTAAACTCTCTTCAAATCCCCAACTTGCCAATGCAATCTATTCCCTACTGGGAACCCGACTAATAGAAAACTTTAGCATTTGATAATAATCCAGAACTGCAGGGTACGACATCCTGGTGGTCGTGTTTGTTTGCTTTTTTCCCCCTTAGTAATACCTACTGATTTGCTCAATTCTATCTCTGCTTTCTTACACAAGCCACTTTAAAATTAGTAATACATGTTTTCAAGTAAGGGCTCTCTCTTAGGCTCTGCTGTGGACCAAAAATGTTAAATGTCATATACCTTAATATCAATCCCCATGACTCACAAATTTTAAGATGATGAATGATTGTGTTCAGTCAAGCAATCCACAATACCTCTTGACAAACCGTCACCACCAAATTTTTACCAGTCTTTGATGCAGATTTTGTAAGTGATCAAGAAACCAACATACAGGAAAATGGAACAATTATCATAAAAGCCTTGCTTCTAGCATGTAGAATACAGTGAAGCCAAATGGCAGCTAGGAGCAATATCCTGGGGAAACTAAGCTGCCTGAAGTTTCTGTTTCTCCATTGAATTAGGAGTTTGACTGCACAGGTCAGTATTTTGAAAAAATAAATAGCAACATGAATTCTAGTGCTGATTCCATGGCCACCTGCACTTCTATGAAAAATACTGTAATACATTTTTTTAGTTAGGCTTGATTTTTATTTTATATTTATTTACTCATTTCATACAGAAAACAGATGATTATATCAAGTAATGACTCTGAGAAAGTAATGTTATCAGCGCCTAAACTACTCCCCGATCTTAGAAAATTGTGCAGCATTTCCATACCAGTAGAATACAGAGAGTCAAAATACTTAGAAACAGAATATAGGTTCTGGAGTGTTCTGTATATACACGTTGGCATCTGTGTGGCTAGTTCCACGTCACAGTTCAGTGTTTGAAGTTATTCTCTACTTAAAATTATTCTCAATCTCAAATGAAAATCCAACATATGCCTTTCTTAGGAAAGAACCAGAATTGAGTCCTGATCTCTATTTACCAAAAATTTACACCTTTGCTGGGGGGAAGTAATCTTGTATTTTAATACGGCTCTGAAAACAAGGAGTTAAAATAAATTCTCAAAGCATGTAACTGAATTCTGAGGAATAGTTTCTAAACTAAGCCAATCTAAATCATTAAAAATAATAGGTTTCATCTGTTGTTCTATTAAAATGATAGTATGGTGTTACAGAGAGAAGAAATCTAAAATCAAGCATAGAAGGTAAGTATAGAAGGGAACAGAAGAGTTACACCTATAGAAAATCTTTTCATCTGAATTACATTAGGGATTCTTAAAGTTTTTCAAAAGAGTAAGTTATACTTACTACTTTTAAGTTAATGGTTTATAATTATGGCTTTTATAATATAATGACTCACCAACTTTCTTTCCATGTAAATATATCACCTCAGAATTCATAAAGTGACAAGTACTGAAATAGGCACTAGGCAAATTTTAAACTCCTTAAATTACATACATAAATTAGAAAAATGTCTCAAGGTTGGATTACTGGGCCACAAATATAACTGACGAAATAAATGATGGAGGAAAGTGTTGCTATTTTGATATAAATATTTCATTCCATGGTATTTTTCAGATGAGAGCCAAGAAAATGCATTATAATTTCAAAATTATAGCTAATTTCATTTTTCTTTGTATATATGTACATTTTTACCACTTTATATTAAACTTTAAAATAAGAAAATATCCTAAAGTTTAAGTGTTTTAAACCACAGGAATTTAACTAATTTGTATCTGTGAACAGTGATAAACATTTGGTAGGAAAAAATACATATAATTCTTTTAGTTCAATGTGCAAGGGGCATAACTTTAGTAACAAAAATAATTTTAATGGTGTGTAATTTTTAATGTAATTCTTATGATATGTTTACATAAGTATAAATTGGTTCATCTTATTTACATTTCTTGGCCATGATACTGCTTTTAATATGTTTACGAGATCATTAAAAAGAATGTCAAACCACGTGGTTTCTGCATGATTGGTATTAAAGCTTTTCCTGCTGGTATTTAATGAGAGCTTTGGATCAAATATGTCAGAAGTACCTTCTAGTTAAACAGCAAAAAATTAGAGTTTGTAGCAAAATGAACTTTGTTAAGATTTAAGATTTTGCTTTCCAAAGCGTTATCTGAGAACGTATATAACTAAGTGACGGTAGTTCTAGTAAAGTAGAAAGGAACCCAGAGCAGAAAAGCAGCTTCTTACCTCCGCAGGCTCAGCGCGTCCTCCCCGACGGGCCGTCTGAGTTTCTTCTCCTTTGAAACGTCGGCGCCTTCCCCTCCGCGCTCCTCCTGCGTGCTGTTTCCTCACGGAAAGAAAGTACATTTTCTCCCCAGTCCTTCACATTTCATTAAAGCCATACTGGGGTCACAGGTCTCTGCTGAGACATTTTTAAAAGGGAAGCGGTACCCTGTCCGCTCCGGCCCTCCGCACTGCGGCGGCGGGTTCTCCTCAATTCCGCCCGGAGTCGCTCCCTCGGCAGGTGAGAGGAAACTTGCCAGAAGCTGTGGCGGCGCGACTGCGCAGGCGCGATGGTGGGGGGAGGGAGTCTGCGCGCATGCGCTGAGGCCGCCGCCGCCATTTCCCCCGCCGCGGCCGCCGCCGCCGCCGCTTTCTCCGCCGCTCCCCCCGCTGCCGCTGCTTCCCCCGCTGCTTCCCCCCCACACTGCTTCCCCCGCCGCTGCTTCCCCCCCCCCCGCGGCCGCCGCCGCCGCTGCTTCCCCCCCCGCGGCCGCCGCCGCCGCTGCCGCTTCCCCCGCCGCTCCCCCCGCTGCCGCTGCTTCCCCCGCCGCGGCCGCCGCTGCTTCCTCCCCCCGCGGCCGCGGCCGCCGCCGCCGCTGCTTCCCCCGCCGCGGCTGCCACCCGGAGCTTTCGGCGCCAAATTCAGCGGGAAAACGGAGCTCGAATGCAGCACAGACAAGGTAAGCCGTTGGTTTACATACATTACCTGATTTAATTACTCAACTGAGGAAGAAAGAATTTTCTTGTGGGTCTATGTATTCTCAAATTCTTAGGGCAATTTAAAAAAAATGACAGACTACTTCTCTAGAGTCTTTCTCTAGTTCGAATAGTAGAGTTAGATGGCCTTCTATTTATTTATTCATTCATTTAACAAGTGTGATTTAGTGAGGACCTATTTCAAAGTGTGCATTTTAGAAGATACTTATGATATGGGAAATGGAAGTGCTTCCTTATTTCTGGTCTGGCTCACAAATAGATGTGGTAACATTAACCAAAAAGGGGAATATAAGAAGGAGATTAAGATTATAAAGGAATATATTATTAGTTTTTCTTTGATTTAATATCAGATTTATAACAACTTGCTCAATATCTGAGGAAGTATAATGAATTAAACTTATTCAGTTGGTTTAAAAGGCCTAATTATGTATTTTTCTTGACTTTGTTTCATAAATTTTTAATTATCCAAGGAATTATGTATTTTCCTCCTTCTCTTACTTGTAAATTACTGTGGTTTTGAATGAATCTGAAACCTCAAAATTAAAACCCACATACTACAGGTTAATATTTTGCCTGACCCTTGTCCAAATAAATTGAAGAATCTATCAAGAAAGATATTTTTCCCAAAGGTACTTTTGATTTGCTCGCTCATCTTACTTTATTTTAATTGGCATTATCAGATTTTAGACCTCAGAAAAAGTTTTATTTATTCTATTCAGACTTGAAATTTCTTTCAAATTTAACAAGATAATACTTGGTGAAATCATTTAAATGTTCTATGTAATGTCTATAATATACAGTAGATTCACGTTAAACTAAATTTATTTTTTTACTTCATTGAGCTGTTAAAATCATTAACGAAGACAATTTAGATGATATAAACAAATTTTATTTCACATTTCATGAAGTGGACTGTCTTATTGCAGAGAACTGCAAAATGGGCAGAAGGCAAGAAACTTTTATAGGATAAAGAATAAAGAGCAAGGAAGAGGAAAATAGAAAATATTTGATTGGCTGAGGCCACACAGTCAACTTAGGGTGAGAATACCCAGATGTCTAACCATATAAGGAAGTACTAACCAAATAAGGAAGACAAAGGATAACTTGGACTTAAAAAAACCCACCAAATTTCTTTTTATAAAATGACACAATAGAGGTAATTGTAAAATACAGAATAAAAAAAAAAGTCTACAAATGTTTCACAAATATATCTAGAGTATACAGATACATTCAGCAATAATATCCAGACCTCAAAGTCATTGTGTTGAGTCGAGAATAGGAAACAGAATAAGGCATCATTTAGCTAACTTAAAGTATGTATTATTACAAAAGATGTTTAAGAGAAAATTGTAAGGATTTCAGACACCTCAGTAAAAGTGAGTGGGATGAGAATGGAGATCAAGAAAGGAAAGAAAGTCAAATGAAACAAGGGACTGGATTTCCACAAACAGAAAAACAATGAGCTGTGAACCCCAAATGTGCTTAGCCCTGCCCTGCAAATTGAAGGAGGCCAAATGAAACAGTCAATCAAGACAATAAGACACCTTGGTGGGAGTTAATTAGAAAATAAATACGTTAAATATTTTTTTCAGAATTTTACTATGACTTCAGCACTTTCTTTTTGCTTGAATTCTTTTTGCTGCCTGTTCCTCTTCCACAGTTTTAATGCACCCTGAAGGCTAAGAGGGTTAATTCCATAAGTAGAAATAATTTAGAGACAAAGAATCATTGAAATATAAAAAGGAAAAATCCTGCATCACTCTGAGCATTTTTTATGGCAGTGTAAATTCTCTTCATTCAAAAAGCATCTTTTAATATTTTAATTAGGATAGTGTGTTCTATGAAAGGAACATCTGATTTTAGGAATACAAATGAGAGTGCTATGAAACAAAGATACAGAATTTAAAAGGTAATATGCCGTTCAGCAAGCAGCAATAAAGAGAAAGGATGTGCGGAAGGATCAAGGAAATAATGTGATTTTTGAAGTGAAAATTGTATTAGCATTTTTCAAATTTAGCAGTTTGACAAGGCTAATGACAGTTGTAATACACTTTTAGTTTAAAATGCAATAATTATCTTTGGCTAATAAACAAGAAATCAATCCAACAAGATGTGCTTATTAGCATTAACTAGAACTTACTGACCCTGTATAGGTTCCTGATAGCACCTCCTGCTCGCCTAGTAGGTGCGCAGGTTTCCATTCAGTTGCTGTCTGGGCTCCCTTCTCCCCTTTCCCTTTGTTTTGCTCATTGCTACAAAACAAAGAAGACATTAATTGCAGATTCAGCTATAAAATATAGCTGAATTTTAGTTTTCCCATTTTAAACACGAGGGAATTGAGCCTCTGAAAGGTTAACCAGTTGGCCAAGTGACAAAGCTGGGACTAAAATCCAGGTCTGCAGTGAAAGCTCCCATTCTCAAGAATTGGACTGCACGGCCGTGGGACTGTAACATAGGACTTCCTCATTCCTAAAGGAGAATTTTGGACACATCTTCTTTAATACTAAATTTCTAACAGGAAAGGAAACCTGCCTAGAAGAAAAACTTCAAAAGAGCCATGATCTTCTCCCTCAATTAGGATGGGATGCATTGCTAGGAAGGTATTGTGTGATCTATTTTCTCAAGTTTAAAAAAAGGAAAAATAAGGTCAATGCTTGTCCATAGCCCAGGCTACTTGCCAAGGCTGAGAATTTGGAATTAAACAAGCTACTTGCGCCTAGACTCCACAGTCAGGCACTCCTTCCTACTGAGAACCTGTGGATGTCGTAGACGTGATTGGGGATCGAGTTTGGCTAGCCCTGTCTCTTCCATATGCATGAAAACCAACCATAAACTCAACCAGTATTGTCAGGTATCCCCTTAAGCTATCAGGAATTATGTGTTAAGATACTCTAGTGCACATTTAAGCTACATTGAGTCATGATGCTGCCACCTGGACGTATAAGACTCAAAAAGAACTCCCGATTCTAATGTTGTATCGAAAGCCCTTGGAAAAGACAACAATATGAACTGAAAAAACTCTTAATTACGATCTCATCTTTGCAACTGATTTTCAGGTTAGTTGTCCTAATCAATTTGAGGACAAGTTAGATTCATTCTGAAATAAGAGTAATAATATCTGCATTAAAGACATTGTAGAGTTGATGTGAGGATTTAAACCAAAATGATATAAAGTATAAGAATGTTCTTTGATTTAGTGACTAGCTATTTAACCGCTCTGTTTCTAAGTTTTTTTATCTAGGAACTAGGAGTAATAAAAATGCTAACCTACAGGGTTAAGTGAGATTGAAATGAGTCAAAAAATACATATATACATATATATAATGCTTCATAAATATTAGCATTCATTATATTAATATCTTACTGAAAAGGCTCATGGTTTCTCAGGATAATATAAAAAACAAAAAAACAAACCCAAAATCATGAGGAGCCATTCTTGGTTCTTCTCTTTCCTTCCTAGCTGATAACTTGAGGCGCTTCCTTCAAGGCAAACCTTCAGTCTCACCACTCCTGTGTCTAAAGCCCCCGTGATTATCACCAGCTGCCCCTGCCTGCTCTCTCTGACCAAACTAGAGTTTACTCTCCCTACTGCTGTCAGAATGACCACTCGCTACTAAAAATTACTCAGTAGCTTATTTCTTCCCCAGGAGTAAATCCCAATTCTGTATTATGTCCTAACAATAGAAATTATACAAGTGTCTACCCGAGCATATTTTGAGTATTTTTCCAGCTTTTTTTGACATCTAATTGACATATAACATTACATATATTAAGGTATGCAATATAGTGATTTTATATATGTATGTATTTCAAAATGATTACCATAATAAGATTAGTTAAAAATCTGTCACCTCACATAGTTACAATTTGTGTGTATGGGTGTGGTGAGAACTTTTAAAATCTATTCTCTTAGCAGCCTTCAAATATACAATACAGGATTGTTAGTTATATTCACCTTGCTGTAGATTACCTCTCCAGAACTTACTTATCTTATAAGTGGAACTTTGCACCTATTGCCTACCTTCATCCATTGTGCCACCCTCCACCTCCAACCCCTGGAAAGTACCAATCGATGTTCTGTTTCTTACATAGCCTGTGGTTCCTGTATTCCACAAATCAACTGAGAGGGAAGGGGGAGAGGCTTCTTTGCATACAACTTCAACATATATCAGAAGACAATGTGAATCCAGATCAAATGGTCAGATAGGCCAAAACAAACCTATGTCAGTCCAGTTATTCAAAATTTGGATTAGGCTTTTTAAAAAAAATAAACCCAATCTTTGCCTCTGTGAATTAATATGCACTAATCAGACTCAGGATGAGCAGTAAGTCAAGACTGGCCAAAAGCCCTGGAGTGTGTTAGTTCTGTATCACTTAGGAATGCTTTTTCTTTCAAAGGACAAAGAGCCAATCATGGTAATTGAACATGTTTTTTCTTCATAGTGAGAAGCTCAGAGTTGGGGGTTACTGGTGCCAGCTGAGCGGTGCCACACAGCCAGGCACCGTGTTTGCAAAGTGCTTGCGTTCCCCTCAGGGTACTAAGGCCATTGCAGCTACAGCACTTGTATTCCTTTCCCAGCAGGGTGGGAAAGGAAAGAAAAGGCAGATCCCATCACCAGGAAGCAAAAGCTCTCCCAGGAGACACTTACATCTGTGTCTCTTGGACCAGAACTGTACAACAGGGGCACCCCTGTGTAAAACGTGGCTAGAGAACAAAGGTGTTGGAATGGAGGTGGGCGAGAGCCAGCTAGTTCACAAGATCTGACTGGTAAACTTTCAGGAATTTTACGAACCAGTTGTTAAAGAGAGCCATTATTTAAAATGTTCTCCATGGTGGCTGCATCAATTTATAATCTCACCAACAGTGTAGAAGGGTGTGTGGGTTGGTCTGTGGCCTTCCTACCCTGTCCCATTGATCTATGTGTCTGTTTTGTGTCAATACCATATTTTTTTGACTACTGCCACACTGCAGTATAGTCTGAAGTCAGGAAGCTTGATTCCTCCAGCTCTGTTCTTTGTCAAGAGTGCTTTGGCTATTGTAGGTCTTTTGTGTTTCCATTAAAATATTAAAATTATTTGTCCAGTTCTGTGAAAAATGCCATTGGTAATTTGATAGGAGTTGCATTGAATCTGTATATTGCCGTAGGTGGTGTGGCCATTTTAACAATATTGATTCTTCCAATTCATGAATGTGGTAAATCTTTCCATCTGTTTGTGTTGGCTTCAGTTTCTGTATCAGTGTCTTATCACAGTTTTCAGAGTACAGATATTTTGCCTCCTTAGGCAGGTTTATTCCTAGGTGTTTTATCCTTTTTATGCAATAGTAAATGGGATTGTTTCCTTCATTTCTTTTTTGATATTTCATTGTTAGTGTATAGAAATGCAACAGATTTCTGTGCATTAATTTTGTATCCTGCAACTTTACTGAATTCAGTGATTTGCTCTGTTAGCTTTCTGGTAGTGTCTTCAGGATTTTCTATGTATAGTATTATG
This sequence comes from Camelus ferus, assembly GCF_009834535.1. NCBI lineage: Eukaryota > Metazoa > Chordata > Mammalia > Artiodactyla > Camelidae > Camelus > Camelus ferus. The sequence continues at coordinate 11,073,404 of NC_045725.1, read as the reverse complement.
TCATTTGCAAACAATGACTGCTTTACTTCTTTTCCCACTTGGATTCCTTTTATTTCTTTTCTTTTCTGATTGCTTTGGCTAGTACTTCCAAAACTATGTTGAATGAAAGAGGTGAGAGTGGGCATCCTTGTCTTATTCCTGATCTTAGAGGTAATGCTTTTTACATTTGCCATTGAGTATGATGTTAGCTGTAGGTTTGTCATATATGGCCTTTATTATGTTGAGGTACATTCCCTCTGTGCCCATTTTCTGGGATTTTTTTTATCATAAATGGATATTGAATTTTATGAAAAGCTTTTTCTGTATCTATTGAGATGATCATATGGTTTTTATTCTTCAATTTGTTAATGTAATGTTTCACATTGATTGATTTCCAGATATTGAGAAATCCTTGCATCCCTGGGGTAAATCCCACTTGATCATGGTATGTGATCCTTTTAAGGTACCATTAGAGCTAGTATATTTGTTGAGGATTTTTTCATCTATATGCATCAGTGATAGTGGCCTTTAATTTTACTTTTTTGTCATGTTTTCTGGTTTGGGTTATATCTTTGTCTGGTTCTGGGTGATGGTTGTCCCATAGAATGACTTTGGAGGTGTTCCTACCTCTGCTGTGTTTTGAAATAGTTTCAGAAGGATAGGTGTTTACTCTTCTCTAAATGGTTGGTAGAATTTGCCCGTGAAGCCACTTGGTCCTGGACTTTTGTTTGTTGGGAGTTTTTTAATGACATTTTAAATGTCAGTACTGGTGTTGGTCTCTTCTAATTTTCTATTCCTTCCTGGTCCAGTCTCGGGAGATTGTGCCTTGTTAAGAAGTTGTCCATCTCTTCTAGGTTGTCCATTTTATTGGTGTATGATTTCTACTCTTATCTTTAAGATTTCTTTCCTCCTAACTTTTGGTTTTGTTCATTCTACTTTCTCCGGTTGTTTGTTTGAGACTTTCTCTTATTTCCTGACATAAGCTTGTATTGCTGTAAATTTTACTGTTAGAACTGCCTTTGCTGCATCCTACATGTTTTGGATTGTCATGTTTTCATTTTGATTTATCTTTAGGTATTTTTTGATTTATTCTTTGAACTATTTTGTGATCCATTGGTTGCTTAGTAGCATATTGTTTAGCCTCCAGGTGTTTGTTTTTTTCAGTTTTTTTCTCATAGTTGATTTCTGATCTCAGTGTCGTGGTCATACAAGATGCTTGATATGATTTCAAATTTCTTAAATTTACCAAGGCTTGCTTTGTGGCCTACCATGTAATTTATCCTGGAGAATATTCCATGTGCAACAGTTGAAAAGAATGTGTGTTCTATTGCTTTCAGATGGAGTGCCCTATAAATACCAATTAAGTTCATCTGGTCTAATGTGTCATTTAAGGCCAGTGTTTTCTTACTGATTTTCTGTCTGGATGATCTCTCCATTGATGTCAGTGGGTATTAAAGTCCCCACTATTATTGTGTTACTGTTAATTTCCTCCTTTACGTCTGTTAACATTTCCCTTGTAAACTGAGATGCTCCTGTGTTGGATGCATATATGTTTACAATTTCTTTATCTTCTTGGATTGATCTCAAGTGAAAAAATGCTTGACAGTGTTACATGCTTATATTTTGTTTTATTTGCTAGGGTACTTCAGATAATTGAGGTGACAATAATATTCATAGATTAAAAACTTCAAGAATTGGTGTGATCTTAGATTAGAAATCTCATGGTATGTCTCAGTTCATTAACTTGAAAATAATTTTGTAACAAACATCTTGTGCATCTATGAGATACAAAAGTGCGGTAATGCTGTTGAGCAAGTAACCAGCTGACATTAATATAGGTATTATAGCTCAAGTGGTAGAATGTGTGTTTATTAGCATGCATGAGGTCCTGGGTTCAATCCCCAGTACCTCTTCTAAAGTAAATACATACATACACCTAATTACCCTCCCTCCAAAAACAAAACAAACAAAAATAAAGGCAATTACTTAAAAAAAAAAAGGTACCCTAAGCTACTTTAAAATAAAAGAAATGTAGTTCCATTTCCTTTTTCTTACTTAAACACATTAATGATCTGTGGGTGCAGAGACATTGATTCACCTTCGTATGAATAATTGGTTTAAATGTACTTATGTATTTAATTTTTAACAAATTTTACCACTGTATTAAGATCATTCCTATAAGTCCTACCATTTCTTCAAGTGTTGTGAAGGAAGAACATTTAAACCTCATTTTATCAATTGAAAAGCTAAGAAACTGGCTTGTGTGCCCTACAGAGCAACCAGTGGTAGTGTCCTTGAAAAGCTTCAATTCTTCATGCTACTGCAGCTGACTTAGTAGCTTAATTTAAAATTCAAGGAGCATTAATGGAACAGCTCTGCATTCAAACCATGTGGTTCTAATGTGGGACTGATTGTAAAGGGGCCAGCAAGTAGATCAGTGACTCCCAGAAAATGATTTGATGAAGCAGCTGAGCTAGTAAACTACCAGTCATAAAACCCTGGCTTGTGAAGTCCTCTGAACAGAGTAAAAGTTTCATTATTGCCACTCTGTATTTTTTTTCAAATGTAGTCGTTTTAAATAGTGATACTTATCATAAGTAAATAATCTGTGACATTCTATGAATGCTAATATTTTCTAGTATGTCATTTTTGACAATAATTTTGGATAAATACATTTGATGTTTCTGTGATGATGCATCACCGTGAGATGAAATAACAGTGATTCTTGGTCCAGTCCTTCACTAGGAACTTAAATTTGTCTAAGGCATTATAACTCATTTAGGAGGAGCACATGTAAACCTTTTATATTTTTTCTGATTTAATTTCCTCACTTACTCTAATTAATCTTTCCATAACAATAGCCCTCTGTTTGCTTGCAATTCATCTTCAATGTCCTAAACATGTATTAATAGGGAATCATTATCTTTCCATATTCCATTACCTACCACTTCTTTGAAACTTTTTAAAAATGCTAATAAACGGAATTTCATAATGTACACTTTACTTACCTATATACTATTTATTCTTTCATCTACTAAAATTTAAGTAATGATTTTTCTCACATGTAGCTTGTGGGGTTTTGTGCCTCTCTTCCCTTCGATCTATTATTTTTTCCCTCATGAAAGAATGATTTAATTAGTTTATATTCAAAACCTGAAGTGGTAATCCAAATATTACTTCTGTATGTTTTAATTTATTTATGATACAATAGAAATTCTATTAATTAATTTTGGAAGAAACTGTCATTGAACATTTTTTATGTGCTAAACACTTTGCCAGATGATGTGACTTAACAAAAAACTCCAATTTTTATAAAACAATATTTTAGTTTTTCTTAATTTTTAAAATATTCTTCCACTCACTGTGAATGATTTTGGATTCTCTCAGATCTGTATTTCAAGAAAAAAATCTTTTCTTATTTTTAATAAGATTTTAAAGAAAATGATATAAACATTTCACACTGGCTCTTTACTAGAAGGTATTTGCAGGATAGGTTTTGAGAAGTGCTACTCTAGCCAGTTTCATATTCAGTTTCAGAGTTTGCCCTGCACTCTTCTGTTACAATGTATTTGCTTAGAAAGCTTTGACTCCCAGAAAGCTGCTTCTGTGTTTATTTTCACCTGTTGGTTTTCTATTCAAGCCCAATTTAAATGCTGTTGTCCAAAAGATTCTCTTACACATCTACACTTATTTACTCCTTCTGTCCTGTGTGTTGTGTTTGCCGGTTAGGAATATTTATTAGCATATCTAACATAGTGTGTGTTATACTGAAATTATTTGTTTCTGGTTTATCTTTCACATTAAATTGTAAAACTCCTTGAGCTTAAGTACTGTATTTTGTCTTACTGTTCATCACAGTGAAGATTATAGTGCCTTTAATGTAGTAGCTTCCTGCTGTGTTATTTCAAATAGTCTTCTATGATAATGAGATAACCCTGTTGTCTTTCTAATGGACACTCAGCCCTCCATCAGTGTGTGTTACGTATCTCACTTCTACCCTTTACTTGAAATTGTTAAATTATTTTGGATAATGTTAGAGCTTTTCTATCTCTAGGGAAACTTCAGCCACTTAGTCATTAATTCAGCCATCATTTGCTTTCTCTCTCTTTTTGTTTTTTTACCATTTATAGATATCTGAGATTTTATATTCATGTATCTATAATCTTCTTGTCATACAGCTTAATCAATATTTCTGCTTTATTCCATGTTCAAATTCTGATGACTTTCACTAACTTAATGTAAGAATCATCAAATTCAAATAATACATTTAATGTGTAAATTTTTATTGTTGATCACCTTACTATTTAATTTATTTACCTCCTTTAGGATGTTATCAATCAAATTTGGGATATAAGTTAATTTCTAATTTTAGTATAAGGTAATATTAGAATCAGAGATGTAGGGACCTTTAGAGTCAACATTTTATTTTACAAATAGGAGACTGAGCTTTAATATTTGATTATGTTCCATTTAGAATTAAGTAGCAATTTCTCCCTTATTTTATTCCACTGTAAGATTACCAAGGGTGGTATTCAAAATGTTTCTCACCTATCAAAATAAATGAGAACTACTACTTAGCCATAAAAATGTATGAAATAATGCCATTTGCAGCAACAAGGATGGATCTAGAGATGATCATACTAAGTGAAGTAAGCCAGAAAAAGACAAATACTGTATGATATCACTTCTATGTGGAATCTTAAAAAAAAAAAAAAAGACAGAAATGAACTTACTTACAAAATGGAAACAGAATCACAGACATAAAAAACAAACTTAGTGTTACCAGAGGGAAAGGGGAGTTTGAAATTTGCAGATACTAACTACTGTGTATAAATTAAATAATCGACAAGGTCCTACTGTCTAGTCTAGGGAACTATATTCAGTATCTTGTAGGAGCCTACTATGAAAAAGAATATATATACGTGTGTGTGTATAACTGAGTCACCACGCTGTACACCAGACACTAAAACAGCATCGTAAATAGACTGTACTTCAATTTAAAACAAACGCAAAAGATAAAATAAATGAGAGCTGTGCAATGAAAATAGGATCCTGGAAGTTTTTGTCTTCACCAGGGTCAGCCTTTTAACTGCTGGATTGTGGGGTGGCCTAGATTGTTTAGGGGAAGTTTTTCAGAAACTGCGGATGGTAGGAAGGGACACAAGAGACTCTGCACAGTGGCTAATTAGACAAATGCTTTTGTGTTCTAGTATTTACTTTGACTCCACTGATTTCACTCCCTTGAGTATCATCTCCAGGCATTATCACAATCCCAGGCTTCCACACTTATCAGGGTCAGAGATCATATCATACTGACCCCTCCCTTGCTGTCATCCAGTTAATTGCCAACTCCTGTATCCATAAGAAATAAACGATGAAAATGTGCCATTATTGTCAGTAGACTGAATTTTCTAAGGTTAATTCTGTACTTACTTGCAGTGTCCACTAGGTTAAAGATGGAATAAATATGGTACTTATGAAAAAAAGTTTATGTATTTGTTACTGGGCTGAAAGTGGTATTTGTTTTGCAACAGTATCATAATTTATATGGCAGTATAATAGGTATATGTTTTTAGAAAGTAAACATACTGAAAGAATAGAAAAAAGATAACAGCAGTAGAAAATATTTCATATAATGTAGCTTAGGGAAAGAAATCAGTTTGAATCATAGAAATAGAAGAAAGAGGATTTATAGTCATAGATTTGTGTATGCATAGAGACAGAGGGAAAGGAACTTACAGGGAAAAACTTGAGAATAGGACAAAAAATTCTGGCAAGCTCAGGAATCAGGGCAAAGGAACAGGAGTGGGATTGTATAAATGTGTGTCAAAAAAGATGGGGGTTGTAAGTCCACTTTCCAAAATAAATCATCTTGTACCTCTAATGTCACCATTGCTGAGTAGGATTAACTTCTTGGCATAGAAAATAACACAAGTTATCTAAGTATGTTATTTTTAATTTGGTCTGTAGACATGATTTAGTAATGAATCCTCTCAGAATTCAACATTATATACTAACTCATATTGGCACCCATGAAAGAGGTAGACTGTACAAGTAAAAACCGTAATTTCTACTTTTGAATAAGAATAGGAAGAATAAGATGAGAAATAATCAAAAGATACTTTCATGTGACTTGAAATAATTTATGTGTAAGATTCAAACTAACTTAAGAATTAATCAAAATTTATAGTAGGGACCAAATTAATTTCCACATAAGGGGAAAGATAAAAACATTAAGAAAATAGGTAACTATGAAATGATCCCTGAATTTGGAAGGACTTTCTAAGCATAGTAAGAGATGGAACTAAAGGGTCTGTTTTTACAGTAAGCTTTGTAAGTCAGTGTACAGGCATAAATAGGCAGTAAATACAGCGGGTGCAGTTTAGTGTACTGTGTAAACAGCATCTCCATCAAGAAGCAGCGTTACCAGCACTGGAGAAGCCACTCTCTTCCCTTTCTTGTTTACTATTCCCCTCCTGCAAAGTAACCACTTTTCTGACATCTGTTACTATAAAACTAGTTTAGTGTTGGAAAGAACCCGAAACTCGCTGCCGTCCGCTGGTCCGCTGGCTGCCACCAACACGGTGCGGCCCCTTGCTGCCCGTTGCTGCTGTCGCTGCTGTCACCGGGCGCGGGCGGTGGCGGCCATGGGTGGCGCGCGGAGGTGCTGTCCCGCCGCCCGCCCTGCAGGCCTGAGAGCCTGGCCGCCTGCGAGCCCCCGCCGCCGCGCCTCCCGCCGCCGGGGCCGGGCCGCCGGCTGCGCCCGCGCGCCCCGCGAGCTGGTCCGGGCACCGGGCTGCGGCTGCGGCGCCGTGGGCGCCCGGCTGGAGACGCGCGGTGCGGCGTGTACACCCCACGCTGCGCCCGGGGGCTGCGCTGCTGTTCCCATCCGGGCTCCGGGCGGCCCCTGCAGGCGCTGGTCCTGGGCGAGGGCACTTGCAGAAAGCCCCGCAATGCCGAGTACCGTGCCAGCCCCGAGCAGGTCGCAGCCAAAGGCGATGACCACCCTGAGGGAAGCCTGACTGAGAACCACGTGGACGGGAACATGAATTTGGGAGGCGGAGGCGGTGCCGGCCGGAAGCCCCTGAAGTCAGGCATGAAGGAGCCAGCCATGTTCCGGGAGGTCACCGAGCAGCACCAGCAGATGGGCAAGGGTGGCAAACGTCACCTCGGCCTGGAGGAGCCCACGAAGCTGCAGCCACCACCTGCCAGGACCCCCTGCCAGCAGGATTTGGACCAGGTCCTGGAGCGGATCTCCTCCACGCGTCTTCCTGATGAGTGGGGCCCCCTGGAGCACCTCTGCTCCTTGCACATCCCCAAGTGTGACAAGCACGGCCTGCACAACCCCAGACAGCGCAAGACGTCTCTGAACGGGCAGCGTGGGGAGTGCTGGTGTGTGAACCCCAGCACCGGGAAGCTGATCCAGGGAGCCCCACCATCCGCGGGGACCCGAGTGTCATCTCTTCCACAATGAGCAGCAGGGTCTCCTAGGGTCCACACCCAGCGGATGCAGTAAATCACAGCCAGCAGGTGCCTGGCACTCCCCACCCCCATCCCTCCTCTCCAGAGCATGGTGGGTGGGGAAGGATTTTCCAGGAGTTCTGAGATGTGTATTTATATTTGGAAAGAGACCAGCACCGAGCTCAGCACAACCCCCCCCCCCGCCTTCCCCCTCCCCAGCTGGGGATGCCTGCATCCTCCCTCCTCCCATCCCTGCTGGGGAGGAAGGGGGTGGTTACAGTGGCGGAGCTGGGGCAAAGGTTTGGGAGAGGGGGAAAAATAAATTTTTACTTTTGAACCCCTGTGTCTCTTTTGCTTAAGATTAAAGGAAGGAAGGGGAAAAAAAACTAGTGTTGAGTGTTTTTGAATTTTTTATAGATGAAATTGCGTAGTAATTTTGTTTCTGGCTGTCTTCAACATTGTGAGATTTGTTCGCACATGCCTCCAGCTGAGACCACTGCTGTATTTGTCCAAAATGTTTCTAGCTTGTTTTCTAGATGCCGCATGTTGTGTTTTTCCCGTCTTCCTTTCCTTTCTCTTTTTTCTTTCTTCCTTTCCTTCCTTTCTTCCTCCCTCTGTTCTTTTCCTCTCTTCCTTCTTTCTCATACAGTTGTAGTTGGAAAAGATGCTGTATACAATTTCTGTTGTCTTAAATTTATTGAGACTTGTTTTGTGGCCTAGCATATCAGTCCTGAAGTACATCCCATGAGCACTTGAAAAGAATGTGTATTCTACTGCTTTTAGATAGAATGTCCTACATACAGCTATTAATCCATCTGCTCTAATGTGTCCTAAGGCCAGGGTTTCCTCATTGATATTCTGCCTGGATAATCTGTCCATTGATGTAAATGTGGTAAAAAGTACCCTGCTAATGAAGTACCTAATAATAACTATTATTATGTTACTGCCAATTTCTCCCATTATTCTTGTTAATGTTTGCTTTATCTATTAGATATTTCTAGATTGGGTACATACTTATTTACAATTATTATATCTTCTTGCCAAATCAATCCCTAGTTATAGAGATTGTCCTTCTTTGTCTCTTGTTATAATCTTAGTTTTATTCTAAAAGTCTCCTTTGATGCAAGTATTGCTACCCTAGCTTTCTTTTCGTTTCCATTCCCATTGAATACCATTTTCTGTCCCTTCAGCTTTCAGTATGGGTGTGTCCTTAGAACTAAAGTGAGGCTCTTTTTAGGCAGCATATGTGTGGGTATTGTTACTAATCCATTAATCTACTCTGAGTCATTTTCTTTGGTGGGGGTATCAGGTATGAAATCTTTTTGGGGTTTTTTTTTTTTTTTTGAGATATAGTTGATGTACAGTATTCTGTAAATTACAGGTGTACAACATAGTTAGGCACAACTTTTAAGGTTATACTTCACTTACAGTTATTATAAAATACTGACTACGTTCCCCGTGGTATACAATATATCCTTTTAGCTTACTTCTTATTTTATACATGATAGTTTGTAACTCTTAATCCCCTACCTCCATATTGCCCTTCCCCCTTCCCTCGTCCCACTGGTAATCACTAGTTTTCTGTATCTGTGAGTCTATTTTCTTTTTGTTGAATTCCCTACTTTGTTTTATTTTCTAAGATTGTATTTAAATGATATAATGCACTATTTGTTTTTATCTTCCTGACTTATATCTGCCTGACATATAGCATAATATATTCTGAGTCCATGTTGCTACAAATGGCAAAATTTTTATTCTTTTATACCACTGAGTGGTATTCCATGTACACATATACCACATCATTTTTGTCCATTCACCTGTTGATGGACACAGGTTGCTTCCATATCTTGACAATTGTAAATAAAGCTGCTAAGAATATTGGGGTACATGTATCTTTTTGGATTGATGATTTTGTTTTTTCCAGATATACACCCAGAAGTGGAATTGCTAGATCATATGGTAACTATTTTTAGTTTTTTGAGAAACCCCCATAGTGTTTTTTCCACAGTGGTGGCACCAGTGTACATCCCCACCAACAGTACATGAAGGTTCCTTTTCCTCCCCATCCTCACTAACATTTGTTATTTGTGTTCTTTTTAATGACAGCCATTCTGATGTGAGGTGATGTCTCACTGTGGTTTTAATTTGCATTTCTGTCATGAATAATGATGTTGAGTATCTTTTCATGTGCCTGATGGCCGTCTGTATATCTTCTTTGGAAAAATGTCTATTCAGGTCTTCTGCTCATCTTTTAATTGGGTTGTTTGTGTGTGTATTTTTTTTTTTTTTTTTGGATGTTGAGTTGTATGAGCTGTTTATACATGTTGGATATTAACCCTTTATCGATCATATCATTAGCAAATATTTTTTCTCATTAAGTAGGTTGTCTTTTAATTTTTTGGATGGTTTTCTTTGCTGTGCAGAACTTTTTAGGTCTAACTAGGTTCCATTTGTTTATTTTTGCTTTTATTTCCTTTGCTTTAGGGGACAAAACCAAAAAGAAAAATATTGCTACAATTTATATCAAAGAGTGTTCTGCCCATGTTTTCTTTTGGGAGTTTTATGGTCTCCAGTCTTACATTTAATTCTTTATTGCTTTTTGAATTTATTTTGTATGGTGTGAGGAGATGTTCCAGTTTCCTTATTTTACATGAAACTGTCCAGTTTTCCCAACAGCACTTATTGAAGAGGTTGTCTTCTCTGTGTTATATTCTTGCCCTCTTTGTCGTACAATAATTGACCATAAGTGTATGGGTTTATTTCTTGGATCTCTTTTCTCTTCTGTTGATCTATGTGTCGGCTTTTGTACAATACCATACTGCTTCAATTACTGTAGCTTTTTAGTACAGTCTGAAGTCAAGGAGCATGATTTCTCCTGCTCTGTTCTTCTCAAGACCTTTTGGATATTCAGGGTCTTTTGTGTTTCCATACATATTTTAAAATTATTTGTCTTGTTCTGTGAAAAATATCATTGGTATTTTGATAGGGATTGCACTGAATCTGTAGATTGCCATGGGCAGTATTGTCATTTAAACTATATTAGTTCTTCCAATCCATGAATGCAGTGTATCTTTCCGTCTGTTTGTATCATCTTCAGTTACTTTCATCAGTGTCTTACAGCTTTCCAGGTACAGGTCTTTTACCACCTTAGGTAGGTTTATTCCTAGGTATTTTATTCTTTTTGATGCCATGGTAAATGAGATCATTTCCTTAATTGTTCTTTCTTATAGTTTGTTGTTAGTATATAGAAATGCACAGATTTCTGGATATTAATTTGGTATCCTGCAACTTTACCAAATTTATTGATGAGCTTTAGTAGTGAGCTTTAGTAGTTTTCTGGTGATGTATTTAGGATTTTCCATGTATAATATCATGTCATCTGCAAACAGTGACAGTTTTACTTTTTCCTTTCCGATTTGAATTCATTTTATTTCTTTTTCTTGTCTGATTGCTGCAGCTAAGACTGCCAATACTATGTTGAATAAAAGTGGAGAGAGTGGACCTTGTTCCTGATCTTAGAGAAATGCTTTCAGCTTTTCACCACTGAGTATGATGTTAGCTGTGGGCTTGCCATATATGGCACCTACTATGAACCAATTGTATGCCAATAAAGTGAACAACTAAGAAGAAATGAACAAATTCTTAGAAATGTACTTTCTCCCTAAACAGAACCAGGAGGAAATAGAAAATATGAACAAACCAATGATTAGTTTGAAATTGGATTAGCAATTAAAAAACTGCCAACAAACAAAAGTCCAGGACCCAGTGGCTTCACAGCTGAATTCTACCAAACATTTAGAGAAACGTCAACACCCACCCTACTCAAACTATTTGGAAAACTTTCAGAGGAAAGAACGCTTCCAAACTCATCTGTGAAGCATTTCACCCTGATACCAAAACCAGTCAAAGATACCACAACAAATGAAATTACAGGCTAATGTCACTGATGAACATAGATGAAAAAAAACCCTCAGCAAATATTAGCAAGACAAATCCATCAATACATTAAAAGGATCATACACCACGATCATGTGGGACTTATTACAAGGATTTTTCAATATATGCAAGACAATCCATGTGATACATCACATGAACAAACTGAAGAATAAATACAATATAATCATCTCAATAGATGCAAAAAAACTTTTGACATACTTCAGCCTTGATTTATGATTAAAAACTCTCCCCAAAGTGGGCTTAGAGTTAACATACTCTGTATCCTTTGATTGGAGCATTTAGTTTGCTTATATTTAAAGTAATTATTGGTTGGGATGTACTTATTTCCACTTTGTTCATTGTTTTCTGGATGTTTTTGTTCTTTTTTGCTTCTTCCTTTTTCTTTTGGTCTCTTCTGTTGTGATTTCATGACTATCTTTAATGTTGTATTTGGATTTCTTTTGCATGTATGCATTTATTATAAGTTTTTTGTTTCTGATTATATATTTATGATTATCTCAAATTGATAATCTCTTAACTTCATTTTATTCCTCCCTCTGCCACGTTTAATATTTTTGAAACCATGCTTCACATCTTTTTGTTTGCGTATCTCTTCACTGCTTGTTTTCAGTATAGGTGATTTCTCTACTTCTGTCCTTTAGCCTTCCTACTGACTTTATAAATGCTTGATCTACTACCTTTACCATATGTATGCCTTTACCAATGTGATTTTTCCTTTCCTAGTTTTCGTATTTCTTGTTGTGGTCTTTTCTTTTGAACTTAAGTAGGTTCCTTTAATATTCCTTATAAAATCAGTTTAGTTGTGCTGAACTCTTTTTTGGCTTTGCTTGCCTATGAAACTCTTTATCTCTCTTTCAAATTTGAACGATATCCTTGTCAAGTAGAGTATACTTGGTTGTACATTTCTTCCTTTTATCACTTTAAATATATCCTTCCACTCCCTTCCTGCCAAGTTTCTTCTAAAAAGTCTGTTGATAGTCTTTATGGAGCTCCCCTGTATGCAACTCATCACTTTCCTCTTGCTGCTTTTAAGAGTCTCCTTATCATCATTTTTTGCCACTTTAATTAGTGTTTCTTGGTGCGGACCTCTTTGGGTTCATCTTGTTTGGGACTCTCTGTGCTTCTAGGTCCTGGATATCTATTTACTTTTCTAAGTTAGGGAAGTTTTTGGCTATCATTTCTTCAGTTAAGTTCTCTGCCTTTATTTCTGTCTTGTTCCTCTGGAACCCCTATATAGAATGTGACTGTTAGTACACTTAGTGGTATTCCGATAACACCTTAAATTGTTCTCATTTTATGAAAATCTTTTTTTTCTTTTTTTCTGTTCAGCTTGGGCGATTTTCGCTGTTCTTTCTTCCAGTTTGCTGATGTGTCCCTCTTTATCATCTAATCTACCACCGAATCCTTCTAGTGATTTTTTTATTTCAGTTATTGTATTCTTCAGCTCTGTTTGGTTCTTCATTATATTTTCCAATTCTTTATTGATCTTCTCACTGTGTTCATACTTTCTTCTCCCAAATTTTTGAGGATCTCTATGATCATTACCTTGAATGCTTTCGGGATATGTTTCTTTTTTCCAGTTCATTTATTTCTTCTTCTGACTCTTTATCTTATTCTTTCATTTGGAATATATTCTTCTGTCTCTTCCTTTTGCCTAATTCTCTATGTTAATTTCTATGTTTAGGTAGGTTGGTTATGTTTCTCAGTCTTGGAGAGGTGGCTTATGTTGGAGATAGCCTATGCAGCCCAGGGGCATACACCCCTCTGGTCACCAGAGATCTATGCTCTGGGGGTGCCCCCTATACGAGCAGTGTGGACCCCCCTGTTGTATCAGTGCCAGCTATTGTGGGAAGTCTGGTAGGCATGGCTGGCTGCTCTCCTGGTTGGCTGTCAGGCCTTGCCTTGTGTCATGACTAGTAAGTAGCCTGCTGCTGGATGGGGTTGGGTTCTAATACTGGAGGCTCTGTGGCCTGTGAGTTCCCAGGGCTTGTTCTAGCTGCTGGTGGTGGGGGCTGGGTTCTGGTCCACTGGATGAGGGACCTTGGAAGGCCCATGGCCAGTTTGGGCCCACTAACTGGCAAGGCCCAGTCCCAGGGCATCCAGCTGCAGGGCCCTATGGAGAGGGGCTGGAGCTTGTGCCTGACCCCACTAGTAGGCAGGGTGGGTTTGAAGCCAGTGCCTGCAAGGCCTAGAGGGCCCAAGGCTGGTGCCAGTCTGCTGGTGGGCTACTCCAGCTTCTGGTAGCCACATTTTCAAGTGATCAATGCCTGCATTTTATTAATGTCTCCCTTATTGGACACTGCAGCTTTATATACTGTATCTGGAAAATGTTCTTAAAATATGTAAACAGAAAATATACACTAACCATCAGCAAGGTTATCTATGGATAGTGTGATTAATTACCCTTTTAATTTTTTGTGCATTTCTGTATTCTCAAAATTTTACCATGAACTCTTAAGATAGCAACCAAATGTCTAGAAATAGCAACATTATAAAAAGTAAATTTGACATGCCAACTCTACTTCTACAATATTCCTAGACAGCTCAATTCCTAATCCAATTCATCCCTCTTTATCTGTGGGGTTGAGAGGTGATTAAGTCAACAAGCAGAGAATTTACCTCTGAGACAGATGCACAATGGAGGATACATAACAAAGGATTATATCTAGAAAATCTTTGGCAGTAGCTACAAATATTACTAATAGTAATTTGATTAGCTGTCGATGGAAAATGTGGTGTCTTTTTACTGAGTTAGAATCTAGTATTTTCTAAATTAAATCCAGGAATTGTGGTTGCTCCAGAGAATCTTGGGAAGATCAGATAAGTGAAATGCTTATATTCCAAGAATAGATGCTTAGAGTTAAGTGTGAATGAGCTGGCAAAAGTTAGATTGGCTCCCAGATTACCCATTTGTTCCAAAATTCCAATTCTACTTTATAGAAACTACATATTAAATTTTTTCTCACTAATTTAATGAATATGTTTTGTCCTTTCATCTTACTAGTTCAAGAGACAAAAGCATCTAAAGCATATTTAAAGTCAATCTGTGATTTCCATATGTAGGATTCTAGGTCTTGTTTTAAAGTTGAGCAACAAGAAAGAGGAAACTTACCAGCACTTTATTCCTCATAAAACATGAGGTAATACCTATTTTATTGCTGATCATTTTGATTTAAGTTCCTATGAATCTTAGGATCTCTAAGTATCCTTAGTGTTTGTCCTTAAAGTGAACAAATTCCTGCTTCTGTTATATTCAAAACATTGAAGAATGGTTTCTCTAAGGATTCTTTTGGCCAAAGAATGATGAAAGAAAGCAGAGTTTTCAACAGCATTTTGAGAGACTGACAGTTGTATACAGAATAGATTCAGTTATTCAACTCTGAAGCAACTCAGCATTGTTTTTGTTATTTTTGTTATTTCATGGTATACTGTGACCTATCTTACAGTTTGTAATTTTGTAACAAAAAGAAAAATGTAAAATACAGCTTATTTATATTATAATATGTGTGAGAAATATGTTGAGGTTTCCAAGGAAGAAAAGACAAGAAAGCCTCACCTCTTTTCCTCATTCACGGTAATCTTTTTGACCATCAATCTACTGGATAAAATACTACATTGATTTATATATTCATGACTTCAGGTACTTTTACCACCTATATCTGCAAAGATTTTCAAGCCTTATTTAAAAGGTTTTTCTTTGTGCTTATATTCAAGAACACTTTCCATATCTCTGTGACGACCATAAATGACATATCCATTTCTATGAAATAGAAAATCTTGATCATGTTCTGTGCTCAAGATCAAAATGTATTGAAATTTTCTTATTGCCAGACACACTGTGGACCATTTACAGCAGTGGTCTCAACTGAAAGCTTACATGAGAATCCCCTGGAGATCTTTTCTCAAAATATTACCTCTCCACATTCTGTTTCAAGAAGCTTGGGGTGCAGTCTAAATATTTGTTTGTTGTTTGAAAATACTCTCCAGGTCATGCTGATGCAGATTTAGGTTGAGAATCATTTTAGAAACTCACTCTGGAATAGGAAAATTAAAACAAACAAACAAACAAAACCCTCGGATTGTGAAACTTATTTTTTTCTGAAGTTTGGAACAGGTCAATACAGTTAAGCCAAACAAATATTTCTGAGCATCTATTAAGTACAGGTCACCATATTAGTTACTGCAGGGGTATTAAAAAATCCATTAGCCCATGGATTGAAGAAGAACATGGTCCTTTAGAGTGAATGGTACAATCCTAGGAGAAAAATACTAGGCAGAGATAGTATAATACTGCTTCAGAGAAGGGTAAGTTTAGAGCCGGGTGGAAGTATCCTAGGTGTGTTCAGGACGCAGTATAACACATGATTCATCCTGAAAGGAGGGGAGGAATTTTAAAAGAAGGGATATTGTGAACCCAGTAAATGCAGTGTTTTGTTTAGAACAACACTTCCATGAGAGACAACTAAATTACATTTTGAATACGTTTAGAGCACTGTAGTATGTGCTTTTTTCACACATTTTCTCATTTGATCCTTGCAAGAATCTCCAAAGAATCCATGATTTACTATCCTGATTTTGTTGATAAATGTACTGAGGTTACGTTTCTAGCCCAAGATCATCTACATGGTTTGTGGGCTTTTCAGTTCTCCACATCAAGCGAGGCTAGAGATACTAGGGCCAGGAACTAAGTGGAATCTATGAGTTTGTAGCAGCTGAATAGTTTTTGTTGAGGACTGAAGTAAAACACAGTTCTCAAACAGACTCACAGACATAGAATACAGACTTGTGCTTGCAAGGGGTGGGTGGGAAGGGGTAAACTGGGAGTTGGAGATTTGCAGATACTGACTGGTATATATAGAATAGATAAACAGCTTTATACTGTGTAGCACAGGGAAATATAGTCAATATCTTGTAGTTTATAGTGAAAAAGAACATGAAAATATGTATGTTCATGTATGACTGAAGCATTGTGTTGTACACCAGAAATTGACCCAACATTGTAAACTGACTGTACATCAATTTTAGAAGTTTGAATTTAAGATAAATAATAAATGGTTTTTAGTATAAGTCCCCCCCAAAAAAGAAACACAGTTCTCAGATTCTTAATGTAGTGACAAAGAACATGTATCATTGATGGAAATAAGGAGTTGCTAACTTGTCAGTTGGTGGAGATAGAGGTGGATATGATGGACTTGGTTTTGGAACCAAGTAGTGAATTTAAAATTCTGTTAGCTTTTCCTTAGTTGTGATGAAGAAACACCAAATGTAAACCTACTTTAGTATTACCTGATTAATCAGATAATACTAAAACCTCTTGTGACCTCATGCCAGAGGAATGAAAACATTTCAGATGACATCAGCCTAATTCTGCTGTGCTTTCTTACTACACATGGCTCAGCTCTCTCCTCTTAACAGATTCAGGTATTTCCAAGTCCCGCCTAGACTTTACCCCGCTTCTCTTTCTCTCTCCAAGAATGTGTTGCTTAAGATTTTGCCGTTCACTGTACTTCCTTTTCTCTTTCCCATCCTCAATCCCTCTCTTTAAAATTATGTATCACAGTGGAGATGCATATTAGGCTACTGGAAACATGAGACTAGGGAATTAGATATTTGAATATAAATTAAAGGTATAAACTGGAGACTCTTCTACTTAAAAAAATTTATTTGAAACAATACAAGTATATGTGATTGCTTCATTAGAGTTTTGGGAGAAACTTCTGTGGAGCTGGACCATAAAGGTCTCTTCCAGTTAAGTGAAACTTCTGGCTGTGAGTGATGCAGTTACCTTCTGTGAGTGATGATGCCTGTCCTTTGTACAGTAGGATGATTTTTGGTACGTGATGGTCACCCACTATTTCCTCTGTGATTCCAAACACCAAGACGCTTTGAGATAGAGTGTTAACAACATGTCCTCTGTAGCTCTGTAATGTTTGTCAGTCACCTGTGAGTGTTTCAAATGCACATAAAACTAAGCTTAGCAATAAACAAGTCCTGGGAAAATAGTTTATTAAAATTTAGCAAGTGAGAAGTTCACAACAGACATGAATTTGCCAGATACATTTACTTCATAATAATTTTAATATTCCATTGAAACTGGCTAGTCGGAAAGAGATAGAGAAGAGAGAGACAATATGAATGGGAAAGAAAGGGTACTGTGGTGTGTTTTTTACTACATAAGTTACTGTTATAGAGTAGCTTGATAATCCAACTTCATGATTATTCATTATGAGTGTCAAATTTAATTTGATACTCCAAGCAGTTGTACACATTCCCTCTCAATTCTAAAAACAAATAGATAGAAAAAACCAATGAGGAATATTATTGTTCTTTGCCCTTTTTAGAATATGAAAATTAAGGCTCACAATGTAGAAAAGACTTGCCCATTTTATACAACTATTGAGCAGTCTCATAGCTTTCAAAACAAACTACTCTTTATTCCTCCAACAACTGCCTTTCTAATCACCGCTCTTATCTCCCATCATCTTAATACAGGAAAAATGGATCATGACATTCAGAAGTCCAGAATCTGTCCTTTGAAACACAAGTTCTTTTAGCATTTGATGGTCACTGGAGCAGACATAACCTGAGAGAGTTAAATAAGACAAAAATAATATTTTAGGCATTTACAGCTTTACAGTCAAATCACATTAAAGGAAAATTTTACAATCACTGATATGAAGGAAAATGAAGACAGAATGTTGCCACAACCAGTGAAGATTTAGCTTTGGTAAAGACTCAAGTATATTTGAGAGCTTAGTATTATTTATTTATTTAAAAATGTTTTAACCAGGCGACTGAGCTGAGCTCCCTAAATGGTGTTTTATATCCTGAAGTTTGATTTGCTGCTCTCCTCTATCAAGCACTTCTACTCTATTTTCGAATTTAAACTCTGATGTTCAGTTATGATATTCGTAGTTTCAACCTGCTTGAGTGCATAGTTTTGGTCTCATAATTTCTAATTTGCATCTATAGATGCAAGTTGAAGATGAAAAAGAAAGATTTCAAAATAGTTTTTATTTAAAATATACAGGTAATTATATATTTGTATTATCTGAGTAATTGCTTCAGTTATCCATTTCATTAGAAGTGGACTGCACAACTTCCTTTTGTATGTATTTCATAGTATTTGAAATTATTTCTGCATTATAGTTTAAACCAGATATTATAGTTCACGTTAAGATTTACTGTTACTAAAAATTAGCAACATTTTAATATTACGCATAACACCACATAAAATTTACATCTTTGGCATTGCACTGAATTTGACACAAAGAATATCTGTGAATAAGCCATTCTTACGGATTTCTCTTTATTTTTCCTGTGTGTGTATTTAAACAGATTTAACGTAACTGTTTGGCATTAAGGTTCAGTAACTATATTCTGACTAGCAAATAAGGTCCTTAAAAAGAACTAGTTTTTTTGTATTACAATTTCTCTTATAGTTAATATTTATTATATAATGTTTCTAAAGAAGCCAAATAATCCAGATTGTTAATTTTAAGTTTTCAAGTTAATTATATGTATATTTATAATACAAATGGCATGCACTAATTGCAATTGTATGTATGTGCTGGTGAGAGAGAGAGAGAGAGAGAGAGAGAGAGAGAGAGAGAGAGAAGAATGAGAATTACTCCTGTCAGATTTTTTTTCCTTTGTGCTTTCCTATCAAAATACGGACCTTGGTTAGGGAAGTGTTTGAGTCCCTGTGTTCCAGTCTTTTTTGCTTTTTTGGCAGGGGAGGGGGGAGGTAATTAGGTTTATTTACTTACTTATTTTTAGAGGAGGTGCTGGGAGTTGCACCCAGGACCTCATGCATGCTAAGCACGCCCTCTGCCACTTGAGCTATACCCTCCCCTTCCCTATATTCCAGTCTTAATCATTGTGAGAAAGCAAGACAAGTTAAGATGTTGTTTTATCTCTCCTGCGGGTGTATGACCAGGGGGCTGTCCTGGCGCTGTCCCTGAATTCCGGGGGGGCTGGTGGTGCTGGGCGACCTGACCGGCGATGCCGTCTTCAACCACCGCTGCCAGGCCCTGCGGGGCGGCTGCCGGACGCTGCTGGCCTGGGGCCAGCACTGGGAGTCCTTCCTGCACTTCGAGGCCTCCAGGCTGCCCTTCAGGCCCTGGACCGCCATGGAGGAGGGCATCCAGCTGGTGCGGGGGCCGCGCCTCCTGGACTGGATCTACCGAGAGTCAACCCTGCCCGGCGAGCCCGAGCGCCCGGCGCCCGAGGACGTGCGCTTCACGCAGGGGCTGCAGCGGCGCCTGCTGACGGCGGCTCCCTCCGAGCTGCGGCTCTGCTGGTCAGCCTGCTGGTCAAGGGCATGCGGTGCTGGGGGCCGTGATGGAGATCCAGACCATGGCCGACGTCGGCCTGCTCTGGCGCCAGAGCCAGCCTGGCCGCGCCAAGCTCATGCTGGGCCCCGACCCGACACACTAGGACCTCACGGGCTGGCTGCTGAGCCACGGCGCGCCCAGGGAGCGGGCGGACAAGAAGCCCACCAAGGTCCTGCCGGAGCGGTGCACCAGGAGGACAGGCGCAGCCGCAGCCGCAGCCGCAGCCACGCCGCCTCCGGGCGGGGGAGGAGCAGCCCCCGCCTCCCCCGGGCTCCGACCAGGCCCGCGGGGGGAGCCGCCGCTGCCCCCGCTGGGCCACGGCGAGGCCCCAGTTCCCGGGGTCCAGCTGGTGCTCGGAGCGGGGGAGGGAGGCTAAATCCCAGGCGAGCCAACAGGCAGGGAGCAGGGACATGGGAGGGGAGGCACAAAGCCTCGGCGAGGCCTCCTGTGTGCCCCCCGATGGGCTGAGGGACGGCCCCGGCCACCCTGAGGGCCTCACTGGCCAGAGCTGGGGGAGAACGGCTCCTGGCCGAGAGCTGCCGCTGGATTCGGGGAGAGTCTGCTACATGGCAGTCTGATGCACTTCAACCCAATGGTGGGGGTCGGTACCCACCGCTCCGCCGCACGGGCCCCCCAAAGCGCTGCAGGCCAAGAGGGAGACCCCGAAGACCACGACATGGAAGCAACTTGAAGTCTGCACCCTTTCTCAAGGTTTTTTTTAAATGCAGTATTTTAACCTATTACTTTGTTTTCAGTGTAGAACGTGTGGGTTTTACGGAGGCTCTTTTCCCCTTTTGTGGTGATTTTCTCTTGAGACCTTTTTTTATGCAAGGCCTTTTCTCTTTTAAAATGGAACTTTGCCCTCCCCTCACCTGGGGAAGGTGCAGCCGGTTTCTTCCGGTTCCTCTAGCTGGGTGTGTGGCTGGATTGTCTGCGAAATGTCTGGGTGAGGGGTGCTGGGGCCCAGAACCCCAGCGTTGTGGGGATGGACAGCCCTGGCAGGCAGCGCCAGGCACCCATTAAACACCTGGCATGTCCCTGAAAAAAAAAAAAAAAAAAAGAATAGAGATTTAATATCCCATTTCTTTTTAATTTTGATCCTTTGGCCAATATTAAATTTGTTATTATTTTATGTTAATGCTGCCTGTTTCTTCTTTTGTTTTGCTTTATTATAGTAATACTGATTATTCTTATTAATTCTTATTAGTCTGAAAATAATAAAACTCATTGGCGATTTAAATTTTAGAAACAGGATACTGAATCACACAAACCTTCATTTCTAGAGATCAGTGTTCAAGCTAAAAATTAGAATTCAATCACTTTGAAATTACAGAGGAAAGTATGTGGTATGAATAAACATAAATGTTTAAAAATCCAGAAATTGGAGATTGTAACTTTAGACACTATTACAGTTAACTTTCTAATTCATATAATCCTAGAAAAATACCCAAAGGTTCTGTATAGCTAAAGAAACTCCATCCTACCTTATAATGGATTGAATTGCATTTGTGAAACTATTGCTAGATGAAAGTTATTTTGTATTAAGAACTTTTGGCTTTAGATATGATACATTTTTTGTTTGATTAGGCAAATTTTAATTTGAATGAGCTTTTGCTTGACAATATTTTGGTGCATTAAGCTTATTATAGGCAATAGAAAAGAAATTAACTTTAGTTGGTAATTATATTTAAAAAGTTAGACTTTATGTATAGTTAAAATTTATATTATGTCTAATAGATACACATGCAATTTAAATAATTTAACATTATAAATACACTTAAAATGTGTGTATACCATGTAGTTTTTAAATTGGAATAGCTGTTTAGGCATACAGTTTTGGCTTAAATATGATAAATCATCACCTAGAATATTTCCTTTATTGTAGTATATATCATTTGCTATATCTTAACCACATTAAAAAGATTGTCTTTATCTTAGAAAATGTGGTTTGTCAGTCTTTGTGTAGATTAAAAAATAAGTGAAAATTAAGTTAATAAAGTATTAAGTAATAATAGGTGAAATACAAATGTATTGAAATGTATGATTATGTAGGTATAATGTTATGGATTATTATATAGAACTTTATATATATTTACACCCAAAAGGAAAATAAGACTTAATATATATGGTATTTATATCCTTTAAAAATTCTGTCTATATTAGAAACGGATCAAGGAGCAGGTATAAGTAAGACTGATCAAAGGAGCCTGCTTCACCTGCTGAGTTCATATTTAAGAGTGATTCTGTCTGTCTGCTTCTTGGAGACTCAGAAGTGTTGTAATCTACAGAGGGAGCAAAGAAACTGTGAACCTTTTGAAAATTTCAACAAAACTGGAGATAAATGATCACTTCTAATTAAATACATTTATATATATATGATACATATAATAATTTCTACCAGTAAAAACATAAATTAAAACTTAATGAAGAAAAAATACTTTTGTCAGAATGTGCTTATAATCTGTGTTTACTGGGGCACTTATTTAAGAATCACGATAGTTCTGTAGATTTAAATACAGACCAACTCATAATCTAGGAATATTTGAAAGTCACATTTCTGGACTTTTTAAAGGAAACTAAGTTCTCTGTCAGGATTTGAGGAAGTTACAAGGAAAAAAAGACTTGATTTGTTGAAATTTAAAAGTAACAGCTACTTTCTTCAAGAATCAGTGAAGGCTGGTGTAATCTCATTAGTGAAAACATTCCTAGGTGCTGAAAAGTTGTGTCCAAGTCAAGAAGTTTGACTAGAAGAAAAGCAGGGAAAAAAAGCAAAATCAGGGACAGCTGGTATGTTGTTTTCTGGACTTACCTGTGGCGATCATGGGAGGTCACAAGTACTTAGTATATTTTACTTGGATTATGGAATGATGGCTTGGTCCCAGTCACATCTGGAGAAACACTGCTGTTCTTCTACAAATACAAGTTTAAAAAGTAAAACTGTCCGCAGCCTATCCATTGAATTAAGGTCACCATAACTACATTTCAATTAAAAGCATTTATCATTTCTGTGACTGCTCAGTTTCTGCTATTTTCAAAATCTTACCCTGCTTGCTAGGACTGAAATGCATTAGACAAGACAGAGGAATGTGGAAATCATTAGGTTGAAATACAGATGGAGGAGACAATATCTGGGGCTCTTGTTCCCATAGGATAAATCATGCCAATTTTTGTGCTGATATCTTTTCAGCATCCCAATTAGAGACATTATCTTTAATGTACAGTTTTGTTCACAGATCATCATTTGATACATCCTTTAATGCACACTGGAAACATACAACACTCTGGTATACTCCACACGACTGGTATGCCTAATGAATTAAGCATTCTTACACCAGACTGGTGCGAGCCACAGATGTGTGTGTAACTCCAAAATATCAATTCATAAGCCTATCACATCTTCACAGGTTATTTTGCTTAAAGCTTCTTTAAAACTACATAGATAGGTGTCTAGAGTCATGTTCTTAATAATCAGAAAAAAATGTATTTTAGTCATGTCTTTTATAAGGAATTAAACACCTTTCACAGAAAGAATTCAAATGATTTATCTGGGTTTATTTTCAAAACAGTAAATAGGCATTGCCTCCAATCTTTAGGTGAAGACATAAGGACCTCAAATTGGCTTACTTAATTAAGACAGTGTGATGATAGAGAACGTGATG
Organism: Camelus ferus; assembly: GCF_009834535.1. Lineage (NCBI taxonomy): Eukaryota > Metazoa > Chordata > Mammalia > Artiodactyla > Camelidae > Camelus > Camelus ferus. The sequence continues at coordinate 11,050,012 of NC_045725.1, read as the reverse complement.
AGATGGACTCAGTATATAGTTGTCATTTCTACACAGGTGCAAAATTAGTGTAATGACTGCAAGGAAAATAAGCATCATCTATTGTGCCCAAGGCAGGGTGGCCTTTAGGAAAATCATTGGAAATGCCGAGAAAAAGCAAAAGTCTCTGTCTCTTTTCTCTGTGTCTTTGGTGTAATTATGTGGGTGCATGTCTGTGGGAAAATAGCAGCTGTTGGCATTACACTTAGAATTGTTTCAAGGAAACAGAGTAGCAATGGCTAATATATTTGGCACTTGTTCCATTCCTTTGGCCTAAATATAATCCATACAAGGCAAAATTGTTAACATTACTGGCAAGGTAAAATCACAGCATGACTAGGATGTTAACCATTCAGTAATGCCCATTGGTTCCCAGGCACCGGAGTAGCTGCTGAGAATACTGAAATGAATTGACCATTTTCCTCGCCTTCAACTACATTATAAAAGCTAAGGTGGGAGATTTATAAACAACAACTATTATACAATATAGGAAGTATGATGATACAGTTGGGTTATTTTGAAAGCTAAACGGAAGGGCATACAGCAGGAAAGACTTCTCAGAGGAGAAAATAGCTAAACAGTAGAGTGAAAGAGAAGAGATGTAGGGAAAGATGTCAAAAGTAGGGGAGGATGGACATGATTGTCAAGTAGGGGCTATTCTGCAGGTTTCAGATATAAATGTGAATATACATAATACCCATTTTCCACTATTAATAGAGGATAGAAATGATTATAATATTCAGATTTTATTCAAAAAGTCACTTTACTCAAACAAGGCATTTTAGACCCAAATTACTATCTATAATATTAATAAATTTGTTCTCAATATCTGTTTGTTTCTTCTGATTTTAAATAGCATATATCAATTATTTAAACATTTTTGGAAAAAAATAGAGATGTAAACAGACACAAATCAGATCAACCATCCTAGAATAAACTTTATTTTGTAAATGCAGTCAAGGAGATTGACACTTATAACATAGAATAAATTATTTTAGTTACAATTTAACTAACATGAAATACTAAAGCAGTATCATTGATTCACAAGGAAATTGTCGGTTGTGATTTATTATCAAGGTAGTTTCCATCATATTTCTCTGTATAGTGAGAATTGTTTCAGTATTATAGTACCGACAATTGTGAGCAGATTAAAAATGGTAAAGTGGATTAATTTTCTTTTAATCTTAGTAGAATCCAGTAATAGTTAATGATAGAGAAAAAAGATAATTATAAAAATAAATCAGTGAAAACCACCTTCAATACTTTCAAGTTCTTGTCTATAATTTAATATATATTATTTGAAGAAGAGCAGGTTACAAAAGAAACTACAAAAATGTCCGTGCATTTCAAGGGATCTGTAACAAAACTGACCTGAGAATTTATTCACTTGTCCACCCAAATTCTTGAGATGTATTCTTGAGACAAAGCAATGTATATCTAGCTTTGGCTATTTTATTGCTATTGCCACTTACTGCCTTGTGTTTATGATCTTTTGACAAATCTTCATTTTTTTTTTAAGCTTTCTACTAATTTTTTTCCTTTTTCAGTTTTATTAGGTAGAATTCTTACAGTTTGACTGCACATACACATTATGTTGCGTGTAAGTACTTATGTACAGTATACTGCACAGTTTTTAGTTTACACATATGTACTGATTATTGTTTCTAAGAACAGAGTAGAGCTTTAGCTTTTTAAACTTAGTTATCAAAGGAATAAAGCCAACTGCAAAATAAGAATCAACATAGTGCAGTAATCCAATCATAAAGCACAGTCAAATGTGCTTACACATATTCAAGAAATCAGCCACCTTAGTTATGAATAATAAGTAGTTCATTTATGTCATTATTATTGTTACTATTTTTTAGACACATGCTCACTTCTTGATTCATTTCTCTGGATCAGAATACATACAATGATGTGTTTTCTTTATCTCCCAAAAATGTTGCCTTGGAGCCTACAATGTAATTTATGACTCAATACACTTTCTCCCCTACCACACAAGGATAGCATTGCATTTGTATAATATGCAAACTGTTTTATTCAAAATAATCATCTTGAACAAGATTCAGAAGGGGGGCAAGTATTTCATTCTTTTCCTTATTTATGTTTTGTCCTATCCTGAAAAGGATCCAAGGGAGCCTATAGGAAAGCATATAACAAGGCATAGTGAACTAAGCTGTGCTAGGAAATTGAAGCAAAGGGGAAATAAGAGGAAGATATCCTAAAAGTCTGCAGAGGACAACACATCATGAAGACATATCCTGCCGGAGATGGGTCACAGGCTTGGCTTAAGCTCACTAACAACCAGCCTCAGAAGGGAAAAATCTCCATTTCATGATAAACAGGGTCTTTTCAGAATAGGAAATACAGATGAGCAGCACAGGTTCCTAGCATGGAAACCGGAGAGAATTGTATGCCGCTGTTACCACTCAACTCTGCAGAGCAACAAACTCAACAGGAACAAAACAGAACTAACTATCCAAGAACGGCTTCTTAGAAAGTTCCACCATGACTTCAGCATGGGCACGTTAGTTTGCAGTTTAGTAAACCTGACCATTGCACTTAGATCCAGATTTGTCACTCCACTGGGCAGGCTTTATCCAGATGGATGTATCACATGTTCTTGAGATGTGATTGAGTAATTGAGCAATTACTCAGTTGTGTAATTGAAACCAGTAAGTATTACTTCTCTAGACCACGTTTTTAATTAGTATTGGGTGGCAGGAATTTAGTGTTAAAAATAAGAGCTAAACATTGAATTTAAATTTTTTTTAAATTAACCAACAGGGGTAGGATTTACACAGTTAGAAAACTGCCACGAGGGCTTAAATGATCCAGTCATTTCCCAAGGCTTCTACATTAGGTCCCCACCACTAGTTTGGTGAGCTCTGGTTACACAAGGCGTGTCCACACTCATCAACATCGAAGTTGTGTTTGAAGTGCTTTCATAGAACGTTTTCTCAGTGACTGTTATGATATCTGAAACCTATATAGCAGTGCAGGACAGATTCTAAATAGAATCTCCATAACTCACAGTTCTTAAGATTTCTGTGAAAGATACCATGGTTATAAGCTATTACTTCTTAAGATCAAAGAGAATTGTTTTATTTATAAAAAAAAAATAAGTAGTGCTAAAGTATTGTTTTGTAATTTTCCCTGTGTAACTTGAGTGAGTGAGTACTGGGGTTGGATTCACAAATACAAATATATTTATCACAGTGTTCCCCCCTCTTTACTTCTCCCATTTTCATGTGTGTAGATCTGCTTCTGAAAGTTAAATCTCAAAGAGGTCAAGGTGATACTGTCATATATGCGCAAGGTCTTTAAGCTAAGGGAGAACTGGGAGGCTGAAAACCTAAAGGAGTTTTATCTTAATTAAAAAAAATTATTGCAAAAACTCTACTAAAATTGATGGCAGCCAGTTTTTTCTTTGAAATCCCAACTTTGGACATCAGTAGTTTGATTGCAAGCCACAGTTCATTGCTCGTTACTGGTCACCAGGTCTATGGAAGGTGTGTGGATTTTAGGGACTCACAGTTAAGCATAAACCCACCTGGAGTCTGGGGAAAATATCCATTTTTATTGTAATGAACACCTCACACTTGCAAAGCAAATGGGCCAAACTGAAATTCTATGATGCAAATAGCAGCAGTGACATTCCCTATGTTGGTTATAATACTTCAGTTCCTACAAGCTTTATCTTCCTCCCCTGATACATCACATTTCACCATTGCACCAAATACCAGCATTTTATTTTTATTTCTCAGCAATGTGTGTTCAGCCTAGTGTTGGCCATTGAATTAGTGCAGAGTAATAGACTACAGGTCCCTCTAAACTGCTGAGTGCATACCGTGTGCTTTACAGTTGCATGAGTCAGCCTCAGTAATCACAATGACGAGGATTTCATAGTGACAACTAAACATGTACTCTCAATCCTTACCCTTCCCCACCTAAATTGAGAAGTTCTGCTTTCTGAGAAGACAGTGATGATTGCTTTAAGGTGAAGAAATTCAGAATAACCATGTTTGTTATTAGCAATGTACTTTTAAATGATTATTATAAGGCTTGGTGACCATCATCCATGGGAACGTGCTGTACTCTTTTAAAAATAGTGTCCTATTATATCCTGGTATAGGAAAATTAGAAGATTTTGTATATTATATTTGTGATTATCGATATGGATAATAATTAATTTTGGAGTGTCAAACTTTTATCCTAATTAATAATAATTTGGAAAGCATAGATGATAAAATACATTTGAGATATGAGTTATTAAAATATATACACTTATTTGAAATATTAACATTTGTGGGATAACAATATTATTTGAATATTAACAGAATGTGGTTTTGGATATACATAATTTTGGATTAAAGAACAATGAAATTATGTGTCATCCTCTTAAATTATGTTACTATGTTTTTAATAATATCAAAAATTTTTTCATGATTAAACTACATTTCTAAAAAGTTTTTAAATGTAATTAACAAGTATATGAAAGCTAATACTCTGTATCTATTATTCCCCCATAATTTTATTCATGATTTCATTGGAAAATTTACAACAAGCTATAGGGAACTTTCTAGAGGGCTATCACCATTCAACAGATATGGGATAAGAGGAATTTTATTATTTTCCTCTGAAATAAGTAAATTTATGCTTTTAAAGTATAGATTTTTGTAAAGGATAATTGCCAAAAGTTAACTGTTAGTATATGTAAGAATCTTAAACTTATTGAACAGATTGTTTTTTGAGGTTAAATGATAGTATTTCTCTTGAAGTCACATGGTCTTTTGAATCTATTTGGAGTGATTTAAAAATTCTTGCTTATGAAACATTTTATTTTAAAAATATTCCATGTGGATGCAAATTTGTTTTTCTTGAGCTTTAACCTTTATGTTTTGCCTTCCTACCAACCTCCTCCTCAATCAATCCCTTTTTAATGAAAAGAGAAATGTATGCATTTTAGGTGTGGCAGCATGGTATTATGTAACAAGCTCTTTCTGCTTAGTGTGTTTGAGCATCTTAACTGTCGTTTAGATGAAGACTGAAGGGAATGAGAAAGTATAAGTCAGTCACTAGAGAAACCCAAGTTATTAAAGCAAACACAGCAGTTATTTCTGCCTTAAACCTGCCTTTGCCAGTTAACTACCAGGTACATATTAAGCATATGGTATGTTTTAGCACTGTTAATCCTTGAGCTGTATTATCTGTACATTGTCTGTGATTTTTAAATTTGATGCACATCGATAGTCAAGGAGAATATCTCAGTATTTAATCAATAAAGATAAGATAATTTTTTCCTGCCAGATGACACTAACACCAAAATTGACCTCTTTTAAGAGTGGAGGAATCTCCTTCTATCAATCACCTTCTCACTAGGCTAAAGCAGTTGTAATCCATGCATTTATTTATTTATTTATTAGTTTATAAGTAAAACATTTATAACATGACTTCTATACTCCATACATTGTATTAGGCTCCGGAGACACAGAGGTGAATGATAATTTCACTGTCTAATGGGAGAGACAAATGCACAAAATATCTTTAAAGTATCTCAATAGGTGCTGTATGTAAGAGTATACTTAGTGGAGTATGAGATATTATTGGGGGCGGGAGGTGGGCAAACTCATCCCAAGAAAGCTTCCCAGGCAAAGACAAAGTTAAAGAACAATGGATCAGTTTTTCTGAGTCTTTCCAGGGCAGAATATTAAAGCTCGGAACAGATACTGAAAGTAACATGACAGGTTGTGCTCATATAGATGCTGGTTTTCTCTCCACATTCTCAAGGCTGAGGAGGAATAAGACATGCATACTAGTCTTCCTTGTACTTAGAACTCATTTACTGCTAAGTCACCACATAACCCTCTAGAGATCAATTACTTTGAGTTTCCTTAGCTCTTATAATGTTTTCTTGTCTATGGATCTCTCTTATCCAACAACGCTTGCTTAATGAGGGGATCAGTATCACATCTGATGAGATGACAAGGAAACTTAGTAACAATTATTCCTTATTAAATACCTGCCTGGATATTTATGCCATGACTTCAAATATAAATGTGTTCTTATTATTCATATTCTCAATAGAAGAGATCATTCTGAAGAAAATCTGGGAGACCATTACGATTATGTGTAAGTAGTTGTAGAATTTCAGTGGACAGCTAGCTCTTGGTCCAGTACATTAGAAACATCATTTTCTGCACACATGTAAGGGATTCAGTTTTGTTGAGGCAGGCTTGGAAATTGTCAGCCATTATTTCTTCAAATATTCTTTCTGCCTCTTTCTCTCTCCCATCTCCTTTTGGTGCTCTCGGTATTCATATGTTGTAATGCTGGATTATGTGCCACAGGTCTCTTAGGCTTTGTTCATTTTTTTCCCTTTCTTTTTCTTTTTCTCTCTTAAACTAGAAAATCTTAATTGATCAATCTTCAAGATCACTGATTTTTTCTTCTTCCAGCTCAAATGTTCTATTAAACCCCTCTAGCAAATTTTTCATTTGTTACTGTGCTTTTTAAGTTGGTAATTTCTATTTGGTTCTTTTTAAAAATTTTGATCTACTTACTTGATTTTTCTATTTGGTAAGACATTGTTTCATGCCTTATTTCTTTATACCTAGCTTTCTTATTTCTTTAAACATAATTATAATAGCTGATTTAAAGAATTTATTAAATAAATCCCATGTCTACAAGTTCCCAAGGACAGTTTCCCCCCCTGTGAATAGGCCATGCTTTCCTGTTTTCATGCATGCTGTGTATTTTTGGTGGTTCTTGAATGCTGGAAATTTTTAAAAATATGGTAACATGGGAGACCAGATTCCCTGCTTTTCCGGGGTTTGTTGTTGCTGTTGACTTATGGCTTTCCTGGAGTAATTCTGGAAAGTCTGTTTTCTTTGCTGTGTGGGTCTTTGCAGTCTGTGCTTGGTTAGCTAGTGGTCAACACATGACTGACAGAGGTTTGTGTACATTGGTACACTTCTTATATGCTCCAAGTGTAAAATTCTACCCTGGCTTTCCCTTGCTGTTTAAACAAAGACTCAGAGTCAGCCACAGATGAATGATGAAGGGCTTCCTCAAGGTCTTCCCTGGCCGTGCACACAGTCCTGCACAAGCACCTGGCCTTCTGGCTCTCCAGCAATGTGCCTGATCTTTTCAAAGCCTCCTGCTGCTTTACAGACTGGTTTGGCAGGTAAAGACCTTCTCTTGGTAGCTCCTGGGATGACAGGACTACCTCCAAACTTTTAATTGTGCTGGTTTGGAGCTAGTTTTGAGGCTGTTGCTAGGACTACAGTGGGGTCTACAGTAGGTGTGCTTGATGCTAGGGGCTCAGGTGAGTGTGGATTAGGTCTGGTTGCTGCGTGGATGAGACTGGCTCCAGTACCTTCTTTGGTAGAGTGGTCCTGGGCCAAGATTCCTTTTCAGAGTGCACAATTGGGTCCTCAGTCTATCTGCATATTACTAGGTTTGTGGACTAGTGTGGCTCCCACTAGTCCCTGGAAGGACTCCAAACTTTTACACATTATTACGTGTCTAATGGAAATTACTGCCATCATAAAGCAATAAGTAGAGGCCTTAAATATTCACATATTTGGGTGATTTGCTCTGTTAGTGTATTTAATCTAATGAAAACTGTTGTGTCTTGGGCATACTTTATTTATTAGAAAAACTATAATTTTTCTACAAAGCAATCACTATTATATGGGACCTTGGCTATTAAAAGTCTTTCTCACATTAAGAAGATGTATATGGTAGAGTAATCAATGCATAAAGTGATTGAGAAGAATATTACTGAAAAGAGACTTTTTAAAAAGAAGATTATCACTAGTAACTTTTTTCTTTTTTTCAATTGAAGTATAGTCAGTTTATAATATTGTGTCAATTACTGGTGTACAGTACAATGTTTCAGTCATATAAATACATGCAATATATTCATTTTTATATTCTTTTTCATCGTAAGTAACTATAAGATATTGAATAGAATTCCCTGTTCTATACAGCATAAACTTACTGTTTATCTATTTTATATATAGTGATTAGTATCTGCAAATCTTGAACTCCCAATTTATCCCTTCCTACCCCCTTCCCCCCGTGGTAACCGTAAGTTTGTTTTCAATGTCTGTGAGTCTGTTTCTGTTTTGTAAATAAGTTCATTTGTCTTTTTCTTAGATTCCACATATGAGTGATATAATATGGCATTTTTCTTTCTCTTTCTATCTTCACTTAGAATGACAATCTCCAGATCCATCCATGCTGCTGCAAATGACATTATTTTACTATTTTTTATGGCTGAGTAGTATTCCATTGTATAAATATAACACTGCTGCTTTATCCAGTCATCTGTCAATGGACATTTAGGTTGTTTCCAATTTTTGCAGAGAAGTTTTGGTTTATTGACTATTTAGGAGTCATATTAAAGGTATTTGTAAGTGAATGAATACATAAGAAGTGAAGGCACCAGGCTGGACTACACATTTTTAAAATGTTTCAGTATAAAACCTGCTATTATAATTGTTTTATCTACTTTTTAAGGTGATAAATCCCAAAAAGAGAGGAAAAAGGAAGAAATACATTAATTCAGGAACAGTTAAGTCAAATTTTATGCTATTCATTAAAGATTCAAATAAATGAATAAAAACATGTTTTCTATTAAATAGAAGCAACTAAAAACTGAACTGTTTCACTTAGGGTTTTTAATATGAAGGTATATAATAAAAAAAAAAATAATAACCTGCTATGGGAATGGTTGAACTGGAGCATACCTTATAGGAGGCAGCGACCTAGCAGCCTATGCGTTGTCCTAGGGGCTGAATGGCCTTTGAGGGAAGATGATTTTTGTTATGAATTCTTCATTCAGTGAAATCACCCTAGAGAGAATCAAACGGACCTGAAAAAGTTTAAGTTATAATAAGAAATACTACATTTTTTATACACTTCACTCAGATTTGTTTTATGAAATGTGAAAGGATTTGTTTATAGTGCTTTAAAATTTACAACTCTGTGGACATGCTGGACTAAATCAGTACAGGAAGGTGCAAAGGTGAAAGTTTATGTTCAAATTGTGAAAAATCAAAACCATCCCATTTTGATAAAAAAATATACTGAAAATTTTAATCCTAAGATTTAATTCTCCTTGGGAGAAGCAAATATAAGTTCCATCCAAGCTTTTTGTTTTTTTTTTTAAGTTTTTTTAAAGCAAGATATTAACAATATTGGATGGCCTCATTACAATACCATGACAAAAACACACATTTCTTTTTATATAGTTTAGCGCGCTGATTCTGAATTTTTAGTTTTAACCATTTTCCAACTTCCTCTCAGTTTCCTTTTTATCTAAAATCGGAAGTAACATAGTGTCCTTCCTTGTAGATAATTTTTATGTTGTTCTTCAAAGGAAGTTAACTGGTCATGTAAGTCAGTTGATTTTTAGGCCTCTTTTGTTCTGATAATTTTAAATGTTAAGAACAATGATCCCTAGAGTGTGGCCCGGGCGCGCCAAGGTGCCTCCTCGCGCCCCGGCCGCGGCCAGGCCCGGGCCCCAGCGCCGCCGCAGCCCGCCCCGCCTCTCCGCTGTGCACCCTGCTTGGCGGGGTCAGCTTCCGCGAGCCCACCACCGTGGAGGACTGCGACTCCTCCTGGCAGACCGACTCAGAGCCCCAGCCCGCAGAGCCGGGGCCAGGCGGCGACGAGGCCCCGGAGCGCGAGCCGGAGCAGCCCGCGCAGCCTCCGGAGCGAGCCGGCGGGCGGCCCCGCGCCAGCCCCGCGCCGGACCCGGACGCCCAGGCTGCGGGCGCCGAGCGGGGTGGTGATTCCACTGAAGCAACTGCCAAACCAAAGAGAAGTTTTTATGCTGCGAGGTATTTGTACAAATACCGACACCAGTACCCACAGAACTTCAAAGATACCCGGTATCAGAATGACTTAAGCAATCTTCGTTTTTATAAGAATAAATTTCCCTTTAAGCCTCAACAAGTGGAAAGGGGATTATGAGACTCTGGAGCACAACCACACTTAATCCCATGGCTCTTCCCCCTGAGAGAACAAGGCTTGAACTTTTACGCAGAACTATGTATGAAATTGAGGAATTCAAAAAAGTAGAAGAAGCAATTCGAAGATTCCTACTGGCTTATAAAATGATGTTAGAGTTTTTTGGAATAAAACGGACCGATAAAACTGGAAATGTTGCTCGGGCTGTTAACTGGCAAGAAAGGTTTTAGCATCTGAATGAGTCCCAGCACAACTATTTAAGAATCACTCGTATTCCGAAAAGCTTGGGCGAGCTTGGATGTGAAAGTTTTAAATCTCCCCTTGTAAAATTTATTCTCCAGGAGGCGCTGGTGGAAAATACCATCCCCCATATTAAAAGAGCGCCCTGGAGTATTTTGTTTATACCATTCGAGACAGAAGAGAGATGAGAAAGCTCCTCTGGTTCGCCCAGAAACATTACATGCCTTCAGAGAATTTTATCTGGGGACGACCTAGGAAAGACAGTCAGAGGTGAGCAAAGCTCAGAAAATGCCTGGCCCCACCACCTCTGGTCATAGCAGTCAAACGTCTCTGCATAAAATATCCAAGGACTCCAAAAATTCCTCCTCCTCGTGGTGCATGTAAGTAGCAAAACAGCTGAAGAAAAAAAGGGGAGACCTGGAGAGCCAGGAGAAGAGACAGATGGGCCGAGCGCAGAGCCGGGCAGTGAGGCTGCCGGGCCAGGAAACACAGAGAGAGACGGTGGTACCGACAGTTCGGAGCCTCAGCCAGAAAAACACCGAATAATCCCGTGGAGAAAAAGGAGAGTGGAAGTCCTTCTGAAAAAGATGAAGAAGGTGAAAGTCATGACAAAGACTGTGGAAATCCCGGAGATACAGGTTCCCACGATGATGTACTATCACAGTGAGTTATCAGGAAACCCACAAGAGGTTTCTGTTGTTCAGTTTACCCCAAGAACAGAGGTCACATTTCCAGTTGTGCCAGTTGTTTGTGATTTCTGCTATAAGCTTTGGGTTATTTCATTTTTATTTTGGGCGACACTGAATTTAACATTTAATAAGTTCTAAGGTGAGACCCAATTAATGAACCTGTCCTAGAACACCTTGAGGATGTGAGTTTTTCAAATCCTGTACACAGCAGTGACATTTGAATTATTTTCAGTATATTTGGAAGTGATCCTGTAGTCTTTGATATATCAAATAAATCCTTTCAAGAGACCACCTTCCATGTGAAGAAAAAAAGTCCTAACAAATTTTAATAAAGAGTAATATTTTTATTGATTTTCAAAATGCTAAGAAATATGCTTTTTCTTCTAACAGAAAAAAGTCTGTTTGGGATTGCAATTAGTACTAGCAGGTGATTCTGCCTTGTTTTTCTTTTCTTTCTTTCAGGTCACCTTACTTTCTTTCTTGGTAGAAACAGAAGTTTCACTCCTTGACTCTGTTAAGGGAGGGTAGGTCATCCCCTGAAATAGTTTCATTACGTAAGCAATGGTTGAGAGGCAAGTTTGGATGTGTCTAGTGACTTTACAACGACAGCAGTCAGAGAGAGCACACATGTAAAACCTCTTTCTAATTGTGAGTAAGCAGGGTTTTTTGCCAGGACTGGCTCATTGCTAGTGTTGTCAGGCCAGAGAAAGGAGGAGAGAATGAGGGGCCAAAGGAACAAAGGCAGTTTGTGGCAAAGCAGAGAAATTGCCCTTTTTGCTCTTCATTCAGGAAATAAAACAAACAAAAGCTACACTTGCCCAAGCGGAGACTCTTTGCTACAAATGAGCACACTGAAACCTGCCACCTGGACTCAGTGACTCAGAAGCTACAGGGCGCTTGTTTCAATAAAGTTAAAGGAAAATGTACAAAGTAGGAAAAAATATTTGCCAGCCCCTTTAGTATTCCAATGTCTGTGCATATTTTTATTTTAAAAGGTGGGACAGTAGAAAGCTGAATTTGTCATAACAAATAGATTCCTGTAGAAATAAACTCCTTAGTAGTTGTAGATAATAGTTGATAAAGAAAGGCAGTAAGACATGGACATCTCTTAATCTGCTCTTTATAAGGTGCTTTTAAAAACTGCTTGATCCGTCAGGCTATAATTTGCATGTTGAGGTGATGATTAGAAGTTTTAAAATATTAAAAATATTAAAAATGTCTTTTGGTTTTGCTTTGTGAGCATGTGAAGTGGGTGTCGTGTGTGTGTGTGTGTGTGTGTGCATGTATGAAAGAAATACCCAATATTTATTGTCAACAGTAAAAATCTAGTAATATTTTGATGTGAGTCAATCAGTAAAAGACATTTTCAGGATCTATTGCCAAGAAATCACTTTCACTGGTTGCTCACATTTTCCTTCTGAGGATTCTTAGGACTACTAAGAGCGAATAGGTTTCTATAAGACCTAAAGACAATGAGGTGTCACCTCACACCAGTGAGAATGGCCATCATTCAAAAATGCACAAATGACAAATGCTGGAGAGGCTGTGGAGAAAGGGGAACCCTCCTACACTGCTGGGGGGAATGCAGTTTGGTGCAGCCACTGTGGAAAACAGTATGGAGATTCCTCAAAAGACTAGGAATAGACTTACCATATGACCCAGGAATCCTGCTCCTGGGCTTATATCCAGAAGGAACCCTACTTCAGGATGATATGTGCACCCCAATGTTCACAGCAGCACTATTTACAATAGCCAAGACATGGAGACAGCCTAAATGTCCATCAACAGATGACTGGATGAAGAAGAAGTGGTATATTTATACAATGGAATACTACTCAGCCATAAAAACCGACAACGCCATTTGCAGCAACATGGATGATTGTAAGTGAAGTAAGCCAGAAAGAGAAAGAAAAATACCATATGAGCTCACTCATATGTGGAATCTAAAAAAACCCCAAAAACAAAAACAACAGAAACAAAGCATAAATACAAAACAGAAATAGACTCATAGACATAGAATACAAACTTGTGGTTGCCAAGGGGGCGGAGGGTGGGAAGGAATAGACGGGATTTCAAAATTGTGGAATAGATAAAGAAGATTCTACTGTATAGCACAGGGAAATATACACAAGATCTTACAGTAGCTCAGAGAAAAAAATGTCTCAATGAATATATATATGTTCATGTGGGACTAAAAAATTGTGCTCTACTCTGGAATTTGACACATTGTAAAATGATTATAAATCAATAAAAAAAAAAAAAGTCTTGACAGCCATCACTTTTATGCTGCTTGTGTCACCGAGTCCAAACTTGTTCTGCTCGCTGCATGACACTGACAGTGTGGCCGTAAACCTCAGCAAGAGGAACCTGATAAGCCATTTCCAGCTGTTAACACCTGGAGACTTCCTAAGTTACATTGAAAAGAGCATCTCCGGCAAGCCAAACTTGACTTTATGAATTTTGTTACATTAGCTTGAATGCTTTTCCTACTCACTTCGGCATTCCCTGTACTTGACTGATGGACACACAGTAAAACAATCAGGCTGCCTGTGCCAGAGGGCAGGGGTGGTCCCGGGAGATCCTGTAGCAACTGGCAGGAGGGTGACAAGGAGAAAGGAACACCCCAGTCATGTCAGGACAATGAGGAAAGGAAGCCGGGAGTGGCTGGTTTTCCCCCTTCTCCCTCCCATGTCTTTACTAGTCATAACATCATTCAGCTGGGACTGGCCTCGTGTGCTAATTCTGGGTCTCCTGGAGATGCTCAAATTCTTACTTGAGGATGGAGGTCACAATTTCTTTTTCAGTCTGCTTTTACTTGCCGTACTAGAAGGATGTGAGCGGGTGTAGGATCTTGAAGTGCCTGTGATGGTGGTGCCTTAGGGCAGAGAAGGGGCAAGCCATGGGTTTATACCTGTGCATTCTGAGAAACACTTCTAAGATGGTTAAGTTTGTTGTGCAAAATGATCTAGGACCCAGGTATCTGACAATTTGCTGAATCACTTCCTTTCTTTAAAAAAATTGGCCATTCTTTACCGAGTCTCCCCTACTCCCTCTAGAGGGGAGTGCAGAATCACATCATGCTGTTTAATAATTGTATTCGTGTTCATGAGGCCAAGACTGACTTGTCACAGGTCACACACTGGGTTGCTGGCAGAGCTGGGACTTGAACTTGTGACTTCCTTCTCAGCCTGATGCTCTTCCCCATGTACGGAGCTACTTCTGCTGCTTTCCTGGTGTCCTTACCTTTCTGCTCCAACCCCTGCACTGCAGAGGGTGCCCCTGAGCAGGAGCCTTCCATTCTCTCCAGGGCTCTGATGAGAAGGCCCCTCTTAGCCGGCGGAGGTCTGTGCTGGGATGTGAGCTCATCTTTGTGATTCTCATTTGCTGTAATGGGAAGCGGCTCCCAGAAGAGAAAGACGTGCATTTGTTTGCAGCCAGTGGGACGATGTTGAAATAAACGCAGCACTGATCAAACTACACACAGCCAGCACATCGCCGGAGAGACGAAGCAAAATGGAATCGCTGATTTTTCTCACCGTCTTCTCTCAAATGCTTCTTCCTTGCCGCCCCCCAAAGGTGGCTCACTGTTGGGACCCTCTAGCATTGTGACATAAATGCTCTGGTTTGGGGTACCGCCCTGTGTTCAGATCCATTTACTGAGAGGTATATTTTCCCTTTTCTAATCTGTGGAAATCTTGAGGGAAGTCACTTTTCTGAGCTTCACTCCTTTCGTCTGTAAACTGGGCCGATTAGGGCCTCGCTCATGGATTTTTGGAGCTAAAATAACAGATGAAGGTAAAGGGCTCTCTCCGCTCGGTGCCTCACATGCGTTAGCATTCAGGAGGTCGGTGCGGTCCTCATCAGTGGTCCGCATCACCGTTATAACTGCCTCGTTGACCTGGATGGACGTGGGAGTGTCTGTGATAAAGGACCCAGCCTAGAACCTGGCCCGTGGTTACTGTTCGTAAGCGAAAGCCGTTGCAGACGTGTGGGAGAGCGCAGAGATTTGAGTACTTCAGCAGATGCAACAGAACTGAAGGAAGCAGGGACTTACATCATTCTCCCAGCTCTGTCTCAAAAGAACTATATTGCCTGGGGCCAGTCATTTTACTTTCTGGAACTTCATGTCCCCCATCAATCCAGTGGGGCCTGCAGAGCGTTGGGTGACACTGCAAAGAGAGGGTGGGAGGGAGGTGCCCAGCGCGGTGCCAGAAGGGGCGGCGCTGCATCGGGGCTGTCCGCTCTGAATTGCTGGTCACACCGTCGTCGCTCTCCCTGGAGACCAAACTGCCAGCCCATCACGAGAGCTAGAACTTGTGCTTCCCCCTTAGCTCTGCCATTCTCTGTTTGTAGGAGTGCACTGTCCCCAGACAGATTCTGAAAGAGAAGGCGGAGCCGGGGAGCGCAGAGCAGGTCAGAGCTTCATGGCAGCGCCGTTTAGAACAGCCCAGGATGAAGACGCTGCGCGCCCCCCCCCGCCCCCCGCGCGCTGTCAAGCATTTGGGGTGTTTTGATAGCACAGAGCCCCCTGTGGCCGGCCGTGCAGGATGTCAGATACGTGGGGAGCACACGGCTTGGGATTTGCGGGATGCCCCGTCGGGGAGGGAGTTGAGGGGCAGTGTGAAACGACGACCCGCTGTTTTACCTGCGGTCCTGAGAGGGCGAGTGAGTTTCGGAACCCGTTCTTCATTTCGCTGGGCACCGCTCCCTGTGGGTACCCCTGCTTTGACCACAGCCAAGGCACTGCCTTGGAACCTCTGCAGCGCCTGCCCCATGGCCTCAGGGGTCAGGTGGCGGCGCCAGAGCGAAGCTAGCTTGTCCAGGTCTGGGGATGCTTAGAGACCACCTACGTGATTCCTTTGGCAGCAAGTGACATTTGGCAAAGGGCATGGCTGACAGGAGCCCCAAACAGGTAGGTGTCGGGGTGGGGGAGGATGTGATGCACATCAAGGGTCAGGAGGCCAGGGAGTGGGGGTGGCTGCGGTTGTGTGTGTAAGAGCCACCCTGTGTGCAGACGCTGCGCAGAGACTTGTGTGACACAGAGCAGGTGGATGGTCTCCTCTGCCTGCTTTCTCCGATGGGCCTTGTGCTCAGAGAATGCAGCTCAGTCACCTGAGTCTCATGGGCCCACTGGCACCTAGTGTCCTTCCTCAGAAAACTCAACAAGGCAGGGTTCACAAAGCCTTTGGCCCCCCGTGAGCACTCAGTGTGTTGGTTGCCTTCCCCTTTCCTAGAGGCTGGGGTCGGGGGGTGGGAAGATTGTTTGAGCACTTGGGCTTTTTGGACATATGATAATCACCTGGCTAGGACTTGGGGGAAAACTCCCAGTTTCCGGTACAGTCTGCTGTCCACTCGTGTGTGCGCATCCCTGATGGCAGCCCTGCAAAGACAGGTCTGCATCTTGGGAAACATCTGAATAGAATTAGGAAGGCTGGAAATAGTTACATCTACCAGTTGGTTATTCCTTGTTTTCATAAAGTCATTACAGTCTCTGATAAAAGAGATGAGCGTCAATAAAATGGAGAATTAGACATGTGGTGATTCCTTACATTGAAGATCGAAAAAATTGACGATTCAGTGCTTCAACACGGGCAGTCTTGAGATACCGTCTCTCTGCTTGATATCCTTTAGCAAGCTCCAACTTGGAGGGCAACAGTGGAAATTCAGCCTGGTACCCAGATCCTTTGCTGATTTAGCCCATGGCTTCCCTCCTCAGCTGATTTCATCTTTCTGACATTTTTCTTTAACATCCCTGAAGGTGTACCTCAGTGTATGTGCATTAGTTTCCTGTTGCTGCTATAACAAATTACCATAAACTTCGTGGTTTAAAATAATACAGATTTATTGTTTTCCACTTCTGGAGGTCGGAAGTCCGACATCAGTCTCTTTAGGCTAACATCAAGGTGTTGGCAGGGCTGGTTCCTTCTGGAAGCTCTGGGAGGAGAAAAATCCATGTCCTTCCTTTTTTGGTTTTTCTTTTAAGCTACAAGTGGTTTCCTGCATTCCTCTACTTGTAGCTTCTTCCTCCACTTGGGAAGAGCCTTGCTCCAGTCTCTGCTTTCAATTACCACAGTGGCTCATTCCCTGATGCTGACTCTCTCTGGATCTCTCTTACAGGGATTTTGTGATTCCAACAGGTCCAGCCAGATAATCCGGGATAATGTCCCCATCTCAAGATCTGTAATCATACCTACAAAGTCCCTTTTGTCATGTAATACAACAATTTGCAAATTCCAGGAATTAACACTTGGGCATCTTTGAGGACTGTTGTTCAGCCTGTCCCAGTGGGTCCCCTGTATCTCTACCTTGTGTTCTTGCTCCCTGAGATGCCTTTTCATGCCTTCTTTGCCAGGCTGACTCCTATTTACCCTTCATAACCCAGCCTCAGGGTCTTCTCTGTCAGAAGACATTCTTGGACATTCTCCTTCTCCTGTCCCATTGCTCCAAGGCCATAGGCCTCTCCTCCGTGCCTACCTAGCATCTTGCCCCTGTGCTGTGAGTAGTGTCGTCACCCACTGTATTATAATACAGTTTATCTGTCTGCCTGTCCCAGTGGTCCTTGCAGACAGGGACCGCATCATCATTGCTTTCTTACCCCTGCCACAGGGACCCAAGACTGCACTTTGTAGGCACTGGTGGGTGGATGTCAGGGAGCATGCCTCCCATCTTGAAGACACCCCAAGGAGAAGCCCTGTGTCCTGGTTTCCACGCACCCTTGTTGGCCTGGGATTGCATTTCCTCCTAGGAACTGAAGTCCTCTGGGCTTCAGCCTGTCACGGTCCCATGTTTTCCTGTCCCTTCAGCTGTTTAATTCCCTCTTCATTGGGCTGTAGTCGATTAGCCTAAGTGAAAGCAAATAGACAATTTCCTATTAATATTTATATTGCTTTGCTTTTCTATTTCTTGGCGAGGCTCTGAGGACGGGGATGGCTGCAGAAAACGTTCTTTCATCTAAATTATGTCCCTGTTGGGGGCTAGATTTAGCCTTTTTGCTGGGCTGTGGAGAAGAGAGGATGTGGTGGACTTATGAGCCCGGGAACAATTAAGGCACAGCAGTCAATCCAAAAACTGCAAGTTCGAATCAGTAAACATTTGTGGAGTACCCACTGTGTGTCTGTGCGCGTGCTAGGTCTTGGTGTCCCAGGATTAATGTCTACTGTTTATTAAGTGGGTATTATATGGCAACCGTTGTTCCAAGCAGTTTAATTCTCTCACCTCCTTGACTTCATGAAACGGCCCTGTGAAATATAAGCCCCATTATCTGAGTTTTACAGATGAAGAAATGGAGGCAAAAAGAGACTCTGGGGGTGTGGGTGAAGACACTTGGAAATGGTGCCCTCATTTTACTGTCAGGGGAAAGGGTTGGGTGGGTCTATGGTGTTCTCAAGAAGAAGGGCAGTCAATGGAGAGGAAAATGGGGGTTGGGGGCAAAGGTGTTCAGCAAGAGGAGGAAGAACCCGGAGTTCTGAAGATGCAAAGGAGGCTGACGGAAAGAGAGTGGTGTATCAGTGACAGGCTGGACAGTGTATGACAGCAGGTCCCCAGTAACAGTGATTTAACCAGATGGAAGTTTCTCTCTCATGTCCATGAACTTGTGTTGGCACTGTGCGGTGGAACAGTAGTTTAATGATGTCATGAGATCCCAGGATATTGTCTTCCAGCCTTGCCTTCCTCAGGTCTTAGCCAGGCTCTCGATATCCAATATGATGCTAGGGTGTCAACATCTTTGTTGTAGGCCAGCAGCCAACAAGAAGCAGGGAGAAGGCCAGAGTGGGCTCACATCTCACCGGGCAGCCTGCCTCTAAGTGGCCTTCCTGAAGTCCCCCGGCTGCGCTTAGCCGCCCAGAGGCTGTAAGGTGGAGCCTTTCCTCTGGCTGCTTTGCTCCCCTGAATGGAAGCCGGGAGGTGGATGTGGGGTGGCAAGGTGGCTGGCCGTGCCACAGGTGGACTCTGGTGAGGGCTTAAGTGGGGAGGGGATGTTGAATGAATCAGATTTTAGAGTACACCTGAGTGATGGCCTCTTAGACTGACAGGCTCTGAACCTCCTCGTACCCTTTGCTTGACCTAGTTCCTGGGTGTGAGTATCTCTCTCTATCTTAGAAAGTTTGTGCAAAACCTTCTCACTCAACATGTTCCAGCACCATTGCTACCTCCTCTGAGAGGCCCACCAAGACTCCTGGATCAGAATCAGGCTTCCGTCCCCTGAATGGGGCATGGTACTGGCACCTCCATCGGCCTGCATTTTATTCCAGTTTGTATTTTATTTAGTCATTTGCACCTGTACCTCTTCCTTAGATTGCAGGGCAGCATTTGGCCCCCAGCAGGTGCCTGCCACAAGATGAATTCCCAGGATGTTTTAGTAAAACTTGACCGATCCAGACAACGGCATGTGGCGGAAGTGTTTTTCCTGTAACAGAGCTCCTTAAACTCGTGTCCATCAGAATCGGCAGAGGGCTTGTTACAATTCCTTCTCCCCTCAACTTCTGACTTAGCATTTGGGGAGCCCAAGGATGTGAATTTCTAACAAGTTTCCAAATGATACTGATCCTCCTGGTCCCAGGACAACCCTTCAAGAGATCGTGGTCCTTGAGAAACACCCAGATTTTTTTCTTTCCCCCAGGGGAATCTGCAATGTAAATTAGGTCTGAAATAGACTTGGGAATTAAATACAGGGAAATTAAGTGAATGGATGAACCAGTGGAGAAATATTTGGATTCAAATGTGCCTTAGCATTTTGGTCCCAGTTTTTTTCTCAAACAAATTTCCTGTATCACCTAATCTTAGATGCTGCCACTTACAAGATGCTCCATTATTTTCTATAAAGCCAAGAAATTAAAAGCGCTTTTAATTAAGCTGTGACACAGAGCTTTCTCATCCCTTTGAATCTTTTATGCTTATTGAAAGAGCCTTTTTAGACCTAATTGGATGGGTTTTATCGTATTTTACTGCTATGCCTACACATGAAGGGGAATGTGGGCAGACACGTTGGTTCAGGTAGTTCTAGAACTTCTTCACGCCGGGTCTGCCTCTGGACTCCCCTTTCTTCTCAGTGTCACTGCCATCTGTGTGTTCTATACTGTCCTGTCCTCCACACCACTGAGAGCGCCAGATTTCTTGTAAGAATTCTGCAAAGAAGGCACTTATGTCCACGTTGCAGCTCTGTGTTGCTAGCCTACTCCTGGGTCCTCTTTTGAGAATGCTGCCAACACATCTGACTGTCCGCCTGCCCCTTCCCACGACCATTTGGTGCATGGGGTTGAAAGAGTGACCCCCATCCCCCTGCAGTTGTCTCCAGGATTTTCATGGAAGCCGCTGACGCCTGTTGTGCACCTGTTCTGAGTGTGCTGGCGGCGTAGCCATGTTATCACTGCTCTGTGGTCTCCGTAATTATTAAAGGCTACTTGATTTTAGAGATGTTAGAAGGTGAAAAACAGTTTGTCCTGGAATCAGTAAAAAATTTTAAAATGCCCACCAAGGACTAGGCACATGTTTCACTGTCATGGCTTTACGTATAACACATCTCAGTTAATGTTCATGGTGGTTGTCTGAAGCCAGCATCGTGACCTCGGTTTTACAGATGAGGACCGTGCCAGCAGGTGGCATTTGTTCACTCCTCAAATTTATTGAGCTCCTAAGGTGCGTCATCATTCTAGGTGCTGGCAGTATCCCTGGGGAGATAATCAGTGAAGAAACAGGTATGGTCAGCCACCCATATCTGCAGGTTTCACATCTATGGATTCAAATGACTGTGGATCAAAAATATTCTAGGGAAACAAATTCCAGAAAGTTTAAAAAAACAAAACTTGAATTTTGCCACATGCCAGTAACTATTTACATAGTACTGGTTACTGCAAGTACTCTAGAGGTGATTTAAGGTATACAGGAGGATATGTATAGGGTATATGTAAGCACTGTGCCATCTTATATAAAGGACTTGAGCATCAATGGATTTGGATATTCACAGAGGTTCTAGAGCCAATCCCCCATGGATACCAAGACGGATGGATATAAGATTGAATCATACAAATGCTATAAGAAGAAAAGTAAGTCAGGATGTGCCAGTTATTAGGGAAGTCTTCTTGAGTAAACACTAGAGTGAAATGAGAGTACACACCATACAGATAACAAAAGGATACAGGTTCCAAGCAGAGGAATTGCAGGTGCAAAGGTCCTGTGGCAGGAATATGCTTGTCTTATTTGAGGAAGAGCAAGCCTAGACAACTTTTACCTGCAACACCAAATGCATGCGGGTTTCTTCCCACACCAGTTTTCCTGCTCTCTGGACTCCAACTGAGTATCTTACAATTCAGCTCTGTACTGGCACTAACTCCCCAGAGTTAGCTCAGACCCCACAAGTTAAGGGCTCAGTTCCACAAGACTGTTGTCACTTCAGATTCTAGGCACGTGTCCCAGGTTGTCACCTGTGCTCCGGACCAACTAGGGGTAACTTCAGAGAGTCTGCCCAGCCCCCTTCTCTGGAACTTGGGCAGGTGCTTTACTCTCTGCCCCTGGTTTACTGTGAGGGACACAACTCAGGAGCAGCCGGATGGAAGAGACGTGTGGGGTGAGGGATGGAGGGGCAGGGGTTACATATGCACCCTCACTACACCTGCTCCTCCCAGGACCTTGGTGTGTTCACCAGCCTGGAAGCTGACTTAACCCTGTCACTTAAGGAGTTTTATGGAGGTCTCACTGCACAGGCATGACTGATTTAATCATTGGCCACTGGTGCTTAGGTCAGTCTCCAACCCCCCTCCCCTCCCTGGAGGTCAGGGGTAGGGCAGAGCTGAAAGTTGCAGCCCTCTAATCATGCATTGGTCTTTCTGGTGACTGATACCCATTCTGAAGCTTCCAAGGGGTCCCCTGCCACCACTTATCTCATTAACATACACAAGACATTCATCATTCCATAATTCCAAGGGTTTTAGGAGCTGTGTGTCAGGAACTGGGGACAAAGACCAAATACATATTTATAACAGCAAGGAAGCCAGTGGGGCTGGAGCAGTGGAAACTCCAAAAAGTCTTGGTCGATGGCCCGAGCTGGGATGTAGCCGTGATTTACAGATCTTGGGGCTCCAGGTTCAGGGTTTGCCCACAGGCCACTAAGTGTGAGAAGCCACTTCAGATTACATCCTTCTCTCCTTACTGGAGTGAGTTTAATCTTAGGAAACATATGTCTTGATTAATTCAGCTCCAGTCACGAAGCACAGCAGTAAAAGGTGCTCACTGCCATCACCATTCTAGGAAGTCCCCACAGTGTCTGGTTCCTAAGCGGTGGTTAAACCAACCCAGGTAAGGATGACAGCAGGTGTGGGAAAGCAGGCAAAGAAAATGACATCGAAAGAGACATTTCAAAATAGAACATGGGACTTTCAACTCTCCTTTGAAGAACATGGTCAAGAGAGAGACTCCAGCAGTGCGCTGTGGAAGAAAGAACAGAGATCAGGGCTTTGAAGCCCAGTCTGCCAGTGATTAGCCGTGGGACTCTCCCTGTTAGTTCAGTCACAGACAAGAGAATACATGAGTTTACACAGAAAAGGACTTATGGCCATTATTAGGTGCCTTGCAGAATTCTAGGAGAAGCTAGACGGACAGGTGCTCAACTAAGCTGCGAGGAGCGGTTCTCGGAACCACCCAGAACCAGACCTCCAGGGAAACTGCGGTGAAGAAGCCACTGGGACAGCCCTTCCCAAGAGGACCACACCTTGTCTGCTGGGATCTGTCAGGGCAGGATGGGCTCCATATTTTTTCATGCTCAGGAAGTTCAGGCCTGGACTCAGGGATCTAACTACAGATGCCCCTCGCCCCCAAAACCCAAACATCTCTTACGCTTGTCAGAAGAGAGTCAAGGTAGCAAAAGAGCTGCCCTCCTTCACGGTGCTAATGCTTTTGCATCTGCTGGTGGTCTGCAGCTGCAGGGGTGTCTGCTTGGTGGGAACTCAGCTCCACAGTAGGTGTCCAAGATGTAAAGGCATTCGAAAGACAGCTGATGTGGCTTTCATGTACATAGAGGAAATGTTAAAACAATCCTATTGTAAATAGGAAAGGATAAAGGGATGTAAAGGGAAGTAAAGATCTCTGCACTTTACTCAAACTGGTAAAATATCATCCCTGTAGGCACTGATAAGTTATGCAGGTGTAATACAATATTCAAAGCAACTACTCAAAACATACAAAGAGATAGCTTGAAAAGCACCATAAGCAAATCAATGGGATTCTTTAAAAAAAAAAAAAAGTTTGATGACCCCACAGAAAGGCAGGTAAAACCACAATGAGATGTCACCACAAACCCACCAGAATGGCTGAAATGAAAAGGACTGACATCAAATGTTGGCAAGGATGCAGTGCAGCTGCAACTCTCACACTTTATTGGTGGGAGTAAAAAGTGGTTCATCGTCTTTGAAAAGAAGTCTGATAGCTTCTTACAGAAACAAACCCCTAACTTCTGACTCTTCAGTTCCAATGGGAGTCGGTGCAAAACTGCAACCAGCACAGGTGCTCATCAGTAAGAGGACAGATAAATAAATTGTGGTATAGAAATACCATGAGTGTATCACTCACTGAGCCATGCATAGAAACAGACAGCTGAAACATGCACCGACGTGGGTGGGTCACACACGTTACACTGCGAAAGAAGGCATACCCAAAGGACGATACACTCTGATTCCTAACGAATGAAGTTCTGGGACAGGAAGATCCAACTTATTAATGGAAATACATTTAAAACGTGGTTGTGTATGGGGAGTGTGGGCAGAGATTGGGTGGAAGGGGCCTGGCTAAATTGCATCATCACCTCAACTGTCCTGAATCGTCAAAACTGGTTTGGGTTATATAGGTGTGTACTTTGGTCAAAACTCACCCATGGTTGGTCTGTGCGTTTCATTTTATGTAACTCTGTTGAACCCTAGTTAATGCACTGCATACCAAGGTGGCTGGAGTATAACGTGCTAATGACTGACTTACTATTTTGAAATGAATTAGAAAAAAATGGGTTGAAAGACAGAAGGATAGGTAGGTATGACATGGCGAGTATGGTAAGATGGTAATGGTAGAAAGTGGGTGTGGGGATGTACATATTCGCCATAAGATTCTTTTACCTTTATGGTATGTTTGAAAACTTTCATAAGAAAATGCTAGGAAAAAAATCTTAAAAAAAAAACCTACAACACTATAGAATGTGTGGTTCCTTTCTCTCCGGCACCAGGTGACTGTTGGTTGTAAAGAAAGTCACTCCAGCTGCCTGGCACTGTTCTATGGGACAAGGTGATTTTTTTTCTAGACTGGATATTGAGCACAAAGGACTCAAAAACTTAGGTGACTCAAATAGCTGGGATTAGAGAGAAAGTCTGGATATAGCATTCATCCACAGAGGATGCCCAATAAGGACTTAATCTACTTTTCTTACTCTTGAATGACAACTCTGATGTCTTTGAGTCCCCATCCCTGCCTCCACCCCAGAGTCAGTGCCAGCCATGCAGAGACCACAACTAGCGATTTCAGAGAGAACATCAAGTATAAACTTTTATCGTTGGAAGGGACCAAGGGGACTACCTAATCCTGTATCTTTTTGTGTATGAATTTACCTAAGTCAATTTGGTCATGCAAAAATTAACAATAGTGGCCAAAAAATCTGAAGTGAAAGAGGGTTAGCTTTCCCACTACACCCTCACTACATGCATTAGTCAGCAGGCATCAAGTGATTCAAGCAACCTTAAAAAATATTAGTGTCTTTGCCCTCTGTCCTTTCTTATGCTCTGGCCACCACCTTGCAGACAGACCCCCAAGAGGCAAGCATGGTGATACTACAGGGATCATGGGTCTCAGCCTAGCAGTTGGCACCAGGCAAACAGAAAGGTCTTTCTAAACAGGCTGGGAACAAGACTGCTCAGGGCTCACCCCTGGGATGGGATCACTAAGGAGAGCAGTTCCGATTGCTCTAGATTTCCAGTCTGTTTAAGAAAAGGAGGAGAGAATCTTTAAAATACCTGAGCAGGTCCATATTTCTTGAAAACTTTATCTCACCAGTGAGCGCTCTTTTCTATGATTCCATGCACCATTGAACAAGCTTCTATGTCACCTAGGAAACCCCATTCCGAAATTCACTAGGCCCAGACGCGGGTCACACACAACCTACAGCATGCCTCCTGGTTGAGGCCGTCCTAGCAGAGTGCCTTTTGTTTAACTGTCTTCAAATACACATAGCATGAAATTTACCACCCTGACCGTTTTGAAGTGTCCGCTTCCATGACATTAAGTGCATTCACAGTGTTGTGTAACCGTGACCACTATTCATTTCCAGAACTGTCTCATCACCTCAAATAGAGCTCTGTATCCATTAGCCGATAACTTCTCATTTCCCTTCCCCCAGCCCCTGGTAACCTCAGTTCCACTTTATTTCCACAAATCTGCCTATTTTAAGTACCTCGCATATGTGGACTTATGATATCTGTGCCTTTGTGGGCAGCTTACTTCACGTGACAGACATCTTTAAGGCTAACCCACGTTGTAGTGTGTGTCAGAATTCCCTTCCCTGTGAAGGCTAATACTCCACTGTAAGAATGCACCGCATTTTTGTTTATCTGCTCACCTTTGGTTGACTATTTGGGCTTTTCCACCTTTGGAGGATTGTGGATAATGCTGCTGCCTCTTTTTTTTTTTTTTTTTTTAATACCCAAACTTTATAGAAAGTACCTATCTCAACAGCACATTCCAGGGGTGATGTTGACATAGCGAAAATTTTTTTTTGCAAAAAGTGAGGTAATATTTTAAATAAAATAATGTATTACAATAAGTATTAAGTTACAGACCACATACAATTGATAGAAGATCAGAATCATCTATAGACATTTTGAGGAGCTTCCCAGCCTCAACGGGACAAGAATGTGGCACTGGGGTGTCACCAGCACTGAGAACGGCCACGCGGCCTCACGCACAGTGCCTGGATGCCGACAGCCGTGTGACAAGTGTTCTGGTCAGGAAGCCACATTTTAAGCAGTTTACATCCTCACAAGAGAATTTCTCACTTCCGTGCGGGTGTTTTATGTTTATGATGTCTTTCTTTAATTTCAGGAAACTGGGTGCGGGGAGTTGGCTTCACACAGAATGCACTGGTAAGTTTTAATTATGATTTTAATTTATAATTTTAATTGTAACTTTTCCCACTAAAAAAACATGGGGAATGGGTTCCCTGTTCACTTTCTGGCACAGAGCATTTTCTTTTCAGGAATGAATTATTGAAATAACAAGGGTGAAGCTGGCCTCCGAAGGTCTATTACGGAAACGTATGTCATGCCTCACTCTGAAGGGCAGAAGGAATCTGGGTGCAGGGGGAGGAATAGGCTTGCTTTCCCCCAGAGTTCCTGGAGCTGCCTGGAGAAGAGCAGGTCCCCCCATCCCAGGCCATGGCTCTCTATGATTTCTTAGGGGTCTCCCACTGTATCTGTGTCAGAACCATCGAAGGGACTGGCCTGGGTTGGGGGCTAATTGCCTACAAGAGTCATGGCCTTTGCAAATGCTTGTTAGAATCAGCTGGGTTGGGCCAGAAGCTGCCGGGAAACTTAGGAGAGATTAATGGGGCTTGGCCAGTTCTTGAATCTGAGTGTGCACAGAGATGTGTGGACATGCCTTTTGCTTGCTGACTTGCCTCCTCCTGGCCTGTGAAGAGCCTTTGTCCAGCCTTGGGCACGCGGGCTTCTCCCCGCACAGTCGCTGTTTGCTGGTGAGAAATGAGTCCACTGGTACCACTGCGTCTGGTACTCAGCCACGCCGGTTCTCTCTGATTGATGACGTGTGCGTGGCTTGTCGTGTTAGGGTGACAACGAATCTATTTTTAATTCCCCCTGCTTCCTCCCATCTTTTAGACAAGGGTGAAGCCACTCTTCCTGACCGGCAACCTCTCCTCCTCCTTTTCCTCCCTCAGAATGTCAGTTGGATTAACATCTTGCAGTGGCAGCTGCTCCGCATCTGCTCACACCGCGTGGCGAGACTGTGCAAAGCAATTGCATGGAACCCTTGTGGGGTTTCCCTATTTATTTTCTTTTGATAATGTCCACAGCAAATTTACTCTGCTCTCCAGCCAAAGGGTGCTTCATGCAACTGCCAGGGCTGTGCAGTGAACTGGGGCCCTCCCGAGGTGAGGGCTTCTGGGTCTGTTGCCTCATTCCAAGGCAGGGTGCACAGGAGCCCCTGTTCTGTGCAGCAGCAGTGGCTTTGCTGAATGAGTCTGGGAGAGGGATGGAGGGATGGTTGTGTGGGAGGACCAGCCTGATAGGACGCCCTCCCCGTGCTGGCCTCACTGGCTAGAGGGACCTTCTAGGCCAGAGGGAGATGGTCCAAAAGCTAACCTTCAACTTCACTGCCTTTGTCGAGGTCTCAGGATCTCTCTATCCACCATCCTCCCACCTCCTTTAAAAATTTTTTAAAAAATTTTTTTATTGAAGTACAGTCAGCTTACAATGTTAATTTCTGGTATAGCATAGCTTAGTGATTCAGTTATATGTATATATTCCTTTTCATATTTTTTTCATTATAGGCCATTACAAGATGTTGAATATAGTTCCCTATGCTATCCACTAGGAGCTTGTTGTTTATCTATTTTAAATATCTTAGTTAGTATCTGCAAACTCCAAACTCCCAATTTATCCCTCCACCCTCCCCTTTCCTGCTGGTAACCGTAAGTTTGAGTTCTATGTCTGTGAGTCTGTTTCTGTTTTGTAAATAAGTTCATTTGTGTCATTTTTCTAGATTCCACATATAAATGATATCATACGGTATTTTTCTTTCTCTTTCTGACTGACTTTGCTTAGTATACAGTCTCCAAGTCCACCCATGTTGCTGCAAGTGGCATTATTTTATTCTTTTTTATGGCTGAATAGTATTCCATTGTATAAATATACCACAACTTCTTTATCCAGTCATCTGTCAATGGCCATTTAGGTTGCTTCCTTGTCTTGGCTATACCCCAGCTGCTTTTTCCTCTTCTCCATTCTCTGGTGTCTTTGCCTTCCCACTGTCTTCTGTCCCCCGTAAGGAGGCAAAGATGCTTCTCCCTCCTTTTTCTTTTTTCCATGTTCTCCTTCCCTCCTTTCTCTCCCCTGTGGTCTTTAGTCAAAGGAGTGTGGAGTGTGTTTGAATTTCACCTCCTTTTGATTGTCGGGGGTATTGACCTGAGTACCAGTGTCTTCAAGGGTTAACCTGGGGATGCAGAAACCTACGTCTGGGGTTGCTGGGATGACCGAATAACAAGAACAATCACTGAAACCAATCAAGCTCGTACGTTTATAGCACACTTCCTGGGTCTCCTTGTGCACACTCAAGCCTCAGGACCACCCCAGGGCAAGCCTATTATCCTCAGTTTAGATGAGGAAACTGAGGCCCAGAGAGATCAACCAACTTGCTGAAGGTCACATGGGTCATAGAGGACAAAGTACGTGTTTGCCCCCAGCCTGCCTGGCTTCACCCTCACACCATGACAGGACCACCTGTGGAAGCCTCTAGTGTGAGGGGAAATGAGGGACTGACATTTATT
The DNA here is from genome assembly GCF_009834535.1 of Camelus ferus. Taxonomy (NCBI): domain Eukaryota; kingdom Metazoa; phylum Chordata; class Mammalia; order Artiodactyla; family Camelidae; genus Camelus; species Camelus ferus. The sequence goes on along the minus strand of NC_045725.1, from coordinate 11,021,557 downwards.
GACCATCTGTGGGTGAAAGTTTGTTGACATGCATTGTAAAAGATACACATAAGCATTTCAAAAATTATTCATATCATTTTTCTCTCCACTCTAATTCTCTTTCCTTTTTTTCTTTCCCTTCTCTTCATACTTCGGCTTATTCCCTTCTCTTGGGGGGTTTGTGCAGCCCTCCTTCCTCTTCCTTTGGTCATTTTGACTTTTTGGACCCCCCCAGTGTATCCTCCCTTCCCTTTTTGTCTTCCTAATAAATCTCTCCTCCCAGCCCTCTGTTCCACACCTGGTTTCTGTTTCCTCCTCCTTTCTTCTGCCCCATCTGTCTCATCTCTCTCTTTTGGATCTGTCTTGGTACTTGCCAAATCAAATCCCCAGACCCTAGCAGGGTTTGAAGTCAGCCCCTGACACACAGTGGGGACATGAGCCCTGGGAGTCATGCTCACTTGGGGCCTCCCATCCCAGGACACACAGGGACGGAGGATGGAGTGCGGCTCCTTGAGCATCCATCCGGGTGCTCTTTCTCTATATGTATATTTTAATGGAGGTGCTGGGGATTGAACCCAGGACCTTGTGCATGCTGAGCCCTCACTCTACCACTGCCCCAAGGATGCATTCTGTATTTTCTCCTGTTCAAGGAAATGGGCCCCAGGCAGAGAGGGATCATGACTGCATGACTGTGGCTGAGAATTTAATCTCCCCAAAGTCAGGAAATTTCTGAGATGGAACTTCTGCACTCACACATTCGTGCGCACACACGTATGTATATTAAGGCAGTAAATTTGTCAACCTGTACAGTAACACACAGTTCTAAATATGGGCACAGTAGGAAGAGAGGTGGTTACTGCAGGAACTATAATTTTTAATTTACTGGCTTAGAGCTCTAAACAAGGACCTGGTGCTTAATGTAGTGTTTTTACATTTGGATGTGTGCTCAGGAAGGGCATAAAGCCTTGCAAAGCGAGGGCCAGTGTTAGGAAGAATCACTGAGGGTGGTTCAGGCTGGGGATGGAGGAGGGGTTGAAAAATTAAGGATGTGGATGAGGCCAGTAAGTGTGCCTGTAACAATCAGAAGGGAAGACGTAGACAATCTTGGGGGGCCAGCTCATCAGCCTGGGAGGCTTAATGACCAGCAAGTCCACTTCTGTCAACTTACTGATGAGGAGACCCAGGTCCAGAGAGGACGTGGCCGGGGAAGAAGGGGGAGCAGCCAGAGGTCAGGTTCAAAACAATGCGATGTGCCAGGGATGCGGACTCCAGAAACCTGAGCTGAAGAGGTGACGACCACTCAGGCAGTGCTTCCATGTGCCGAGCGCTGTTCTCCACCATTAAGACTCCCTCATTTCATCTTCAGCGCATCTCCATGAGGCGAGTGCTCCTCTCCTGGTCGCTGCTTTACAGACGGACATGACGTTAGAGAGGGCAGCAGGCCTAGGTTTTGTCCCCGGCATTCTGGCTCTCAAATCCATCCACTTAACTCGCTATGTTTCACTGCATTCAAATCCTACCTTGGTTCCTTACTAGCTGTGTGATCTTGGGTAAGTGACCTAACATTTCTGAGCCTTGACTTCCTCCCCAGTAAAATGAGGACAGTCATGCCTCCTGCACGTGGTTGCGGTACATCTTAGGAAAGAATGAGCTCATGGAAGTTCTCTGCAGGCATGACATTTTCTTGTTTATCATCCATCCAGAGGGAATCAGATTGAGGGCCCTTTTTGAGGACAAATAGGACAAGAATTAGTATTGGAGTATTTTTACTTTTTAAGTGAGCAGCAGCCAGGTTGGCATCAGGCCTACCTGGCAAACAGGTCTTCTTCCTCCCTGCCATCTCCTCTGTCGTGTCTGGGGGAGAGGCCATCGGCCCCACGGGCTCCCCCACCTCCCATCCTGACACATTGTCCCAGCACAAGCTGTCACTGCGACAGAACGCCACCTCCCTGGGGTTTCGGGCTGCTGCGGCTTCTGTGTGGCTCTTACACGGAACAGACTGTGACGCCTCCTCCCATGTGCACTCCCTCTGCCCCTGTTTGCTGTGCACCTGCTGTGTGGCTCTCGGCTCTGGGGGACATTCATGACTAAGATAGTGTTTCTGCTCATAAGACTCATTTTCCAGTAAGGGCAATGGATAAGAAATTCTGTCCACTGGCAATGAATATTATAAAAAATCACCCTGGTAAAGAGATGGAAGCTGAGGAGCAGAGTGGAGAGACGGCTGTTAGATCAGGGAGGACTTCTTGGAAGAGGCTGTCTTGGAGCAGAGGCCTGAGTGGAGACAGGGGTAGGAACCAAGCAAAGATCTGAGGGAAGAATGTCCCAGATGGAGGGAAACACAAGCGTAGCCATTCTGAGACCGCGCGAGACTGACGTGCTCATGGGACAGCCAGGAGGAGGAGGTGCGAACACAGGGTTAGGCCGATGCCAATGGTGTGAGGCTCGCAGATGCTAGTAAGGAGATAGGTTCTGATTCCAAGGGCGGAAGGAAGGCATGGATATAAGGTTTCCAGATGAAATACAGGGTGGTCAGTTAAATCATTTGCAGATAAACCACAAATAAATATGTGGTTTGGACACACCTGGGCATTCTGTATTTTTATTTGCTAAATCCTGGCAGCTCTCCGTCAGAGGGCTCAGAGCGGGGCCTGCTGTGCAGGGCGAGTGTTGGCTGGAGGGGATTTTGCAGTCAGGGGACCAGGAAGGAACGAGGCTGTCCTCTCCCAAGACTGCGCTGGGACTGGTCTGGGCCATGGCGGTCCCAGGTGGAGGTGCTAAGAAGTATTTGGGTTCGGGATATATTGTGACGCCTATGGGACTTGGTAATGGATTGGATATGCCAGGAAAAGGGGGTCAGGCGCGCCTGACTGGTCCTAGTTCATGAGAGGGAACATTGAGTCTCAGGGCCTGGGCAGCTGTAGGCCAACTTGCCTGCTGTATCCCTGAGCTGATGGGTGAAAGATTCAGGGTCCCACAGAACAGAGGCCATTCGCCATGGTTTGCTGTGTCTGTTCGTGCACGTGGTAAATGTGTATGCGTCCTGTCAGGACAGATGGCTCAGGATACTGTCATGGATGAATGCAGCATCTTTTGAGCACCTGTCCTGTTGCAGACTCTCCGCTAATTGCCCTCCATGCCTGTCTCCTCCTGTTGGGGTCTCGTACAACCAGGTGGCGTCGTGCTGGGATCATCCGCATTTTACAGCCTGAGGAGCTGGGTATTTGCTTTATAGGTGTCGGGTCTGTTTCTTTGTTCTCTACAGGGTTGTGGGCTGTGAGGACCAGACCCTGGGTTGTCGCTTTGATGAGGGCCATCTTCCAAAGCTGTCCTCACATCCAGGCCAGACTTAGAACCCGGTTCTGATTCCACAAGCTTCTCGAACAGAGTTCTCAGTCTCTAGTGGGAATAGAAGCCACCTAGGGGGATTGTGGGGGGAAAAAAGCACACATTCCTGAGACCCTCACCTGGGATTCTGGTTCAATCAGACCTGGGTTGTGGCTGAGAGACACGCATTTGGACAAACCACACGGTGGATTCTGATGCCACTGTTTCTGTGTAATGCCAGACATAGAAAACCCCCGTTCCCCCAGATGTCCCAGTGGGAGCACACTTGGATTCCATCATTTGGGTATTAGGGATGCAGTTTTGAATGAAGTTAGATGGCGTTTGTTACTTGTATTCAGATTTTCAGGAATTTCTGCATGACTTAATAGATGCTTCCGGGAGGCTCTGCCGTCAGCATTTCAGGCAGAAGCGCTTTGGGTTTCTTTTGCATATCGATGTCTCATGTTTGCGCAGCACCCCCAACTTCCAGGGGTTTCCAGGTCCCCATCATGCTGCCTTCACCCTTCTTCTTGTCTCTGGGACCTGTGCCAGCTACCCCCCAATGCTCTCCTGAGCCAGATGTCCTCTCCCTCCCTCCCTCCCTGTGCACACAGCTTAAGGAGGGATTGTGGTTGGTTCTGTTTTTCCATTGCGTGCTCACTCCAAGGGGAACCTCTGCTGTTAGGGGTTTGGGGAAGTACGGTGGTTCCATCCCAGGTGCCTGGAAGTGGAGACTTGAAATGATGGCACGAGGGGCACCTCAGCAGAGGTCAGACCGCACCTTAAGGAAGCTAAGGGAAAAGCGCAGAGCCTTGACTGGTAAAGCAGGAGGGGAGGGGAAAAGGGGACGGGGCTGTGGGAAGGCCAACGGGATGGAAAGTCGTAGTGTGTGCAGTGGTCACACGGAGGAGTGGGGATGTTGTGTGATGGGTCCTCTGCTTCTTGGCTACACTTTAGCTGGCTTGGCTATGTTTTTTGTCATCCCCGGGCACACTGATGAGAAATCTGTCATCACACCCACAGTGACCCCCAGTGATCTAGGTCCTGAAATTCCACAGACCCTCGTGTGGTTCTGTGTGGCCATAACTGTCCCTACATGAGCCACCCCCTTACGAATAGGCTACTTCGGAAGGCGGTGAAACACGAGGTTAGTCCTCCAAGGAAAGGTTCTCAAGGGGTCCTCGCTGGGGTTTTCTCCTGCATCGGTCTTGCTTCTTGAGGGTAAGTTATGCCCTGCGGGTGCCAGGGATGTAAGGCTGTAAAGCACGTGGACAGCCCGGGGCCAGTTTGCCTGCTCTCTTCGGCCTCCGTCATTGTGTCATGTTTCTCTTACACCTCCTGTAATTCTGTTGTCAATGTGTCGGTGGTGGGGAGCTTGGGGAGAGAAACGAAGCAGACACGGGAGAGAAGGGATTCCGCAGAGGGGCACACGATACTCCTTCTGTAGACTCATTCTGTATTCCCTGTGGGAGCCGCCCGTGACGGTTTCTGATGCTGCAGACTTCAAGGCAAGCGCTTCGGTTCTAAATCTTGCTTTATGTCTTGTTAAAGAGCTTCTCACTATCCAAGTGTTATGTGAGTATCTTGGAATGGTTTACCCACAGCACTTCCCCACCCCCCTGGCATCCGTGCCGAGGGCAGCCTTCAGGTCAGAGCAGTCTTGGTGCTGTTATGACCGTCACTGCCACTGTGAGGAATGTGGAGACGGCTGCCCTGTCCTAGACTCTGTTGGGGCTTCCCCCACAGGGAAACATCGGTTCTGTTCTAGAATTTCTGGACCCGTGCCTGGGCTTTTCACCAAGGGCTGCAGAGAGGGTCCCCGCTGTCCCGGTGGTGCACAGTCAGCCTGCTGGGGAGAGGCAGGCCTGGTGGATGGCTCACGTACCATCCCCGCCATTGAAGAGCTGTGGGGCTTTTGGGTGCCATGCCATTCTGTTCCTCAGTTTCCTCTCCTCCAAAAGTGCAGGTAGTAACCGCAGGTGTCTCATGGCATAAGGATAGTCAAGAATGCAAAGTGCCTAGCATACTACTTGTTCCATGGGAGGTTAGAATACGTTACCCAGTATAATTCCATCTCTATTGTTCCTCTTACGTGGTGAGCTGGAGCCAGAAAAGCTGGGGTGAATGGCCTGATCTACTTCTGCTGCCATTGTCACCCTGGGCCAAGGATTGGCCTCCTGAGTCCCAGCGAAAGCAAGCCACGCGTCTCTGGTGCTCCCCTGGGTTCAGGCAGCATGGAGGCGAGCACACAGTGGAGGGACTGACCCACTGCCGGTGATGCACTCATAGGTACGTTTCCCTGAGCCCCTGCTCGGTGCCAGGCTGTGCGTTAGTTAGTGTGGATCCAGCGATGCAAAGGTGGATGGGCTCTGGTTCCTAGCAGCCTTCTGTTCCCTGAGAACACAGATGTGACCAGAGAGGGTTTCACATGAAGAGAAAGTTGCTGAAATGGAAGACGGCAGCGCTAACTTCTGCCTGCAGGAGTCAGAGGTCTTCCGTGCATGGGTGTTAGGGGGTTGAGAGTTGTGTAAGGACTTCCCACTTGGGGGAAATGGTAGAGCCTGGTCACAGGGACTAGCACGGGGCGCTTTGGGGGAAGGATGCAGTGGAGGAGGGGGAGGGGAGGGGGCGCAGCCAGACCGCAGGCCACTTGCTCTGTGTGATCTCTGGGGGCTAAGTGTCTTCCGCTTTAACATCTCACCACCCCTTTCGCAAGCCACACAATTTCCCACAATTTTCACAGATGTGTGTAATTTTCACTATAATATTACTTACACGTGCAGCCTCTGTGAAGAGATAGCTCAAACTAATAGTCCAATACATAGATTTAGATAATATTTCTAACAGAACTGCTAACGTTCAAATTGTCAGCATGATTTTGCTATGCTGGGTGATGCTGTGTGATGCCCCCAGCAGGAATCCTGGGTGGACCACTGGGCACAGACTCTGGAATGCCCGGGTGTCACATGATGTCTTGTTGTCCCTGGTGACTGTCCTCTTTCCAGAGAGCCCCAAAGCGCTGTGCATTCTTGGCCTTTGTGTGGTGTAACTGCATCAGCTGTGTATCCAGGCTTTCTTCATTCCCGTCTCATTAGCCCAGGGGAGTTGAGTCGTGGGTAACAGCCTGGGACTGGCATGCCTGTAACCACAGGTACAGAAGTGGGCAGTGACGTGGGGCTCCACTCTAAGGTGGCTGTCCTCGTGATCTCAAGTGTGCTTTGATAAAGTTTTGAAAAATTATTCACGAGGTGTCGGGGGATAGCTTGGTGGTAGAGTGAGTGCTCAGTATGCATGAGGTCCTGGGTTCATTCTCCAGTACTTCCATTAAATAAAGAAACAAACAAAGAAACCTAATTACTCTCCATCCACCCCCCCCAAATAAAACAAAATAGTTGGACAAAAAATTTTTTTTAAATTATTCTCAAAGTGATAATTCCAGATTAGCCAACAGTTCTAGTGAACACATGGAGCCCCACCCACCATTACATTTGAGAAATAGAAATGCCGAAGGGATTGTGTGGTGGGAATCTAGCTGATAGACACACTCTAACGTAGCGTGAAGGGATATTAATTTTTTACTGTCATACATGTGGTGGTCGTTACTAATATTGTGGGAAAGGCTTATGGTAGCCAGTGCCTAAGTGTTGCCTCCAGGCCCCGCTCTGAAAGCTTTCTGTGCGGTGCCTGATTTCATGCTCACCACACTCCTTTGACGCTGGTGCTAGTAGTCTTCCTGTGTAACAGGGAAACCATGAAGCACAGTTTAGTTTAAGTCAAGGTCCTAAGGACACAAGGCTAAGAAACAGCAGATCTGGGATGTGACCCTGGGCAGTCTGGCCCTAGACCCCTTGCTCCTGAAAACTACAGATATGAATTAACTTTCCAACCCCTCTTTCAATAGCTACCTACTCAAGTAACTAATGGCCCACTTCCATTATTCTCTGTATGTGTCTAGGGGTTGACGACCTGTTTAAAGTTCAATATTCAGAGCAATGCTGCTACCACTCTTTGACAGTTTCACATATAAGTCTACCTTAAAGATGTACAAGTACAAATTATGCAATTTGATATTTTTAAGTGCTTTTCCAGCAATATAGACAATGAAGTGTGTTGGAACTGCAGGTATATTACATTAAATTGAGTGCAATTAAAACACTGTAATATTTTTTAATTAATAAGGAAAAAATGGAAAAAAAACAAGAAATCTGAAGCTGTCTTTGCAGCCGTCTCCAGCTGGTAACTGGGCTGGTGGCTGCAGAGGGCGTTAAGAACGTTGCCGCTCTGGGTTTCAAGTGTGAGGACAGTCACAGTGAGCAGGAAGAGCACTTTGATTTTGCTTCTGTGTAACAGGCAGGCAACTTTTCCAACGACATCATCTTTTCAGGATTGTTTTGAAAGCAGATGACAAGAGAGTACTCTGAGAAGACATCTGAGTTGAAATAATGAGTTGCCTTCTGGGTGGTATCTCTATGAGCCATCTGAAAGTCTGGGTTCTCTTCGTGAGATGCTAGAAGAATCCACGTCTTTCACACTGATGGGTGGCCTTCGCCCTTTGCAAAAGGCACGAGTCTGTTCATTGGGACCCAGGAGGAGGGCACAGCTGTTCAGACTGCTTTTCATGTTGCTCCCAGAGGCTTGATGGATGGGGGGGAGAGCTACTCTCGGCTGATAGTTACTGTAAAATCCGATTGGTACTTTTTTTTCTGAAGTCCTTTTTGGGGGGGGGAATTAGGTTTGTCTGTTTATTTATGTATTTACTTATGTATTTTTAATGGAGGCGCTGTGGACTGAACCCGGGACCTTGTGTGTGCTGTGCATGTGCTCTTCCACGGAGCTGTACCTGCCCCCATTACGTGTTTGTTGATCAAAGAGCTCCTTTGGCCTCCCCCTCAGTCCTGGAGTTAGAAAGGTCCAGGCAAGACACGACTGACTGGTTTTGTTATAAACATGCCTGTACCTGTGAGTTCGCCTGAGCCTTTCCCCCGGCGTGGCCATCTCACTCCCCTGTCTCCTCACTCCCGGTGCTCGCTGCCCTTTCTCAGTGTTCAGAGACTCCACAGAAATCCCATTTTTTGAAACAGGATGCATGGCCTGGAGCACGTGGTTTTCAGTGGCCCAACTGGGGACTGTGAATAGCTTCAGCCTGGAGAGTAACTTCCTCAGTTTGGAGTCCCTAATAGAGTGCCACAAACCGGGTGGCTTAAACAAAAGAAATTCATTGTCTTAACACTCCAGGAGGCCAGAAGTCCAAAGTCAAGATGTTGAGATGTTGGCGGGGCCATGCTTCCTCTGAAGGGGCCAGGGAGGATCTGTCCCTGCCTCTCTCCCAGCCCCTGCTAGTTCTCTGGCTTGTGGCAACATAACTCCAGTCTTTCCATGGCCTTCTCTTGTGTGCATGTCTTTTTCAAATTTCCCATTTTCTAAGGACGCCAGTCTTGGTGTATTAGGGGCTCACTCTGCTGGAGTATGATGTCATCTTCACCGGTTACATTTGCAGCTGCCCTGTTTCCAAATACGGTCACCTTCTGAGGTACGGGGGGTTAGGGCATCAACATACAAATGTAGGGGAAACATAATTCAACCCATAACAGCCTGTAGCCAGCGAGCCACTGGCACAGAGAGAGATATCTACATTCCTTGTTCATTCAGTGAAGATGTGGGTGACTTACATGTGCCAGGCACTGTTCTAGACATCGGAGATGACCAGGGAGCAAAGCCAACTCCATGATCTCAGAAAGCTCTATCTTAATGGAAGAGATGGATACTAAATTAAAAAAATATGTCATGAAGTGGTGGGATGTGCTATGAAGACGAATGGGAAGCAGGTAACCCGTGGGAGGTGGCATAGGAGGCTGTTTGAGATAGAGTGGTCAAGGCAGGTGTCTCAGACCTGGTGGCATTTGGGCCCAAACTTTATTGAGTCAGGCGTGAGCTGCAGGGAGATCTGGAGAAGGGGTGTTCAGACAGAGATGAACGCCCCGTTGCGCGTGTGTTAAGCAGCTCATGTCTGTAAAATCACTTCGAGAAGGCATTTGGGGAGGGAGGTGATTCTTCAAAATGCTCTGGGAGCGTCTGGGAGCGAATGCTGGTGCACAAGAGATGGGAGAGCGCGTTAGGGTAAACGTTTAGTAGAACTGCCGGAACCTTCTGTCACACTTTCTGAACGTTGGCCTGGAAAAACATTTTAGAGTTCTCAGGGCATTCTACCCCTGTTTGAATCTTGGACTCATAGGGTTTCAGAGAAACTCCACATCCGTGCAGACCTTCCTCCCACCTGGTGCAGAAATCAGCTTCCTCTTCTGATGTCTGCAGTGGGGCTCTGCCTTCAGCCCTCTCCTGAGCCACCTCTTGGATGTGTAACCCAGCTGCTCTGTTTAAGACAGCCCCCTGGACCAGAAGCTCCAAATCTAGCATGCTAGCCTGCGGAGATCGTTACTCTTCTGATGCTTCTCCTGGCCCAAAGTGCCTGTGTCCCTAAACCAGTGGTTTTCAAGGCTGAGTCAATGACAGAGTCATCCAGAGGACTCTACAGATGGGCGGTTCCCAGATCCCAACCCGTATGTGCTGAATTGGACTTTTGTGGGTAGGGGGCTGGTGGATATGTCTTTATAAAGCTCTGAAAATATTTCTGCTGTTAAGACTCACTGCCTAAAGCATTGAGATTTCCCCCAGTGGTCAGCTCCTCTACTAGGAGGACATCAAGAAACGAGACTAGATGGGGATGTCCCCTCTACTCCCACCGTGACGTCTTGGCCACCATGATGCCAGGCCATCTTCGGTGCACCTCTTCCTCCCAGTAACCATGAAGGGCTCTGTTCCTCATGTGCCCTGCTCGGGTTTGTAGGGGAGACGCCACCTCATAGACCACACTCGCTCCTCAGGTCTCAGCACACCATTAAGAAACGCAGAGAGGTGTGGGTCGGCTTGGAGAAGCAGAAGAAGAGAGGAAGCTCGTGCTAAAAGCAGAACTTGTGCTGAGATTTATCTTCCCATTTCCTAAGGACCATTTGGACAGAGAAACCAGAGAAAATAATGAGGCTTCCTGGTCTAGCATCTCCATACTGAAACCCTGTATGAAGTGACGAATTCCCGGCTGTGCCAGCTCCCCCCGCTCCCCACCCCACATGTCTTGTGTTCTCGTTCAGGTGACTATTTGTACAGGTGACTATTATACTATTTATTTATTGTCAGTTTGGACACTTTGCTGCACCCATTCACAGCCTATGTTGGAATTTACTATCAGCTTCTTTGGGTCAAACGGGTGCCCTTGCCCTTGCTTTCGTTCCTGTTCCCCCGGAGTCTGCCCTTTATGGGGTTAAAAGGCAGCTTTCTGCAACTGTTGAATAGTATCCCTTCACATAAGATAAGAACAGCCCTCCCCACAGTTGTATTTTTATGGTTTTGCATATTGGAGTTTTTGATCCGTATGATTATTTTGATTGCTCTCATTTGGTCCCTTGCCAAGTCCTCCAGATTCCTCCCGAACTGAATAAACACATCCCACTCCTTTTAAGTAATTTTCTGATTCCAGCTTGGCTTTGTGCTCCTGCAGTCTGTGTGCTCTTTCTCTTGGATGGTAGACTCAACCATCCATCCTTTCTTTCTGATGGTCAGTGTGTTTGCAGTGAATACCAGTGTCTCAGAGAATTGGCTCTCACCCGTGGCTCCGGCCGGTGTTTGTCAAGGTGTTGGGAATCACAGCCTGGCTCCATCCTTGCCCTTGGCTGATGGGACTAAGAATGTGTCTTTGACTGACACCTGGCTAATCCCTGTGCTTGGCTGTGACCAGGGGGTGCTCCATCCCAAGACCTGGAGCAGAGACACGAGGCATAAGCAGTGGGTCTGGAGCAGAAAGAGAGGATGGCATCAGGGCAGTGGTGCCATGCTGGCAGGTGTACCTGTTCATGTGTTAGCTGGGGATGTGAAGGTGGGCACCTGAGAGCCAGCAGAGGACATCAGCTGGTAGAGCAGGGAGACTGTGGCAGACCCTTGAGGAAAACACAGATGAGAGAATGAGGGAAGGAGGGTCAGTGAGAAAGGGAGGGAGGGAGGAAGGGATGGTGGGAAGGAGGCAGGGAGGTGGGGATGGAGATGGACGTAGAAAGACAGCTACCTTGACTTCCAGTGGGTTCCCAGTTCCTACAAGACTCGGGGCGCTTTGTTCCTGTGCAGTTTCCGTGTGTATGGTAAATGGTCCTTTCTCCAGGCGGGCCAGTGTAAGTGAGTTTCTGTTCCTTGCCCCCTGACAGATTGCAGACAGAATCCCCTTGCATCTTGAGGACCGTTTCCTCCTGGCGTGGTGAAAAGCACCTGATTGCTAAAAGCCCCGCATGCCTGGCTTCTGCTCCCGGCCCCGCCCTTTCCAAGCTTTGCAGATTGTCTAAGGTCTCTGAGCCACAGATCCTTCTTCTGTAAAATGGGGGCAAATAATGGTTGCCTCACAGAGTAGGCTTTTATGAAAATTATATAAAACTTTGGGAAACATTTTAATTTCCCTTCTAGTATAATATCCAAGCTCCGTATTATCACTTTGAAGAATGTAAGACTTGTTTTTTTTATTATTTTTACTGAGGTGTAGTTTCTATACAATGTTACATACATTCCAGGTGTACAATAGAGTGATTGACAATATTTAAAGGTTATACTCCATTTATAGTTGTTATAAAATATTGGCCATATTCCTCGGGTTGTACAGTATGTTCTTGTAGCTTATTTTATACCTAATGGTTTGTACCTCTCAGTCCCCTACCCCTATGTTGCCCCTTCCCCCTTCCCTCTCCCCGCTGGTAACCACTAGTTTTCTGTATCTCTGAGTCTGGAGATTTGTTCTTGACCTTCAAGGACAGGGCTTGGTAAATTATGGCCAGGAGGTCAAATCATGCTTGCTGTATGTTTCTGTAAATAAAGTTTTCTTAGAAAACAATTTATATGCTGTCTGCCGCTACTTTTGAGCTACAAATGGCACAGCTGAGTGATAGCAACAGGAACCATGTGGCCCAGAAAGCCTAAAATATTTATTATCTGGACCTTTATAGGAAAAGTTTTCCAACCCCTATTCAAGGATCTCAGATTCTTGATGGGAATTAATGAAATATCCTTCTACTCTTCTTGCTGTATTGTAGACTTTGCTTTTTAATTTTATTGTCTAATTCTGTTGGTCTTTGATCATGTGTTTTGGCTTTTCAGTTACTTGTCTATACATTTTAATTCTCACTTCTTTCACTGCTTTTATAAACCATTTTTAGCTAGCTGGTTTTTTTGCCTTCCTTTGACTGTGTAACTGTATGATGGGTAGGTTGAGCCCACTGGACACACTGTCACATGCAGAGAACTGCATGTGGCCAGTGACATCGCTCAGAGGATTCTCCCACCTGTAACTTAATGGCTCATGTTCCTCTGGTCTCATCTCCAGGATCTGGCTTCTTTGGGGGAACCTCAGAGCAATGACCCGAGTCTCCCAGCAGGTAGACTGAGCATGGGATCCACATGAGCCACTTTTTGATGTTTTGTATTAACAAAACAAAACCTTTGTTACCAAAATAACACCTACAACTTAGGCTGCTGATGTCTGCAATGCATAAAAACAGAACTGTCTTTTGGAATAAGAATTTAAATAGGTATTAAAAAAAAACCCCTATAAACTCCAGGCTTCACGAGAGACATAACTTGGTGAAAGTATCATGGATGTTGGAGACAGATCTTTGTCCAAACCTCAGGCTCTGTCACTTGGCAGCTGAGTGACCTTGGCCCAATTGCTTTAACTTGTCTTAGCTTCAGTGTACTGTCCTCTAGACAGAGAGAGTACCTACTTCAGAAATGTGTTGGGAGGATTAATTGAGATAATGCGTGTAAGAAATTAGGGAAACATGCGTTGTTTCAGCGTCCCAAACGTATCAAACGCTGCTTGAAGTTAAGCAGGTCAGAGTTCACCATAGAGCTCCTTCTCTTTGTATCCAACAGTTGTTTTAGGGATTAAAAGAATAACCGAGTGTGAGGCTTGGCAGTGATACGAAGTGAAGACAGGAGACGTTAACAGCCTGCCATGGGAGGGGTAGAGGCAGGACTTAAATTCACTGTAGTTTGACTACTTTTAGAACATGAGGCACACATAAATAAATGCTAGATGATGATAAATTTGATTTGTAAATCATTCTACACTTGACATTGTTTTTACTTGGGTTCAGTGAATTAGGTGAAGTTGCCAGTCATCCTACCAAAACTGCATAATGGTTTTCATCAGAATGGTTCTGGTTCTCACCAGACCTCCATCCCCATTCCTCAGCTGGACTCAGTCAACCATGTGGCATCCACATGATGGGTGGGAAATGCAGCCATTCTGAGAACTGGGGGAAAGTTCAATAAAATGTAGGTGGCATTGGATTTTGTGCAATGGAGAACTTTAAAATTCCTTGGTGTCCCCCCAAAGGCCTCAGTATTAAGGCCGAGTTAATTCATGTGCTTATGCGGCCCTCTGGGATTTGACCCATCTGCCTTTCTGTTATCTTCTTTCAACCGGTCCTCACCTTGCCCTCAGTGTCCTAGTCGTATGAAAGGACTTTATGTCTGCTGTAAGTATTGTGCCTCTGGTCTCTGAACCACAGCTTCTCACACTTTCTCATTTCTTGAGGCCCTCGGTGTCTTGGCAACTTTTTACTCTGCCCACAGGCCAAATGAAAGACCTCACTATTTCACGTATTAAGTGTTTATGTCCTAACAGCTTTGTTACTGTTTGAAGAAAGAACACACAGAAACTGAAGGGAAACATGTTTTTATTTCCCTCTTAAATAACCACAGCTGTTTACTTATGGGATGTTTACCTGCTGGGCTGCACAGTTTCTCAAGCCTTGGGATCAGACAGGATGCCCGTTACACCTGGATGATCACGCTGTTGCTGCTTTTTGTCATAGAAAATTCTGAAAACCCAGCTTTGCAAAAAAATACAGGAGGCATTGGGCTGGTCATGGTGATGGTGCCCAGCAGATACTGAGAACGGCTGGGCTTCTCTGGAACTTTTTAAATGGTGGTGCCCCCATGGGTTTACTGGGGCACCTGGGCGCACAGTTTGGGAGCCATGGCTCTGAGCCTCTGCATATGCTGTTTTCTCTGCTTAAACACTTCTTCTCTCAATCCAGCTACTCGGTGCTCATTCTTCGGCTCTCAGCATGGATATGATGACTCCTTGAAGGTTCCCTGAGCCGTAAGACTGAGCTAGGAGGTGCATCTGCCTGCTTCCCTTGCACACACTGTCCTGGAGTCTACTGCTTTATCTCTTCACACTGTCACTGGTCTTTCCTTCTCTTTCCTCCCAATGGGCTTTAAGTTCCTCATGGGAAATAGGCTGTATAGTATATATGGAGATGTGTGTGTGTATATATATATATATACATGGCCTGCTATAGTATCAAAGATGCTTGATAAATGTGCAAATGGGATGAATGAGTGAAACACCTATCGGATCTGGTTCAGAAGCAGCTTGTAGAGTGGAAGAAATCAAATAACAGTTCCAGACATGTTGACAAGTACAGGGCTCTTTTCATTTGTATAAGGATGTCTTAAAAAAAAACACAATCTTAAGGACTCACTGGGTCTCTTGCTCCCCATGCTCTCTGGCCCCTACTGCAGGCCTCCCTGGGTACAAGCACAGAGGCTGCCAGAATTAGAATACAAATAACAGTGGAGGTCATTTGGATTCTTTTGCATTTAGTCATGTTGTGAGACACTGACCCATATACGCATCTCTTTGGCTCAACAGTTGTAGCTATAACTTGCTTCCAATGTGTTTGTTCCTGTCCTCTTTAAAGGGAAATACATTAAGTTGACTGATGGCTCAGACTCCCAGCATCCTGTAGCATGATGGGAAATACAGTCGGGCTGCAGTCGTTTAATCTCGAGGGGGTGGAGATTTAGGGCCTGGGGCACCGCTTCTATCGGAGGAAGCAGAACTTGTGTTTTACACCAGAGCAGGTGGGAAAGGTCACTCTCGTCCTCACCTAGCAAATGGTGGTCATTCAGGAGCCTGCACACTGTCCTGGAAGGAACAGAACATCAGGAACCTTATGATGACATGATGAATGTCCCCTACAGGCTAAAATCACTCAGATGGGTTTTCAGAGCTCCATGGACATTGTTTTTCTTGCGTCTTGCCTAATCGTTATGAGGATGATAATGCTATCACGTGCACAGATGCCTGTTTTTACTAGTAAATTAAGTAACATGGTGCATGAATGTTGGCTGATAATAGTAATAGTAATACTAAGTCCTGTGTATCTTCACTTGGAAAAATATCATGTCCTAGTCCCGTAAGATTTCCTGCTCCATCATAAGTCAGGAGACAGGGTGTTGGGGCAAGGAATAGCGACTTTATTCAGAAAGCCGGCAGACCGAGCAGATGGGAGACTAATGTCCTGGAGAAGCATCTTCTCCAGGTCAGGATTCGGGCTCCTTTTATACTAAAAAGGAGAGGGGTTCCCACACTTGTTGGTTGTTGCAAACTTCTTGCTGCAGGAATTCTTTGTTCTTGCAGCTGTCCAGGTAGGTCTTGCCGTGGTGCCCCCATAGAACCTCTAACAAAACAAGTGTTATTTTGTGTTCTGTAACTTGTTATCTTTATGCTAATGGAAAAGTGTAAATATCCCTAAAGGTCAGAGCTTTGAGAACAGGCTCCCTTGTCTATTTCAGGCTAAAGGCAACATTGTTTTACAAAAGGTGCAGAGCTGGCAAGACTGAGCCTAGAAAACAGGGCACTGGGTTAAAGCCAAAGGAATAGATCTAATATGGAGTGAGATTTGTTCTTTTCTATTTACTTGCAACCTCCAAGTTTTGTTGTTGTTGTTGTTTTGTTTTTGGCTTGCACGTGTCCTACTTTTAGCACTGCCTGTGCTGGAAGAAATGCTAGTGACCTTTTTGTGTCAGAAGTCAGTGTATAAATTGAGTCGCAACCAATGAGGTACACTTTGTTTCAATCCTGGTGTCCCAAGACTTTTTATAAGAACCTATTTTTTATCTACAAATGGGATCTGGAGAAAGAGTTTGAAATGTAATTAACTGGACTTATGTTAATTTATATATAAACATATTATCTGAAAAAGACATGAAAATATCTGCATATAATTCATTTTACATGAAGATGTAAACAATAAATGTATCTTTTAAATAAATTGCAACTACACTTTTACCTATTATTCATTCCTGTTTATAATATGAATTTTATAAGGTTATTAATATATTACCCTTTTTGATAATGGAATCCAAGTCAAGAAGCAAACTAATTACTGTATTATGTGTCTTTATGGGTATTTATGTGTCTTTGCTCTTAAGGACTTGTTATAAGCAATTGGGCACAAAATTTAAATTCTGATTTTTATTAATACCATGAGGATATCTGACTCTATCACGACACTCCTAATCACTTCAGTTTCCTATAGTTTACATGAGTCTCCTTAGGTTCTTTTATGACCTTAATGGTATTTATTTTCCTTCACTCTGATGTTACTGTTTATATTCCCTCAGAAAACTTACTCCCACCTATTAACTTACTATACAGTGTAATTTGCATATAATAATAGCTAACATCTGCTGACAGCTAAGTGCTTCATGGGAACTAACTCTACCCATCTCTCCATTGGCCCCTTTTCCCTTCTGCTCACCCCTGTCTCCTTCTCCCTCTTTTTCTCATGAGTGACATTCACATGGATAATTTACTTTCTTTCTAAAACTAATGAAGTTTATTCCTTGTTGTACTGTTAACTTTGAGTCTTTGTATGAGTGGTATTGCTGCTAGTCAAGAATACAGTTTAATTTACTCAGCCTAAGGGAAAGCGATGCTTTGCCATGTAGAACTTTTCAGAATTTTACTATTAGATATTTGTGAAGATTTAAACTTTAACTGTGAGTTATGGGGATTGATTAGGATATTTACTTCCTAGAATTCCTGTTGGACTCTGTAAGAGATGAGGAACAGAGTGTTATGTTCTTACCTTTCTTAAAAATCTCATATAGGTACGACAGTAAGAAATTGTAGCAATTTGAAATGGAAAACATGAAACCCAATGTGGAAATGTAGCTGCATCTATTCCAGACATTTCAGTAAATTACTTTGTTTTTCTTGATAGATTTCTTATTGATATTTTTAGAGATTGTAAGTTTTCATCCCTTACTATTAAGAAATCCCAACTTTCCAAGTAGATAAATGCACTGCAATGATGGAAAATCATATTAAAAGAAGACACATAATTACACAGAATTTCTGAATAATAGTCAAATTGAATATAATGGACTACACTCATTTCAAATTAGAATTAATTATAACAATTGACAATTATTATAGTTTCAATAATGGCTGTTGAATCTCTTGTGAATAACATCAGTTGGAACTTCTAGTCTCTTGCAACTAAAATAAAATCTGGAAACTGTTAAACAACTCAGTACTATTCAGTACTACTCTTCATAGTACCTTTTTCTGAAACCACAGAAACTTTTATTTTATTAGTGTTTCATTTTCAGGTTTAGGGGAAAGAATTATTGTATCTCCGACATAAAACTTGAGTAACAGCAATTAAATTGGCCCTCTGGCTAGCTGTGGGCCATCCAAAATAAAGTTAGTTGAGGCTTTCCTATATTAATTTTGCTCTCTACATTAATTCTATAAACTGTTTTCCTTGTGCTGTACAACATGATGTGGGAGAATAAGAATAGACAAAGGGTGTGAAACAGGTGACTGGTGTGGAATATGTGGGACTAACAGATTGTGATGAAACTCATAGAAGGAAATTCTTGAATTGCATTTGAAATTTTAATCTTTGTTTCATCTCACAAAAAGTAACAATAAAAAATTCTGAAAATAGTATTTCTTCTCTCATGAATCCAAGTAAAAATTATACAGAGTTAAGAATGAACACATTTAAGTATTAAACAAATTTATTTTCACAATTCGTTTACATCTTCCCCATCAAAGGGACTTCTTTATAGGTCTAATTCTTAGCATTGGATACTGTAGGCTCCCATTACGTTGGTCATTGTAGATGTAGATATTTACCTGAAAATATAACCTTGATTGCAAAACCATGTTGTTAGCTTGTTAACTTTTCATTCATTATCTCAACTTTTAACACACTGTGTTTAAACTGCAGGAGACAGGTTTATGGATTGAGGTGCACAGTGAGCGAGTGAGAGAGATGCATTCTCAAGCCAAGGTCCAATTTTTATGCAAATACTCTGTGAAATAAAAATCTAATTTTCAGACTTTTTTTTTTTCTTTTTTTCTTCTTTTTGTTAAGCAGCACCATGCTTTTCCTGGAGCATAAAATACATTTTATGACTTGAGGTAGTGAAGAGTTCCATTTTCTAAATAGAATAATATCCACAAAGGAGGACTTAACTGTAGAGTAAAGAAAAAAAAGTCTGATACAATTGGCAATCAAAAATGTTTATTCAGTGATCCTTAATGTGAAACATTGAATAACTGAGTATTATTGATGAGGGCAATGTCAGATTCATTTAAAATTAGAGACTGTTCTGAAATCTGAGTACTCTTTTAGGGTAACATCATTGTTTTTATAATTATTATTATTTGTGAAATGGGCTTATTGACGTCTGCAGATTTGGAAAATGCATAATTCTGCATCCACAACAGCTCACACTGTAAGTGTCTGAGGGCAGAATCATGCATTTCAATTTGGTTTTGTCTGCTTTTTCATCCTCTGTGTTTCTCAAGTCTTCATGAAACTCTTCACTCCACCACTAACATGACCAAATATCTATAAAACTTTTTCACATTCCTCTGACTGGCAGATGAATGGGGAAAACAGATTCCAAATTCTCATGCACAGTGAGGACCCTTAAGCAACCAGAATGTCATGTCATCCTGAAACCCTCGTCTACGGCTCTATTAGGAAATGGAGCGTGTTAGACACTTGCTGCCTACAGACTGTCATTTTCCTCCTGTGAAGAAAGCCCCAGGCCTCATCCACTCGGCCCCAATGAGCCTCGCAGCTCCCTGCCACTGACACACAATAGCTGCTAGGTTCCCTGGGGTCATTTTTAGTTGCTCATTTGCATGACCTGTCTCTTCAAAGAGACTGGAAATCCAAAAATATTTTTATAGAGCTGAACATAGAGTAGTCACTAAATACAGATTAATTAGAAAACCATTTTAAGCCTGACTTTCCACTCTTTTTCCCCAAATCTCTTGGCATAGTGAAACATTATAAACAAATAGGAATTTTAAGCAAAGAGTGTGTCAGTTTAGTTAACTGGATTACAACCCCCCACATCTGTCTAGCTCTGATTTTATCATTTTGTGACCCCTCTCTTTCCATGCCTTATACCACAGTCACCAAACAAAACAGATGCACCAGGCTTTCTGGGATTTAAAAAAAAAAATGCTTTTTTGTTGCCTCTGCCAGAAATGATCTCAACTCTGTATCTGGTTTTTAGTGATTCGTTGGAAAGGCAAGATCAAGATTTCAAGATTAGAAGCACGAACTGCTTATTTTCCTCACATAGTAACAGCAAGACAGTATGAGAGAATATGAAAGGGGAGGCCCTAAGTGGGAAAGTTCTGGGGGAGAATCAAAATAATTTTTTTCCCTGTCAAAAAAGAACTATGCCTTGAGGCTTTCCTTCTTCAGGCAGTATTTTAATGTAGAATTGAACTTAATGAGCTGTGACAAGTCCCATTTAATTTCCATCTTCACTTAAGAAACGAAGTGGACTTTAAGGCCGCCTTTGTGCTGGTAATTAAGGCAAGTGAATGTGAATCTGTGTGTTTAAGTGGTAGCACATGTATTAGTTTCTCTCTCAAATTCATCTTTATTCAAATGCAATATCCCACAACAGAGCATACTGAAAATTCAGAGCCTTGTGGATGACCCAGACAATAATAGCAGTAGTAGCTAAACTTTATATTTCTATGGTGCTCTATAATTTTTAATCACTTCCTCATACATAATCTTATTTTGTCTTTCCAGCAAACACTGTGGTAGGGTTTATTACAGGCTTTTGTAGTTGTTGTCCTGGAAATGGCAAGATTTGACGTCGAGGCTTTGGGCTCCTAGCTTAATATCTAGTTAGAAACTGAGTAATTTTTTTCAGATCTTGGTATTTAATTAGCAAGAATTTCAAAGTCATTATGCTCTTCTCTTTTAAGTGATTAAATTAAGATATGGTTTATCAGCTAGTAAGTTTCTATTTGTGATACAACTTTAAGAAGGCTTCAGAATAACTGAAGCCCATTAAATCAGTTGGGGCCCTCGACTACAGGCATAGTCAAGCCAAAGGCACCCAAAGTTTTAAACAAAGATTACAATAAAACAAGATTAACGAAAGTCCTCTTATCCTTCTTCTGAGGCTGAAACAAGAATAGCCTATGGCATTGACAATGAGGAGAAATGTTTTGAGAAAAAGCTGCATATGCTTAGCATATATTTGAGAAACTTTCTACATGTCTGGTCTAATATAGTAAATACCACTGTCAATCTGTATCCAAGAGAAACTATTTAACATACTATGAATGTAGGCAAAAAAACATAATTTTTAGTACTTCAATCTGAAATAGACATCAAGAAAAGTGTCCAAAAATTACATCTTTGGCCTGATCACTTACGTTTGAAATATTTTTTCTGCGTCAGGCAACCTTCCCAGCCCACTTCTCTCCACTACACGAATCCTTGTCAACTGCATGCCTGCGGTGCGGCGCTGACAGCAGTGGGGGAGACCGTTCATGATTGTGACAGTGATAGAATGTTCCCAGCTGCAGGTTTTGGTGCAAAACTGCCTCCAGATGGAAGGGTAGCTCATGAGTTTGCTTGGTTAAGAACACGTGGCAAGGACTGATACTCTGAAAAAAAAAAGTATGTTGGATCTTTTCTTTAGTTTGCTGCTAATGTTGTGATCACCCATGTAGCAAGTTTTTGTGACTATACACTTGGCTCAGTTTTGGTAAATGACTGGTTTAGGAGTGTGTGATTCATGGGAAAGAAGGACAGTTACATAGATTAGTAGTAAATCTAACTGAAGTGTCTCTGATTTATAAATATGGGTTCTATTCTGGTTATCTATTTCTGCATATCAAACCTCCCTAAAACTTAGAGGCATAAACCAATACCTTCCGTTGTAGTCATCATTTGTGGGTCAGGAATTGGGCAGAATACAATGGGGGTGGTGCGTTTCTTTAAGATGTACAGGGCCTCACCTTGGATGGCTTGACTGGCTGGAGATAGCTGGAATTCCTCTACTGGAGCCATATGTCTAGATTTCACTCTGGCTGTTGGTTAGATTCTTCAGTTCCTCTCCATGTCACATCTCCTGAGCTAGTATGTCTGTTAAGGTGGCTCATTTGCTGTGTCTGACACCTAAGGATGGCTGACATAGCTGGGCTGCCTACACACCTTCCCTTTTTATACATACAGCCTGTCCATATGGTCACCACGGGTTTCATCATGGTGCAGTGGTCCCAAGTAGTCAGGTTTCTTACACAGCAGCCAACTTCCCCCACAGTGAGTATTCTAAAAGGCTGGGGCAGAAACTGCAGGGTCCTTTATGCCATAGCCTTGGAAGTCCCAGAAAGTTATTTCTCCTACATAGTCACTAAATTTAGCCCAGTTTCAAGGTAGGGGAAGTAACCTTCACTTCTCAGTGGGAGGGGCATCAAGGAATGTGTAGCTGTTCTTAATTTACCATCTTCCGAAATGTCATTTCTTTTCAAATACAAAGGGTTAGTTATGGCTGGAATTAATTTTTTCAAATGGGATGCAATAATTATAGCTATAATTAATTATGGTTTTTAGTATAACAAGAGGTATGACTGGAATAAATATTTTTTAATTTAATGTTCAATTTACATAGATCCACTCCATACTATATGATTACAAATAAGCAATGTACTGCTTTTTACGTTCAACGTAAACCTCACACAGATAGTGCTGATAGGCCAAATCAACCTTACCCTCACTTGGCATTTTCTGATGAAATAATGGGAAAAAAAAATCAGTGTAGGAAAAATTTGGGGGGAAAATTTTAGCTTTTCATAATAGAAATGTCTCCCTACCCTGCCTTATGTATTATAAAAGTAAACTTCCATGCCCAATATTTTTGTAGGTCTATTTTGTTTTTATTTTTCTTTACAGAAACAATGTATGAGATTTTTTAGAAGTTCTGCAAGAAAAATAGGCAAAAATAAACAATAATATAATCATTTGTGAGAAATTACTGAGCGTAAGTCTGGTACTTTTATACTCATTTCTTATGTAACCCTCGTAACATTCTTATGTGATAGGTGTATCATGACTGTCACAGCACACTATTCTATCAAGAGCCACTCATATCAAATACAGTGAAAAGTGTAGCCCCAGGAGCTGTGTAACTTAGCTCAGCCACAGAATTTAACCAGGTTTCCAGGGGACAGGACTTGGACCCGGATCAGTCTTATTTTCGAATCCATGCTCTTAACCGCTACTAAACCACATTTTATAGAAGTACCTGTAATCCTACCTCTCACAAATGTGCTTTCTTAACACCATTATATATTACACACACACACACACACACTCTTCCAGAAGCTTTTATATGATTAAACTTCATCTTCCCTAAATATATTTTAAGAGCTGTATTTTCACTTTTTTTCTGTATTTATTATTTTTTCTGTTCCATCACCCACACTTCAGGAAAGGTTGTTGGAAGGTTTCTTTCTTCTATGCAATCATTCCCATGTTACAACCCCAATGTCATATAAAATGAGTATCTGTTGGGATTTTGTTATGATTTTTTAAATTCCCAGAGCTCTACCTATAAATAGTACATGGTATTGAGATCAGAATGTAATTGCTTATTATTCCAAGTACATGTTCTAGAAAAAAAATTTAATGTGAAAGTCTGTATACACTTACCATTTTCCCATGAAAACATAAGTAAACTAGACACCATTTTTAATATCCCTAAAGTTTGTCTTAACCCAGTTGCAAATCCTATGAAATCCTGCCTTATTTTTAGATAAGCAAAAAGTATAAGGCTCATATCTTTCTGAATATGTAGCCAAAACTTGAAAAAAATACTGTACTTGGATCAGGTTATCAGTGTTGAAAGGCAATATGAAACCTCAGTTCTCTATTTGCAGGTTCTGGTACTTCGCCATCTCTCTATTGGACATCATCAGCGCTCTACTTTTCATAAACTGGGACATAGACAGGATGCTGAAACACCCCTGGCACCCAGAGCTGACCCCAGTGGACTCTCCCCTGGGTCTCCACCTCAAGCAGACAGTGGTACATTGATGACATTCTCTGAGTGTGATCCTTTAGCTCAGGATTTTCACTATTTTTTATCCACAACCTGTACTAAATTATGGATTTTATATCTTCACTCTGGACACACACAACTAACATAAATATGAAATAATGCGCTCACAGGACATCTCCCTCCATCACACCACACTCACGATCAAGCCCGGGCAGTGACAATGTGTGTGTAAGAAGATGGCTCAGCCCCGCGGAGTGCGAATGCCTCCCGGGCCTTCTCCTCCTGCTGGGCCGCCGCCTCCCTTCTTTGCCACCGCGCCGCCCCGGTTCCTGCTCTTCCTCCCGCCGCCTGCCGCCACTCCGGGTCCTTGTCCTCCTCCTCCTGCCGCCGCTCCGGGTCCTCCTCCTCCCGCCGCCAGCCACTTGGGTCCTGCTCTTCCTCCCTCCGCCGCCTCTGGTGCCCCTGCTGCCACTGGTGCCCCTGCTGCCACTGGTTCCACATCTGGGTATTTTTAGGGAAAAATCACAACAGTATTTTCAAGTGTCATACCATCCACGTAAAAATTAAACTTCCAGAATTTACAAATTAATTATTCTGAGCAGATAAATTATACATTCTTTTCCAGAATCCAGTCTACAGCAGTTAAAAATTCATACAGTTACAACATAACATTTTGTTTACAATCTACCTATTTACATAGCTTTCCTACTACAGATGATAAAGTTCTCATCATGGCTACCAAGGTTTGCAAACACAGTATACTTAAAATATATTTAGCAGTATATAAAAATTGGATTAAAAGGAAAAGAGGTACTACTATTAAATAAACCTGAAAATAAAAGGTGATAATAGAAACAACTCCCTAGGAAAATAGATCATAATATATTTGTTAGGACATCAAAAAAATTTCCCATCAGAGCGTATGCACAGCACTAATGAAACAATTTAACAGCTTTTTAGTCCTGAGCACAGAATACAGCTCAGCTGCAAAACTTTGGTCAATACAAGTAAACATGAACATTTAACACAAACTGTTTGACATTCTTTGTTAGTAGATTAAGGTCAATTCCATTTCTGTCCACCAGAAAAGGACACATCTGGACTGACTATACCTCAGTAAAAAAGCAAGTAACTGAAATAGCCAAGGAGAAAACAGAGAGGGAAATAAACGAAACGGTGGTGCAGTGAGATCTGAGGTCCGAGACGGTGTGGGGACAGGAAAGGAAAACGGTGTGAGGACGGGAAGTGGGCAGGGTGTCTCTAGGCCTGTAGGGCCATCCTGAGAGAGCAGAGCAGGAGGGAAGCTGGGGTGTTTGTCAGCATCACCAGTGTTCCAGATGCCGCACAGACAGGTGTGAGGTGCACTTGTGGACAAGGGAATGTGGCAGCTGGTCATTTTTAAATGAATAATAAAAGTCCTGGATCCTTAAGAATTATTTTGAGAAGAGAAGGGATCAAAACAGAGGAAGGTGCAGAAATCAAGGAGGAACGAAAGCCAGGTCCCAAGGTGATCGGTCCCGCATCCCCCCACCAGTGGCAGGGCCTGCATTTTCAGAGCCGCAGCCACTTCATAGGATGATCACAGCAGCCTCGGCCCCAACACAGGCTTGGGCAGCAGAACACGGGAAGAGGCTCAGGGGGCCTAGGGGTCCCGGCAGAGGGGTAGGAACGCGACCCTGGAGGAGGCCGGCGTTCTAACCCAGCGGCTCTGCCTTCACCCACCACGTGGCCTCAGTGACTGGTTCCTCTTCTCACCTGTGGGTTTTATTTCTTCATCCATCGAATGGGTTAGAAGGAGCACCCACCTGCAGGGTGATGGGAGGATTAGGGGGGAGAGTAACGCTCTGGGCACAAGCGCTCAGTGACCGCACACAGCAGTGGGTGCGTGCCACCCGAGGGGGCTTGTCTCCTAAAGGAAGTTGTAACAGCCAGCCCAGCACCCCAGGATTCAGAACTGAGGGCCAGGAGGTGACCGCAGATCAGCCTCTGAATTAACTGGAAGAGCAGGGACAGAGAGACCCCAGCACAGACAGGGAGTGTTCTGCGTTCAGTCTGTGTCTGTTCCATTCACTGCGAAGTCCTGTTCTTTCTTCAGGGACTAGAATTGTCACATAAACCAGAATATTGTGAGTGAAAGAGATATTTTCCATGCAGAAGAAAAGTCAAGTTCTTATACACATGACACATGTTGTAGGAGACTCAAGGGCTGAGCCGCATCCTCCCACCCCTGTCAAGCCCCACCTCACTTCACAGTCAGGACCCCTCTGCCCTGCCCAGGGGCTGGGAGGGGAATGGGAGCTCCAGGGTGCCCCCTATAGGGGAGGCAGGCTACAGTACACACTGAGATGGTGGCCAACACAAGGGGGTGGCCAGACACCAGGCCACTGTCTACGGGAAGCTGTTCGCAGAGCTTGTGAGGAGTAAAACCAAGCTTCTGGCCCCTTTAGGGGTGGGATCTTGCACCACTTCCTGGAGCCTGAAGTCTGCGGCTTACCAACACGTTAAGAAGGCAATTTTAACATTTACTCCTTGCTTGAATCCATGACCCCTGGACCACACAACCCCCAGCCAGAAAGTTGGGCCCCGCCTGACATGAAGCATTCCATCTGAAATCACCTCATCTTTTCTGCAAGTCTGATGTAACAGAAAATACTTCAATCATTTAGGGCTCTTAAGAGCAAGCAGCACTTCCCCAGCAGAGAACACGGTGTAGCTCTGAGTGTGAAAGGCTGCCATCTGGGACCGGCTCCTCAGTCACAGGCCGGCTCAGGAAGTCACATCACCTCCCCAAGACGGGAACAAGCAGCCTCCCTGCCCTGGGTGGTCACTGCACCGAGAGACTCCGCACGTCACAGTCTCCACTGACCCCGGCAATTCTATTCACTCATCTGTCTGTTCACCCAGAAAACACATTGTCTTGGTCTGGACTCCACCAGAAGAGATGTGGGTTCAGGGTGGTTGTCTGGAGGGACTCTGGTCAGGTGGCAGCGATGAGGGCAGGACAGGTAGCCAAAGGGACATCCCCAAGACTGTCCTGCTGTGGGCTGGGTGCACGTGATGTCACGGGCAAACCCTGGGGGCAGGGAGGAGGGACAGCGGCCTCCCATCTGCACCGGGCTTGGAGCTCTGCAGACCTGATCTGCTGCTGAGTCTCATGTCCCTAGGGCTGGGTGGGGCCTGTGCATTTCCCACAGGCCCCCAGGACCTGCTCTGCACTCTCAGGGCACAGACTCACACCTGAGCATCCTAACCCCTGGGGCCTGGAGCACGTTCATGCCGGCTCTTGGGGCATCGCACAGCAAAGCTGGAGGCTGCACTGAAGGGGGACCACGCCCCAGCACCCCTCACACTCACTGGGCACCAGTGATGTACCAGGCACCCCATGAGGGATATGGCCAGGAGAAAGGGCTGATGGTCCCTGCCACAGTTAATTTCTTATTAAGCCAAGTAAGTGGGAGATACAGCATGTCAGGGCGTGCTAAGTGCAGAGGAGAAAAATAATGCCAGAAAGTGGGGCAGGCCGTGTCCCGTGGGAGGGGGCGGTTTGCAGTGCTGGGCAGGCCCCTGAGAAGCTGACAGTTGAGTAAAGATGTCAGAGGTCCAAGAGTGACCCCTTGATCATCTGAGAAAAGATTGTTCAGGTGGAGGGCAGAGCAGGGTCAGAGGCTGGACCAGTGGCAGCTCAGCAAAGAGGCGGGGAGTCAGAGTGACAGTGACATCAACAGAGGAAAGGGGGAGGGGTGAGGAGGGGAGGCTGGGGAGGGGCAGACCCTGCAGACCCACTGGGAGACTCTGAGAGTTTCAGCTTTCACTCGGGGACTTGGAAGGCTTCTGGGGGTTGAGAGGAGGGACAGATGGTGATTTCCAGCTGTGGAGTTAGGGGCACAGGAGGGAGCAGGGAGCGGAGCTGGGGGGCTAGTGCCCCTGTCCAGGAGGGGACGGGGTGCTCAATGTACGAGCATTAGCAGCTTGTGTCAAAACGGATCAAATGGGCTTTTAGCTTGCACATCAGAGATTAAACCTGGGGTGTAAGGAAAAATCAGAATCAAGGGTTACTCAGAGCTCTTGGATGTAACCAATGAAGAACCAGGACCGCCCCGATGTGAGAAAGGAAGCTGGAGAGGACGGTCCAGGGAGACCCCTGACCCGTGTGGGGAGTGCGTCAGGGTCCGGGCCCCGGTCGTCACTTATGTGAACATGTGGAGTTCAAAAAGGCTGCCCAGGCAGGGGATGTGAACTTGGGGGTCATCTGCCTAGAGACTGTCTTTGGAGCCCTGAGGCTGTGTCCTAAGATGCAAAAAATTCCCTGTTACAGAAAAGAGAAAAGGAGAAGGAAGTGAGGCCTGAGCTTAGGCACCGCCACCTCAGGAGGACTGGGCCTGAGCGGAACTGGCAAAGGATGGGGCACTGGAACTGGAAGGGAGGAGGGACAGCTCGGCAGGGCGGGCTCAGAGAGGAGCAAGAGTTGATGTGCCAAGGGTCCCGCTGACCACGGAGGGGCACAGCGATGGGGAGGCCATTGAGGGCTGGAGGATAACAGGTCTTGAGGAGCCAAGAAGGACGGAGGCATCATTGAAGGACGTTTAAGAGAAAATAGGAAAACGGAGGCAGCCAGGACACACACATCACCGCGGTGGCTCCGATGGGTACAAGGGAAACCAGGACGGTGGGTGGAAGGGGAGGGAGCTGAGAAAGGCTTTGCTCTCAGATGGAGGACAAACAGCAGGATGCAGGACAGGGGTGACCAGTGGGGAAGGGCCAGCGTCCTGGGGTGGGGCAGGAGAAAGAGAACTGCTGGCGGGACATCCCGGCAGGAGCAAGAGAGCATCACATGGCTCTGGGGAACCTGGCCTGGGCTTAAAGGATGGGCCTAAAGCTCATTCATCCTAAAAAAAAAAAAAGTAGAAATGTTAAGAGGATACCTGGTTATTTCATTCTGATATGAAATTTAACCCAATTTTTGTCTTTTGTTTCTGAACTGGCTATTATTAAACATAAGTCAGAAGAAAATCATCCAACATTCAATTACGTAAGAGATCACCTCTCCCATGAATTCTTTAAAAGACTGTCCCAAAGAATCAGTCTTTTATATAATAATCTGTGGCTTGATAAAAATACACTTGGGAATAACATGTACTTAATCCATTACGTTTGTTGTAAAAAATACAGAGCCTTTAATGGTAAGAAATAAAAACATTCAGAAAGATGACTTCCCCTATATGTTATGGTCAATGTCATTAGCCAAGCTGGTCTTCTAGGGCACTTTTCAGTGGTGTGATGGTATTTATTTACCCTGGGTTAGCAAGGAATGAACAGTCACCAGCCTTCAATTTTCACATCAACTGTAGGAAAAAGAATTCCATTTTCTACACAGTCTGGACTTGAAACTGACTTAGCATCTCAGAACTTTCAAAAATTTATTTTATGAAAAGGTTTGCTTTACAGAGACTAGTAAGTAGGTGTCATCCTTGACATCTGCTTTCTGTATTCAGGCCGTGGGTCTCTGGCAAAAGCAGCGTGAAAAAACATCAGAAAAGGTCTTGGTGAGGCCCAGCCATCTCGCTTGGAGCCCCTCCACTCCAGCTGCAGTCAGCTTCCGCGCTGGAGGTGTCAGGGGCCCTCTGCTTCAGACTCTTAACAAGGACAAGAGGAATCTTCATGGAGGATGCTCTCAGCTGCCCTGGAACTGTCTCTGCCAACAGATCAGTCGCACATTCATTTTATGCTATTTCCATTCACATTAAAAGAACCATATATGAAGTACAGGATTTACAAATTTGCAGCTTATTCCAAGGAAACCTCCCATTGTGTGTACGTATCCAATGGACCTGTTCTCTGTCCAGATGACAAATAAGAAAAAATGATGCAAAACTGCTTTTTTCCAGCATGTTCTTTCCCAGTACAAAATACTGCTCCTGTGTCCCATCAAATGGGCATCATTTTTGACACATTTATTTTAACTGCATCAGTAAATCACCAGCAGGGCTGCCATGGATGGTGTTTAATTTTTACCAGTGAGAATCCGTCCCATTAATCCACAGGGCAGTTGGGCCCCAGTCCAATCCACAAGCCCTGGTATTTCTAACATGAGCAAAGTGGCTCTGAAATGATAGTTCAGGAGGGCTGACCTGGCTGGGGAGGGGGCAAGGGTGAGGCCACCAACCTGCTACCAGGTCAGAGCAGAGCGGAGGTGAGTCCTTCTCCCTGGACCCCTCTGCAGCACCGCAGCACCACTTACCAAGTGCTTTTCTTTTCCATCACCACATTGCTCTTGTAGCAGGGTGCAGTTGTAGCATTCTGAGGAAGTAGAGCTCACTGTGTAGTTTTTCTCTGACATCCCTGGGGGGGGGCATGAAGGAGGAAAGGCTTGTGGCCCAAGGTTTCGCTCTAAAGGAAGGACAGTCTGAAGTCCACCGGCAGGAGCTTTCACATCTGGGATTGCAACACCTGGAGAGGCAGCTCTTTCCAGAAACCCTTTTATAACAGAGCATGTGCTCGCACTCCCTGGGTCCCAGCAAACCTCAGATTACCATCTGCCCAAGTCTCTGCTTCCTCCCACGGGAAGAGCTTGATGTTCTGCTGAACACCAGCACAGGTATTATTTCCCCAGCCCCGCCCCCATGTTTCTCTCAACCGTGTAGCTCACTGGCCACAAAGGCCACTGAGCCAGCCCCCAGGTCCATCACCTGATGGGTGCCTCTCCCGACCCACATGCCTCAGTGTCCAGGGACCCTCTCCTCCACCCGCCCATGTCCCCAGCCACGTGTCACACGATGAAACCGAACCAGGATGTTCCATGCTCCCAAGGCCCCAGCCTCACAGCCTGACACAGTGCTCCTGAGCTCAGAACATGCCAGGAGCGGGAACTGTGGCTCCCACTATGAAAAGGGGCCCGGAAAACAGAAAGGGAAGCAAAGAGGGGGAGAAACAGGTCTCTGCTTTGCCCGGCTGGACTTTAACCTTCAGCTTGCCATCCAGAGCAAAGAGGTTGCAAATCTATGATGACAGAAATTATGAAACATCCAAACTGTTGACGTCGTAAACAAAATTTGTCAACAGCCACGTACAATTCATTAAAAGTACATTTATTGTTTAAAAACAACAACAAAAACCCAACAAGTGTGCAGCGTGTGCTGCCCAAGACGGTGTGCCTCTGGAGGCCATCTCTTCTTGGGCTCCGTTTGGCCCGGCCAGACGGGAGACACGGGACACAGGCATGGTCAGTGAGCACAGGCAGTGGCAAGAGCCCGGTGGGACAGCCAGACTGCAGCGTGGAGCTCTGTGGTCTGATCCTGGTCACTG
This sequence comes from Camelus ferus, assembly GCF_009834535.1. Taxonomy (NCBI): domain Eukaryota; kingdom Metazoa; phylum Chordata; class Mammalia; order Artiodactyla; family Camelidae; genus Camelus; species Camelus ferus. Next base: position 10,990,717 of record NC_045725.1, on the reverse strand, counting down.
GGTTCTTACAACACGTATCTTCTAAAAAGGGAGAGACAGCAGTGTATCTGATTTCCACCAAACAAGGTTTCCAACTAAATGACCTGTGGACCAAATCAAAACCACGCGCAGGGACCCAGGGAGTCAATCGCTTCAGTGTAACTGCAGGATTCAGCTGTGATGGGAACTGGGCTACAGGGCTTTGATTTAGCAGCCGGGGGGTGACGGCCCTGGCCCCCGTCCCCACCCACCCAGTCCTGCCACGTGCACATCACATGACGTACGGGAGGCGAGAGCAGGGGCACGTCCAGGAACCTCCTGGTTCAGAGGGCAGACCATTCCGGGACATTCGAAAGCGGCCAATTTAATCTTTCAGACAAAGTAGTATCAAATGACATTTATTCCAGGCCTTAAAAAAAAAGAAATGCATAATTTTAAATGCTTCCTATCTGAGAATACTGCCCTAAGTATGGGACTTTACTATTTTGTTGATTATTTCAATTTGGAGATGGAAACTAATGCAAAAACATGGTACTTAAAATCACTGCTCCCTTCCTTTAAAAACAGACACATTTAAGACTTGAAAAAGCAGATCTCTCTCCTTCTAAAATACAGACTTGGTTCCCTGTTTAGTGACAGTTTCATGGAGTTGCAGAATGCTAAGACATGTTTCATGGTATTAAATCTGAATAGCCACACATCCCATGATCAGACACCTATGAGGGCTCAACGTTTCGGCTCCCCTCTGCCCCGCACTCCTCACATCAGCAAGTCAGAGGTACCTGTTTGGTGGAGAAGCTGAGGTTTCTCAGGCACAAAGCCCCTGCAGTTAGGGCGATGGCAGCGCCTTAGGTGTGGAGAGGAGGGAGCCACACGTGAGGAGAAACGAGGACAAACGTGAAACGCCTGACGCTTGTGACTCAGTTCCTTACAGGCTTCACTTTGTGAGTGAGAACCTGCACTGAGGCGGCTGCACACGCCGCGCGCCCTGTAATGGAGAAGCAGGGGCATGGTTCCGGACTCACAGCCGCCTTTCTTAGAGTTGTTTATCAATAATTAATAATCACCAATAATAATTAAATCACGTCTGCAACCACCGTTCAGTGCGTGAAGTCGAAAGCCACGTTGTCTGTCTATACCAGACACTAAAACACCTACTTCAGGTGCCATGGTTCCTTCTTGCGCAGTTTTAAAAGCCTGATGCATCTATTTGGCACCCATCAAATTTAACCCAAAGTCAGACAGCTTACAGGGGCAGGGACAGAGTGTGTGTGTTTTGCGGGCTGCGGGGAGGAACAAGGTAGGGAACAGCCTGTGAGCCTGTTTTTGATGGAAAACTTATTACTGCTTCAAGCAACTGAAGAGAAAAAGTGCTCCCACCCAGAAAGCTAGAGTCCCAATTGCCACCACCTGTAGCCTCAGCCTTTCCCTTCTGCTAACTGAACCAAAAGACAGAAACAAACGGTGACAAAGCACACACTCACCCCCACACACCCCTGCTCTGTACAACTTCAGGCTTATGTTGGGCAACTATACTTCAGTCTCCTTACAAGGCATGCTGAGAAGTTACATACCCATGCACGTTCTGATTTAGGTATTTTAAAGCAAAACTGCTAAGGAGATCACAGCCTATTCTCCATAAAAGAACAAAGAGAAAGGAAGAGACTATATTTAAAATCTTACTCTATTCCCTGTTATTAAAAAAAAAAAAAGGAAAACATAAAACAATCAACCTGAAAGTCTATTAGTCTCAAATAATTAGATCCAGTAGGTACAGAAGGTAGTGAAAAATGTTTTGAAAAATCTAACGATGCTTTGAGCGTCTTCTCAGATACTAAGGACACATAATGCTGTGCAGGATGAAGAGCCAAAAGTCAATCAAACAAAAAGCTTATTTGAGTCCAATAGAGTATTCTCAACCCATTTTCAAGGAGCAGCATTTGGGAAGCTGCAGCCATTTCCCAAAGGGAAGCCAGACAGAACGGCCACGTTCAAGGGAACTAGACGAGATACTGCAACCCGCTCACGATAAATCTGAGTTCTCCATGTGGCGGTGTGTCACTCTCCCTTGAGAAGCAGCTCTGTTCTGAGGAATACATACACTTTCTGGGATAAAATACTGCCAGCAACGCTGATTTTAAGCCCCCCCAGCATTTAATATTAACACCGTGCCGATACAGCAGGCGTGAATAACCTCAAAGGCACGGATCGCAGTAAAATGTAATAATAAGTCATGAGTTTTCAGTATTAATTACCTTTGCTTTTTATAGAATGGCTCTGATTTTTAATAATGGCTGGGTTTAACAACCAGTTGGCAAAATTTCTAAGAAGAGAACTTTTGGCTGTCATAAGCCAGCATGGACTAACTCCAGCAAATCATTCCCAGAAAAGTGTGGATGTCTGGGGTTTTCTTAGTAGCCATTCTTAAAGACTCGGAGACAGTGGGCTTGACTTTTAAAAAATAACCTTCAGCCCCTGCACTTAAACACGGAAGCCTGATTTTCAAAAATACGCAGGCCTTTGAAGTTGCAAATGGGTCAAGACTGGCTTTCACTCCAGGTCATAGGTGTAATCTACAGCATTTGATCCAGAGAAAACTTCAGTGTTTTACACGACTTTTCACGAAAGGGGGTTGGGTTAGGCTGCACTCAGGGTCCACTGGAAACAATATGAAGTTCCCTACGGCTCCCACACTCTCCACTCCTCTGGCCCCAAAGGAAACTGTACCCTAAAGCTTCTCTTATTCAGGAGCTGCAAGTTACAAGAAAAATACTGTGTAATTAATAATATAAAATAATTTATAAGCCAGCTAGACATTTGCTTATTTGCTATTCCACGAGAGGAGCAGTGGCTGCACCCAGCAGACACGGACTGGCTGATGAATGGAAACTGCCAAGCCCTCGGCCATCAGGAAGATGTAGCTCGGGAGGGGAGGGTCTGGGAGATGAGACTGTGCTCCAGGGTAAGTCTCGGGGGCAGCTTTCCTCCCACTTCACACTCCCTGATTTAAAGATGGTGGTGCAGATTCCCTCAGTCTTGATGGACGGGCAGCTTCCTTATTTCTGTGCCTTACAGCGGTGCCTGGTTATGAGCCATCAGTTTGCACCCATGGAATAAAAAGCCTAACACAGAAGCTGAGATAAAGAGACCTTGAGGGCAAGTCCATCTGGACGCGGACTCTAATGAGGGAGGATGATGTGGCTGAAAATGCACTCAGAAGGAGCAGTATGCAAACAGCGAAACTGATGCGAAAAGATGAAATTCCCAGAGTGCTGCAGCACGGAGGAGGGACTTGTACTGAGATTGCGGGGGATGCTGTCAGGGGGCCGGGCAGGGGCTACCCGCATCTGCCAACTCCTGCTGCTGCCCTTGACTTAGCCCGACCCCCACAAGACACATCTGCTGGGTGTGCAGCCTGTGGGCTGGGCCTGCATCCTCGACTTGTCTACAGCTCCCTGAGTTATGGAGTGCAAATTCAGGACCGTAAGTCAGGAAATTCTACTAAGATAAAAACCCTTGTGCACATTTTGCAATTAAAAATATTAAAAAAGCTACAAGCAGTGGACTCATAATGCTTTATGGAGAAGTATTTTTTGAAGACGCAAGTGCCTGAGCCATATGTTTTCCATTTTAAACCATCATCTTGATATGTTTAAGGGGTGAATTTAGGAAAAATCAAGCGATCTTGATACTTATCATTAAATACCTGAATATTATCAATCACCTCAGATGCATGTTTATGGGTGAAGTTTCAAAGCAGCTTCTAAGCAACTTGTCACTTTTATTGTGCAGCAAAAAAATGATCAGCTAAGTAATTCAGGAGTATAATTTAGGGGCACAAAACAGCTGTCAGGAAACAGGCAGTGGCTGTGCAGAATGACATTACCAACTGAAGTCATAAGTATTAAATGAATGCACAGCTTCACTGAAGCTCCTTTAGGCTTGTTAGGCGTGCACTGTTATACACTACCACTAAGCACGGAGCCACTGTTCACACACACAAAGGCACGAAGGAGACCCAGCCCTGCATCTCCATGGCTGGCGATGCCCCAGCGCGGCTCAGACTGCCCCTCCTTCCTCTCTACCGTTATTTACATGGTTGGCATCTTTCAGGCTCTTTGAGAGGGTCTGGAATAGCACGGGTGACATCCTCAAGAAAGTAAAGGCCAGGTGAAGCCGGGGAATCAGAGGAGGCCCCAGGCCTGTGCCCCTCCCCAGGCCTGGCGCTGGGCAGGAGGATGGCACCGACCTGAACATCTCTCCCGGGCCCCGCAGCTTCCCCTTCTCGGCCTTTATCTTCTCTTCCTCCTTGTCCCTGTCTGTCTCCTCCTTGCGTGTTTTCTCCTTCCTCCTGGCCATCTTCTCTGGGCTGCCATCCATCCATCTCTCCAGAGGGTGGGAAGGCTGGTCGCTGGCCGTCGATAGACTCTCATCCCAATCTCGAACTTTCCTCCATGTCGTCCTTCCACTTGGAAGGAAACAAATGAACAAACAGAGAAGACAAGGAACACAGGGAACCCAAGGAATGAAAATAAGGAGGCTAATGCCATGCGAGAATTTTCTTTCCCACATTTCCAGCAGGGATGGCAGCGCTATTTACTTCTGAGCAGAATCAGAATGAACATGTGATAGTGGGTGACCCTGCCCTTGTGTGCGTGCGCCTTGGGGAAGGGGGTGGCCACCAGTCGGGGGGAACAGTAGCAGTAATAGCACTGCTCACAGTAGTAGCAACAGTAATCCTAGCACTGACAGCAACAGAGCAGTAGCGCTAGCGGCACAGTACCTGTGACGCTAACAGCAGTTCCAGCAGCAGCGGTCACAGCAGTGCCGATGGTAACAGCGACAGGATCAGTGGCAGTAGCACACGCTAGCACTGACAGTAACTGTGACAGTAACACGTAGTAAAACCCACAGTAGCAGCGACAGCCCCGGCACCCCAGCTCCCTGGCGCTGACCGTCACTGGCCGCTGCTGGCCTGGGTCTGTCGTCACGAACCCTGCGTCATCCTGGGAGCTGGAAGAGGACCGGCCTGAGAGAGGTGGAGGGGAGCACTGGCAACCTGTCGTCCTCTATAATGACAGAGTCATCTTGCGGCATATCATTGTGGGGGACAGCTGCTATTTACCTGTGCAGTGGGGACAAAAGGAAAAGAAATTCTAGGCATTCATCTGAGGGGCATGTGTGTGAATGTAAATCCCTTCTACTCTAGAAAAAGTCTAAACTTCCAGAATCTGCTCAACTTGGCCAAACAAAATAGAAATCAAAAAAATCTGTTTCCCACAAATGAATGTCAAATGGAGACCACTGATCTGTTCATTCTCCTGACACTCCAGCCATGTTGCTCTAGATGTGGTATTCAGTTTCTCTGGTTTTAAGTTTCCCAAAGCCAGAGACGATCTCCAGAATGACTTCTAATGTGACAGCGCCACAGAGATTCTGAGATGGTAAAGCCCTTTGAAGAATTTTACCAGGAAATTTAGAGGGAAGCCCTGCAGAATTACAGCCATCATTTGCCTATCCCTTTGAGGGGCACCTGCCCCATAGCAGGTCTCTAACACTTAACCTCTGCCCCTCAATAGCTCACACCCTAGGGCAGGAGACAGACAAACAGGCAGAGTGGCCACTGACCGGTGGGCGGGCGATGTGTCAGAAATGCCAGTCTTTCTCTAGAGGGGTAACTGCCTGGGAAGCTGGAGGCAGAGGGGGCTGGGAATCTTCACAAAAGTCAACAGCAGAGAGGGGTTTTAATTGGTGACAATGATCTCTGCTGTTAGAAGACATGGTGACACTGATTTCAGACATCAGCAACACCACCGTCAAATGCACGATGGAGAAGAGCCCCCCATGCATTCACGTGACACTTCGGAGACAAGCACATGTGAAGGTTAATGTGACAAACTATGAGCGACACCTGTCACCCGACGGGACCACACCTTCAGCATCCTTCCCCTACGAGGAGCTATGCCAAGCAGGCAGAGCAAAGCAGGCTGACAAAATTCAGCCAGAGAGCTGGTATGTCTTTGTTCTACGTGTGGCAAAAGAAGAAACTGGGAATTTAGCATTTTTATAGGTAAGAAAGTTAGATGGATTAAAGGAAGAACAACAGAAAATTCTACCAGTCATATTCATGTATTTTTCCTATTTTCTGGTTGAAAGTTCTTTGAAGGCAGACTTCTTGCCCCTCTTTCTATCCACAGCAGAGTACATACACAATATCTTGCCAACAATAGGCTTCCATAAACATCCCTGATGAAGGAAACACACTGCTGCTCCAATGAGGCTTCGTAATACAGACATGAATTGTATTACATCTCCATTAAACATGCTCAAAATGGAGTTAAACATCGGGTTGTACTTTAGGGGGCTTGCAAAATGTGCCAGCAATGAAAGTGTTTTGCATCATGGACTACATCAATCAAAACAGCTTCTTACATTTTAAATTTAAAAACTCACAGGCTAATTCCAAGATGAGCAACTCGGTAAACCCGACCACTGGTGGCAAAGCAAATCTTTACTCACGGGATCTGCTGGCAGAAGGCTGAGTGGCTGCAGGGCGAGCCCTGACAGCCTTGTCACTCACCGGGGGTCATGCAGAGTGGGGCAGAACCCAAACAGGGTGCAAGGAACTGGTCTCAGATGTCACACACAGAGGCTCTGAAAATGCAGAGATACAATTTAAAAATGGTCACATCCTATTAAGTACAAACCACAAAGTGTGACTATTTCTCATACATGCACATACGTGTACACAGATTTTTTTCCTCTCCCTGCAAATGGTGCTATGGTGAATACGTAACTTTTGAATCCTTGTCATAAACCACTAAATTTTGATTTTTTTTGTTGTTAAACCACAACTTCGCTATCATCTCAAACACACTGAGAATATCTTGATCACTGGAAAACATTTCTATATGAACCCCCCCTTTTTTTCTTCTTCTTTCCACATGGTACAAGATCTAAAACTCACTTGACAAAATCAATGTATTGATTTACTCTTGACATTAACACTTCCTCAGTGATTATAAGGAACCTGCTCCTTTTCCTCTTGGAAACACGGGCCTCCTTTACATATTATGGTAATAATGTCTCCATGACCCAGGAAAAGCATAAAACTAAGACGTGCTACCCAGGATCTCAGCCAACTCACCCGTTATCCTGCTGAGGGCAGCATTTCTCGTGGGTGATTCATCCAGCCCCTCGGTCCCACTGAAGAAGGAGGGAGAAATCCTCCATCCCCAGTCATCCAGCACCCGCTCAGTGGGCAGCTCAGGGCCAGAGGGGCTCCCGGGTGGCTTCAGCTAGAGAGAAGGGGGGCAAGGGACAGTCAGAACTGGAGGCACATCAGTGGCATGGGGGAATCAGAACAACTTGCCCAGGGCCTGCATCCAACTGGACACCAACTGAGCTAGAACTTCCCACCCTGCACTGAAATAATTTGTGATGACAGCTCCACCTTTCCTTACCGCTTCACACTGCCTCCCACGAAGTTCTGTCAGATTTCAACCCCTGGAGGAAAAATACGTATATTAAAGGCTTTTTTTCCCCAAACAGTATCTTCTTGCTTATTTTATCAGCTTGATTGTCAGTATCTGTTGAAGTCAATTTAAGTTACAGCCTAACTCGGAATCCTGTCTGAGATGCTGCTCTGGGAAACACAGGCTTTACCACCATCAGAACGAGCCAGGAACACAATCCACGTGTTATACTCAGGGTGTGTAATGCACCTGACAGCTGGCACACCCCGGGGCTGTACTGGCAGAGTGACCACCTGCCCTCTGAGGCCCAAGACCATTTGTCAGCTTAGCTGCTTGAACAATATGCTGAACCTCAATTCCTGCTGCCGAAATTAAAAGGCCCCTGCTACCCTCTCACTGACCCTACACATGAGATAGTGAGGACGTGAGAACAGAAGCCACTCAGCAAACCGACAACAGAGGTCAAGACCAAATATCCCAGTGAAGCCGGCAAAGGTGCCTGTTCCGCAAACATAAACAGCCTATTAGGTGAGCCAAGATACAGGTCGCTTTCTGTCTCTGGAATGAAAACAGTGTGTGGCCTTCCTCAAAACAGCTGCACCTTGTAAGTCACTGACACTGTAAAACGACTCCAAGTCAGGAGAACGCTGTGCTAGTTAAGGCCCTGAAACAAATCTGCTTCAAGGAGGAACAAAGCACACACAGCCTCCAAACGTGGGCTCCGAGGTCCACCCCACTGAGGCTCTGGAGCTGGCCTGCAGCCAGAGGTGTGGGGTGCAGGGGAGGGAGGGGGCGCAGCAGGAGAGGGGCTGCATGTTCCAGACAGATGCAGCTGCACTATGGCTCCTTCATCAGAACAAATGATCATTTCTCTTAGAAGCTACCACCTGTTTAATATAAACGAGGTATTTAATGCAGTTCCAAATTGTGGACTTACCGCACCCAGGGTGACAGATCCTGGGAGGCTTATGGCACGGAAGGGGCAGCACAATCACCGCTCCAGGCACGTCAGCCTGCGGGAGCGAGTCAGACTCAGTCAGCTTTAAATTGTGGAATGAGGATTTGTTTTACTAGCTTTTTTAAATTGCAAATTATAATGACATTGCAAATTAGATATTCAAGGTCTCTGATGTTAACAACAAAAAAAAGATACAAGAACATTTTCTGGAAGAATACTGTGCCTGAGTTCCAAGGAACTTTGGGGAGGTGAAAACAAGTCCAGCACAGCAAAAGCCCTGCACCTGTAGGAACAGGCACGTGGGAGGTTTTAATGAGCACATGCATACATTAGAGAGACCTGCGAGACCTGACAGAAGTGATTTTATCACAAGACAGACATCACATCCTCTAGTCTTAGTAAACATACTTAATTGAACCTTATAACTCCACAATTTTCTAGATGATAAAGTCTTTATAAAGCCCCCTTATGAGAAATCTCTAAACATCACAAGAAGCTACTTTAGAATTTTATAAAGTCAAATAAAAATTCCATTTAAAAAATAGCACATGCAGGCTTTCTGGAACCAAACAATAAGAGGCCTGTTCATTAGGGCCCTGGCACTGGGACACTGTGACGGGAGGAGTCCGCACCTCCCCACCTCCCTAACCACGTCTGATCTGCATCTCAAAAGACAGATTTAAATGAAGACATCAGTGGCCTCCTACATAAACATTTAACAGATGACACAATGCCTTTTAATTTCTTTAAAAAAAAAAACTGGGGTACACAGTTTTGTTTTAAATCTTTTGATGGTGTTTTTATATCAATCAGATGAGTTTAAGAAAGAGGCCAGCACAGCCTGGGAGTGGGGCGGTGGTCGCTCCCAAGAGGGTGGTCCTGGAAGAGCGGCCAGGCCTTCCTGCAACCTGGGCTGCTCCCAGGCCCTTACAGAAAAACCTTATCAAAATAAGCTTAATTCGAGGAAGGCACTGAAATAAAGGAACTGCAATTTTCACTTTGTTGTTTCAACTGCAAAAATGGTCTTCAAACCCCTGCAGCCCAGGCCCCAGCAGGGCAACTGTGTTGGGGCCCCTCAGCTCTATCCCTAGGAAAGCCTTCCCACCTGCTTGAAAGAACCAGCCCAGGCTGGAGCAGGATGGCTCACACTGCGGGCAGCACACGGCCAAAGGCTCCTCCCAAAGCAACGTGGAGTGTGCACCACAGGCCAGCAATACCCCTGCTCTCTGCCCCGGCCACTTCTCTCCACGGTCACCCGCCTCATGAAACAACAAGCTAAGTGAATTACAAAGATTCATGCTGATCAGTATTTATCAGAACTTCATTTACAAAGATATAAAAATTGGAAATTACCCCAAACCTATAAACAATGTAAATACCACATGCTCTCAAAAATATACATTCAAATAATCATATATTGCTTGTATAAGCAGAAAATCATAAGCACTATTTAACAACAAAAAACTGGGTATTGTCCAGTGAATCTGCTTTAGATTATACGCTTGGCCTAGTCTTCCTGGGAAATGGTAAAATATTGGTTTCTTTTAAAAAATGAATACAGCACCCGTGGGGCTTAGGAAAATCTCACGTTGTTTTGAGTACGCATTCGTCGGTCAAACCATGTGTTTCATGTAAAGGAAGTGCATCCACTGCCTCGACTGTGAACGGGGAAAGGCGGGCACAGGGACGGCCCTAGCCTCTGCAGCAAGCCTGGCACTGGGCCCTGGTTAGTAACTGCCATGATCTTATTATTCAATAATTCAGTCTTTATAAGCTTACTCTATTTTATCCCCAGTTCTTGGCACAGAGCAGGCACTGGGTGAACAATTGGATGAATAAATTCATTTTTGAGTGAATGACTCAGATGTTCCTTAAAACCATTTAGAAGTGTTACACACACGAGGCCGCGTGGAAGGAGGCCTTTACAGGTGAAGACACAGCACTTCGCTGAAAGGAAAAGAAATCTGACCTAGATCACAATCACACGTGGTAGGAAGTCCACAGGACAAGGAAACACAAAACAAGGAATAGAAGGACGGGGCTGAGCTTTGGGGAAGAGTGGCTGGACTTCCAGGGTCCAGTTCCAGGTTCTGTTTTCATGCAGAACCACAGCTGGTGTCCTTCGCATCCCCATGGGGCCGACGGAAGGACCAGGGGGGAAGTGAGCCTGGATGGGGCGGACCCAGAAGGTAACAGCCTGCCGGGTGCCAGGGCTCACAGGGCACTGTGCACACATCCCAGCACAGCCAGAGCAGGCACGGCCTGAACAGCGTGGTCACTGAGACCCTCTCTCTGCACAAGAGGGATGACAGCAGGCTCCTAGATGACTCCACGCTCCCTTGGCCTTGCAGCCACGAAGCAAGTCGTTTGACCTTTCTGCGTTTGTTTCTTCCCTCACAAGGTAGAGGACCGGAAGGCAAAGGAAATCCAGAATCATTGAGAAAATACTCATTTTGTTACTTTGTCTTGTTGGAACTTCAGGGTCTAACAGTAAGTTCAGCTTTTTTCCCTAAAAATGCCCAACTCTGAACTCTTAGGGACTATTTCCCTCACCCTTCAGTCCACGTGTAGCTGTCAGCCCTGGGCTGGACGCCGGTGATGGAGAGCCAGGAATGCGGCAGCCGGAGGGGGTCCCAGCCAGCTCAGAATTTACAGAAAACCGAAGAGAAACCATGATGACGTGACGGCTGCTGCATGAGGGTGGGTACCCAGGGACATACTTTGGGGAGAGAAAACCAAAATCTGGAGCTGTCTTTTCTAGGCCAAGGAGCAGAACAGACTCATGGCAAACCCGGAGGTGAAAGGCTGCATCAGAACCTGAGAAACTGCAGGGCAGGCTGAGCAGCCAGGTCAGAGCTGGGCACAGGGCTGGGCCCATGCTGGTGGCTGCACAGCGGGGACTGGCACCCATGCTGGAGGGGACGGATTTCAGCAGGGGTGACGTGGTCAGTGTGTCTCGTGAGAAGATGCACCTTCTGCAGGGGGAGGACAGATGGAGACAGAAGTCCTTCAGGGGCCATGGCAGGGAGCCCAGGGAGACGGCGGGGCCCGAATTCCAGTGATGGCAGGGCATGGAGGAGAGAGGTTAGGGAGGAGGCAGCTACAGAGACAGTGAAGGCACCTGAGAGGTCAGAACCACCCCCAATGTCTGATCTCTGTAACTGAAGAAACAGTGGTGGAGTGCCCATGGGTGGATGAAACTCCAGGAGGAACAGGTTTTGGAGGAGGAAGCACAGGTCCCTGAGAGCCAGACCAGTGGTCATCTCTGCAGGCAGCTGGACAGAGGGGTCTGGAGGCAGAACAGGGCCCCTGGCTAGAATCAGGACCCTGGGGTGCAGCACAGCACATGTGGTCCCTGAAGACCAGGGACGAAGATCTCCCCGGGAGTGTGTGCAGAAGACACAGCCTTGAGGAACATGAGCCAATACAGGCACAGGCAGGAAAGAGTGACTGCAGGGGAGAAGAAGGACGGCGGGAAGGCGGAGACAAGAGAGCGTGGCCAGAGAGGATGCGAGCACCAGCGGCATTCACAGGGTCCTGAGGTCGAGGGGACGACACCAAGAAACACCTTCCAGGGAAACATCCCAAATGTGCCCACCGGGATGGGGGTGGGGAGTGTAGGGGGGGCGGGCCTGGTGCACAGAGCTGCCAGGTTTTAAAAAACATAGTATGATGAAACACAGCACTTCCCACAGATGAGGGGCAAAGTGTGACAGAGCACAAGACGTCACTTTGCAAAGTTTCATCTTCTCTGGCTTGAAATTAAGTATGCAGACCCTTGATTTAAAGCTGAGTCAGCACGGGGAGAGGGTGTAGCTCAGTGGTGGAGCGCGTGCTTAGCATGCACGGGTCCTGAGTTCCATCCCCAGTACCGCCGTTAGATAAATGAATAAATAAAAATAAACTGAATTGCCTCCCTCCCCCGAAGAAAAAATTTTAAAGAAAATAAAGAAGATGAGTTAGTGAAACAGAGTTGTGTGATACCGTCAAAGGCTGGACTGTGCGGCTGAGGGACAGACCCGGCGGAGGGGAGAAGGCGGCACGTTATTTGGGATCGAGGTTCACTCATGACAAGATGTCCTGTGCTTATGTCAGTATTTACAGTAACATACTTCACACACACCCCCCGGTAATTCAGGGAGACGGTTCCCCAAAGGGAATATATTTAAGTTGAAAAGCCACAAAATCATGTCTTAAAACTTATGGGAAGCTGAGCTGAGCACATCTGTCTTCATCTAATTCTTTAGTTAAACCCTGTCAGTAAAAAGCTTTTTGCTAGTATTACTAAGAAAGCGCAGCACTCGTGGTAAGATTTTTTTGCTGTAATTGCTTTATAAGCTTTCCCCACCCTAAGGACAGTAATAACCAGCAATTTATGAAAATGACAGCATAAAAATATTGAACATTGAAGTCCGTTGCTGCCTGCTGCAGCTGTTCCCTTACTTAAACCGCTTTCATCTACATAAACCCACACGCAGGCGTGAACCGGTCCCAGAGACACGCAGGGGGACCCCAATGCCAGCTGTTTCCCAGGGTGACAGGGAACCAGATCACTGTGTTACCAAGTCCAAGCTTGTTCTGCTCACTGCACGACAGGCCAATAACTCGGGAGATGAGGTATTGGGGCAGGGAACAGTGACTTTATTAGGAGAGTCGGCAGACTGAGAAGGTGGCCGACTAACATCTTGGAGAACTACCCTCCTCAACTCAGGCTTCAGGCTCAAGGAGCGGGAGTGTGCTTGGTTGCCCCAAACTTCTTGGTGTAGGAATCCTTTGTTCTTGTACCTGTCCGTGTGGGTCAGGTCATGGTGCCCCTGTAAAACCTCCAACAAAACAAAGGTTATTTTCTATTCCGCAACTTGTTATCTTTATAGGAGTGCGAAAGTGTTAATATCCTTAAAGGTCAGAGCCCTGAGAACAGGCTCTCCTGTCTATTTTAGGCTAAAGGCAACATTGTTTTACAAAAGGGGCAGAGTTAGCAAGACAGCCTAGAAAACAGGGCACAGGTTTAAAGCGAAAGAACATATATAACACGGAGTCAGATTTGCTCTTTTCTATTACAACTCCAAGCTGGTGCAGGTTTGGGGACAAGGATGCTTGTCTGAAGTCAGGATGCTGACCTCCAGTCCATGCCTCACATTTTAAGATCCACCCCCCTCACATTCAGTGGTTTTCTTTGAAAGAAAACTTTGAGAAGGTGCTAGAAATTTTAGTTGGCTTTTAGAGATAAGGATGTGATCTGCTGTCCAGTAGAACATTGAAAGAGGGAGCCCTGTCTGCTTTATTCACCACAGATCTCCAGGATCTAATACATTTCCTGAATGTAGTAGATGCTCAGTGAACATCTGCTGAATGACTCCGGTCTTGTGGAACATGAAATTGTAATAAAAGAGAACAAATCTGACTATATTGGATCTGTTCCTTTAGTTTTAACCACTGTGCCCCGCTTTCTAGGCTCAGTCTTGCCAGCTCTGCACCTTTTGGGAAACAATGTTGCCTTTAGCCTGAAATATACAAGAGAGCCTGTTCTCGGGGCTCTGGCCTTTAAGGATGTCAGCACTTCTGCACTTAGGTGGAGATGGCAAGTTGCAAAACAGAAAATAACCTTTGCTTTGTTGGGGGTTTACAGGGACACCATGGCCTGAGCCACATGGACGGCTGCAAGAACAAACCATTCCTACAGCAAGAAGTTTGCAACAATGAACCCCACCACCTTCCTTTTTTTTCTTTATTTAAATAAAAGGAGCCTGTATTCTGTCTGGAGCAGGATGGTTCTCCAAGACATTAGTCTGCCATCCTCTCAGTCTACCGGCTTTCCAAATAAAGTCACTATTCCTTGCCCCAATATCTCATCTCCTGATTTACTGACCTGTCATGCAACGAGCAGAATGAGTTTGGACTTGGTAAAAAAAATTACTGTTTTGGGAAAAGCCCTAGTAAGGAACACTGTGTCTCGTAATGTCCTGGGGAGAACTGGTCACAGAGCTCTTTGTGGGACTTACATTAACATTAGTGAATGATCTGGAAACCAGTGAAAATCATGGCTCAAGGAAATCAATCCAGTAGTCTATTCAGAGATCAGCATTTTTATTTATCATGTGAAAGTGAGTGTTTCATTTCCCCTTGTCTTCTACTCTGAGGGTGTTAGTTAAGGTTACACTGCTCCCTTGTTGTGGAAATTAATTTGTTAATTACCATGAATTCATTCTCCATTTCAAAAATAAAAACAATAGAAAAATAAGTCAATGGACAATAAGCTTTCAAAAACTGGTGGCCTCTCCACTGATTACCCTTAAGTTCAAGCACATGTTTCTGTTGCAAATCTGATTGTTATCTTAGGATGGGTGAGCCATCAGCACAACCAGAAAAGCTTGCTTTTGCTACTAAACACAGATTTTAAAATTAAGGAAAACACCTAAGCAGTTTAGATACAATTTTCAATTTGTAGGGTTTGCTGATCTTTCCTCCGAGCTGATTTAGAAATGTGGGGAGTTGAGCATTAATAAAAACACAAGCTACAAACTTTACACTTTCAACAAGCAGGTCCCACCTGGTTCCTCTAAATGGCACAGACTTTATGGCGGATTTCTGAAAAAACTTGTTCAGGTTCTAATATAAATTAACAAATATATACACAATTTTCAAACACCCACTATACAAAAAAGTATGCCTCTACTTAGTATGGTTTTACTCTCTAGGACACAGATGCTCATCCCCTTGGGAGACGCAATGTCTCTCCCCTCCTCCCACATCCAAGATGGCAGTGCACATTGGGTCCCCACTGGAGAATCGGGCAGGAGACACCACTACAGGCAGGCTCAGGCCTGTAGTGGAGGAGAAAGGGGGGCAGGGAGGGCCAGGATGGGGAGGATTACACTTCTGACAACTTCCCAACTCCACCCCTCCCTGCCACGAGAGGGACTCTGTAGGAGGCACCCATTCTAGAAAAGCCAGGGGACTGAGCGGCCACTCTGTCCATGTCCCTCCCTCCTGGAACACTGCCCACCAGAAGAGAACTGTCAGCTCGAGCAGGAAGGGGTGGCCCTGTCTTCAAGATGGGGACCCGGCTGCAGTGCTTTCAGACCGACCCCAGTGTCTGCGGAGGAGGCAACACACCTGCGAGTGCACACCTGGGGACGCGTGCATCCCAGAACCGAGAGCGCCAGACACAGCACACTGACAGCACGACAGCCTGTGCACAACACAGCCCCGGACTGGGCACTCTGAGCCCACGTCAGGACAGAGCTCGGTCCTGCTCCCACTTGGGGATGCCGTCTGTCCCTGTCCCTCTTACCTCACTGTCCTTGCTGATCCTCCAGGCCACGATGAGCTGGATCGTGCCCCACTTGTTCCCTTTGGTGGACATGGACCTGAGGAGGGTCTCCATGGCATCCTGGTTGGTCTTGCCCAGCAGGGACTCCCCGTTCACCGTGATCAGCTGATCCAATCACCCGCAGCCTCCATCCTGGGAAGAAGACGGGACAATCAGTGCTGTGAAAGAGTCTGTGATAAAAGAAGTTGCTTTCTTTAGTTAAAAAAATTGTTAAAAAGGAAAAAGAAGGGGAGGGCTTTAATATGAATGGATTATCCCCAATTGAACAGCAGCATGATACTGTGTAAGCAGCCCGTGTCTACTTCAGTCATTCACACGTTTGTAAATAAGTCATTATCATACTCTGTTTACCAAAATAGCAGACTGATTCACAGGACACAAAGTGATTACTTTCTTCCTTCCAGAGACACCCAGAGAGGGTATTTACAACCCAAGATGTGCAACAGCTCCAGGCTATTAGCCAGCTGGGGAGGAGTGCCCCCTTCACAGACAGCCAGGAAACTTTCCCCAGGCTGGAAAACAGGCTGAGTGACTCCCCAGGAGGGAAGGGGAGGGAAGAGATGAACCTTTCCTGTGGGCAGCTCTGTGCCTGGACCTGTGCTAAGTCTGCACAGACAATCTCTATTGCCCTAGAATGTCCAAGGGCTATGAGTTTTGTGAGACACAAACACACACTATAGATAAGACAGATGAACAAGGTCCTACTGTATAGCAGGGGGAACTATATTCAATACCTTGTAATAATGGAATGGAAATGAATAATGGAACAGAATACGAAGGAGAGTATGTATGTATGTGTCTGACTGACTCACCACGCTGCACAAGTAACACAACATGGTAAATCAGCTGGACTTCAATTTTTAAAAAATAATTTAAAAAATGGTAAGCTGAAGCCCTGAGCGCCACGCCCAAGTGAGAGAGTGCTGTAATGTCCCTGGCTGTCTGATCGTGGAAAACACGTAAGTGTTGGGGCTGTCAGAACACGCTGCCACAAAACACACCATGTTGGCATTGGGGTTATTTTGAGTGGAAGGTAACTGAGAACTGGCAAACACAGGAGGAAGCCTCTGCTCCCCCTTGAAGTCCCCCTCGTGGAGGTGTCCCCTCCACTCTCCCGGAGCTGGGGGGTGAAAAACTCTCACCAGCAGAGACAGAGATGTTACTGAGATGCATCCACGCAAACAAACCTTACATGGGAAGCCTTCTCTACTGCCTGTTTCCCTCATATACCTGCCGTCCCACAGTGCGTGCCCTGGAAGCCCAAACCTCCTTTCTTTGTCTAATCACCACTCCATCCTGTATCATCATTTGCTAAATTGGTCCAGAAGCTTCTGAGGCTAAGCACTTCTCTAGGGTTTCACTGCTTCTTTGTGGAGCCCCCGTACCCATAAAATTGGAAATATTAACATAGATAAAATTTATGAACTTTCCCTCCTGTGAATCTTTTTGTCAGTTTAATTCACAGGCCACAGATACTGCATCTAAGAGGGTAGAGGCCAGGTTTCTTCCCTACAGCTTATGTGTTTCCAACACTGGGTTGTAACTAAACATCTTGGTTCATGAGTACTCGATAAAGTCGATACCTGCTTACTTTGGATGCCGTTCCTGTTAATAATGGACTTGATGAAGATCCCCAGGTCTGTGTGATTCTCTTTAGACTGGTTTCCTTTGACATTGATGCCTAGGCCAGCGGATCCTGAGTCATTGATCGGAACTTTGAAGGTGAGAAACTCCTGGTGTTGTCGGGTGTGAGAACAGTATCCTCGTCTTCTGCTTTCTAATGGGAGACGAAGTGGCACACGTTATGCTCCAGGATTTCCTTCTGCTACTTTCCAAGGACCACAAGAGTTCTTTGGTTGTAACAGGCACAGCACCTCCACCAAGCTTCCACCACGAGGCCCCCAGGGCCAGGCACATCAGCACCATGTCCAGATCGTTCCTGGGACCAGCTGCTAAGACTTTCATGTGGCACTTGCTTCAACTGAAACAATTAGGTCTAAACCAGATCCTGAGAAATATGGGGGGAAATACAGCAGGAGGACAGAAGACATGCGGGCTCCTCCAATTCTGGTTTGTTTGTTTTCTTGTCTGTTTACATATCCTTAAACCACAAGAGAAAAACAGTGAAGGCAGGGATCAAAATAAGTAAACATAGCTATTTGTCCCTTTTTTCCACTGGGAATGTTCAATGTTAGTTAACAGTTGAATGTTCACTTAATGGTGTCCTTTATTCACAGTAACAAACCCTGACAATACAAAGTCAACAGAAAAAAAGATGCTCATTTTCAGAGAGCCACCGGGGAGTTTTAACCTCCAACATCGGGGAGACAAAGAGGAGCTAAGCAGCGCCAGAGGGGGTTTCCCACAGGGCCTGCCGCACTTAGCACAGCGGGCGGGTGTGACCCCAGCAAAGCTGCTGAGTCGAACAGTTGTCCACGCCAGCCTCCACGTGCAAACTGCGGCCACCAAGTGTGACTGGAGACCGTTTCAGACACTACACAGTGGAGATACACAAACTTTTACCTTTCTTCCCTAAAACAGCATGGAAGAAATGAACACTTCAAGTATAACCTGATGAAATGCAGTGAGATGACATATAAAATTGCTGGACACCTGAAGGGGAAGCCGCCTGCCTTCTGTAACCCTCCTCGGTGACCCCACCTAGACCTCGACATTGGCCATCGCCAAAGAGGCCAGAATCCCATATCAAACCCAGTGCTTCCAGCCACAGGACACACGGGTGTCACAAGCTCTCTGAACCACAACTAAATCCTTCATCCCTCATCCCACTTTTCCCAACTTTGGAAAATTTCTCCATCATCTGCTCAGTCATTCAAGCTGGAATTACCAGATTACAATGGAGAATGGTCAAACATCGAGTGGGACCTAATTAGGCTAGGATCTAATGCAACCATTAAAGACTGTACTTTTACAGAATGTCCAATTACACACATACAAGGCTATTGCAGAGCAATGAAAATGTGTGTAGACTTCAATTTTTTCTTTGTATCCCAACTAATTTTTTAAAACTTTCCAATAGTTATCAAAATTAACATAATAATGATAAAATAATTTTAGAAAGGATTTTGGGGACCTAACATGCAATCTCAAATATCTCAATTAGATGAAATAATTTTTGGAAGTACAGAGTTTATCAGTAAGAGTTTTTTTTAGGATTATCACTAAGAGATGTTATATTTAAGTCTCTAAATCCATAATATCATGATCTATAAAGCTTCTAATTTACTAATATTCAATGTTAACATTCTTTGTGCCATCTCAAAGGATACCCTTGGAGTTATCAGGACAAGGTATGTTTCCAAAAAAAATCACTAACATGTTAAAAACAGGAAAACTATATAATAAAGAAGATTAAAAAGAACAACTTGAAAAGACCCTGGGTGACAGCTCTGTTAACTGCACAAAGTAAATGCATTTCAGTATCAAAATCAAAATAAAGTCTTTATGTGCTCATTATAAAAGACTTCTTATATTTAAAATATTCCCAGAGAGTAATTATAGCTCAAATAAAATGAATGTTATTGGTGAGAAGTGAACATCAAATACTCATATCAAAATCTTGACATCATATTTCCTATGCAAAGTATCTTAATATATTTGTTTTGTTGTATAAAGTTTAATTTTTATCCATACAAAATAGTTCGAGTAGTAGATAAAGACTGTGTGTGAATGAATATTGCTAACTCAGTATAAAATCTGCTATAGAAACATACAGGTGAATTTTCATGTTTGAAATATAACATGGCATCAAAACCCACTTCAGCCGCTTTTATTTTAAATTCAGAAGTAACTGAAAGATAAAATTCACTTTGTGAATCAGAAGCAGTGTGTATATTCCTGGGAAAGTTACATTTGAAAAGACAGAGAAACCAAAGACAGTTCTTTGCTGGGCACATTTAGGTCCGATCATTCAGTACGATTATTTGCCTCAAATCTGGAAGGTTCTTATGGTCACTTACTGATTTATAGCTTCAGTTTGATTTTTTAATCTTTACTGATTTTGACATTTCCATAATGTTTTACTAAGGCTTAAAATTCTCATTTTCCTTCTACTTGAAGATCAAGATAAGGGGCTGACTGAATCTATGAGAAGAAATTTTAATCAAGTTCAAGTCACTTCCTGACGTGCTCTGCTCTGAGCCTGTCTTAAAGGAGGCTGTGTTCTTCATGAGAACATTTCATTTATTAGGAAAGCTGCAGGATGCAAATCATATTCGTTCTCAGCTTTCTTATCAAGTCTTAAGTCATTATTAGCATTAAAAACATATAAGTGAGAGATGGCACTTCTCCTCTGATATTTCATTATTAATCCATTTGGCTCTTGATATAAGACTGAAATTAATGACAGCTTTTAGAGCCTAATTCACTGGCAGCAAAATGTTTTTTAAAAATCTGCTCTTCAAAAACCATTTTAAATTCTACATCAGACAGAACTTTTCCAAAGTTACTCGTATGGACGTCTCTTCATTCTGATTCAAAAGAAGCTAGTTTTCTGTCAGCTTTGACTGCTATTCCACACAGATTGTGGACTAATTCAACCATTTCTTGAGTCAAGTTCTTTATAAAGAAACACAGTAAATACATTTTTCCTTTACTTTTCTCCTCAAGCCATTTGTACATGATGTCACTCAAGCACACATCACATCCCTCACATAGACACATGCGTACCCCAAGTGATCTGCCATCAGTAAACTTACAGTAGACTCCTCACCAGAAATAAAATAAACCAGAAGACAGTGGAGCAATATCTTTAAAGTATTCAAACAAAATTTGTCCACCTAAAATTCAATACTCATCAAAAATACCTTTCAAAGCGAAGATGAAGTAAAGACTTTCAGATACTCAGAAGTCAAGGAATCCATCAACAGCAGGTTTCAGTACAAGAAAGGTTCAGGAAGTCCTCCAGTCAGAGGATGACACCAAATGGAAATCTGGATCCGCTGAAAGGAATGAAAGCCCCCCAAAGGGGTAAATGTGTGTAAACACAAATAAGATTTCTGTGTCAGAAAAAATCAACATTAAACTCATTTTTCCTTACCATAAAATGTAATTTTTGTCTCAAATTTCCATCTTAATGCTATCCTATCCATGTGCCCAATATTGAAACCCCAAATTTAAATAGCCATTTAATATAGCCACAATCACCCTCCTAAAACCCCTGAAAGTTAAGTGTGCTGGTCCCTATAAAACAGCCCCAAATCGGGCTAAACCTTGAGTGTATTGTAATTTTTAAGGCCTCATGGACTGTGAGAAATACATCCACAAATACCGTCATCTTTAAAGAATGGGGGTTTCTGTACTGCAATAATCCCACATCATCGGGTATCTATCACTCTGTAACTGTCCTGCCCTGTGAAGATCGAAACGTCATCAAAAAGCAGAAGCTAAAGAAACTAGCTCTGTGGTTCTGGAATTGTAACACACGTTAGGTGGAAAATGAAACTGTGAGGGAAAAGTGACTTTAACAATCTATCCCACAAAAACTATTTTGAACCACATTTGCAATGATCAGTACCACAAAGTAGAAGAAACTTCCTATTATAGGAAGAGTTAGCAACAAATGTTTGGGATAAAATCAGGAACAGATGCTGTTCCAGGGCAGTCGTAGCAGCTTTCTGTCAGATTTAAGATGTTTTGAAATCTGTTTGGAGAAGATGCCAGATACACCATTTACGGAATTCTTAACTGAGGCACAACACTGTTCAGACCTTTCAGAGAAAAATAGAGACAAAGACTTTAACCTGGAGGGAGAAGGAAAAGTTTGTTTCTAAAGAGATTTGACAATACATTTTTTTTAAGTGGGGAATTTGTCACATCTGTGGACAAATAAGCTAAGCTGATGCAATGACAAATACTAAGTCCTTTATCAAATAGAGATCGATTCCCAGGAGGATCTTCTAAACAAGTAGGGGAACATGCCACACAACCCTGCCCCTGCACAGATTAAGGGCAACCCAGTTAATGATAATTTCTGCAGCTCCAACAGCCTTCTGGCTAACTTGGCCCCTAGGCTCTCTTCCCACAAGGAGGAGCCCAAGTCAAATAGTAGACTAAGTCCAGCTCTTGCAAACTTCACACTTGTCTTCAGAAAATGCTAGTGGACTGTGTGAATTTTCAACCTAGACTCATGCTTCATCCTGTGAGTGTTACTTTGGGACCACACTAACCAATCCCCCTTACAGTCGTGACCTAGACCTCCAGTGAGACTTTGATGCTCCTAGACCATCACACTGCATCTCCACCATCCGTTCATCCTCTCACTGTTCTAAAGTAAGTAAAGGGCTGTTAGGACTGTTAGTGATACGGGACCATGGTGCTAGAGGAGTATTTCTACCTTTTCCTCTCTCTTTAAAAATCCTGATACTTTATTCTCTTTCCTCTGTCCCAACCAATGACTTCACTTTCTACTTCTGAGAAACCTTGAAGCAATTGGCCTTTATATATATCCCTGTGTGAAAAGCTAACTTTCCCCCCTGTGAACAGCTATAGTCCGCATTTTAAACTCGTAATTAGCAGTTTATACAGGTTCTCTTGAGCTCCATTCCACCTACCTTCACTTTGAAAGTTGTTGGAACGCTGAAAGTCATGCTCCCCACACTTCCTAGATCTTGATCTCTGGATGTAAATTCGATTCTCCCCATTGTATGCACTCCTGAGAGATTTGGAAGGTGATAACTACAGAGGTCATCTTCTTTCAGCTTCTGGCAACATACACATGAGCAAGACTTGGAGAAAATAAGTAATATACTTATGCCCAGTGATTGACAGCTGGTAAGTAGCAATTACAGTGTTTCAGTTCATATCTTTTAACTTTATTTAGTTCAATGCCCTGCAGACTAAAATAGAGCTTTTTTTTTTTTTTTGGTGTGTACCTTTTTGTAGGTATTTTGTTAATCCAACTTCAAAGACATCTTCAATATTAAAAATAATTTGACCAGGGAGCTAGAAAATTATGACAAAATTATTGTAGCACTTCATCATCTGTAACTTTTGGCAAGTGTGTTTCTCCACAAAAATGCAGAATTCTTGACTTCTTTGCATCATCTGATAGTCATGTCCTACCTGGGAGATGGAAATATAGCCAAGGGCAAACCAAGGGTCATCAGTGGAGAAATATTAAAAAAGTACCATTTAATCCAGGGCATAAGCAAATATTTAAATAATATCAAACTCATAAATGGGAGTCTAATGGAAAAGCACCAAGAGCTCAGTGGGGGAGGTGCTAAAATAATCATGAATGAGACACAAACATAAAAAAACTGGCAACAGCAAATCAGGAAGTAATAGGATGTGAGGACATAACAGAAGTCAGTTTGACTACCTCAGCCTAGAGAATCTTGATAGATTTGAAATTCTACTTATGTCATGGAATTGCTCAAGGATACCAATCGCTATCCAATATTTACTAAAGTTTTCGAAAGAATTTTTTTCTGAAGCTTGAAAGAGAACAATGCATGTTAAGAAGCATATGGCTCTGTTGGATGAGACCATGTGTGGTTATTCTGTAATTAAAATACAGATCATGGTGCAGGAACAAATTATTAAATGGTTAATTCTGTGATCTAGATTTCTGCTTGTGGAGCAGTATGCTGATCTGGTCTTGGCGATGGTCTTTTCCCTGAGAGCACCCTAGTATTAAAGTAGGAGCGTGGAAATTCACTGGACTAAGGATTAGCACCTCCATCAGTGGAGAATCAACCACAAGGGGGCCGATTAGAATGATGCCATTCTGTGCCTTGTCACAGCTGCTCGAACAGTCACTCTGACCTCTTATAGCCCAGGTTCATCACCCAAAGGGGAACATTACATTTATAATGAGACTTCTAGAAGCTGAAAGAAGACAACTTCTATTTAATCTAAGAATACACTCAACTAGCATTCAAGAAGGGACCCGGATAATTTGGTAAGCACTGTACCTGGATGCCTTTTTAAGAATTATCCTTAATTGGAGAGAATGGAAATCCTTTGATAAATCACAAAGATTATTTCTTCATTAAGATTATAAACATTTAAGATTTCTGTTTTCAGTCTGTCTTTGGAAGCAATGAAAATTCTAGATCTACAAATTTAACCAAGAAGTAATAATTGGATAACCCTCACCTCATTTACACTAGATATGCCATTATATGAGGCAGCTTGCCTCCATCATTAGCAAAACCAGGCTGGAACAATTTTTCCTGGCTCTTGGACTCTCGAATGTTACTTTACATAAATGAATCTTGAGTTTGATAAGATCTTATGTTAGACGAGATGACTTTAGAATCTTTGTTCATACAGTTTGTCATTTTTGACCAACTGTTAAAACTTAGCTTTAAGAGTCATTTTATTACTTGGTTAAGTATTTAATTATCTGATGATTTTTATTCCAATTTCACTTCCCTATTTATCTATCTATCTATCTATCTATCTATCTATCTATCTATCTATCTATATGTATGTATATATCTATCAGTCTGTTTCTAGCCTTCCCTTTCTCCTTTCCCTCTCTCCCTCCCTCCTCTGCTCCCTTTCTATTTCTCTGCTTTCTTCCTGTGAGTTTGCATCATGCCTCCCACTTTCTATTTGTTCTTTCTTTCTTCTTTTTCCAACACTTCAAGACTTTTCTCTCATTTATTCCCTACTATTGGCCTCTCATCTCTGCTTAAGAAACAAAACAAAACAAAAGCACTAAAGTACTATTTTTTCTACAATGTATTGTATTTAGTCAATAATAATTTTAGATTGATGGCTTTTAAGGATGGGTAGAAATTTTCCATTTCTCTATATGTCAAAACATAAGTAGTAAATTTAGTTGCAAGTAGATCTACCCATAGGAATGATGGTAGTGACAATGACAATGACAATGATGGTGGCAGTGGTGATTATGGTGATGATAATGCTGGTTTAGTGATATTAACCAGGGAGGTAACTTAGGAGCATCCTGGGCAAACACTAATAAGTTTCTGTAGACCTTCATTTTTTAAATTACAAAATTACTGCCATTGTCATTCTGCAAAATTCTATTTGAGTTAGTTGCACTCTATTAACAAGTCCTTAGTTTTTTTGAAAAAAAAAATGAAAAGAACTGGAAAGATATTTGTATGAAGGAGTTGTTTTGAAGCATTTCAGTGATAAATCTAGTTATTGAGTTGAGTGCTCAGAGTTCTGTATGCACATAAAATTGACAATCCAGATGCAAATGCTAGGACCACGCAGCTGCTCACGTGCTCATGGGAGAAATTGTGCATGTATCTATGTATGTGGTGTGTGTGTGTGTGTGTGTGTGTGTGTGTGTGTGTGTGTGTGTATCTATATCTATATATATGTGTATATGTATATATAAAATCTCAAACAGAAATTAGAAAGATAAGCCACAAAGTTCAAGTTCAGAGTTCCTGGAATTCAAATCCAGGTTATACCACTCACTTAACCTGTGACCTCAAGGATGTGACACATTCTGATTTGCTGGTTATCACAGTTGTTATTTTGTAAAGGGTATACTGATGAAATCTAAAACAACAACAACAAAAAACCCACAAAGAGACTGCTGTCTTTTATCTGTGAAACTAATTTAAATGTTTGTTAAAATTTTCTGAGTTACTTTTGAATATAAAATATACTTATAAAATTATAAAGATAAAAGAAAAATACTACAAAATACCACAACTAAAAATAAGATGCTATACTTCAACTAAAAAGTAAATAACTCTGAAATTTAAAAAAGTAATAATTAATAGCAAAAAAATAAGTGGATATAAGGAAGAAAGACAAAAAGTTATAGAAAGAACAAACTCTCTGATACAATATTGGTAGGGAATAACATTTTGAAAGGAGAATACGTCAATAGCTATTCAGGTTAAAATGTTCATAGTCTTTGATTCTGCAATTCCATTGTAAAAAATTTACCTTACAGAAACATATGCATATAGATAAACACACTAACATGAAACTATTTTAACTGCAGCATTGTTAAAATAGCAAAAATTGAAATAAAATACATCTTCATACACTGACATGGAATGGTATCCATGGTAACTTTGTTAAAATGTACAGTGTATATGCATACTTACTGTGTAATTGTATTTTTTAATTGCATATATAAAATTCAAATCCAGTATTTCTAAATACAAATGTATGCCTGAAAGAATAAATTACAGAGGTAAAATAACCACATAGCTGGAAAGTGGTCCAGAATCAAAACTAGAGCTGATGCCTGTGACCCAAGGCCCTTACACTCTATTTTTCACTGCACAGTGTCTCTCACCCCCACCGCTGGGCCTTCGCCCATGTTCCCTCTGCTGGGGACAGCCCTAGTCTTCCTTTCTCTTAGCCATGGTCTAGCTGTGAGATTTATAACTTCTTTAATAGTTTCTTCTCCTTTCATTTATTCACTTTACAATGATTCTTATTGTGATTATTTTTAATTTACCAACCCTGCCCTTATTTAAGGAAACTGATTACCTCTGAAAAACTTTCAAAATATTTGTTGTCTACTCAGGTAATGAGAGAAAAGTGAGGGAAGCAGATTAGCAAATAAAAGAAATGCAGCCGTCATAATTGTTTCTGTCTTTACTTGAACAGCCTTTTAAAAATTAACTCCTTTACTGACCACTGTGAAAGGACTTATCAGGAGTGCAGCTGATGGTGGGATTCAACACTGGACTGAAGTTCAAGTTACTGTGTAATTCCTGGGTTTGGCTAAAGCATACATTATCTAGGAACAGCCAGTAAATGGCATCGTAGTGCCTGCTTGACTGAGAAATAGCAACTAGACTATGACAGCAGGTGTGTTTTCAAACCTGGAGAAGAGCTGGCGAGAGCATAACCAGTGCCCTACAGCTCCTTGCAGTTTCCTCCCAATCAATAAGATGTATCAGATTGCACTGATGCCATTGCATCCTTACACACTTATTAAGAACTCTGAGAAATGTGAAGGAGGTAGCAATCCTGAAACACGTACCTGTGGAAATAAAGAGAAACATGAAATCAACACGAAGCAATCATACACAGAAAAGAATGTTTTATGAGTAAGTGGAACAAACATTCAAGCTGGTGAGGGTGCAGGCATCCGGGGAGGCCTGGTTGTTTCTTCTTGCAGCTGTCCATGTGGGCCAGGTCATGGTGTCCCTGTAAACCTCCAACAAAACAAACACTATTCTCTGTTTTGCAACTTGCGATCTCAACATAAGTGCTGAAGTGCTGACATCCTGAAAGGTCAGAGCCCCCAAGAACAGGCTCTCTTGTATGTTTCATGCTAAAGGCAACATTGTTTCCCAAAAGGTGCAGAGCTGGCAAGGCTAAGCCTGGAAAGCGGGGCACAGCGGTGAAAATTAAAGGAGCAGATCCAATATAGAGTCAGTTTGTTTTCCTCTATTACAAGGTGATGGATCAGTTGCTAAAAGGGAGTGGACAGAGGCAGTAAGCAAGCCTGGAATTTACAGACATAATACTTACATCATTTGGCTGTTTGTGATGATTAAATGAGGGGGAAAAAAACCTGTGCAGATTCTACTCAAATAATAAGCAATGCATACATGGTATTTATGATTTCTCTATCACTAATTGCACTGCTGCAGGAATTGAGGCTTGGGGAGGCTGAAATTATGTACTAAGCCTGCCAGTGGCCTGGCTGTGACTTAGGGGTGTGTTTGCTCTATCTGGATCCAATGATGTTTCCTGCAAACAGAAAGGCAGATGTGAAAAGAAATGATGAGTCTCGCAGGAAGTCAGTGGGGTGACAGTGAAATGAAGTGAGGAAAGCAGAAATAAAGTTGACTAAGTAAAAGAGGGGAATCTGGAGACAAACTCTGAACGTCAGGTAGGGGTCACTCTGCGTTCCAAGCCATAGGACAAATGGGGTCTTAGTACTTAGAGCAGTGGCTGTCAATTTTTTCTTTTTTAGCATGAAATGAACCACCTCTCTAAGGAAATCTTTACCAGAAACATAAACACTGAATACAGTTAAGAGTTGAATGTTTGTGTATGAAGAGGACAGAGTTCTTTCTGCTGCTACTCAGTTAGTGAACCGTCCTTACACGCAAGTGAGCAAACTGAGTAACACACTAGGTTAGTCACGTGACTCGGGATAAGACCCACTTTTTTCCTGACTCCTGAGCCAGTGCTCCTTGTGATTGGCAAGGGCTCTTCTAAGAAAAATCTCAGTTCTTGGGCTGGGAGGGAGAAGAGGAGGATAAGTAGTGTGAATAAAATGGCATGCCCAAAGTCTCCTGTGGACACTCTGCATTTTGTGTAAGGAGTGGAGGTGGTGGTGGGGTTGTTGAATAACAAGGCTGACCTCTCATCATTCAATGAGTATTATCGTCCGAATATCAATTTGAAGCTATGCTATTTGCAAAAGTCCTAAAATGAGGCAGCCCGCCTCTGCTTAAAAGTCCCAGTAATAAGAAGCATGCTTTCATTGTAACTTTTTTGTAGGTTGCAGTAGTAACTTTCCTGAAATACATAATCTCTTCTCTTTTCCAGTGGTAGAACATAGCAGTTAAACATTTGAGCTTTGTGATCAAAATGCCAGCTTGGTAGCACACTAGCTGTATAATCTTATGCAAGAGAGTTAACTTCCCAAGACCTCAATTTCTCTTTTTTAAAATGAGAAAAGTAATGGTGCCTGTTTCATCTGGTATCATGAGGTTTAAATGCGGTAATGCGTATATCATCTTTGACACTGCCTGGCAACACATTCAATGAACCTGATTATTGAATTGTCACTACTGTGTTCCAGCATCCTTTGCTCCATGTAAGGAACAGAGGAACTGAAAGGAAGGACCTGGACTGACTCAGGCTTGAGTCAATTATGTTGTGACCTGGGTCTTTGCTGAATCACCATACTTTGTAATTTTCATCAACGGACACTCTGTTAGTCAGGGGTGATGTTATCACTAGTTTTTGATGTATCTTGATCATTTAATATTTAGGAGTAAAGCACAAAATTATCAAAAAAGTGTCACACTGCTTGAAAAAGAACCCAGAAGAATCATCCACTTCATGTTTGTTGAAGTTACGACAGGATAATATATTGTAACATACCTAGCACAGAGATTGGTAAATGACAAACTCGCAGCATAATTATTAGAGAAGCAATACTGACGCTTGAAGGCACTGATTCTGGAGTCAGAAAATATGGTTCACTTTCTAGCCTCACTACTGACTAGCTGTGCAACTCTGGCTAAGTTTCCCAAACTCTCTGAGAAGCAGTCCCCTCATCTGTAAAGGAGTCAGTCATAGGGCTATTCCAGTGCCTGGAGAAAGGTAGGTGCTTTAAAATGCTGGCTATAAATGATAGCAATAAAAGGAGGAAAAATGTATTTCACATGGAAGCACCATTTAAAGAGAGAGAAGAAAAGACCTGGGGAGAACATAGCTTTATGAACTAGCTCTCTTTTAAGCTGTTTATTTAGCCTGTTATTAAAGGCCAAATGCTTAGATGGTGAATAAGTGGAAAAAAAAAAAAAAAAGAAACATAAGTTCCCTGAGTTCCTGGAAATACATGAAGCCAAATAATCACTAATTATAAATTGTATGCTGCTCTTCCAGGTATATAACTCTCAGCTGGAGCTTATATCATCATCTGATACAGAGGAAATCAAAACAATGTGACTGAATTCATCCTTTTGGGCATCATGAAGAATCCAGAGCTGAGGAAAACACTCTGCTGTGTTTCTAATCACGTATGTGTCCACTGTCTTGGGAAACCTCCTCACTGTGGTAACCATGGTCACAGATCAGAGTCTGAGGTCACCTGTGTATTTTTTCCTTACCTCCTTGTCCCTTCTGGATGCCACCTTCTCTTCTGGCATTGCCCCCGAGATGACTGTGGACTCCCCCCTCTGAGAGTGCTGCCATCGCCCTCAAAGGCCGCGTGGCTCAGCTCTTTGTGGGGCACTTATTTGGTGGAGCGGGGTCATCCTTCTCACTGTGACGGCCTATGGCCGCTATGTGGCCACCTGTGAGCCCCTGGGCTGCATGACTGTCATGAGGCCTTAGCAGTGCTGACTGTTTCTGGGAGGGGCCTGGCGGGGGGGATTTTTCCACGCCCTTGTACAGCGTCGCTTCATGTATCAGATACTCTTTTGTGGCCCCAACATCACTGACCACTTTATGTGTGATTTGTTTCCACTGTTGAAACTTGCCTGCATGGACTCCCACATCCTGGGCCTCTTGGTCAGCCTCAACAGTGGGGTGATGTGTGTAGCCATCTTCCTTATCCTCATCACCTCTATGTGGTCGTTCCCTGCTCCCTGAAGTCCTGCGGCTCTGAAGTTTGGCGTAAAGCTCTCTCCACCTGTGGTTCCCACCTCGTTGTGGTCCTCATGTTCTTCGTGCCATGCATTTTCTTGTATGTGAGGCCTGTGGCCACCTACCCCATAGACAAGGCAATGGTTGTGTCCAGTTCCATCATCACACCCATGTTAAATCCCTTGATCTGCACCTTGAGGAATGCAGAGGTGAAAAATGCCATGAGAAAACTGGGTGAAACAAGGAAATCCTTTGTTTGGCAAGTGATTGTATGCTGAGCACATCATGTGTTTCCCATAAGGAGAAGTTGTTCTTTAAGAAAAGAGTAAAAAGAAAAACTCTATTCTTCACCAACAGCCAGAGTGATCTCTTGAAAATATAAATCTGCTTTATGATTTCGGGTATTCACAGTGGAAGGATTATGGTGCTCTACTGCTTCATATCCTTCCGTGGCTCCCCGTTGCATCTAGAACCTCCTTGCCTTGTCCCAGAATCTGCTGGTGAATCTCTCTGCTACCTCTAACTCTCCAACCACATCTTGAGTGCCTCCCCTGTCCCTCACCAGGCACCAGACATGCTGGGTTTTTTTTCATCAGCCCTTAGAGCTGATAAAGCCTTTTCTCACCCTAGTGCTGTTGCTTCTCTCTCTCTGAAAACAAGCCCTCATCTACTCAAGTGGTTGCTTGTCTCCAGCTTCTAGTCCTAGATAAAGAGATTGGCATTCAGACAGCCTCCCCCCATGAGTCAAGTCAAGATTCTTCTTCTACCATTATTCCCTATGTCTACATCTTCTTTATCTTCTTAGTAACAATGACCAAAATTATTTGTGTATAATTATCATTTGGCTCTTTTTACTTTCCACCTCTCTCTAGATTGGACATCTGCAAAAGAAGAAATTTTATTTATGCATGGCATTTGTTAGGTTTTCAATAAATGTCTGTTGAACGGTTATAGAATGCAAGAGCCAAACAATCCAATTCAAATAGCCAAATTCAAATGGTTATGGGGAAAAAAGAAGGCAATCAATAAAAATAAAATAAAATAATAAAAAAAAGCAGAATGTGGCCATGAGAACAGAGTCTTGGAAATGGAGGGCTATGATTGTTTCATGGAAGGTACTTCATATTGGATAGTCAGAGAAAGATTGTTAGCAGGTAACATTTCAGCTGACTTTGAATGCTGTTGAGGTTTTCTTAGGAAAAGTTTTGAAATATATTAATCAATAAGCTTAATACTGATGAGCACCAATAATTGAAAAAAAAATGAAAAGGAAACAGTCACCTGAGAATCAGTGGGATGAAAATTCTAGAGAGAGAAGACTCTAATTCAAGAAATGCCATGGCATTTCCAAGGAAATATAAAATAGCAGAATGGTTGGGACATAATGATCCAGGCAGAGAGCGGCAAGGAACAAGATCAGAAATGTACACAGGGCCCGGATCCTGTAATACTGGTATTTCTAGCCCTCCCTGAGCCCCCAAGGAGCATGGAGGTTGTTGTCTCTTAAAAATGACCCAAAGCCAAAAATGCTTTAGGAACACAGAGTAACTCTAACTCTTATGCTATAGAGGGTATGGGAAACATGATGTGAAAAGCTTTTATAGTTGGCTTTTAATTGCCCTTTCACTTTCACTCATAGAAGAAACTTCACAATTCCATTTAAAAATGCTTCAAAGTAAAGATTCTTTTTAACCCTAAATTTATTTCTTTTCCACATATAAACAAAGACTAAATCCATATTAGCATAATCACTTGAGTCTTTAGAAAACTCTTAGGGTGATCTTTACTTTATTATAATTATGTAATGAAAATATAAAGAAGAACCTTGGAATGAAGTCCTTGACTTTATATTTGTTTAATATGTGAAGTAATAAGTTGGTAAAGATTAATCAATGAAATAAAGTAATGCAAGCTTAGTGCTATATTTTTATTGTATTGTTAAGTGCTTTTATGGCTATGCCATCCTGTAATTAAGGGTCACCTGCCCATTTGCTCACATCATTTTTAAAGATGACTAAAATTTGTTGTCATATAACAGGTTACCTCTATTTCTCATTGAATACATTTTAGCAGGTAAGGTCTGGAAATTTTCTTTAATAAACTCTGCTTTCTGATACAACCTTTGATTTACTGATTTTTGTTACCAAGGCTTTCTGTTACTAAAATTATACTATTTTAAAAAATCATTTTCGAGATGCCAAAATGGGATTTGATAAAACATAGTCTGAAAAACACAGCAAACTGAAAGTAAAATGAAATTCTTTAACTTGATGAAAGGATATGTTTCAAAAAACTGAAGGAAACATCACAGTTAATTATAAAAGAAATTCATTAAATTCAGGGATAAGACAGGGCCACTTTGGTAACTGCTGTTGTTGTATGTTTTTTAAAGTAAAGTTTCTCATGCAGAGTTCTCAACTTCATATACCTACAAAGGCCAGAAAAATAAAACAAATGAGTAAAGCCAAACTGTGCAAAGATAACTTAAGACTTTTATTTCTTCAGAGGGAGTAAACCCTACCCGGCAAGGGCCTACTACAGCTCAGCTCCTGTCTTGCCTTTGGGGGAGTATGTGCCCAAGTTTGTTGCACACTCAGATTTTCAAGAGAAATAGGCATCCATACTTTATATGAATTTAAATGATTTGAATATGTTGATAACTAATTATGTTTGTAACACTTTATGCTAATCAACAGTTTTTGGATCAAACTAATTTACAAATCTGGTGAATTCAGTCCACAGACTGTCACTTCAATAACTCTGTGTCAACCAACAAAATACCAGTAAAAAGAAATAGAATAATCAAAATGGAAATTGAAACAACCAAATTCATTATTGACTGAGTTTCTCATTAACTTAGAAAAACCAAGGCAGTCAGTTGACAAATTTCAATGTTTATTAGAAGAGTTTAGTTAAAAATCAGCATGATATTACTTTCACATATAAACAGTTATAAACTAAGTCTCCTTCACAATTAGACTATAAAGAACATAAATGTATAGTGTTTATGAAGAACACAATGCATCTTCACAAAAGACATACAACTGAACAAAATGAGTTATAGAAATCATGATGGGAAGATACCATATTTTAAGATTGCTGATTTTCTCAATTAATTATTAAAGTGAGTGAAATCCCAGTCAAAATCTCAGGAAGATCATGTTCATGGAAATAGAAAATGATTCTAAACTTAACATGGTTGAATATATGTATGAAAAAGTAAAAGATTTTTGGTGGGGATAGGAAGAATTTAGAGCAAATATATCATAAACCTGTAGAGATTTTAAAAATAGAGTATATCCACAAAATAGACAGCTATGTTAATAGAACAGAGTACTGAGCCCAGAAATTCAACAATACATACCATACTTAGTAATTTATATATGGTGAGGATGGGAGTTTTAATCAGTCCAAATCCATTGGATTAAGATAAGTGATTATCAATTTGAAAAAATAATTAGAACTTATTTTACAAAGTCACTAGAAAAACATTTCTGATGGAATTTTATGTGTAGGATACATTAAAAGCAAAGAAAGAAAGGATGCAGAATAAGCCAAAAATATTTTTAAAAATCCAGTTACAATGCGAGTAGAGGCACTGGAGACGAAGGAAGTAGAAGTGATAATTTTTCTTCTTTTTTAAAAGGAAAGTGTAACAGTTTTCATTTCTGTAACCAATGATTATCTTTTTAAATAAGATGAAACAAATGATACATAGATTTGTTTTATTTTATTTGTGTATATATTTTAAGAAAATAGTACTTAAAAATTCTGAACACAACAGAGTATTTGGACTTTACTACTAATGTCCGGACAAAATATGTGAAACAATCACTTACTATATGGGACAGCAGTCAGTATAACCCTGGGATCCCCCAGGGAAAGGAAACACTAGGGCATCTGCAGCCTTCTGCTAGAGCACGTTGTGCATCACGGTGTAGAAAGGGAGAAGCCCAGCAGAGCATCACACTTCTCTGTGATGAGGATACAGAGATCAGAGTTCAGGGTGGCTGAAGAGACTGCAGTCTGTGAAGCAGAGTGCTGGAGCAGAAGGAGCTGTGCAGAGGGAAAAATCGAGAAGTCTGCAAAGGGTCCAGGGCAATCTAAGTCAGTTGCTTGATGCTAAGAGTACGACGTTGTGTCTGTGTGGAGTGAAACTCCACAAACTAAGAATAGAAATTAAAAAAGAAAATCCTCACTAACTCTACTTACTCCTTGCAATTTGAGCCTCTGCTCACACAGTCACTCGGGGCAGGCTGACAAAACTATCATTTTGTAACTGAATAGATGGCAACTTTAGTTGTCACTGCAGAACAGGAGAGAAACTGGAGATTTAAGGGCATTTTCTCTCATGCATCAGCCCCAAAGAGGCACTCATCCTACACTCAACATTTCTTGGGCCTCAAATTCTAAGATACAGCTCAAACAGATACAGAGGCCGGGCATGTACATTCCAAAATAGTCGCACTGAACTGAAAGCAAGTTGGGAAACGTAGTGGAGCAAGTGGAACATTTCCTGTGAATTACTGTCTCTGGCATAACATGTCAGTGAACTGCTAAATGTGTATCTTTCTTATTCCCAGTCTTGAACTCTTTCAAACTAATTCTTCTGAGCAGTTTAATTTCAGAACATCACCTTAGCTCTTTGATAAAGATGATCCCTGCTTTTTAACATTTTAAAGTCTCTCAAAGCTTTTAAATATCTTAGTTTATTTAAACAGTATCAATTGTGTGTATTGTGCTGGCACAAATACACATACTAGTGATAGAGATAAAGTAACTTGTTCAAGACAAATTGCCAAGCCTAGTTCCAAACGCAGTCTGTCTCTAGGCTTGTAAATTCCTTTACAGAAACTCCCTGTGGACAAAAAATGTAAAATCAATGAAAGAAGTGCACAGATTAATTAAATTTAATATAATGTGATACATATAGTGACAAAGGAATTTATAAGCATTAAAGGAGGATAAACAAAGCCTTTGGCCAAGCCTTTTGGGTCAGCAGAAAGCTTCCTGGGAGAGGTGACACTGAAATTGGGTATGAAAATACGAGCAAGACATTTCCAAGCCAGATGAAGTCTAAGACATTCCAGGCGATGGGCTCAGCATGAAGCAGTGTGCTATACGCACTGGTAAGGGTCAGATAAAGTAAATTATACAAAACACCGTGAAAAGCTCCTGGCCCACAATGAGCGTTTGGGGTAAACTGATCATGCTGTAAATACATTTATTAGGTTCCCCTATACCTTTGCAGTCCCTTCCCATTCTGACCCTGGGCATCCTTGTGACTTACTTATTCATGGTAGACATAACAGAAGGCCAGTTCCGAGCCTGTGTCCCGAGAGGCCTTGGGCACTTCCATTTGCTGTAGAAACCTCTGCTATGAGAACAAGCCCAGATTAACCAGCTGGGTGACAGCTCACCAGGAAGAGAGTGCCACTGTCCCAAACAAGATCATATTAGGTCAGACTAATATGGCCAGCAGAACCTAAAATACGGGAAAGATCCCAGCTAAGATCATAGGTAAGAACTGAAGTCTGATTTAGATTATGTCTTGGTTACTTAAGAACGAATCACACTTGAATGTCATCATTATAGGACAAGATTCAAGGCTTTAAAAACAGAAGTGTTAGATATAAAGTTAGGAAAACTGGGAGTGTTGATCTGAAGGAAGTGTGAACAAAATATATGGTATTGAGAGTTTTGATGAATGTCCTTTTGTGTCTTTTCCTGCTACCATTTTTTTCAGCTTTAAAAAAGCATTTTATTTTAATAAAGAATAAAAGAGATCAATAAACATCTATAATGGGTAAAAAATAAATATTCACTTAGCATATTAAAGATGTGCACTTAACATGGATTTGAGCTAGACACTAAAGCCCATCGTTATCAGACAAAACTGCAGAAAACAGGTACGTTATTCTTAAAAATGTAATGCTGGCTTTGTTGACTCAACAGGAAAAGTCACTTTTACTGGGATTAGCCTATATTCTCATGTGAATTCCAACACAGCTAAAGAACGGACAATGCTGAGCCGACACATCCATCATCTCTGTAGGAGTGGCAGTAGGAAGGATAAATGGACATTCTTTATTCTTTGGTTTTTCAGATTTTAAATCAGGGACTCTTACAGCTACAGGGCCACCAGGTTGGCTGAGCTGGGGCAACCCTGTCCCCCAAACCCCAGCTTCTCCCACTTCTCAAAATGAGGGCTGACTGAGAGATTCTGGGCCAGGGGTGGCATTGGCCCAGGCTGGGAGAAAGAGTAGGGAAAAAAAATCTCTCCTCCCCAGAGAGGGAGGGAAGCAGACAGACCCTTGCCAAACACGCTTGGAGTCTACACCGACCGTGGCACTGACTTGGCCAATTCCACAGACTACAAGGGGAAGGGAGCCTGCAGGCCCTTGACCGCCGTGTGTGTCCAGTCCTTGCCTGCCCTGGGGTGTCACACAGACCAACAAGAGTCCCCTGTTCTAGCAGGTAAGACTTAATCGTTTTTTAGAAAAAAATGTCCTAGTGCTTTTCAACCATGCAAGTTATAACGTGTGTTATACCGGACGTTGGAAGGCCAGTGGGGTGACGTGAACCAGTTAGCTAAGCCGCTGTTTTCAGGCTTCTGCCCAGGTTTTGATTAGTTCCATGATTTAGGGCAAACATCTGTACACAGTTCTGGGTAGTAGTTGCGTCTTACTTGCTACTAAATAGGGTAAGTTCTTCCAGGGCTGAAACTGGGACATCCCCATTGGAATCCCACCGCCTCACTCTGCTGAAGGGAAGGAGCTGGTGTGCCCCAGGGTGTGCTAGGGCCGGGGGGCCAGTGAGCAGGGAGAGGATGGCACAGCTCAGCCTGTGCTCCCCAGTACGCTGGGGCTCCGCCCAAGGTGTGCACAACCAGCCCGGGAAGGGGTTGACTGAATCTA
Source organism: Camelus ferus (assembly GCF_009834535.1). NCBI lineage: Eukaryota > Metazoa > Chordata > Mammalia > Artiodactyla > Camelidae > Camelus > Camelus ferus. The sequence goes on along the minus strand of NC_045725.1, from coordinate 10,953,802 downwards.
AGTCACAATCAAAATGCTTGTACAATCTGTGATTAGTTTTTGAACTTGTGATTTATATCTGGCCCACTTTATCAAAAAATTTCTTTGAAAAAAGCAGATTACAACAGGACAATTAATTTAAAATAATCAATTAAAATTACAAATAATTTTGTAATTTTATTTGTCGGGGAGCCGGCCCTGGTGGCTGCAGAGCTGCTGCAGCTCTCGGAAGATCTGGCTGGTGTGGAAGACCTCGGCCACCCGGTCGCGCTCCCGCCACCTGCCTCTGCCGCTCGCTGGGGGTGGCGGCGGCAGGCGGGCAGCGCACCAGTGCAGCTTGCCTCCGGGCAGGCCGGGCGGCTCAGGGACAGGCGGCGGCCCTCGGGCGGCTCAGGGCAGGCGGTGGGGGTCTGGCCCACCAGCTTGCCCCTGTAGTGGAAGCTGATGACCACCTGGGAGAAGGCTGAGTGGTGCGCAGCGAGGCGGTGTAGCCTGGCACCAGGGGCAAGCCTGCGAGCAGCTGCCCCTGCGGGCCTCGGCGGGGCGGGGCTCCGCTTGGCCGTCCCCATGTCCTTGTCCCCAGAAGCCTCCTCCATCAACTTGATGATTTCGGAGCGCCCGCACTGCTACCACTTTCTATTTCAGAACTTTTAAGGGTCTTTGGCACAACATGGTGACATTTTGTCTTCACTTGATGGGAATGCTTCCCGGACTTCACATATTCGTGAAGTTCATTGTGTTCTTTTTCTCAAGAGCGTGTATCACTTAAAGTAATACTTCCTGGTGTCAATTTGGTAGGAATTATAAACTCGGGCACTAAAACAGCGTGCCAGTACTTGATGATGAGATCATAAGGTGGTGGTGGTGGTGGTGGGTGGTGGTAAGTGTGTATTGTACATATGGATTAGATTATCTTCAAAAAATGAGAATACACATTTGTAAACAATCTCATATCAAACTTAAAGACCAAGTTTGAGAAACACTAGGACTGACTTCAATTTCATGTTCTCCCAAGGAATCTTAACTCTGAGTTTTCTGATGTTATCGAGAAACGAAAAAAAAAAACGTCTTTTCTGACATCAATATAAACATAAAAGACAAGGAAGCTTAATGATACAGGAATATCCTGAGACTTCATCATTTCCTGCAAATGTTCATATACCCAAAAGTGATTTTCAAAATGTGAGAAAGATAAAGCTCCTTCTCTCCTACTTGAATACAATTACCATTCTTTTCACCTTTTCTCTCTTCATAGTGCATTGTTCTATGTCCTCCCTTCCTCCCTTGACTCTCCCTTCTGCATACTCCTGCTGCCAAATTCCCTTACTTCCACTTCCCTCTCCTTCATGAAGAGCCGTGTGAAAGAATCCGGAGCACAATTGACTGACTACTTGATATTGCTTATTGCAGCCAAATATGGCTCCTCCCCACTTAACCAGGCACAGAATCTTGAGAGGTTTTCCAGGGACAGTCTAGGTTCTCACTGATATTTCCAGCTTTTATAGGAGTCTGAGGGTCCCCCAATGTAGATGCCTCAGTGAGACAGGCCCAGGTGCAGAGTTCCAGAGCAGCATTTCCTCAGAGCATCTTCTCTAATCCTCACGTCATCAAGACAGCAACTTTGATTCTGTAAAATTCCAGTCCCTTGTAGACCTCTATAAGGGAGCTAAGAACTAGATTCACGTTTGTAAGATCTAAAATAAAATCTAGAAAAAGAATCAATGTGTAGACACACACACACGCACACACATACACACACAATCATTTTGTCATTTGTCATGATTCTTTGTGAAGAAAGTTTTGTATAGAAAACTAAATTATCATGTGAATATGGCCAGATGTTGATAGAATTTAAGTAAAAGTCATGTTCAAAAAGGCTGTTCAAAAAGATTATGGACTTTAATTATATATATATTCTAATACAATCCTCTCAAGAATAAGGATACTGTATATCTATATTTCTATATCAATATACACGTATTTCTTAATTCTTTGTTTCCCATCAGAAATATGTTATCTTTCCTGTTCATAAAACAAAACTATGCTGTTAAGGAATCATATGTTAGAATCCCTGTATATGATTTATCAACTGAAGTCATACTTTGCTACACCATAATTTTTTCATGGCAACTTTCACTTCTGCATTTCTTAGTGTATAGATCAGGGGGTTGAGCAAGGGTGTCCCAATTGTATAAAATACAGCCACCATCTTGTCTATTGGAAATGTGGTTGGTGGGCGTGTGTATATGAATATACATGGGCCAAAAAATATGACAGCTACAATAAAGTGGGAGCTGCACATGGAAAGGGCTTTTTGCCTTCCTTCTGCACTGTGATTTCCCAATGAGCATAAGATGACAACATAAGCGATAAGAAGGATTATGAAACTCACCATGCTTATGGCCCCACTATCAGAAACCACTAGCAAATTGATCACGTAAGCGTCCATGCAAGCAAGTTTCAACAAGGGCTGCAAGTCACAGAAACAGTGGTCAATCTCACTGGGGCCACAGAAGGGCAATCTCAAAGCCAGGAAAATCTGTGCTGAAGAGTGGATACAAGATCCTATCCAGGCCAAAATCACCAGTACACCACAGACTTGCTGACTCATGATGGCTGTGTATCGCAAGCGCTTACAAATGCCTATGTAGCGATCCAAGGCCATGAGGATGAGCACAAAGATCTCCATGCAGCCGAAGAAATGGGCTGCAAAGACCTGGGTCGTGCATTCATTGTAGGAAATGGTCTTCTTCTGAGAAAGGGCATCGACAATCAGCCTGGGGGCTGTGGTTGCAGAGAAGCAGGCATCAGCAAAGGACAGATAGACCAGGAAGAAGTACACGGGACTCCTCAGGGTCCAGCTTGTTTTAATAGTCACTAAAATAAGAAAGTTCCCCAACAGTGTCACAAGGTACAGAATCAAGAAGATCCCAAATATTGCTGTCTGCTTCCCTGCATTCTGTGTCAACCCGAAAAGAATGAGTTCAGTCACAATTTTATTCATCACCATGCTAGTGGCTGTAGGTAGATGCAGTTGGCAAAGATTTAATCTGAAGAGAGAAGAAAAAAAGTGACATCTTGGGAAGAGCTCTGAATTCCTTGTTTCTGTTCCCTGCTCTGTTACCTCCAACTGTCTTTAATCCCCTGTGAACCTTTATAAATCTGCCGATGCTCAAGCCTCTCCCAGATCTATCAGTTGATTTGGAAACTGGCTGCCTTGGACCACAGTTTGCATTTTGGGGATAAAAAAATAAATATCCTTTAAAAATTTTTTGATCTCAACCAAACTGAGATTGCAGAACTTGCACTTTTTTGGAACAAATTACTTAACTATTTTGAAATTTTGCCTTCATAATGAAAATTTGACTGTAAATTCTTGGCCTATCTCATTCTGAATTTTCCTAAGAATTAAGAAAAGATTTCAAACACACATATCTAGACACATATACACATGTATATTTCCAATTTTATATTTTTACTACATTTTTGAAAATATCCTTCTGAGAATCTTTCATCTTTTGTCAGGTCATATTTTGCAATATTGATATTTTGCCAAGATGGACATTAATCTAGCAAAATAAGTATATTTCTTGCTTAAGGATACAGTTGGTGGAAACAGATGGCCTGAGTTCAAATCCCAGCTCTACTATTTACTAGCCGCACAATCTTGGGGAAATCACTTTAGACATCATTATGGTCACTATGCAGATAAAATAGAAAAATATCTGGCTCATAGTAAGACAGACTTATGTAAATCTCTGCCTCTTCTATTCCCACTATTATGATTTTTGTTTCTTCTCTTTTTCTGTGACTTTTCTTCCCTTTTTATATAGTCCAAGTTGTCAATTATCCCATTTTTAGTTTAGGCAATTATTTCAAAATATTTTAAATTTATATAGTAGTTAGTGACTTCTCTTCCATAATTCGATCATTTTCATTCATTTCAAATACTGAATCAAAATTATCTGGAGTTATTTTGAGGAATGGGCAAAATAGTCCCATCTTCTTAATAGTTTGACAATATGAATTTTAAGATAACTATATTGTGGTGGCTCACAGTGAAAAAAAATGTGACAATGAATATATGTATGTTCATGTATAACTGAAAAATTGTGCTGTACACCAGAATTTGACACAACATTGTAAAATGACTATCACTCAATTAAAAATGTTAAAAAAAGATAACGTAAATAATGGAGATAACGTAAATGTAGATAATGTAGATAAGATCATTAATTATGTAATTAAGTTTATGATTGGTATCAGAAGAATGGAAACTATCTTAAGAGCAAAAAGTACAAATTCCTAGAGGATACACTGGTCAGTGAAGAGTTCAGAATCATGTTAAGAGATATACTATAACTTTAACTGGAGAGAGTCAGGTTTTAAACCTGAGGTTTCTCTGAGGTGCAAATATTCAGAAGCAGAACTGAGAGATGGGTTAGCACAGCCACACTGCCTGGATTCCCACCCCACCCGTTGCCCATTATGGTGTGATATTTAACAAATCCCTGTTATCTTCACCTATTTTATTCACCTGTAAACACAGGTAATAAAATAACCACCTCTTAAGGTTGATATGAAGGTTGGATAATTCAGTATGTGCAAAGCATATGGAAGACACAGGTGTGCAACACTACAATTTTAGTGGTTACTTTCATTATGTCCTTTATTAATGTTGGCTTTCCAAAAAATACCTTCTATTGTTCAAAAACCTTAATCCAAATTGTTCGTTTACCTGAAACACAGCTGCACAGCTGTATTAAGCGTTAGTTCTGTTGCTGAGTGGCTGAAGTCACGTCAGCACTGCAGATCACACACCCGTTTTCTTCTCATGATGATCAGAAACCAGGAATGACTGTTTCAAGTAATATTTAAAAATGAATTAAAAGTGCAAACCAGCTTTAATATATGCAGCCCATAATGACAGGCATATAAAAAGTTAAATAGGCCATTGGTTGTGAAAAAGTGTGAGATCTAAAGATATGAAAATCAGAAGAGTGAGGGCATTTGGAATGAGAAATGAAAGCAAAATTTTAATGGAGATGATAAAGCAAATGCTTTGTCAGGCAAACAAAGAGAAGATCAATACGAAGCCTCTAGTTTAGTCAGATTCTGAAGTTATAGTAGAGAAGCTTGGGAAAGTAGGTTTTCTCATTAGCTGAAGGACATGAATGAGGGTATGATGTTTGAACATATTTTCATTATTAAAATACAAAATTTAGAGGCATGAAAATCATGAAAACAGTTTTTACTAAGGTGTACTCAGTACTTAGGAACAAAAATCACTCAAAGTTGTTTAATAAAATTGCTTTTTTTTTTTTTTTTTACTGAATTTAATCTAATTGGACTTTGAGCTCATCCATAATGAAATGTCTGCCTCCTTCAAGATGTCAGGCTTTCTCTGAAGGCATCAGTCTTTCCATCCCTTGCACTTAGAAACTCCACGGAAAGCGTGCCAGGTGATTCACTGTGTCCCCTCAAAAGTAAAGCCCGTGCCTGAAGCCATCCCAAATAGGGTTCACTAGTGGCTTCAGACTCCTTACTTCCTTTCTTAGAGAAGGATCTTAAGTGTTCATTCTCAATTTGTCTCTATGCAGAATAGCAAACTTAAGTATCTCCCTTCGGCTTTAAGAGAGTTGTTGCGATTGTCATTTCTAAGGTTTTACTTTTTAGAGCAGTTTTAGGTTCATGGCAAAATTAAGAGAAAGATACAGAGATGTCCGTTATAGTCCGTCCCTCACACGCGTGTAGCCCCACCTCATTATCAGTGTCTCCCACCAAAGCGGTGCACCTGTGACAGTGACGCACCTGCACTGCCACGTCACCATCACCCAAAGGCTGCAGTTTACCTTGGGGCTGTGCATTCCATGGGGCTGGATAAATGTGCAACGACGTGTATCTGTTATCATGGTATCATAGACAGTATTTTCACTACCCTAGAAATAGGAGCATTTCTGTACTCCCCAAACACAGAACATAATATTTCCTTTCACACAATATTTAATCCTCATTAAGTTCTAAATAAAGTGTCTCGCACAATTTAGTGGAAGGAAAGTAACACTGAGTGAGAGCTCCCTGTGGCTTTCACCGTGAGGTTCATTAGCTCATACGTACCGCAAAACCAGACTGATGCTTCATAAATGTCACTCTTACAACTTACAAGTGGCCAATCCTAGATCCTCACAGGCCTAGACTGTGTTTCTAAATAGAGAGGACACAGTTTCAGATACTCTGTCTTTCCATCCTCTCCCTCAATCTACCTCCTTTCCATGTCTTGAAAATGAAAAGTGGGCATTTAAAAAATATGCTGAGTCATAAATATAGTGCAGTTGTCGCTCTGGCTTTCAGACACAATGGCTGAAGTACTCACTGTGGCTTTCAAAGTCCTCTAACTTGGTGCCAGCATCTCCTTTCCACTTTTCCTCCCAGTGCTCCTGCTTATGCGTGCTCCAGCCAGACCTGACGCCTGCTGTCCCTCCCACACAGACCCCTAACATCTGATTGTCTGAAGGTTCCGTATCTCATAGCAGCAACATGACCGTCCTTATACTCATTTCTACCTGTGTACAAGGAGTCCTGTTCAAATGCCATCTCAGGGAAGCCTTCCTGGGTTTTTCTAAATAACTTCCTTGCTACTGGCCATCCACTGTTAAAGGCTGTGTGTGTATTGAATTATACAATCACCAATTAGAGCCGCCTTTCATTTTTGCTTTAATGTCTTTTGCTCATTAGATTTTACCATCTTGTAAGGCAAGTTCATGTTACTCCACTTTGTGCACCTCAGACTAAACTGGGAGGTGGAGACTGGCAGGGAGTAGTCAGAGAGGAACCAGGACTAGAACTCAAGCCTGTGTGCCCCACGGCGACCTCTCTCTAACCCTGCACTCCACACTGCCATGCGAAGTACCCATCTCCAGCCGTCGGGGTGGAGCCGGCGCAGAGCCGAGGAGGCGTAAGCAGGCGAAGGAGAACACCCTGGCGTGTGCGGCGCGAGTCCTGGCTGTCAGACAGATGCAGGCATCAGGAGGGCTCAAAGAAAAAAGATCCGCAGTTTACATGTGTATTTGAAAAATAACAGTGAGCAGGAGGGGATAGAGAGGTTGAGAATGATGGCAGGGGTCAGAGCAAAAGGGGAAAGTGTGAGTGGGAGAAAGAACCAGAGAAGGAAGGAGAATCCGGGGATGAGACGGGGAAAGACAACGCGAGGGGGACCACAGACCCACGGAAGGGACAGAGCAGTCTGTCCTGGGATTTCACTGCAGGGTTGTTTCTCTCTTCTTCACGCCTCATATTACCTCTTACTCCAGTTCCAGAAAGAAAACATGGTTTAGGGCTGCGAACAGCAATTCCAGTGGGTCCTGGATGACAAAGACTAGTATAATGATATGAGGACAAGCAGCACCACAGTGTCGTAGAGCCGTAGTGCCCCCAGGACCACCGCATGTCGTCAGTATGCACACCTGCCCTTTTCCTGCCCCCGAGTCTTGCCAATAAGAGATCTGCAGGTACAGGATACTATACCCCTGCTGCCTTCAATATACCCCTTTTTTCAATAACTGTCAGGCCTGAGCCAGCACTGCACTGAGCAGAGGCTCGTCAAAGCCGGGGAACCGGAAACACCAGAGTCTTCTCACTGAGGGAAGCGTGTTCCTGCGACTTCAGCTTTCTCAAGAGATAGAACTGGATAAAGGCCCTAAAACCCAGTGTCAAGTAATGGGCAAGAAATAAGAAATTGTTCAGGTGGGCATGAAAACTTACCTTTTTTCTTGTAAAAAAAAAAAAAAAGAGGAATTCATAGCTTTTGCTCTTTTAATTCTGATTTACTTTGAAGAATCATGTGCTATGTTTGCCACATGCAAATTTTACTTCAGAAAAGATCCACTCTGCTTCCTGTTGCAGAATCTACGGGGAGAGAAGCCACTCCAGATACAGCCAGCCCTTTCTATGAGGCCTGAGTTAGAGGCTTCGAAAGGGCCCATAGTATGGGCAGAAAACTTCTTACTTCTGCTCTCAGAAATTTCTAGGGTGAATAGGAACTATCTGTACTATTCTGTGATAAGAACATGTCTAAACAGCCAGCTCTATTACCCCTAAAACGTTCCCTGGAAAAGCATCATTTGAATTAAACACTTCCTCCTCCATCAGGTATGTATAGGAACTTTATAAAAGTTCATAAATGCCCAGCCTTCAGAGGGATGAGGACTCCACCCTTCCCGCCCAACCCTGAGGGACTTGCTGCACGAGGCAGCGAGCTCAGTTCATCCAGCTCACAGCAAGCCCTGGGGCTAATTAACCCCAGACAAGACCGTCAACAGGCAGGCTCTGCCCACAGAGCCCTTTTCCCCTCCTAGTTCATCCTAACGGGTACCTCCCACTTCAGTTACCAAGGGCTCCACACTTGCCCCCTACTCCAAGGAGAAAAAGCACACTTTCAAGGTCACATTGAGGTATGGACTACTGAAGTTTACCAACTTTTCTGTCTTTTAAGTCAGATCTTTTCTAATGACACACAAAGCTCTGAGCTCAGGTAAAGGTGCAAACTGACGTGATCTAATTGAAGTCTAGCTTCATGATTTATGTTTCTGTAACTTTAGAGCAAGTTTCTTAAGTTCTCCTAGTTTCCTATCCCAGAAAATGTTAGTGTTAGATATAATAATTATTATAAGTCCTAATGATTCTGATAAAATACACTATAAATAATTACAATGAAGCCTACTAACTAAAATTTCTATAATTTCTATATTTTGAAGTCAGTAGTCAGTAAAGAAGAGAAGAGAGAAAATGAAAAGAAAAACATTTTAACGTATTTTTATTTTTAAATCCACTTCTTAAGGTATAATTTACATACAGTAGAATGCACCATTTTAAAACGTACAGTAGATGACTTTTGACAGAGGTACACACTCATATAAATGCCACCACATGGTAGGGGGTTGCTAACTTTATTCTTCTACTCAGAGGACCAGATTTTGGCTTTTTTGTGTATTCTCTTCATATTTATATTCTATTTTTTTACCTTCTGTTCTTTATTATTTGGTATCATTATGTGGTTCCTTCTGAAGTTCTAAATATGGTTCATATATTTCTATAATTATTTATTTATTAATTCAACAAATGTTTATCAACCACTTAAAATATGCCTGATGCTATCCTAGGCCCTGGAGATTTAATGGGATTTTTTTTTAAAGACACAAGTCCCCGTGTCTTTATAAATTGTGTTCTAGTGCCTATACCAGAAAACAGAATGAGTAATTCAACTGTGCACCATGTTAAAGAATGGTAAGTGCTAAGGGTAAAAGTTAAGCAGAGATGGAGGAATAGGAGTCACAAAATGCTGGTGGGTGGGAGCTGCAATTCTGGGAAGTCAGAAAAGTCGTTATTGAGAAGACACATTTCAATAATAAGCCAAAGTAAGTGAGGAGGTGGCCATGCCTATTTAAGGAGGAAGAACAGTTAAGACACAGAAAACAACCTTCCAAAGGTTCTCAGGCAGGAGGATGCCTGATGTCGAGTAGAAAGTTACAAGAACAATGGTGTAAGTGTCACAAACAATTGTTAGAGCTGAACCCTATAGAATGAGACGACACGAGTGGAGATGTGGTGAAGGAAGCCGTTTGGTGGGATTGTTGCTCAACTTTAGCCTCTGAGCCCCCATTTCGCAAATTGAAACTCGGAGACAGAGTTTGGATAAAGTAGGCAGAACAGCTTTATTTCCGTACCAGGCAAAGGAGATGACAGTAGGCTAGTGCCTTTAAGACTGTGAGCCCGATTTGGAGAAGGTGGTTGGGGGCGTTAGAGTAAAAGGCCAAGGAGCAGTGCTCCTGGTACTAATCAGGGCAAACCCAGAGCTTCATTTTCTTCTTTGATGCAATCATGCTGGTGTCAGGGGAAATCTGGTGATTTAATTTATTTTATTTTTAATTTTATTTAATAATTTGTCCCTGATTTCTGATATCCATTTTGATGATAAATCAGTTCTGGCCTTACTGAATCTGTGTTATATATTTTCTGGATCAAGAGTCAATAGCATAAAGTTACTCTAAGTAACTTATGAAATTTTGATTTGTTATTTATACTTGCTAAATAGGTAATTTCATTATGGACGCTCTTTAACTACATAGAAAAGACTTTAAAATTAAAAAGGAAAATCAGAAAATATAATAATATTATAGGATGATTGAAATTATATAGATATGTTTGTATATAAGCAGAGAATAAAGTGAAACAATGAGAACTATTTGTAGGTTGAAATTCTGAAATATGCTTTTAAAATATGTTTCAGAGAGAAAAACTGGAAGAACACAAACTTCTGAAGCAAGTGGTAGGAGAATCGGCTATGAGAGAGGACATGACACAAGTTATAGAAATGCAAGAAGTAGCACAACAGGCTGGATCGATAGGAGGTGAAACTTAACCCTACCACACACCTGTTATAAGTAACGGGTTGTTTCAAACACAGAGCGCTTTTCCTCAATATTGCTGCCTCAGTGATTTACCCAAATAGCTTATGTGCCCTAACTGGCAATGGAGGTAAAATTATAGCCACAATAAGCCTAAAGATGGAAAAAATATTTTTTCCTTAAGGCATAATCCAACTAAGATACTGAAGAGGTCAGGAATCATGAGTGCAAACTGGTGTCCAAATCAAGAAATGTATTTGCTTAGGAGAGAATCTCCAAAAGTGTCATTTCTAAATTATACAGAGATATTATTTTTCAATAATTGAGATGCATATACATTATATGCACATATATATCCTATACACAGGTATATGCTTACTAAAGTATCTATTAGAATCTCTAATTGTCATATGAGGAAAGAGCTTCAAGACATTAAAGTGACCTGATCAAGATTGTAAAGCCAAGTCATTAGTTCTCAGACCTTTGCAGAGGGAACAATCACTGGTGGGCTTTATTTTATTTTTTTTTTCTTGCTGAAAAATGTCTTGGTCCACATAGGAAGACCTTGAATCAATGCACATGGTTAAAGCATAAATGTCAACATTAAAAAAAAATGTTTCCCACATTAGTGTAATTATGAAAAACTTTGAGAAACAGAGTTACAGTGTTGATGGAATTAGAAATATGAAAGTTGTAATTCAGAGTCCAAATACACTGTTGTTGCAAGTCACCACATCCCCAGTTTTCTTTGCAGATGAGCCATTTCTCAGCCGTGTCTGCCTTATATTCAGTGTAACCATGGGGATGAACAGCAGTGTGAATGACTTCATTCTATATGAGTTAGCACGAGATGCATTAAGGGAGAAAGTAGTATTCGTGATCTTGCTTGTATACCTCACAACTCTGTTGGCGAGCTTCCTTATTGTGATGACCCTGAGACATAGCCAGACACTTGGGAACCCCACGTACTTCCTCCTTTTCTGTTTCTCCTTTGCTGATTCTTGTTTGTCAACAACCACTGCTCCTAGATTGATTGTAGATTCTATACCTGAAAAGAAATTCATCTCCTACAATGAATGCATGACCCAGATCTTTGCAAGTCACGTCTTTGGGTGTATGGAGATCTTGGTGCTCACTCTTATGTCCTTTGATCACTATGTGGTCATTTTAAGCCCCTGAGATTCACAACCATCATGATCCAGTGTGTCTGTGGTGCACTGGGTGGGGTCTTGTATCCATTCTTCAACACGGATCCTCTTGGCTCTGAAATTACCCTTCTGTGGGCCCAATGTTATCAGTCACTATCTCTGTGATATGCAGCCTTTGTTGAAACTTGCCTGCACCAACACTTATGTCATCAGTCTACTCATTGTGTTTAACAGCGGGGCCATGTGCATGGTGAGTTTCACAGTGCTGCTTACCTCCTATGTTTTCATCTTACTTCTCTGAGTAATCAGACTGCAGAAGGAAGAAGGAAAGCCCTCTCCACCTGCACCTCCCACAGTATTGTTATCATCTTGTGCTTTGAACCGTGTGTATTCACATACACTCGACCTCTATCTGTATTTCCAGTGGACAAGATGGTGGCTGTGTTTACACTACTGGGACACCCTAACTCAACCGTCTGATTTATACTCTGAGGAAAGCAGAAGTCAAAACTTCAATGAGAAAGTTATGGTGCAACAAACTCTGACTTGAGGTGGCAAAGAGCAGAAGAAGCCAATTGCTAGTTCTGTCACAGTTTAAATAAAATTGGACTGATAGAAAACACAAAATGTTCTCACTCCGATGTGGACAATGGAATCCTCTTCCAGTGGGAGCTTCGGGGGAGCAGGCAGACTGAGCACAGAACAAAGCCAACGTGACAGACCGTTAAACGCAGTCATATTTGTGAAAGCACAACCCTTTCCTGCGTGTCTGCTGTTTGCGTCGATAGTGCTGCTTTTTTGAAGCTTGTGAACCAGATCCTGTTGTCTCCATAGTTTGCTTTTTTGATTTTTATATTAATTTGCTTTGGATTTTTCTTTTTCATATTTCTTATTCAAGTTTAATAATTGAAGGGGAAGAGCATGAATTGCTTCAGGTAACATAGATACCCTCTCCATAAAAACCACACTTTAAATAAATCAAAAAGCAGCAAAAGATAGTTTTGTTGGCAGGTGGACAGCCATAAAAGCCAGGTCGTGTAATTTTATTTTGTTTCATTTTAAGTAAGCAAAGAGAAGATTTGAAAAAAAAGAGAGAGAGAGAGAGAGAGAGAAAAGATTTGGGGACATAAAGACAGGAAAGCAGCACTTGACAAGATACATTCATTAGATCAGATCGTTGCCTCGGAGGTTTATCATTTTCATCCATTGTTTCCAGACCCTCCTGGACCATCCTACCTCTTTGATTAAGGGGTACATCACAGTAGAGGAAGCTATTTCCCTTTATAAATCCTTAAGTTTTACTTTCACCTGTTCAAATTTTAACCAGTTCAAATACATTTGGAAATATATTTGGTGCCAAAAGCCTTCCAATTTTTTTCCTCTGGATAAATAAACATCTGCATCTCTCTCTTATGCTCCTATATTACTATGTGGATTTTCATATACATGTAATTAATTGAATAAGGCAATCCTGGATTATATATTATTCCTGCTCTGTAATCTGATCATTTAAACAAGTTTTCCCTTGTGTTATTTCATTTGACCTGCACATTTAATTTTTTTGCAAGGTAAGTGTGGCCATTTGGTTTGTCCTTTTCTAAGTACAAAGTCTGATTTGTGCTACAGGAGTTTTACCTAAGACAGGTGAGAACTAGAAAAGGATGTGACTAGATAGCCTCCCTCTCTAGCATTCATGCTACATATCATGTAAAATATTAAATACAAATCATCACATAGATTGCATCTTAGAAAAGAGAAATCCTGAGCCTTCAAAAAAGGATGATAATTGATACCTTAAATTTCTGTCCTGACTTCAAAATCAAGTTCTTTAAACTGCATGTTGGGGCTAATATCAAAGCAGAAAATAAACGCCTAAATAAATCATACTGAAGAGGAAGAAAGAAACAAAGACTAGATAAAGTCAGAACAAGAGAGAGGAGAGTGAGCAGACACGAGGGAAAGAAGAGTCAGGGGACAGGATACAGAAAGACATAGTGAGGGGAGGTGAGCAAAAAATGGAAGGGCCAGAAATTTGACCCAAGATTTCATCACAAAGTTCAGCTTCTTTCTCCCTGACCCACCACACCATCACTTTCCCCAAAACCAAGCCAGGAATGTGGTCATAAGAGAAAGGTTGTCAAGAGTCCTGAAAACCCAAGTGTGTAGAAAGTACAGTACTATCATGGACTTTGTCCCAGAAACATCACCATTGACCTAGAACTTCAAATGGGAGGATTCCCAGGATAGAAACTCCTGCCATGCTGGCCTCAATGCCATGGTGCAGTCATTGCCTCATTTGTGAGCAGAGATGCTTGGGAAACTGTACTTTTACACGGAGGTCGGGGGGGCTTAGGAACACTAGACCACCGTGACCCTTCACTGGTGAAAATACCGCCCAGGAGCTCCTCTGTTTGTTAGAAGGCACCCTGAGCAAAGATTCTAAGGCAGAAATCTTAAGAAGACAATTGGAAGAATTTCAGACAGACTGAATCACTCACTTCTTTTCTGAGGACCAAATACATGACTTCCAATCAAGTGTATTTTTCGTATCTTCAACTTTAATTGACTTACATGGTGAATTATATGAAGTCTGAATAAAATACACAAACTACACTTCACTGAGATTTATCAATGCCTTCTACCACAAGAGGTTATGGGACGTAGGGAGTTTTGGGGAAAGAAACTCTGCACGTGGCCATACTTCTCAGGTGTCTCCCCAGAAGCCCTGGGTCAGAGAACAACAGTGTCTGTACTGGAGTAGACAGGAGGGTCATGTAAAATGCAGCAAATTTCTTAATTTGGTTCTTGCATACTTTATGGAGAAAACTATTTGTGTTCTGAGAAAGAAATGTTTATCAAGCCATCTCTCTTCCCACAATACCTGTTTTTGGAAAATCGTAAGTTTAAGTGTTTTCTTTTTACTACATTGGACATTAATTGTAACTCCCACAAAGGTTTACATTTCCTAAGGCAGGGCTTCAGCCTCAGGAGCTCCAAGTAAACTATTTCTCCCAGCCCAGTCCCAAAGGATATTCCATGGGCTACCTAGCTCAGACAGTCCAAGCGCAAAAGCAAACTTTGGGGCAATTAGCTAAACTCCAACCCATGTGACTTGATATGAGGAAAATGCTCCCTTCTGTGTAGGATTTCCTTAAGCCCATCTCTTCTAGAGGCATGGAAGCCTTTGAAGCCAGTTAAAGACTCAGATAAATGAAATGTGTGGCAGACTTGAGTCCTGGCCTCACCACTGCTTTGTGAATTTAAGCCAGTTTCTCACCCTCTTGAATTTCCTATTTTCTGTTTGTAAGAAACATATAGTAATAATCAATATTTATTTTATATTATTAATGTTCCATTCTTACATTTCTAATCTTATCTATGTTTTTAAAGCAATGTAGAGAGTAAGACAAGAAGGAAGGAAAATGAATGGAATTCTTGAATACTTGTCTTATGTATTTTTCTTTTTTTAAAGAGTATTTTATTTCATTTTATTTTACTGTTTTCCCTTAATTCAGAGGATTGAACCCAGGACCTCATGCACACCAAGCACACACTCTACCACTGGGTTATGCCCTGCCCCACTGACCGACCCCTGTTTTTTCTTTTTCTTTCTTTCTTTCTTTTTTTTTTTTTTTAAAGATATGTCCTTCCACTTGCAGGAAAGAGAATTAGATCTTTGCTTTTGGATGGTTACAAGCTATTCAAGCTGAGACAGATTACATTACAAAAGTGCTTTCTTACCCAGGAGACCATGTTACAACCCAGCACTCTGGTCTAAGGACCGCCTGCAAGGTGTGACATGGCCTTCAATGATGGTGAAGTGAGAGGTCCAGGGTATGTTTAGGTGGAAGGGGAGAGCTGGGGACAGAAACTAAGGCTGGAGGATGCTGTGGATGGATTGCACCATGCTCTGCACATTTGCTGCAGGGCTAATGGCAACTAGCAAGCCCAGGTGTCTCAGAGAAACATTGTAGACAAAGTAACATTCCAATGCCTGGCCTTTTTTGTTGCAAATGGACTGGAAGAATCTGAGGAAGGGTTTTTGGTGTGTCACTTAACGTATTTGAGCCTCAGCTTCCCCATCAATTAAATGTGAATATGAAGACTTACTTTTAAAAACTTTTTATAAATACTAAAATGTATAACATATGAAAAGAAAGAATGCCTGGCTCAGAGATAGTACAGAAAACATATTTATGTATTTTTATCAGTTCTCCTTAAAGATTGCAAATAGAGAAAGTGAAATAAATCACCCATGCCACACAGTTAATTAGCAACAGAACTGAGCCTGGAATCCAATTATTCTAACAAGTCTTATGAATCTAAGTGTTGTTAATTTTAATATGACATACACAGTGATTTTATAAAATTTCCCAGCTGGATACATAAAAACTGCCCTGGGAAGGGCTCCTGCATTACACTCCCCAGGCCCAGAGCCCTGAATGAACACCCGCCTTTGAGGGGATGGCTAAGCTGTTCGGTTCTGGGGGCAGAAAATGTTTCAAAGGGCAGTTTCAGAGGAGAGCACTGAGCTGGACAAAGGCAAGAAGGCGAGTCAGTGGTCTCTGGAAGTTCCTTCAATCTGAGTGAATTGACTCTGAGGGCATTAAAATTCACTGCAGACTGAATGATTAGATTCCAACTGGCATCCTGGTTCTGTTATATCAAGACCAGAACTTTACTGAATGCAGTTGATAATGGTTATTCCATCACAGAAACTGTGAAAATAGGGATAAATCACCACTGAGGTTTCTACTATCTTCAGTTTGTCCACCCTTGCCTCACATGTAGTCTCGGGATAAATTAGGGCCCTAATTTAAACTCTGTTCAATGAAAGTTGTAGCTTACTAAGGTGAGATTTCCAATGAATAATACAGACCCTCTGGCCAGATTAAACCCCCTCTAACATCCAAATTTGAGGTAGTAGACAATGTCATTGAAATAAGAAATATTTTCAGAATTAAAGTCAAATCACTAAAAACAAAATTTAATTTTGTAGGAGACAAAATTGAGAATAAAAATGAGAAAAATAGTAGATAGTAGATAGACAAAAAGTGCCTTTATTTTCTATTAGAACTTTTAGACCTTATATTCAGATTTAGATCTGGGGAAATTAACTAGAATACAGAGTTATTTTAAATACTCTGGTCTGTGTTATATCATAGCATGAATTGTAGTTTCATCAATGTCAAAATGCTAATAGAAGCAATAACTATATCACTTTGCCAAATTGAAATATTAGTGTGTTAATGTTAAAGATAGGCTTACATTTGAATATGGGAAGATATCTCACTTACTCATTTATTAAACAGATAATTACTGAGCTCCTATATCAGGCTGTTCTAGACACTAATTACTAATTTTACATCAATCAACAAATGAAAAAAATAATTCCTTGCTTCATAGCTTACATTACGTGACAGAAGGCAGACAAAAGTAATAATAATAAGTAAACAAAGTACATGGTATATTAGAAAGTGATGAGGTCTCTCAAAAAATAGGAGTAGTTGGGGAGGGGGCTTATGAAATCCAAGGGGCAAGTTACTATCTTTAAACACTTGAAATAGAGGACGTGATACAAGAACGCCTACAGCTGAGGTTCTGTGAATGCTCTAATCCCTTCCATTCCTGAGTCGTGATTTTTTTTCATCAGTCACTGAAATCCGCATCCTAAATATACAGGTTTTTCCATGTGAAATAGTTTGAGTAAGTTCCCATTTCTAATCTCTAAGATAGTTTTGTGTTCCCTGCACAAAGGTTTTCCAAAGCATCTACTGAGTGGCAAGAAGTGTGGGAGACAATTTCTCATTTCATTCTTTTTTGACATTTCAATTCCAAGTAAGCATAGAATTCAACTCTTTTCAATTTACATTTGAGGATGCTGAGCTGCCAGATCAGAGTTCATAAGTAATCTAAGGGGGAAAACATTATTTCCTGACCCTTATGTTAGTGCTTTTTACATTACATTGCTTTACCACCTGCCAAACAAGACTCACCCACATAGAGTATTTATCTAATAAGAAAACTTGTATTTTCAATCTTAACTTTAAATTTTTTCAAAGATCAACATTTCATTTTTCATTAGCCACTATTATTCTGTTCCACACTTTCCTCATGGCATTTTTCACTTCCTTATTCCTGAATGTGTAAATCAAAGGATTGAGCAAGGGAGTTAGGATGGTGTAAAATATGGCTACTATTTTGTCAAAGGAGAAAGCAGATGGAGGTCGTACATACACAAATATGCATGGGACAAAGAACAAAACCACAACAGCAATGTGAGATCCGCAGGTAGAGAGAGCTCTCTGCTGCCCTTCAGTACTACGGGTTCTCAGAGAGAGCAAGATGACCCCATAGGAGACGAGCAACAAGGAGAAGATAAGGATGCAGATGAACCCACTGTTGGCAACCACCAAAAGGCCAAAGATGTGAGTGTCAGTGCAGGCTAGCTCCAGTAATGGGTATAAGTCACACATGAAGTGATCGATGACATTGGGGCCACAGAAGGGCAGCTGGAAAGTGAAGAGAATTTGTATCGTGGAATGCAGGAAGCCCCCTGTCCAGGCTACCCCCATCAGAATGCCACAGAGCCTCTGGCTCATGATAGAAGAGTAGTGCAGCGGTTTGCAGATGGCCACATAGCGGTCATAGGCCATGGCCGTGAGGACAATCACCTCTGCTCCAGCAAAGAAGTGCTCAGCAAAGAGCTGGGTCATGCAGCCTTCAAAGGAGATGGTTTTCCTCTCAGAGAGAGAGTCCACGATCATCTTTGGGGCAATGGCGGAGGAGAAGCATGCATCCAAGACGGACAGAAAAGCCAAGAAGAAGTACATGGGGGAGCCCAGGAGTGCTGGGCTGCTACTGATGGTCACCACCATTAGCAAGTTGCCCCCGATAGTTGTGATGTAGCCAAACAAAAACACAACAAATATTATTTTCTGAATATTCGGATTCTGTGAAAGCCCCAGGAGGACAAACTCAGTTACAAAGCTTTGGTTTTGCATGATTTCCAAGAAAAGGGTGAAAGCTACTACAGTGAGCATGTAGAACCTACAATTATGAGAAAGAAAAAATCTGTCTTATACCGGTTTCTGGAATTATCACAGTCAATGAGTTTGTTCATCCATGTGAAAGATTATCTAATGTACTTGTGCTTCTCTTGTCACTGACAACAACAACAACAAAAGAAAGTTTTAAGGCAGCAGTGGGATGTCAGGAAGGATAGGGATGAATCATTAAATACTTTAAGATTGTCAGAGCTTCAGAATAGGGGAAGGATGGCAACCCAGTGCGGTAGGGGTGAGAAATGTATTTTTTTTATCTCAACTGTTAACTCTGATCACGTAGTAGTGGTTTCCTGGAGTGAACTGGGAGAAGGATTCTGAAATCACACCCAAGTTTTCTGGAAAGGAGGAAGGCAACTTATTAATCACAGCTGCCATGTGCTTGGAATGGGAGCGGGGATGACCTGCACGCCCTCCCTGACCAGGAAACGTCCTTACCTGCAAATAGAAGAAGAAATAGCACCCAGTTTAGGAGGTGCTTAGAAATCATGGCTATTCCCCCAATGACTTTTAAAAGTCTGAAGTGAATTGAGCCTTTAAGATTAATTAATCAATTCTTTATAAAAGAGAAAGATCAATGGGAAGTCACTCTGCCATAGACTAACACATCACAAGGATGCGTGCTTTGAGTTGGTTTTTTTCCCACTCATTGAAAACAAAAACAGAAGTTGATAAAAAAATAATAATACCTACTTATGAGTATTGTTATTATAACTAAGTTAAATAATGCAAGGAAGCATTTGTTCAGGGTCTGGTGGGTAAGAAACAGTCCATGTTAGGTCTTAGTACCTTATTTTACTGGTAGAAAATTCATGCCTTTTTAAAGAGATAAAAATCAAAGAAATAACAGGCGCTGGGTCTCAAATTTTAACCCGGACCCCTGGCTCCAACGTCCAAGTCCTTTCCACTGGATCTACAGGGAAAGAAGCAAACATTTTTTTCTAGCAAGAACTTTAGAACAGAGGTGGACTTTGTACGGTTACCGTCCACTTTAGAGGTGAAAACCTTCTGATTCCTTTGTTCACGTTTGAATGATGCCTCTTGATGAAGGACACTGAGTAAATGATGTAGAATCAGAAGGTAATGGTCCAATTACTTACAGACACAAACTGGCAACAACCACATAGGTAAGGAATATAAATTATATGGTAAATATAGTCGGAGCCTTGAGGCTTCAATTATTTGCTAATTATTTATACTATATGTCCCAGTCTGATCAAGTAAAGCTTGTCAAGATAAATGTGTTTCTCAAATTTCTATGACTATTGTAGGGAGGTTCGTATATAACCTTTCTGTTCATCTCACAGGATTATAATGAGGGTCAAATTGAAAAATGTGAAACTGTTGCTTTTGATAAAATGTCCATATCAGTTTAAGTTACTTTTCTCTCACTTAAAAATCCTGACACCTTACCTACAGAGACTTTTCCCATGAGTTATCCAGGTTATTACTCCAAATTTTGACTTCATTTTTCATAGCAAGACACATCTTTGAAGAATGATTGTGTCCTTACTTGTACACATAAGAGACATTCACCAAACGACATGTGTGTGTGTACAAATAGGCTAGTAAAAGAATAATTAGGCTTTCTGTAAAAATTAAAAAATAAGTTGTTTTTTATGAATGACAGCTAAAAAAATTGAAAATTTTAATAAAACTAACAAATATAGAAGTGTGTATAGCAATATCTGTTCATTTGTTTACTTTGAAATAACCATCTTCATTGTGTTTCCAGGGCACCAGACATTCCTAAACAGTGCTTGCATTCAAACTCCATATCCAGCTACAGACTGCCATCAAGAAAATGATATTATAAAACAAACCCTATGTTACAATAGTTACCAGCTTATCCTCAGATCAAAACAAGAGAGACGATGGAATGAAATGATGAAGAGCACCAGCTCCAGGTGCACAGAGACCTCGGTACAAATCCAGGCTCTTCTACTAAGGTATATTATGTGATGAGAAAAGTTACTTAAAATTCTCAAGGACTCAGATTCTATTCTGGAACTGGGTATAATAATAGTGCCTCCTGAGAGGGTCCTTGCAAAAATCAGATAAGGCTGTGCTCATAAAACCATTTATGCATTTAGATGCACTGGAGAAAATTATAAACAGTAAGAACAAGCCCCCAAAGCAATTGACACTGAGCGGAAATGAGAATGCTTTTATTCCTAATTTCTGCTTTACCATGCCAGGGCTGAAAAATATCTTTACTCATTTTTGACTTATTCACAAATATAAAATATTTTATTGGTCAGAATGCATAAATGGTATTGTTTAAATCGGCAACATTTTTGAATATCTTTAATAATCTCTGAAATAAATGATTGTGGCCTTCAGACCCTCATGTGTCCACCTCTTTTTCAGGCAGCTTCACTTTACAAATAAAATCAAATAGAATGAAGGGTGGAAATGAAAACCAAGATTCTATTAGTCTAACAGTTAAACGATTCTTAGGCTCTCTACTTCCTTACTTGGGGAGTTTCTCAGAGAAACACTATTTTAGAATCAAAATGCTCATTAAATATAAACAAATCAAGCCTCTCTTTTTTTTCAGATAAGAGAAATTTCTAACATTATTGTTAAAGCTTTGACAATGGAGAGTATGGTGTCCTCAGAGTTTATGATCACAAGGGTTTTGATTTGGAATAATTTAAAAGGTAATTATCCTAAAAGCATTTTGTTGTCCTGGATTGAATCCCAGAACAGAAAAGGGACAGTAGTGGAAAGATTATTAAAATATGAATAAAATCTGGTGTTTCATTAAGAGTAATATATCAATGTTCATGTCTTAGTTTTCATAAATATACTCCTGGTAATGCTGGGTGATGATTATGAGGGGAAAATAACTGAGGAGGCGAAACCAGAACCCTCTATAATATCTTACAACTTTTCTATTAATCTAAAATTACTCCCAAATAAAAAGCTAATTTAAAATAATATCATAATTGTTCAGTTCCTGATACCAAAAATGTAGTGATTATGTGTCACTGAAGAAGCCACAAAGCCTCTGAGTCCTCGCTCATAAAATAAGAATAGGCAAGTAACGCTCGTTCAGGCTGCTGGCCCCTGAGAGTCAAACAAGACGCTTCTTACGAACGTGCTTTGCAATGTACAATTTGAGTGGAAGATGTGAAATGTTGATATAGGCATGATTTTACAGTGATGTTTATACACACAAAGTGAGCTGGAGAATTGAATCTGTCATACGAAAAAAGTATGTTTCTAAATCATATTTTTAATTATATCAAACCTAAATTGTAATGAAACTGCTTCATTTATTTAATCTTATTAGGAAATGTTTTAGCAGTTATTTTCAGAATCATAAACATGTTTATATTCCTTATACTAGTAGCCTTAACCCTAAAAATTGTTCTAAAAGTGAAATGAGGTGGTGTAAGTTTTTTAGTGAAGGATGATGTCATTTATAATAGTAAAAATTCAGAAATATCTAAAATGTTGAATGATAAAATGTTTATGTAAATCAGTCTACTACAAACTAGTAGCAAAATATGCTATGAGTAAGACACTAGTAATAAAAGGACAAAGATGGTGAGACATTTTTATGTGCTAAATGAGAAAAACAACAAAAACATTGTGATAACCCTGCTCAGACATTTTAATATAATTTTAAAATCAAGAAGGAAACATGTAAAAATGGTAGGGATTTTTAAATTTTCAAAAGATATTTTGGTATAATTATAAAAAATTTAACATGAAAAATCAAGTTTAAAACCCACAGCACCGTAATTTTCATGATCTAAATATTTGTTCAGAAAAAGGTGAGGTTTGAGGGTAATTTTATTATCCACCCAGGGCAATTAATTTGCATAGGTGGAACCAACATGCTAACGTAACACGGAGTCTAATACTAAAAGGGCTTACCTTCTGTAAACCATCCACAGTTAGCCGTGCCGTGGGCCCAGCCCTCCCATCCTCTGTACTCACTCTGATACCAGTTTTCACTTCATATACTCCTACGTGGAACAGCTTGTTCTGTTTATACCTCTCATTGAAGACCCCATGGTCTTTCCTTTCTTGATAGTGATATTCTTTAAATGCTGGAGCTGCACAGGAGATCCCTCAGGTCCCCTCAAACCAGAAACTGTGGGCTCTGGGCCATGTCTTGGATCTGTGACCCTGGAAATTTTGCCTCCTGACTCTTACCACTGCTCACTGTTTCCTTCCCATTTGTTTCAGCAACAACCCTATTGCAGCATCGATCATTCTGAAAATGATAGAGAAATTCCTCTTTCAACTTTGAAGTTGATATATTATGTGATATACATAGTAATTGTACTATTACATAGTACTATGTTGTATGTTACATAGTAATTGTACAGTATTACATGGTAAGTATAATATTCAAAATTGTATGAGAAATTAGTAGTACAGTTGTCATCATAAGCAGTGTTTTTTCATTATATTTTAACTTTAAATGAATAGATTTAAAACTCCATTCTGATTACTCTCCCTGATAAATTCCTTAAAGCCTCTGTATTTCTGATCCAGGATTATTATTTACTTCATAAAAGATTTATTCTTATTCTGTCTAGCTAAGCATATTCCTTTCCTTCAGAGTCTGAGAAATATGTTCTCTTTAGATTTCAGACCCTTTCTCTCCCCTCAGTATTGCTCTGCTGATTTATCTAAATGTCTCAACTTTTATACTCTTACTATTTCTGGAATTTGGAAAAAAACTATCTGTCTAGATTTCCACCTGCGTCCTTCCTGATGGATGCCTGAGCCTTCTTTCCATCTGTTGTCTTAGTGACTTAGCTCATTTCAGGAGAGACAAAACCATGACAACTAGCACTAAAGCAGTTCAAAACTTCACCCGTTTAAATAGCCTGAACGGTTCTGAAGCAGAAGTCAAACGCTATTTGTGACATCAAGTGCACGTAGGGAAAATTAAACGGGCAAATTTAAAATCAGAAGACTACACTCTGGGACTTGAGTAAGACACTCTCTCTTACCTTTCATGTCCTTCCCTGGGCCACTTTTAGCAGTTTTTTGTGGGAATATTAAGTGCTATATTGCACATCAATAAGTCTAAATGGTAAACAGCACTTGAGTTACATTGCTTCTACGATGATATTATTTATATAGCCTCAAAAATTCCACTTTTTAATCTAAAACACCAAGACAAAGGACCGTGTTAGAGGATGAAGGATAAATGAGAATATATAAAGTAACAAAAATGCGCTGTTGACTACCTATGACACAACGGTTCATTTGCTGCATTTCATAGTTATCTGGGTTTAATTTGAAGATGAAAAACTGAAGATAGGTCTAATTTTTAGACTTGAAAAGGTACTCCTAGCCCTCCAAAAAATGTTTGCATTCAAATAGCTGCTAATTATTGAGCACTTAAATTGCATCAAGTGTTGTCCAATTAACTCCATATGTATTGTTTCCAAATCCTTTGGCCTTGTTAACATATAATCTCCATTAAAAAATGACCCTTCTGAGCGCAAACAAATCTGTATAGCTGGCCCACATGCGCACAGTTACATGACAGACCCTAGCTTGCCTTAAACCTGGAAGCCTGCATCACGATACCCGTACTGTCAAGTACTACGTCCCAATTTAAAATCCTTTCTGAATATGCAAAAATGTGAATTATAAATCTCACCATGTCCCTGCTCCTTGAGAATTCTGGTAATGACAGTCTCTTACTCTCTACAGGAAAGCCCAACCGCTAGCTGGCCAAACCATGCAGTAGAGGTCCAGGTTTTACTTCTGCGACTAAGAGCGGGAGGAAGGGCAACGCTGGCAGATGAGGTGGAGAATTTTCCCTGCTGCTTCTCAGCACTGTCTTCAACATGGTCTCCAGGAAAAAATGAATAAAGAAGCAAAAGTTTCCTCCTTGACTTCTAATTGGAATTTAAAGAAATTCCCCAAGAGGTCATAAGCCTGCAGAATTGCCTCTCAGTTCCCCTCAGGGCTTGGAAATTTCCCATCATTACATTTTTCCAAGATGCAGTCTGTGGTTTGACTTGTTCAAGTGTTTGTAAACTTTTTATGCTCCCAATCAATCAGAGATTTTTTTCTTTTTTCTTTTTTCACTTCTCCTGGTCTTCTATTTGAAGATGCCTTCACTTACCTTCATATTCAGAAACAGAAAACTGTGTAAACTGGGACTGAATATAGTGCCTTAGCAGAACTGGGGTGAAATTCCTGTGTACTTATTAAGTGAAAAAGATGAATTCTGGGATGAGGCACAGCATCAGTCCACAAAGACATGTTCTGTTTGAGGATGAGAGCAGCAGTCCATGCTTATTAAAGAATAACAGCTAAATACATTTTGCACATAAAAAATAAAAGCAATTGAGATATAAAATAGAGGATAGAAAAGAGACATAATGAACACTAAATAGGCCAAAGAAATCAGCAAAAATTGATCACCACCTTCAGGACAGGTAGACAGTGGGATCCAAACTGGTTCCCATCATCATCACAAGCATATTTTGGAAATGTCCACTCCCATTTGCTACTTCAAAATCTAGATGTGGGATAAGGAAGAGAAAAAACAATTGCTGAAGTAGTTAAGATAAACAGTTAAAAAATTGAAACTGAGGACAATAGAAATGGAGAGGAGAAGAAAGAACTAAAAGCTACTTAAGAGGCATAGATAGCAGTTTGGGGTCAACATTAATAATAATAAGCAATGTGACTAAAAAGCATATTACAAAAGTCATGGATCAGTATGAGATATTGTGATTTATTGATGGCGATTTAGAATCACAGGTAGAGAGGAGCTACTTATGTATTTGTTTATTGTCCAGTCAGAGCACAGAAAGATACTCCCTGGGGCCCAAGCATCTCTCTTCCTGTTCAATTCCAGACTCCATCTCTTCTTGTTCTCTTTAGAAACTTAGACTAATGCCTCTGAAGTTCTTTAATACCATATACTTAATGGTGTTTTACATCATAACTAATAATGCTGCATCATTTATCGATTTGCCCATAAATACTGCCTTCCAATTACTCTCTCAACAATATTCCCTTGTTAGTGGGCACAAATACAAATCAAGGACCAGACAATATGAATGATAATGCATTTCCCAGTCATGTTATATTGACTGTAATTTCATAGAAGAAGTATACAGTTACTCATCTTCCAACCGTGTCTTCTCTTGAACGCCTTAAGCCATAATGACTGCCTCCCTAAAAGGTGATACATTTCAGCACCGATGACATCCCTGCCTCGCACACACCACCGCCAGCAAGCAGGGCAGATGAAAGGCCTGACTGCAGGCGAAGAAAAGCGGTCCCACTCACTCTAATTATACCCCTCCTCACACATGGTTTAGACCCCACGCAGGCGAGCACCGTGCCACCGCATGGAGGCAAGAGAGGACATTAATCAGAAGGACAAGCTCTCCTCATGGAGCAAAAGTTGTAAAAGCCCCTACAAGAGTAAGGCACAGCCACCTCTGCAGAACTGACTGGCACATGACGTAGAGCCTGTGGAAGGGCTGGGGTGACCTGGGTGTCAGCAGGAAAGATGCACAGGATATAAGATGCTCACCCGGACTACTATAAATAGTAGCACTGCAGTCAGACCATGGACAGGTGAGGGCTGAGAAGGGCCCAGACACCTGGCCCAATCCATGGGTCAGCAGGGGACTGCTTCGAGACCAGATCCTTGAATGTGTCCTGTGTCACCAAAAGTCAGCCTGTAAGCACCAGTCTAGTAATCAACTTAACTTAGTACAGTATTATCAAAGAAATAATGTACCAGTTTTTGGAAACCATTTACTGCTAGACTGCTCTCCTGGAACCAAGGTTCTGGACACATGGTCAGAGATAACTTTCTAGGTGCAGAATCCAGTAACTGGGGAGTGTCTGGTGGGCCCCAGGGGCAAGATAGAGCATCAGAGAGCATCCAGAAGGGGAAAACAGAGATGCGGCCTGCCCAGTCTAATCTAGGATAGACTGCCCCACTAGAAGGCAATTCTGAGTCCCAGACACTGGAAGAAAACTTGGAAAAATTTGCAGAAGACACTTCCAGAAGTGGAGTAAAGAACAGTATCCCTGCTTGTCCTGGTCCAAGGGTGGTACTGTCTGAAATATTGGTTCTTCACAGTTACAAATACAAAGAGAGTTAGCCATGAGGATGACTGGGAGAAAGTGTACCATGATGGTAGATAGTCTGTGTAAAGGACCTACAGCAAGAACATACCTGGCCAGTAAGAAGAACAGAATGGTGTCAGGCTAATCAGGAGTCAGTGAGGGGCTGGTCATAAGCGAGGAGTGTAGAGAGATAAAAGGGCAGCCAGATATGTCTGATTTTTAGTAATTGTAAGGAATTTAGCTTTTACCCTGAATGACATGGAGAGTGTTTTCAGAATACTGTGTAGAAGTGTGATAGGATCTGACTTATGTGTCTGAAGGATAATTCTGAGGCTGTGTTGAGGATAGAGTATTAGAGAAAGAATGCCAAAATAAAAGGGAGAATAGATGTGAGAGAATTGCAATAATTGTATTGTGAAATACAATAGTGGCTTGGAACAAAATAATAGATCTAAAAGTGATTAGAAGTGATTTAAATTGGAGTGTATATTGAAGATTAAGCCAACAGGATTTCCTGACAGACTGAATATGGGCTTGAAAAAGAGATGAATGTGCCATCAGCTGAGACAGAGAATCTGTGAGTGGAGTAGGTTTGGAGATGGGGGAAGACTCGGGGCACAGATTTGGTGTATTCAGCTAAGAAATCTATTATGACTATTCAGGAGGAAATACCATGGAGGAAGAAACAGCATGGACTTCCTCAGCCTCAGGAAGGAAGTCTCAGCTGGAGGTAACAATCTGGGAATCGTGGTCATGTAAAGACAACGTGCCAAGGAAGGCTGGGGGAAGTGATGCTGATGGAGTCTGTAAGGTAAGTGAGCGATGACAATTACATTTCATGACACAGAGGGCCTTGCTGACATTGAGAAGAGCTTTTTTTGTAAGTGTTGATAATTGAAGTGTGACTGAATGTGTTTAAAGAGAGTGGAAGGACAGAAATTGGAGACAGGTGTTATAGAATCTCTTGCTACAAAGAGGAGAGAATGACATGAAGTAGTAGCTGATAAATGAAAAGGAGTCAATGGAAGATTTAATGTTAAAGATGAACAGAATCACAGATTGCTTCCTTGATGATGTAAAATGACACAGTAAAAAGAGAAATGTAGATAAAACAAGGGATATAGAAGCTATTTTTAGACTAATGTCTTCATGTAAACAAGAAGGAAATGAGGTCCGGTGTATAATAAAGATGTTGGTTGCCTTTGGATAGGAGCACATACAATGAACGCATTTTTAAGAGTAGGTAGGAAGGTAGCATATAACTGAATGGGTGCTGGAAGACTGGAAGATATAACTGGAAGAGTCTGAGGAAGTTCTCTTTGATGGCTTAAAATTTTATGAGTGAAATAGTAAGTCAGTTTATTTAATATCACCTAATAAGTTGGATGTTGGTGGTTGTTTTTTAGGCCAATACTCTCCTTCAAATTAAAGTGCAAACATTATTCCTATTTGCAATGTCTTTTTATTACAAATAGTATTGAATTGTTCAGTTCTGATACAGAGATTATATGATTTACAGTCTAATATTAGCCACAGCAAGTTCCCCTAAAAAAGCAGTAAGACCAGTATTTATTTCAAAACCAAAGTGTTAAAGAAACAAACAAAATACAGTCATTGGCTGCTAATATGTTTATTGAGTAAAGCTACTTCATGTGAAGAAATTAGGCAGACCTTTAAAACAGATAAGAGGAGAAATTTGTGAACTCTAATTGACAGATAATAATTTCAGCACGAACAGTCAGAATGGCTCAACTATGTAATGGAAAATGTAAATTCTGCACATACTTGTGATGCTGGAGAATTACCAAAAAGGTTACAATTATTTAATGTTAGGGATCTCATTATGACCCTTCCAGTTCTTTAATTCTTTAATTAAAATAGGAAAAATGATCATCATAAGGTTCTTACAGAGATCAAAGTTTTCACACTGTCAGGGGCTTCAACTTCTTCTCTGACATGAAGCAGGGTGAAGAATTACAAAGTGAATGGGGGAATTTAATTTTAAGATGCTGTAAGCAGGCAGTAAACATTATGTTCTGTCATTGACATGCCGAGAGTTAGATGGAAGCTCTGCGAAGATGCTTGATGCCAAACTGCTGAGTCATCTTTGAGCTCATAAAGGATTTGATGTTTAATTATTACTCTATCAGAGGTGCTCTCATGCTCAGATACT
Organism: Camelus ferus; assembly: GCF_009834535.1. Taxonomy (NCBI): domain Eukaryota; kingdom Metazoa; phylum Chordata; class Mammalia; order Artiodactyla; family Camelidae; genus Camelus; species Camelus ferus. The sequence goes on along the minus strand of NC_045725.1, from coordinate 10,924,953 downwards.
TTCTGAACCTGAGGGTTAAAAAACAATTGATTCCTTGTGCACCTTTCACATCTCACATGTGCCACATTCCGTCTTGTCCACTGTGCACTGATCTCCTTCACCTTCTTCACTTCCGGTTGGTTCCTACCTTGCGGTCTCTGCACAAGCTTTTCTCTACTGCCTGGAGCGCTCTTCCCACAACTGCTTAAGGATGGTTCTATCTCATCTTTCAGGACCTAGTTTAGGAATAACCTCTCAGAGAAGCCTCCTGTCCACCCAACTAGAGCTATCCAGTCACCCTGCACCACTCCGTTACAGCTATCTGGAAACCATTTGTCTCTCTCTGACTTTATTTTCATTTCTGTATGTGGTCTCCTGGTCTAGAATGTAAGCCCCAAGTTAAAAGGGAAACACTGTCTTATTCATCCCTGTGTATCCCGACCCTAGAAGAGTATCTGACACCTCACACAAACTCCACGAATACTCTTCAGTAAGTAAATGAACCTCATAGTTCTCAAAAATAGCTGGTGATAATTAACATGAAATCCCTATTGTAATACATATTTAGTGTTTTAAACTAAAAATACTGGTTTAAATGTTGTGCTTGTATGAAATACTGTAACTGATGTTGCCATTATTGTCATCATATGTCATAGATGGTTTAAAATAAGAAAACTACAACAGAATGCTAATTTATGCTAAGACATTAGACTTCCCATCTGCCTAGTTAAGGGACGCAGTTTAAAAAAGCATCAGTGTCTTTCAGTGACAGGCAAAGCAAGATCTGAGAGAAAATAAACATCCTTTGTATTTAGAGACCCAACTCTAAGTGGTAACAGCAAGTGCTACCAGAGAGTAGGTTCTTGTCTCATAGCAGAAAGAATTCAGACAAGATGCAAAGGTCAAGAAAGAAAAGTGAAGATTTATTAAGCAGTAGTAAGCTCTCAAGGCGACAGTGGGCAGACAAGTAAGTAGCTGGGCTGAGTCTCTTTGGCAAGCTGGTTATACAGGGTGTAAAATAAATGGGTGGAATAGTCACTGGGGAGAGAGGAATTTGGGGTGTTATTCCCTAGTTTTCTTCCCAGGTCCACCTTCCTGAGGAGAGAAGGGGGTTTTGTCCTTGTTTTTTAGTCTTAGTTGGAAGTGTCATGGCATCGGCACCTGATGGGTACTTCTTATCTGCAAGGCTCATTTTATTGTAATGAGGACTTAATGTGCAAAATGCCATTCAGATGCCAGAGACTCTCACATTTTCACACCTTTCTTTTTCTACCTCCAAGACACTTACCACCCCAAAATGTTTGATTTCTTATTAGAGCATTGGCTCCCGCTTTTCTTTGTCTGGTGAAGCCTCCCATTATTTACAAGATGTATAATTTCCTGCCATTTGGCCCTTGCCCCTGTTTCTCTGCTTACATTTACTTATCATAGTTTAAAAAAATCAAGGCGATAGGATTAACTTTTTTCTCATAAAGAATATACATATAGACAGATATTTTGAAATATATTGACTCCAGCATGAGTCATTCTTATTCTGCTTCTCTAAAGGAAGAAAAATGGTAGAGGAGATATTTGGTAGAATTGTCTTCCATATTAAATAGTAAATTACTAATCTGAGATTGTACTTGCTTTCAAAAGTTTCCAAAAAGGACATTCAGAAGCATGCAAACTAGATAACTCTAGCTCCTATATTGTTTGTATTATTTGTTCTGTCCTACTTTTTACCCCCCAAAATTTTGAATTTGCAAATATCAAAAAAAAAGCTAAGCTACTTTTAAATTTATATTTATTCAATAATATTTATTAAGCACCTACTAGGTGACTGGCAATATTCTACCCAAGCATGAACAAATAAACGTAATTCCTGACCTTACAGGAATTACAACCTTGTGGGGAAAACAGAGAAAATAAAAGTCAATAAATAACTTTTAATTCTAGTTTGTTGATATTCAAGATATAACCAGATGAAGAGTTAAGAGAATAACTGAGGGGAAAGACTAGAGAAAGTCATAAGGAAAGACTTGTCTAAAAAGGTGGGAGTTCAACTGAAAGTGGAAAAAATGAGATTTACACAGGCAAGTGAAAACCCTAGAAATGAGCATTCCAGCAGCAAGCTGAGTAAGAAAAACAAGCTGAGTTAAGAAATGCTTGAATTATTTAAAAGACAAGAAAAAAAGGAGAGGGAGAATGACCGAGAGAGCGGCCAGAACCTTGTAAGAAAAGGAATGGGTCACAAGATGTCCTGGAGATGTAGGCAGTAACATGATCTTAACCTGACTCGCATGATTAAAAAATGCCATTGGCTGCTGAGTCCGCAAAGGATTGGAATGAATGGGGATGGTAAGAATGCATTGTTTTTATAGAAAAGAATTCTTATAAGTTAGTAACTGCACAAGGTCCCTTGCTTCATCCAGTTTTCTAATGGAGTTTTTCATCTCCGTGTTCCTTAAGGTGTAGACCAAGGGATTTAACATGGGTGCAACAATGGTAAAGGTCACAGCCATTGCCTTGTCTACGGAGGAAGTGACGACAGGTCTCACGTACAAGAAAACGCACAGCACAGAGAACAAGATGACCACCATGAGGTGGGAGCCACAGGTGGAGAAATCTCTATGCTGCCCCTGAGAACCTGCAGGACTTCAGGGAGCAGAGGATGGCCACACAGAACATGATGAAGATAAGAAGAATGGCCACACGCATCATCCCCCTGTTGAGGCTGACCAAGAGGCCCAGGATGTCGGTGTCCATTCAGGCCAGTTTCAACAATGGGAACAAATCACACATAAAGCGGTCTATGATACGGGGACCAGAGAAGGGTGTTTGATACAGGAAGAGAAGCTGCATAACTGTGTGGGTAAATCCCTCTCATGGCCCCTGCCAGCAAAAGGAAGCACACCCGAGGCCTTACGATGGTCACGTAGTGCAGGGACTTAAGAGATGGCCACGTAGGGGTTACAGGCCACCACAGTGCAAAGAATAATCCCCACTCCACCAAAGAAGTGGTCAACAAAGAGCTGGACCACACAGCCTTCCAGAAAGGTGGTCGTGCTCTCAGAGAGGGAGTCCACAATCATCCTGGGGGCACTGAGAGGAGGGTAGGTGGCATCCATGAGGGACAAGGAGATAAGGTAAAAATACGCAGGTGATCTCAGACTCTGACTTGCGAGGATGGTTACCACAATGAGGGGTTTCCCAAAATGGTGGAAGCGTACATGATTAGAAACTCAGCAGAGAGTATTTTCTTAGCTCTAGATTCTTTGTAATGCCCAAAGGAATGGACTCAGTCACTTCAGTCAGAAAACATTGCTGGGATTCTCCATTTATAGTGGGCTGATGTAAGCTTATCTGTTTGAGCTGGAAAATCTACAAAGAATTTTATTTTTAATTAGCAAATATTGAGTGTGTTGAACAATTTCTGCATGCTGTCCCATATCTTTTTGTCCTCTCTTTTTATCTGGACATCAATACAGCAACCAGCTGTTAACAATTATATCCTGACAACAGCTTGATCCTACCAGTCCCCCCCAACCCTGCACATTCTTTTGAAGTGTCTCTCTTGCTTTCCTTCATGACACTTGCTGCTTGAGACAGAAGACTTTGCTTCATCATTCTTGTGCACACACACACCTGGCAATATGGAGAATTAATATACCTTAAGGAAACCCTAGATCATTAGTAGACAGAAGCCAGTGGATAAATGGTAACCAACTTAACACAATCTTAGATTCACTCTCCTTCCTTCCTGGCTTCACTGTTCCCCCTTCACTGCTTCCATTCAGTTTTCCAGAATGAATCACCTACACGCAAGCCCTTCTCCCAGCCACTGCGTTTTAGGAACCCCTAAGCTAGGAAGCTGACCTTAGTTTATCACTAAACACACCTAATAACCAAGAACATGGACGATTTCATCTCATCTATTTCAATTATTCCATTTACTGTTTGAACACCTAGAATGTGCTAGTTGAAGAGCTTGCAAGACAAATAGGTCATATTCGAAGGACTCGTCCCCTATGAAGAACTATATTCATTCCATCTACTTTTCTTCTTCTCAATTTGGAATATTATTACCAACTGTTAATATTCAATCAATCCTTACTCTGTTCAGGCACTAGATTATCCTATGAGAGCTTTTCTTCATTTTAGAGATGATACTGATTCAAAAAGGAGAGAGAAAAATGACACAAAGTTCCCATAGCTAGTAAATACTGAAGCCAAATTCAAGGCCAGCTTTTTCAGAATCAAAATCAATACCAATGACAAGCGATACTGCTCCTCTTATGATGATGTTGAGTGTTCAGTATGGAAGAGATACTGATCATTCAATAATTTCAATATCATAACAATCCAATGAGATAAACGCATGCTTCCTGTGCTTATTTCATTAAACAATTATACAATGAAATTCAGTGTCTAATCCAATGATAATTCTACATTAAAGAACCTGTTTTATATAAAAACATAATCCAATCTTGAAGCTACAAGTTATACATTTTAACTAAGCTTTCAAGTTTCTAACTGTTTTCCGGATAGGCTGATGGAAGAAAAACATCTTAAATCTCTTTCTCTGCTCCAAGAAGACCCAGAACCAACTTGGTCAACACTATCCCTGCAGATGAGCCTGCAGTATAAATCATTCCTTTCACCTTTTTCTTGTGAAGGGGCAAAGGATTCTAAATAATAATAAAAATATCAATACAAAGGATTCTCTTACTTTGCACTCACTATATATCAACAAGGTACTTGGTCTGCTATTTGCATGATTACATTTATTTTCATATCACATAAGATGAGTACTATCTCAGACCTCATCTTGGGGATGAGGAAACTGAGACTTGGAGACATTAAGCATTTCATCTAAAAAGGGTGGGAATTACATATCCAAGTAATTTCATTTTGAAATAAAAGTCCTTCACTGTTACACTGTATCACTGAAGAAGAGAACAGCAGCTTCAATTGGCTAAATACAATTGTTAGTAGAGTTGAATGATGTGGTAAAGGAACTACTTTATAAGCCGACTTCTCTTTATTGGGGTACTTAAGCAGGAGCTGTCTGTCACTTGGTGGGAATATAGTAGAAACCATTGCTTTAAATAAAGATGTAAACTACATGATCTCTAAGACCCTTCTAAACACCCAAAGACCCAATCTTAGATTCATCCCTGTTACTAAACAAAGCATACATTTTCCAGGCACTCTTTGAAAATTTACAATGTGGATTAACTTTAACCTCTCCCATATTCAGCCAAAGAAATTTAAAAAAAATGTGAATACCCTAATGAAGTAGAAGGGACACATTCTTGGAAACTGGGATATTTTAAAATATAAATTTTATGTTAGTTTTAATTCCTCATATGGATGCTTATGAATAACTAATTTATTCTCTTTCCAAAAATTTGGAATGCTGTGCTGTGTACATAGCAGTCATTTAATTAAATTTAGGTAAATTCTTGAAATTGAATTCATCTAAAGAAACCTGCATAGAACCATGTGGCCCAGGCAAACCAGTGCCAGCCTCTGTCTCCAGAATCGAGTGAGTGACATTGTCAGACCTGGGCACCAATCCTCTGACAGTCAGGCTCACATATCCAATTTCCCATCTTCCATCTTCACCATTTTCATTCCTAGACATGGTTTAGCCAAAACCAAGAGCTGGACCATCCCTCGACTCCCACTTCAGTGTTGAATCGCTGCCTTCAGATCCTCTTTGTGATGTTGTCTATTTCTTTCCACTGTTCCTGTGAAATATCATTGCTCAAAAGACTGCTCATATAATGAAGGGGGGAATTAACACTTTTTAAATTGTCTAATTGTCACCTAGACTGTACATATTTCTCCTTTAATAGCATGTCTATTAATGCAAAAGATTCAAGGCAGTGCTCTCTCCCTAAAGAGGGAGACAGACTAGCACTCCTGAAACAAGGCCCGCACAGAATAAGTTCCAGAGGGGAAATACCAGTGCGATCTACGGATTTGAAAAAAGAAAAATGAGCTAGTCCTTGACATGAGCATTTAGACAATTATAAATTTAGAAACTGAACAAGAAGGGTGACAGTATGAGCAAGGCAGGAAGATAAAAGCGGAAAACATGGTGTACATAGTCAAAATTTAAGGACTTTTGACATCAGAAAACCTGGGTTTCCATATGGCCCTTCCAGAGATGTTATTAACTAGAAGTTGTATATTTTCTCTAAACCTCAACTGCTCTTTTCAGAGTTGTTGCATTAAACATTTTAAGTTCCTAGCATTATAGTTTAAATTTTAATATTCAACTTTCAAACATCAAAATGTAATGGAAATGTGAACTTATATTAGTTTACATATTTATTAAGTAGTATAATATCCTGGCATATTTTGTGTGTCTCATAAAACTTAGTCACTTTCACTCCTATTAATCCCAGGTGTCTTGAGTAGATGCACTGGCCAGACTGGAGATCAGTTGGAAATTAGTAAGAGCTATAATCTTAAAGAGACCTATGTAAATTCTTGATTTTTCACACTAGAGTTAGTTCTTTTGTTCTAAGTGTCTATAATATGTCAGACAAACTCTCTTGGCATCAGTTTCATCCTCTGTAAAATGGGAAACTAACATCACGTACCCCACAGGGTTGTTGTAAAGACTAAATGATTTTATAAATGCAAAGGGCTTAGATCAGCTTCCTTACTTCTTTTCCCAGCATGAGGAGAATGCTACTGACCACAAATTATTTTAAAACAGATCACCTGACTTTGGACCGTGTGTTTACATCTGTATCTATTAAATGCTCCATTTGCCAGCAGGATATCAGCCTAATGACTCCAAAACACTTGGTAGCATGTAGGTTTTTGAACTGCCTCTCAAAGAAAAACCTTCCAAAATTGTTTTCTAAAACACAGTTGTAACCAAAAGTAGAAGAGTTCAAATAAAAATAATTTATGAAAGTAAAACATGGCCTAAGAAAAGTAGTTTATATAGGTAAATAGAGTGACAAAAATTTAAAGTCAAAAAACCTCTCCCAACCATAAGCGCTCATTCTCCTCCGACGCCTTATTGACAACTTAGTAAATGCTCCTTAGAGGTGTATTTGTATGGCGGTATACATGTAGTCATGTACGTGCTTTACTCTATGTAAAAGTTCTTAAAATATAATAATACATTTGAAATTCTAACTACATTTTTTATGGGCACCATATGTCAATGTTTATTATTTTCCTTTATTTTAATTGCTACATCTTATTCCACATTATAGTTATAACATAATTCCTTTAACAAGTCCATTTTTGCTTAAAATTTATTTTATTTCTAATGTTTTGCCTTATACACAGGGCTATAATGAGCATCACTTACAGAAATCACTACCAGCTGGGTTGAACACTTGGAGAAATCTATGTCAACACCAAGTCAAAAACTATGCATATGTTTAAATAGATTCTGTAACACTGCTCTCAAAATACTGAAGCATCTTTTGTTCCCATAAATAGTATACTGAAGGGTAATTTTCCCCACAGCCTTACCAACAGTACATATTATCAGACTTTGATATATTAAGAAGAGAAGATGAGGTGAAAAATAGTCTCATTTTTATTTGCATTCATTCTATCATACATTGATGGATTTTCATTGATCACACAAACAATGAATATTGGTCTCCAGATAAAATTATATTAACTGCAATGCAGTGCGGGCGGCGGAGCGCGGAGGCGAGGCCGTGCTCGGCGTGGCTGGAGGGCGGCGAGCGGCGGCGGGCGGCGAGCGGCGGCGGGCGGGCCGCAAGTCCGGCGCGGCATCGCGGCGCGGCGGCCGCCCCGAGTGTGCGGAGCCGGGCGCCCGACCGCCGGCCCGGAAGCCGGGGGCTCGGGGGACACCGGGCCTGACGCGCCGCCTCTCGGCTCTGCCAGCAGGTCCGGGGAGCGCAGTCCTCGCCCCGCCGCCGCCGCCCGCCCCGGGCCCCGGGCCCCGGGCCCGGCCTCCTGCGCCCCGCCGCGCTCCGACCTGCAGCGGCTGCGGCGAGCCCGGGGCGAGCCCGGGGCGGCCGGAGGATGGACTCCGCCATCGCGGAGGAAGGCCTGGACGCCTGATCGGCCCGCTCGCCCGCCTGGGTCTTACCCGGTGCTGTGGGGCCGCCTCAGCCAACGCGTCTGTGGTAGCAGTGCCTACGCGGCCAGTTGGCGGGGACTGGCTGTCCCAGGAGCAGGGGCGCACGTGAGTGGGTGGTGGCCGCCGCGAGGGACCCAGAGAGAAGGCGTCGGTCCGTGGCTGCCCTTGAAGTGGGGGGACACCTTGAGCGCTGGCAGGACGGAGGTGACCCAGCTTCGGCTGTTGGGGAGGGCGGCCACTGCAGCACCTCGGGGCCACCCCGGCCCCCAGGCCGTCCCTGGAGAGGGCTGCTTCCTGACACACGTGTGCAGCTTGACCCCCAGAGCCCTAGCCCAGCGACCTTTGGTGAATGGTGGGCCAGGAGGCTGCGAGACGGCCCGACACCCATGCCAGGGCTGGTGTTGGTGGGTGGGGAGGGTGCAGTCTGGAAGAAACCTGCTTGAGCTGTCCCAGGGCCTGTGCCTCCATGTGGAGGATGGAGGGCCCAGCCCGTCTGCACCAAGGCCTTTGAGCTCTGTGTCCAGAGCCTTATCCCCAGGGCATCCTGCTATCTTCTGTCAGCTGACCGCCTTCAGGACGGGACTCTGGAACATCAGAGCCCTTGAGCCAGATGCCAAGGGGAGGCTTCAAGAGCTCAGAGATGACCACCACCACCTGCCTGAGGCTCCCGGCCAGCTGCAGCTTAAAGAGATGCCATGGGGTCCGACTGCCCTCTCTCAGGCCTCCGGTTCCTCCAGCGATGAGTCTGCAGTGACCAGTGCTGCAGGGTTTACCTCACACATGTGAGGGTGTGAGAGATCTGTGTCCCCAGGGGTGAGCCAGGACGCGCGGGGACTGGGGGCCACGGCCTTGCGCTGCCAGGGACAAATGCCCCAGGAACCCTCGATGTGGCCACAGAAATGCTCGTCAGACCTGAGTGGACCCGGCAGGGTAGGAGGGTGCCCGGCCCCCTCTACCCCTTCCCCCGCCAAGCTGAGGCAAAGGCTAGGGCTGGCTCCCTAGTCGGGGGAGGAGGGAGCTCAGGTTCAGGAGAGGAGAGTGGCTATTTTTATCTCTACCCAGACTGCGTGTTCTCTCCACAGAGCTGCTTTCTGATTAACAAAGAACTAACTTAAGAATTATCTTAATAAAATATGCACCCCCCCCAAATAAATGCAATGTAATGTCTATATACATATATATAATCTATACACATATCCAAATCAAACTAACAACAATAATAAGTTATTTAGTAAACCCTATGCACAGACATTTTGATAATTCTTTATACACGTTTCTCATTGAATCCACATAATTAGCTATGATGTGACATATTTTATGGCTGAGATAAAGCGAAATAATTGATTTGCTTAAGAATATACAGTTAGCAAGTAATAAATCCTGGATTTGAATCCAAGGAGACAACTTTACAGTTGGAATGTGTTTCTTGTGTCTGAATTTTTAATAAAGGTAAATAATTTATTCAATAATATCCTGAATAACAGAAGGGTGAGAGCAATGTATTTAGGCAGTGTCCCTGGGTCGTCATTTTTAAGGAGCAATAGTGCCCTGTGCTCCTCAGAAGCCCTGTGCCCCGAGCACGAGCATCATCAAGACTGTCTTTGAGGGCAGGGCTTTAGGAGGGTTGTTCTGTCAGTAAGTCTTTCTGACGCACTGCACTTTCCTTGACAGATGAGTAGACATGGAATTATCTACACTGCCACTTTCTCTGGATGACAACTATGGTACCATTGTAGACAGAAAAATCAATGCTTTCCTGGAATGCTTCCAGAGGGAGGGGGCTTAATTCCTGAACAATCTAATGCATCACCCATAGCACTGACAATTATATATATATATACATACATACACATATATATATACACACACACATACACAAATATATATATACACACACACTATATATGTAGTACCTAACTTATTAATTTCCTTAAATAATTAAAAATCATTAACTGACCAAAACAGAAAGAAAAACACCACATAAAGTCTTTCTTAAAGATGATTAGTAGAATAAAGTTAAAGGAAGTTGGTACCAGAAAACCATGGCAATAAATATATATGTATATGTTATTTATATAATACATACAAAAAGAAAATTGCTCAAGAGAAAAAAAAGGAAGCAATAGCCTAGACAGGTGAGGTAAACTTTTCTAAGCCTCAGCTTTTATATCTAAGAATTGGGAATAATGTAGTCATCTTGTAGGGTTATTCTGAGATTAAATATGAAAGAGGTTTGCAAATAAGTGCTCAATGCAAAATAATTCTTATTTTTTTATTTCATTAAAAAATGAAATATAGTCAGTTTACAGTGTTGCATCAATTTCTGGTGTACAGCATAGTGTTTCAGTTACACACATACATACATACATTCCTTTTCATATTCTTTTCATTATAGGTTACTACGAGATATTGAATATACTTCCCTGTGCTCTACAGTATAAAATGTTGTTTATCTATTTTATACATAGTAATTAGTAACTGCAAATCTCAAACTCCCAATTTATCCCTTCCTACCCTCTCTCTTCCCTGGTAACCAAAGTTTGCTTTCCATATCTGTGGGTCTGTGTCTGTTTTATAAATAAATTCAATGTATCTTTTTTTTAGATTCCACATATAAGTGGTATCATATGGTATTTTCCTTTTTCTTTCTGGCTGGCTTCACTTAGAATGATGATCTCCAAGTCCATCTATATTGTTGCAAATGGCATTATTTTATTCTTTTGTGTGTGTGGCTGAATAGTATTCCATTGCATATATGTATACACAATTTATTTATCCATTCATCTCTCAATGGACATTCAGGTTGTTTCTGTGTCTTGGCTTCTATAAACAGTGCTACTGTGAACATTGGGGGTGCATTTATCTCTTTGAATTAGAGTTCCCTCCAGATTCATGTCCAGGAGTGGGATTGCTGGGTCGTATGGTAAGTCCATGTTTAGTTTTGTGAGGAATCCCCATACTGCCGTGAGGGCCGTTTTCAGTCCGGATGGTGTCCACGTCTTTCCTCCACGTATGCTGGCTGTTATCCCCTTGACTTGGGGGTGTGGTTGGCGCTGTGTTGACCAGAGCCTGCCCTGGTTGTTGAGCGGGGCCTCCTCTTTGCTGTGTGGTTGTCACAGTCCTGACAGGGGCTGGATCTGCTCCCCTTGTGTTGGAATAGAAGCTTCCAGACTCACTTCTGAGCTGCTCTGTGTGGTGGGCAGGACTGGCGCGCCTTTGCTGGAAGGGGAGCTGTGAGTACTCCTCCGCAGGAGATGTCCAGTGGAAAGCACCCCCTGCGGTGTTGTCTGTCACTATTATGCGGGCTCACAAAGTACACTTTGTTGTCACTCCCCTCGTCCCTGCCTCAGCTGCAGAAATATTGGTAGTCCACCGTGGTGTCCCCCAGGTTCTGCACCCACAGATCCATCAGCACGTATCTGCTGACTTCAGGCTTCAGGCGCAGCCATGCACCTGGCAGACCATGAGCCACGAGCCAGCCGAGACCTCAGCCCTGTGTCCGCCTGTGGTATGCAGGCTTGCAGTTAACGCCAGGCCTGCCCCGCTGTGTACCCCAACTGCGTTCAGTTGTCTCAGAAGCACGGGTCCACACAAGCACATGGGGACCAAATGCGTCACTGCCACGTGGGGCTTGACACAAACCTCAGCCCCACCTGCGAAGTCTCGGGGACACCGAGAATGGATTCAGGTTGCAGCCCTACCTCTGCCCGGGAGCCCTGACCAGCGATTGCGCCCCCCCAGAGAAAGCTTCAGGGACTGCTGGGTCTGACCCATGCCCATCTGCTCGCAAGAACCTGTGCCAGCAATGGTGCCAAGCAGTGCTTCCCGGGCTAGTGGAGACCAAGCTGCCAAGTTGCATTGTGCCACTCCCCCCCATGCACACCAGCAGTGGTGCTCACTGTAGGGGCCCAGGCCGTTCTGCGCACCCTCTCACCTTCAGCCCACATCACACTCCACCCCCCTAAGGCTGCCTCTGCACAGTCAGCCCCAGTCCTCCCCCAGGTCATCCGCAGAAGCCTGAGCTCCAGCACCCAGCACCTACCCAGCCCCACTGGCTGGCATCCCTGGGATCACAGGAGATCTTCGCTCTGGTTTCCCTCAGTCCTGCTGCCAAGCAGCGGCTGCTTTCTCCTCTGAGCCTCTGAACCTCCCTTTCTGTCCCCACTGACCTCCCCGCCAGAGAAAGGGCTTCCCAGTGCAAGGGCGCTTTCCTCCTGTGCCGTGCCTTCCCCAGAGGACAGGTCCCTCAGCGGTACCCCTTTTCTTTCTTTCTTTTTTTTCCCTCCCAGATTTTGTGAGGATTATCCTTGTATTTCCAGTGTAAGTGATGTTCTGCCAAATTTCAGTAGCTATTCTGTGCAAATTGCTCTCTGTGTAGACATAGTATTCATGGGAGAGGGTGAGCTACGTGTGCTTCTAATAAGCCACCTCGGCCAGCCCACCCGGTGCATGTTGTGTAATAACGTACTTATTTTAAAAAATGGAAGGGGATAATGTAATTATTTAAATTTTGACCAAACTGAAATTCCTGCTGTGCTTCAAACAACTGCGCAAATCTTATCCCAGTCTTCTCTGCTGCATCGCCCTCTTATAAAATGCTTTTCATTAAACCAATTACTAACAAAATTACATTTTTCACTTACATGTTTACGTGCTTATTATCCATCTAGTCCTCACTAGAACTTAAGTTCCACACAAAATACCAACCTGTCTGTATAATTCAGTGTTGCAAACCCAGCTCCCATGGCTCTCTTTCCCACTGTAGGCACTGGACAGTAATTTTTGAATACATTTTCAAGTCAAAACTTCCTAAACTGAATTAACCATGGAGGCATTTTTTCCCCCATAATAAATGTTTATAATACAGATAACAATGGGAAAAGCCGTATGGAAATGGCATCTATTTACCTCTTAATGGCGCTACCCTCAGGCCCAAGGATGGTATGAAACCTCTCAATGACCGAGTTGCTAATTTTTTCTCCCAATATCTCTTTCACCCAAATGTCACTTTCTTTGAAATTCAACAATTTGAATTTAATTGCTTGAGCCTATCACCTCCCACTTTTCATGGCATTCATGAAGGGTAATGTATCTGCGCAAATTTGTGCCATCATAGACGGCTTTTCCCTGACACAAGAGGAATGAAGAAATTACAAGTACGTGGAAAATGGACGTCAACACAGAGCTAAAGAAAAGAAAGCCCTTCCTAACAAGAAAAAAAAAAAATAAGGAAGGAACCCCCCCATGATAATATTCACAATGTGGCCAGTCATAAGATCTATGTTTCGGTACTTCCACACCATGATATTAAGGAGTATGGTGAAGTGGGAAGAGAAGAAAGAGGAAAGTCTAAAAGCAGTTATATTGTTGCTTAACTCCACTGAGTCTTTATTTTCCTTCTCATATAAAATGCAGCAAAAACTTCCCTAATAATAGTTGTTGCTACATAAAAAAAATTAAAGTATGTAAATAACCTATCAAAATAGATGCCTCATAGTTGGCCTTCAGCAATAGCTCATTTGCCTCACATAATGCCTAATATTTTCACTAAATTAAAAGTCCAGGTTAAACTAAAGCATTCTTATACAACAGATCCAAACATTATTTATACCATTAATTTTCAGGAGAAACATACTCACATACCCAATATCTTTTTTAAAGAATCAGAAATAATTAGGTGGCAGTTTGTCCTCAGGAGAGATTCTTAATGATGAGTGCAAAGGGACATCTCAACAGGACTTAAGCTTACTCACAAATCAGCAGAATTCTATCTACTGAGAATGTCAAACTGCCTTACATTTCCTCCTTCAGTTCTGCAGCTTCCAGGTTGGCTGCTGACAATTTATAACTTGCACCTCACTGATCTTCTCACCCCTCCTCTGAACCTTTGGTATGGCCGCTAAGACACTATCATTGGCTTAGTTTCCCTCTTCAAATCCTCCATTTGGTGTTAGAATAAAAACCACAGTTACTCAATACTTTTACCTATTCTTGACCTTGGATTATTTTCATCTCCTATCTAATATTCATAAGACAAAATGAGCCACATATCACTTAGTCTAGATTCTGTTGAAATGTTTAGTTTCCACCAGCAATTGCAAACATGACCATTTTAATAAATGAGGTGCTTATATATCATATTCCAGGCCTAGACTTTGTAGGACAACATTCTGTTTCTTATGAACTGGAGACAGCCATGTACACCTTAGTAAACAAAGTCACCCAGTACCATGCTGTGGCATTACTATATGTCAAATTATGAAAAAATAATCAGAGAAGTTTTGATTTCTAAAGAGTTATTTAATAATGTAGAATGACCTGATGTTCTCCACTGCATTGCAGAGATCTCCTGATTTCCAAAAATTCATCTTAGCTATTTCACTTTTATGAAGACCAATGTTAGTACTTGCTTTCCCTAACTGAAGGAAACCTGAAGGGGTTTTTTTATTTAAAAGAAAAATCTGTTACCAACCTACTGTTGGTCTTCGGTAAAAGTGAAGTGGCATAAAACAAGCATTCAAAAAGAGGAAAAACTCACAGTGCTGAAATGTGTTGCTATATATGAAACAAGGCTACAAAAAATTGACACCAACTTCTTGAAGGACAAAGTTTGCGTTAAGTTTCATATAACTTTCTTATCTATGGACCTAAATATACCACGGACAACTGAGTTTCATTTGAAAGAAAGTAAGATTGAGTTTTTTAAGACCTGGACTGGAATGTTTGTAGCTGAAACTTTTGAAAGGAAGGTGCACTTCAGTGTAATAGCTCCTGACACACTATCTGGGGTAAGCAAGTGTGATGTAAGGCAAGTAAATTAGTAAACCTCTCTTGACTTCTGTTTGCTTCTATGCAAAATGTTCATATTAATAATGGAATGACAGGCTTAGTTTGTGGATGAATCAACTGAGGAGAATATACCTGATATATTATAAGATGTTCACTTAGTGTAAAAATATGTATCAGACCTACAGAGCAACAGCTTTGGAACCTAACTATATGCCTTTTAGTTGAAACTGGACAAAAAAAGAGTTTACCCTTCTTGTTTTGAATGGTTCCACAAGTCTTTATATGGAAAAAAATTTAATATTCATGAAAACCTGTGAGTCATAAGGATCTTTAAGAAAGAATATGGTAACAAATATATTTATGTATATGTATGACTGAAACATTATGACCATTACACCAGAAATTGACACAACATTGTAAACTAACTACTTCAATAATAAAAAGAGTAACTTCAAAATTTCTGGCTTATTTTGTGCCAAGAAAAGAATTAGACACAGATTTTGAATTATTATTTCCTCTTTGGTGCATGTATCTCCTTTTGCTTTTGGTAAATTCGTAGTGAAGGGGAAAAAGTCAGCTGTGATTCCTTCAAGCAACTGTCCCTTCCCTGTGTATCTGTATAAGAATTCCTGTCACTTACTGGCTTTGCCAAAGGTTAGAGAAAACAAGAGTTCTGAGATGAAGGGCCTATGGAAAAGCCAATTTCATACAAGTAAAATATATAAAAGATTTGGTAAAGCAAAAGGAAGATTCTGAAGAAAAACATACTTTACAATCATCAAACTAGGAGTTTAGAGTTGTTCTCTCCATTAGCTATTCTGAAGCTATGACTGTGAAGACTGAAGACTTGGTAAAGTATATCACAAATTATCAGAGTGCCTAAAAAATGCCTAGACATTATTAAGTACTCAAGAAATGTTAGTTTCTAGGCCTTGTTTTCCTGTCAGTGATCTGCAAAATTTCTTAATTTTTTTTTTCACAATTTACAACATGTGTAATCCTCCCTGTGTATATAAATCATCAGTTTCTTGACATCATGAACAGCCTAAGTTACTCTCCTCCTCAACAAACTCCTCATGGCGTTTTTCACCTCTGTGTTTCTCACTGTGTAAATGATAGGATTTAACATGGGAGTGAGGACTGAGTAGAACACACTCACCAACTTGTCTGCAGGATACGTGGCCACAGGACGCGTGTAGATGAAAATACAAGGCACAAAATAGAGCACCACTACTGTAAGGTGGGAGCCACATGTAGAGAGGGCTTTGCGTCGTCCTTCAGCGCCATGGGATTTCAGGGAGCTCAGGATGACTATGTAGGAGATGAGCAGCATGAATAAAATGAGTAAGCATATGCCCCCACTGTTCACTGCCACCACCACTCCAAGTCTGTAGGTGTCACTGCAGGAAAGTTTCAATAGTGAGAAGAAATCACACATGAAGTGGTCAATGACATTGGGACCACAGAAGGTCAAGTCATCTGCAAAAAGAATCTGCAGAGTAGCATGCACGATGCCCCCAATCCAGGTCACGACCACAAGGAGCTGGCAGAGCCCCTGTCGCATGATGGTCGTGTAGTACAGAGGCTTGCAGATGGCCACGTAGCGGTCATAGGCCATTGCAACAAGGATGATGCCCTCTGATGCAGCCAGGAAGTGTTCCACAAAGAGCTGAGCCAGGCAGCCCCCCCAGGAGATGGTTTTCCTCCGACGCAGCAGGTCAGTGAGCATTTTGGGGGTGGTGACAGAGGTGAGGGAGGCATCTAAGATGGACAAGTAAGTCAGAAAGTAGTACATGGGAGCTGAAAGTGTGGGGCTGAGGGAGATGGTAATGACGATGAACAGATTGGCCAGCAGGGTGAATAGGAAACTGAACAAAAAGACAATGAAGAGCACTTTCTGCAGGTGTGGATTCTGCGTGAGTCCCAAGAAAACAAATTCAGTCACATTCTTGGGAAGGGTGAGGAGATCCATTCAGCAAGTAACAGTTTCCTGGGCCCTGAATTACCTAGAAAAGAAATAGGAGTGATACCTATTAATCACAAAAAGATTGTGGTCTGAATTTCTTAAAAACAACAACAACAACAACAAAACAGAGCTGTCACTCTACCTGTGGAGCATGTCCTTGACATGCCTGCTCAGTGTTTGTTTCAGTTCTCTCTTACTTCCTGAATGATGTTTCCTTCTTTTCAGACACCTAGTACCTGTCACCTGTAAAACATCTGTAGGGCAGCATTTGATGGGAAATTTACTGAGAAAACATTGGGCTGTCTACGTGAGATCTGGATTCTCCTTCTGCTTCCATCTCCATATGACTCTGCTAAGTCATCTCTGTGTCCCACGGTTCTGAGCCCCGCTCTGTGCCTGTGAGGTTACAAACTGTAATTCTCACATGGGTTTTGTAAGCTGAGAGGTGTTACATACATGTAAGAAGTAGTGCATTTTCCATGAGAATTCACAGTTGCAACCCTCAGCTCTAAGTGTGTGATGAGACACTGACAATAAATATCCGCCATAAGCAGGCAGTTTAGGAAAATGCAATGTTGTTGTTATTGACATACCCTCCTTGGTACCTACCATAATACATATGCTAGTTCCTTGCTGCACCTGCTACAGTGCCTGGCATAAAGCCTGCAGTTTCTGAAGTCTATTAGATGATGAGTAAATGCTTGGTGAATGGTTATTCTCCATGGGTAAGAGTGTGACTGCTTCCCCAGACTATAAACCTACAAAGAATTAAAGTGTTCTCTGTCACCACTCTCTGCTTTATGAGAAACATAGATAAACATTTGAAAAGAAGCTCTATTCCAGTTTAATAGTTTCTACGACACTCACAGCATCAATATGAAAATATGAATTGCCTCTAGGAAAGAGTACATTACCATGTCGTTTTACTTTCAAAATAATTATAGTGTTTGTTAGCCAATATTTCTTTTCCTTCCAAATTCTGTTCCACATACCATTTAACATGGTCATATTCAGTCAATTTACATTCTTTGTAGAGTTGGATTAAAAAAAGTAAACTCTTGCATAAGTGTTAATACACAAGGATCTGTCATACAAAGGAAATACCATTTTTCAAAGTTTAAAGAATAATTTTAATGTGGAGTATAAAAAGAAATGGTCTGTTAAATAAGACAGAGAGATAATATACACATATACATATAAACACACACAACAGAGACACATGTAAAATCTATTACTTACTATAAATACCTACTACAAGTTCATTCAACAAATATTTATTGGACACTTGCTGCATGTATCAATCTACGTCTGTTCACACATCATGAAAAGTGACCCTGTTAAATGCCCTTGATGCCTGACATTTTATTACCAAACAGTGGCAACTCGTCCCTCCATGACGTGAATGACCTTCCCACCCCTTTGTGTTTCCCCCCCAGGCATTCTCATGCCTTCTTCTCCCCTCTCCCTGCAGCATCCATCATCTGTCCTTCCTGGTTACAGGACAGTGCATTGCTAATAGAATAAGGAAATTTGGGGACATAAATTTCCCAACGAAAGGAGAATACATAAACATAATAAAATATATTCTGCCAAAAATGCCTTTTCCTTTCAAATAGGTTAAAGGTTTATTTTTTAATTATCCAAAATTAAAAATTTACAAAAATGTGGAAACAAAGTGTAGCAGCTTCATTATATTCCCTTATTTTGAGGTGGGATCGCCCAGCAGATCAGAAAAACAGAGTGTATGTAAAGTAAGAATTAGACATGATTAATGAAACTGACTTAGAAATAGCTATGAAAACATTACTCACCCTTTCTTCCTTCCTTCTTTCCTTCCTCCTTTCGTTTCTTTCCTTTCTTTTCTTTTCTTTCCTTTCTTTACTTTTTTCTTTTCTTTTCCTTTTCTTTTCTTGCTTCTCAGTGCACTATCTAGGAATAAACACTAAAGGAAAATATTTTTAAAAATTAAAGTCA
Source organism: Camelus ferus (assembly GCF_009834535.1). NCBI lineage: Eukaryota > Metazoa > Chordata > Mammalia > Artiodactyla > Camelidae > Camelus > Camelus ferus. Next base: position 10,906,171 of record NC_045725.1, on the reverse strand, counting down.
TTATTTACAAATATATTCAACACAATTATTGAGAGCTGTGGAAAATTTAGAGACTACATGGTATGTTCAACAGTGGAGAAATGGATGATTACAATAGAGCGCATGTCACTGATTAATGTGTACTTTTTAACAGAAGTACTTAAAAAGACTGTGCCGTATCATAGGAAAATTCTTATATTGTATTATTAAGTACGGAAAATTTTGGATACAAACTTGATTTATTCAATTAAAAAAAACCACTTATCATTTTTTTAACAGAGATACTAGGGATTGAACCCAGGACCTCATGCACGCTAAGCACGATCTCTACCACTGAGCTATACTTTCCCATGGAATTATATAATTATTCTAACTAATTTAATTCTAACTAATTATGTAATTATTCTAACAAGTATATCTCACTAAAAAAGGCAAATACTTTTATTTCTATGTTGTTACTATTGTAGTTGAGTCTGTCTTTCTTGATGCTTTCATGCTAAAGAGGGACTGAAATCATAGACGGGTGAGGATGTGGGGTGATCGTATAATTTGTAAGATCCGTTTAATCCTAAGAGTCTATGATTATATGATTTCCTGGGGAAAAATTTTTCTCACCTATGGACTTGCTGACATATCTCCATGGCCAGGGCCCCAGGCAGCTCACCAAGAGAACAATAAATTTGTAAGATTAAAAATGCCAACTTGCTCAGCTACAATAACTGCCTTTGCTGATTTATAAGTTGTTCCTTCAGAGAAGATGTTTCTCTTGATCCTTAAAAATGCTGCCACATTTCCTGTTTCTAGGCCAATTCTGTGAAGTTTTTAGCTGTGGCTAATTGGACCTCAGGGGTATTTCACCACCACGAGGAGATCTTGCCAACAACCCAATTATTTCACTTAATTGAACTCCAGAGAAGAACTCTTACAGCATTCATCTTTAATTTTGAACTCCTCTTTAAATATGGATGAAGACAATGCACTATGAAAAGAGAAAAAAAATAAACAACTTGACCACTTCTGAATTTAAGTATTTGATAATAAATGAGCATAATACTGAGTCCAAATATTGACTATTGTATAAACTAATCATTTAGGTGGGGAACTATCTGACTTAAAATTGTTTTCAGGATAATATTTATTTTAATTGATCTAATCGTATTTAAAATATGGTTTGAGATGTAAAAGTGATAACTGTGAACCTTATTATAATTTTGACACTTCAGACCTGGTAAAACTTACAGTAGTTTTTTTCAAATTGTATGTATCTTGAGTCAATCCTGGAATTAGATTAACATGATAACGATGAAAATAATTCCATTATTCAATTATATTTGAAGATGGTAAAATGCAATTTTGTCATTGAAATTTAATCTCATGGTAGTTCTATGGACAAGGAAAAGTAGGCAATAATAGTCACGATTTATAACAAGAAAATATAAGACAGGGAATAAGAACGCTATTTGCCTAGTGAAGGTGAAGTAAGAAGCCAGGCCACTAAATCCTGGACCAAGTTTCCTATCTTTAAATTAATGCTTTACAACAGAAGTACCACAATACACTCATGCTGCCATCAACTGTAAGACCTATTATAATTATCTACTAAAATGAATAAATATGAATATTTGAAATGATTTTGTAAATAAATTTAATCCAGTTCAACTCAGGAATATTCCTGTATAGAACCACATTCAAATGTGCTTTCTTAAATAGGAAGAAGAATAAATTTTACATAACTCTGAACTGGCTACACAGAATCTGATCACTTTCAGCAGCAGGTATCATGAAGGAAAGGAGTTTAAGAAAACTGAAACCGCATGAGTAAACATGATTTTTAATATTAGAGTGCCAAAATTACATTTGCGATGGTAGATGCCAAAGACTGAGTGAGGGCTTGAAACTACCTAAAGAATTCTAAGGAATATGGATTTGGCTGAAGTGTCAGTGTGAAAATGTCTTTCAATTTGAACTTCCTTTTAACTCTGGACTGAAAACCCGAATCAGATCAGAGAATTAGCATGTGCAGATATCATTCTCAACCTCATAAAAGCTTGAAATCCATTCACAATGACCCATTAATTGGTCTTCCAGCCTCTACTTAAATAGCTACAGCACTGGGTAGAGTGAAGACTTTAGGACCCCAACCCTTGTCCTAAGCTCCCCAAGCAACCCAGCTCCCCAAGCCCTAGAGAAGCACAGCATGGAAGGAGGGCAGAGCTGGGTAAAGCAGTGAGGATGGTCCAGGAAAATAATTTTTCAAAAGAGGAGTTCCTGGAAATATACTGGGAAAATCTGTATCCAAGATACAAACCCAAGGCCAGAGTCATTTAAAACCCTGGAGAGTCACAGATTCTCAAACTTGAAAGGTAAATCAGAAAGAAAGCAGAAGGAATTATATGTGGATCTTATCACAGTTGATCAGAAACTTGTTGAGGTCTGATTTGATGTTTGATAGGTTCAGGGACTAATTTCACAAAAATCAAATACCTGGCACAGTATTCTGATAGCAGCTTCATGCATCTCACTAGGTAGAGGGACATGTTCTCAAAATAGCAAAGAACTCAAGAGCAGAGTTCATATTGTTAAGTCCAATCCAGAGACAACTGTAGCCAAAAGGACAACTGCAACTTTGTTTACCAGAAAAAGAAAAGTTTGGGGAAGTAGACTGTGGTGTCACAACTTCCAATTTTACTTCTAATTGAAGTAGAAGCAGATATGACAATATTTACGGCAATAAATATATTGCGTTGGGCAGAATCACAGAATTTGGAAACATCTTCCATTTTACCTAACTAAACCACTTATAGAAATACGAAGAGCTGTTTAAGGTGATGAAAGAAGATGATGTCATAGTGTGAAATAAAACTTGTGTCTCTTGATCCTGAAGCAAGCGCTCCGAGTCTCCATCACATTTTTATTCATAATATGCTCACTAAATAGTGTTACATCAGAGAGTCCGTTGATTTCTTCAATAAAACATATGGTATCTATGAAGTGGGAGGCTGGATCTTTCTGTCAAAAGAGGAAACTGTAACACATCTATGACATCTACATATGTGTATTTTGGTAGCAAACTTCATTTTTGAAAAGAGCCACAATTAAATCACAACAGAGTCTAAAAACATAGGTAAGTTGCTTATCTGAGAAATACTCTCTTTGGTCAACAGTGGATTAAACATTCCTGTATTTTTATATCATAAATATTATCCAAAAGCAGTTTTTGAAGACAATTCCAGATTCAAAGAACTAAATGTAAAGTCAAGTTTCTAATAATGAAATTGCTTTACAAGTATACTTTACTGAAAGGATATCTGTATTTAATTGTTGCTAATAATTGCTAATATAACACAGTGTCATTTCATATGGCATACAATCAAAAGTATTTTTATATACCAAAACATAATCAAATACCACACTAAGGAACTCTGAATAATGTAAAGATAATAGGATGTGGGTAACACTATTTGAGCTCAAAGCTGACTTTCATGTTCTATGATCGAATTATTTAACCTTCTGATTCTCCATTTTTTTCCTGTAAAATGAGAACACTAAATTTTAAATTTATAATGCTATTGAGACCATGTGAGAACACGCTTAAATTTCATATCAGTTTTAATAGAGTACAATTTTTATAACCACTGATAACTTTTACCCAAGAGAACAAGAAATCCGATATAATTTTAAATATTAGGTACATCAGGGGTGTGCCAAGAGAGCATTGCCAAGTGTCTTCTTTCTGTAATAAATTCCATATCCTAGATACCAACAGGCCACACAGCTTTTGAGTAACAACTGCTTACCACAGGCGCATTGTACAACTCTATTACTAGAGAGGAAAAATTTTCAATTACTACAAAACAAAGGAGGATCTGGTGAAATGCTTTTTTTCCTTATAACATGTAAAATGGTTGGAAGAGTATCAGATTTGGATTTAGAAAAGAGGGGAGCTGTATACTAGCTGCATCTCTGATTTTGGGCAGATTACTAACTTTTTTGAACTTCACTTTTCTTCATCTGTAAAACAGCAATAATCCTAATAGTACCTAACTTGTAGAGCTGGTGTCAGTGACAAGTGAGAGGTTTGGGAAGGGGTTTATAGTAATAAAATATGGAAAAGTAAAGATCATGATAGAAATAAATCTTCTTATTGGGTCATTTATTATCTGAAATTGCATTCCTGTTTAATAGCATTCTAATGGCATTTTTACCTCTGTATTCCTTACTGTGTAGATAGCATGGCTTAACACAGGAGTAACAAGAGTATAGAACACTGCTATGGATTTATCCATGGGAAAAATAGCTACTGGTCTCAGATACATAAAAATATAGGGCACAAAGAACAAGACATTGATTGTGACATGGGAGCTACAGGTAGACAGGGCTTTTTTCTTCCCAGCAGAGATGTGAGTCCTTAGGGAGTACAGGAAGACCACAGAGGATGCCAATAACATTACAAAAGTGAGCCCAGGGATTATGCCACCCATGGCACCAACCAAGAGACCAACAAGGAAATTGTCAGTGCAGGCAAGTTGTATCGGGGGAAAATGTCACACATGAAGTGATCCATGCATGATGTTGGGGCCACAGAATGGGAGCCAGAAAGTGACTAGGATCTGTCCAATAGAGTGGAGAAAACCCACTGCCCAACACACTCCCACCAGGAGGCAGCATGTGCAGTAATTCATGATGGTCACATGGTGCAGAGGTCTACAGATGGCCATGTAGCAGTCATAGGTCATGACCACAAGGAGGACAATCTCTGAAGCTCCCAAGAAATGTTCAGTACAGAGGTGTGTCATGCAGCCACTGAAGGAGACAGCTTTTGAATCAGAGAACAGATCAGGTAACATTTTAGGGATTATGGAGGAGAAAAAGCATGCAGCTATCAATGACAAGAAAGTCAGGAAGAAATACATGGGAGTGGCCAAAGTTGGCCTGCAGATTCTAGTAACCACAATGAGCAGATTCCCTGTGACAGTGACAATGTAGGTGATAAGTGACCCCAAAATAGAATTCTCTGCATCTGAAGACTGTAAGTCCCATTAGAATGTATTGAGTCACATTCACTCTGTCTTCTTTCATTTCAATGGTGAAGATGAATTCAGAGTTAGAGAATTAACCTGTAATGACAATACTTTTAGTAGAAAGGTGACAGGAAGTCAATATTTTGGGTTTTTCAGGCAATACACAGCATTTTGATAATATAAGCTGTTTTTTCCATAATATACAAAAGGAGAAGAAACATGGTAGAAAACTGTGAACATTTGAGGATGTTTAATTAAGCTTAATAGATTCAGTTTAATAGATTATTTAGTATATCCATGTACCAGACATTTTGTGGCTACTTCATACATGTTTTCTCATTTAATCCTCATGATCAACTATGATGAGACATATTTTATGGTTGATATAAAGCAAAATAATTGATTTGCTTAAGAATATACAGTTAGCAGGTGACAAATCCTGGATTTGAATCCAAGGAGCCAACTTTACAGTTGATATGTCTTTCTTGTGTCTGAATTTCCTATGGAGCTAGAAGACTTATTCAATAAAATCCTGGAAAACAGGAGAGTCAGAGCAATGTATTTAGGGAGTGCCCCTGGGTCATCATTTTTAAGGAGCAATAGTGCCCTGCGCTCTCCAGAAGACTTGTGCCCCAAGCACTTGTATCATCAACAGACTGTCTCTAGTGCAGGGCTTTAAAAGGGTTGCTTCTGCCAGTCTTTCTAACTCACTACACTTTCCTTGAAATGTGAGAAGAAATTGAATTATCTGCAGTCACACTTTTCACTTACTGTACCATTGTAGATACAAAAGTTAATTCTTGGAATGCTTCCAGAAGGAGGGGACTTCATTCCTGAACAACCTAACGCATCACTCAAAGCACCAACACCAAAAAATATATATATATATTTAAACCAACTTATTATTTTCATTAAATAATTAGAACCATTAATTGAACAAAACAGAAAGAAAACACCACATAAAGTCCTTCTCAAAGATGATTAGTAGAAAAATAAAGTTAAAGGAAGCTGGTCCAAGAGGAACCCAGAATTGTATATATATTATATATAATATATGTTACTTATAAAATACATCCACATACAGAGAAAATTGCTTGAAAGAAGGGAAACATAAAACCTGTCTTAAGGTATCGTCTACATTCCAGCTACTCCAGTTTCTCCTTTTCCTAAGACACGTCTCTGGAAACAAACACACTCTTATTTGCTAATCTCACAATCTGGATAGAGAAAAAAAAGGTAGACACATGTTTCCATAATGCTAAAAGAGATGAAAGTAAATTAAGCTAAAGACTGTTGATAGCTCAAGGCTCTCCATCATGAGGCCAAAATTTGTTTATATAGACAAAACAGGTGAACTACTGACACATTTTAAATATAATTGTGCATACATACAAGTGATTCGATTATTTCAAAATAGTGCTTCAAATTGATAAGATCATGTTTAGTACTCAAAAAAGTTGTTAAAATCACCTCCAAAACTCAGGCTCGTGTCATCTCTATGACCTCTAAAAGCCAGTCAGCTGATAGTCCCCATAAGTAGGAGGCAGAGATTGTGCAAGTAAATTTTCTAGGATCAAGTCAGGGTTACCAAAGCCTTGCCCCATGGAGAATGTACTCACATAAACTCTTATGTACAAAAAAGCTGAAACTCATGACACATTAGAGTTTCAACTTAGCAAATCCAAGCATGAAGATGAGTAAACAGGGCCACTCTGGAAACAAATCACCCAAGGACTTAATGGGAAGTTATTTTGATAGGACTAGATTCCTAATGATTTTGAAGATTCAAAAGAGATGCTCTAAGTGTCTAAGGATTTATATAGGAAACAACCCCTGAGCATGGCAGAGGAATTCAAATTTCATCTAAATAGAAAAGGTTACCCAAAAGGCAGCCAGATTTTATAAAGATTGTGTAAAAATCCTCTGTACTTGGATTACCTTTACTAACATTCTAAAGTTGCTTCATGAGCTTACTGAACCATTTAGACATGACTTTGCACTATATTCCTCAATTGTGTTTTCACTATAGCCCCACAAAAGTGCTTTTTAAAATATTTTATTCCCTTAATTACCCCCTCTAAAATAATAATACCACAAATTTACTGCCTATTTATGTGAGATATATAATATTCATGCTCCAAGAAATCATTTTTACCTCCTTGGGAGAGATGTTGCCCCATCAAATACATGTTTTTAAATATCCCATTTATTAAAAAAAAAAAGGAAGATGTTTAATGTGGTTATGTAAATTTTGACCAAACTGAAATTCTTGCTGTGCTTCAAGCAACTTCACAAATCTACATCCAAGTCTTCCCTCCTGCATCACCCTCTGATCAAATGTTTCTCATCAGACCCATTACTAGCAAAATTACATTTTTAATTTATCCGTTTACCTGCTGATTACCCATCTGTCCTCACTGGAATATAAGTTTCACACAAAATACAACCCTGTTTGTATAATTCAATGTTGTATGCCCAGCTTCCATGGCTCTGTTTCTTACTGTAGGCACTAAACAGTATTTTTTGGATAAGTTAAATAAGTCAAAATTTCCTAAACTGAGTTGACCGTGAGGCATTTTTCCAGTAATAAATGTTAAGATTAAGGGATAACAATGAGAAAAGCCTTATGGAAATAACACCTATTTAGCTCTTAAAGGTGCTGCCCTCAGGCCCAAACAGAGGGTCAATCTCCTCAGTGATTGAGTGGCTCATTTTTTAACTCCAAATATCTCTTTGGCCCAAAGGTCACTTCCTTTGAAAGTCAAACATTTGAATTGCATTTCTTGAGCTTATCACTCCCATTTTTATGATGCCCATGAAGAGTAATGTATCTGCACAAATGAGATCATTTGTACCATCATAGATGGCTTTTCCCTGACACAAGAGGAATCAAGAGTAACCAGGAAAAAGTCAGTCAATGCAGAACTAAAGAAAACAAAGCTCTCAACTCTCACCAAAGTGGGTATAGAGGGAACATACCTAAATGTAATAAAAGCTATATATGACAAACCTACAGCCAGCATAGTACTCAAAAGCTTCCCACTAAAGTCAAGACAAGGCTGCCCACTATCACCACTCCTATTCAACATAGTCTTGGAAGTCCTAGCCACAGCATGAGGCAAGAGAGAGAAATAAAAGGAATCCAAATCAGAAAAGAAGAGGCAGAAGTGTCACTATATGCCAACGACATGGTACTATGTATAGAAAACCCTAAAAGGTCCACACAAAAACTATTAGAGCTGATCAAAGAATTCAGCAAGGTAGCAGGTTACAAGATTAATGTTCAAAAATCAGTCGCATTTATTTACACTAACGATGAATCAACAGAAGAAGAAAGTAAAGAAACCATGCCCTTTAAAATAGCACCCAAAGTAATAAAATACCTAGGATTAAATCTAACAAAGGAGGTGAAAGACTTATACATGGAGAACTATGAACCATTGATGAAGGAAATTAAAGAAGACTTAAAAAAATGGAAATATATCCCATGCTCTTGGATTGGAAGAATCAATATTGTTAAAATGGTCACACTGCCCAGGTAATCTACAGATTTAATGCAATCCCTATCAAATTACCCAGGACATATTTCACAGAACTAGAACAAATCATAATACAATTTATATGGAACCATCAAAGACCTAGAATTTCCAAAGCATTACTGAAGAGAAAGAAAGAGGCTGGAGGAATAAATCTCTCAGACTTCAGACAATACTATAGAGCTACAGTCATCAAGACAGCATGGTATTGGTACAAGAACAGACATATGGAACAATAGAACAGAATAGAGAGCCCAGAAATGAACCCACAAACTTTTGGTCAACTATTCTTCAACAAAGGAGGCAAGAATATACAATGGAATAAAGACAGTCTCTTCAGCAAATGGTGTTGGGAAAACTGAACAGCAGCATGTAAATCAATGAAGCTAGAACACTCCCTTACACCACACACAAAAATAACTCAAAATGGATCAAAGACTTAAACATAAGACAAGATACAATAAACTTCCTAGAAGAAAATATAGGCAAAACATTCTAGCATACATCTCAAAACTGTTCTCCTAGAACAGTCTACTCAAGCAATAGAAATAAAAGCAAGAATAAACAAATGGGACCTAATGAAACTTACAAGCTTCTGCACAACAAAGGAAACTGTAAGTAAAACAAAAAGACAACCTACGGAATGGGAGAAAATTTTTGCAAATGAAACTGACAAAAGCTTGATCTCCAGAATATATAAGCAGCTCATATGACTTCATAAGAAAAAAACAAACAACCCAATCCAAAAGTGGGCAAAAGACCTAAACAAGCAATTCTCCAAGGAAGAAATACAAATGATCAATAGGCACATGAAAAAATGCTCAGTATCACTAATTAACAGGGAAATGCAAATCAAAACTACAATGAGGTATCACCTCACACCAGTCAGAATGGCCATCATTCAAAAATCCACAAATGACAAATGCTGGAGAGGCTGTGGAGAAAGGGGAACCCTCCTACACTGCTGGTGGGAATGCAGTTTGGTGCAGCCACTATGGAAAACAGTATGGAGATTCCTCAAAAGACTAGGAATAGAATTACCATATGACCCAGGAATCCCGCTCCTGGACATATATCCAGAAGGAACCCTACTTCAGGATGACACCTGCACCCCAATGTTCATAGCAGCACTATTTACAATAGCCAAGACATGGAGACAGCCTAAATGTCCATCAGTGGATGACTGGATAAAGAAGAGGTGGTATGTTTATACAAAGGAATACTTTTCAGCCATAAAAACTGACAACAAAACGCCATTTACAGCAACATGGATGCTCCTGGAGAATGTCATTCTAAGTGAAGTAAGTCAGAAAGAGATAGAAAAATACCATATGAGATCACTCATATGTGGAATCTAAAACAAAAACAAAAACAAAAAAACAAAGCATAAATACAAAACAGAAACAGACTCATAGACATAGAATACAGACTTGTGGTTGCCAAGAGGGCGGGGGGTGGGAAGGGATAGATGGGATTTCAAAATTGTAGAACAGATAAACAAGATTATACTGTATATCACAGGGAAATATATACAAGATCTTATGGTAGCTCACAGAGAAAAAAATGTGACAATGAATATATATATGCTCATGTATAACTGAAAAATTGTGCTCTACACTGGAATTTGACACATTGTGAGATGATTATACATCAATAAAAATGTTAAAAAAAAAAAAAAAAAGAAAGCTCTCCACCAAGAAAAAAAATCAGAGAAAAACACCTCACTGACAATCTCCATAGTGTGGCCAATGATCAGTTGTGCCGTCTTGGTATTTTCACATCAAGATATCAAGGAGAATTTTGAAGAGAGAAGATTAGAGTAAGCAAAGTCTGAAAGATGTGATAGTTCTGTTTAACTTCATTGAGTCTTATTTTATTCTAATATGAAATGGAGTAAAACTTCTCTAATACTACCTGTTGCTGCATTAAGAAAGTTAAAGTATGTAAAGCACCTATCATGATGTATGTGTCATAGTTCACCTTCAATAATATTTAGCTAATTCCCTTCACTTAATGTCTAATATTTTCAGCAAACTGCAAATTAAACCAAACTATCCATATGTAACAGATACAAACATTATTTATATCATTAATTTTCAGAAGAAACATACTCACTCTCCAGCATTTTTTTTAAAGAATCAGAAATTATCAGGTGGCAGTTTATTCTCAGGAGAGATTCATGATAGTAAGTGAAAAGGGACATCTTAGCAGGAATTAAACTTACTCGCAAACCAGCAAGACTCTATCCACTGGGAATGGCAGACTGCCTTACATTTCCTCCTTCAGTTCTTGCAGCTTCCAAACTGGCTGCTGACAATTTCTAATTTGTGCCTCACTAATCTTCTCACTCTTCCGCTGAGCCCTTGGTATGGCCCCTAAGACACAATCATTGGCCTTAGTTGCCCTCATCAAATCCTATTTGGTCTTAGAATAAAAATGACATTTACTCAATACCCTAATTTTCCTTACCCTTAGATTACTCTCATCTCCTATTTTATAGTCATAAAACAAAATGAACTACATATCATTCAGTCTAGATTCTGTTGGCATGTTTAGTTTTCACCAGCAGTTGCAAACTTGACAATTTTAATAAATTAAGTGCTGAGTATATCATCTTCCAGGCCTAGATTTTGTGGGAAAACATTCTGTTTCTTATAAATTGGAGACAGCCATGCCCACCTGGGTAAACACAGTCACCCCAGTACCATGCTCTGGCATTACTGTGTGGTCAAATTATGGAAGAAATACCTCCATCTGGCTAGCGAGTTTGTGAAGGAACATTTGTGAGAAGTAACACGAGTTGAAGTGTTGTAATCAGAGAAGCCTGATTTGTAAAACGTTATGTAATAATGCAGAACGACAGGCGCTCTCCATGTGCATAGAGGAACGCTGCAGGTACCCCCTGCTTCCCAAAAGTTCACCTTGGCCACTTCACTTTTATGAAGACCAGCATCAGTACTTGTTTTCATTAACTGAAAGAAATCTGAAGGGGAGTTTTGATTAAAAAAAAAAAAACTATTACCATACTAATGTTGGTCTTTGGTAAAAGTGAAGTGGCATAACTCAGACATTCACAAAGAGGAAAAACTCGTGGTGCTGAAATGCTCCATGTATGACAAGACGACAACAAATTTGACACCACCTTCTTGAAGGACAAAGTGAATCATTAAGCCTGCATATCATTTTCTTATCTATAGACCTAAACATACCACAGACAATTGAGTTTCATTTGAAAGAAAGTAAGATTGAATTTTAAGACCTGGAAGTTTGTGGCAGAAACTTTTGAGAGGAAGGTGCATTTCAATGTAATAGTTCCTGATGCACCACATGGGGTAAGCATGTGCGATGTGGGGCAAATAAATTAGTAAACCTCTCTTGACTTCAATTTGCTTCTATGCAAAATGTTCATATTAATAATGGAATGACAGGCTTAGTATGTGGATGAATCAACTGCAGTGAATATGCCTGATATATAATAATTAGTGTTCATTTAGTGTAAAAATATGTATCCAAACTAGAGAGCAATAGCTTTGGAACCTAACAAATGCCTTTTAGTTGAAATTGGATGAAAGAAAGTTTACCATTACATTCCTTAGTTCTTTGCATGGAAAAAAATTCTTTATATTCAATGAAAATTAGGAGCCATGAAGATACTTAACAAAGAATATGAAAATGAACATGTGTGTGTGTGTGTATACATATATGTATGACTGAAATGTGCTGTGCACCAGAAATTGACATAATATTGTAAACTGAAGATATTTCAATAAAAAAGGAGTAACTTCAAAATTTCTGCCTTATTTTGTGACAAGAAAAGAATTAGACACAGATTTTGAATTACTCTTCCCTCCTTTTGTGGGTGTCTCTCTTTTTGTTTTGAAAATTAATAGAGGGAAAAAATCAGCTGTTATTCTGTCAAGCAACTGTCCCTTCCCTGTGTATCTGTATAAGAATTCCTATCATTTATTGGCTTTGCCAAAGGTTAGAAAAAAACAAGAGTTCTGAGACAGTCCTTTGGAAAAGTCAATTTCATCAAAGTTACATATATAAAGAATTTGGTAAAGCAGTAAGACACTGGAGAAAAACACCCTACAATCATTGAACTAGGAGTTTAGAGTTGTTCTTTCCATTGGCTATTCTGAAACTATGACCGTGAAGACTGAAGACTTGGTAAAGTATATCACAAATTATCAGAGTGCCTAAAAAATGCCTAGACATTATTAAGTACTCAAGAAATGTTAGTTTCTAGGCCTTGTTTTCCTGTCAGTGATCTGTAAAATTTCTTAATTTTTTTTCACAATTTACAACATGTGTAATCCTCCCTGTGTATATAAATCATCAGTTTCTTGACATCATGAACAGCCTAACTCTCCTCATCAACAAACTCCTCATGGCGTTTTTCACCTCTGTGTTTCTCACTGTGTAAATGATAGGATTTAACATGGGAGTGAGGACTGAGTAGAACACACTCACCAACTTGTCTGCAGGATACGTGGCCACAGGACGCGTGTAGGTGAAAATACAAGGCACAAAATAGAGCACCACTACTGTAAGGTGGGAGCCACATGTAGAGAGGGCTTTGCGCCGTCCTTCAGCACCACGGGATCTCAGGGAGCTCAGGACGACTATGTAGGAGATGAGCAGCGTGAAAAAGATGAGTAAGCACATGCCCCCACTGTTCGCTGCCACCACCACTCCAGGCCTGTAGGTGTCACTGCAGGAAAGTTTCAATAGTGAGAAGAAATCACACATGAAGTGGTCAATGACATTGGGACCACAGAAGGTCAAGTCATCTGCAAAAAGAATCTGCACAGTGGCATGCACAATCCCCCCAGTCCAGGCCACCACCATCAGGAACTGGCAGAGCCCCTGTTGCATGATGGTTGTGTAGTGCAGAGGCTTGCAGATGGCCACGTAGCGGTCATAGGCCATTGCAACAAGGACGATGCCCTCTGATGCAGCCAGGAAGTGTTCCACAAAGAGCTGAGCCAGGCAGCCGCCCCAGGAGATGGTTTTCCTCTGATGCAGCAGGTCAATGAGCATTTTAGGAGCTGTGACAGAGGTGAAGGAGGCATCTATGAAGGACAAGTAAGTGAGGAAGAAGTACATGGGGGCTGAAAGCGAAGGGCTGAGGGAGATGGTGATGACCATGAGCAGGTTGGCCAGCAGGGTAAATACAAAACTGAACAAAAAGACAATGACGAGTATCTTCTGTAAGTGTGGATTCTGTGTGAGTCCCAAGAGAACAAACGTAGTCACATTGTTCGGGTGGGTGAGGAGATCCATTCAGCCAGTTACAGCTTCCTGGGGCCTGAATTACCTACATAGGGCAAGGAATGATCCCCATTAATCATGAAAGGATCATGGTCTGAATTTCTCTAAACAAAAACTAAAGCTGTCACTGTACCTGTGGAGCATGTCCTTGACACACCTGCTCAGTGCTATTTCAATTCTCTCTTTCTTCCTTCATGGTGTTTCCTTCTCTTCAGACACCTAGTACCTGTCACCTGTAAAACATCTATAGGGCAACATTCGATGAGTAATTTACTGAGAAAATCCTGGGCTATCTATGTGAGATCTGGATTCTTCTTCTGGTTCCAACTCCATATGACTCTGCTAAGTCATCTGTGTCTCACAGTTCTGAGCCCTGCTCTGTGCCTGTGAGATTACAAACTGTAAGTCTTAGATGGATCTTGTAAGCTGAGAGGTGCTGCATTCAGGTATGAGTTATATCATTTTCCATGAAAATTCATGTTTGAACCCTCAGCTCTAACAGTGGAAAGAAAGATACTGGCAATATATGTCTACCTTAAGTAGACAGTTCAGTGAAATATATGTATTTTTGGGTACATACCCTCCCTGGTACCTCCCATAATACATATGGCATTCATGTGTTTCCACATTGCACCTACCATGCTGCCTGGCATAATGCCTGCAGGTTCTAAAACCTGTTAGGTGATGAGTAAGTGCTTGGTGAATTGCCATTCTCCATGGGTGAGCATACGCCTACTTCCCCCAGTTATAAGCCTACCAGGAAGTCAAGTGTTCTTATCCTCCTGCTCTGTTTATCATTACTCTCTACTTTATGGGAAGCATAAACTTGTGAAAGGAAGCTGTATTCCGACTTAATAGTTTGTAACACATTTATAGGGTAAATATGAAAATATGAATTGCCTCTATGAAAGAGTATATTACTGGATCCTTTTACTTTCAATATAATTATAGTGTTCCTTAATCAATATTTTTTATTCTTCAAAGTTCTGTTACACATACTATTTAATGCACTCATTTTTAATAAAATTTACAGCCTTCATATATTTGGATTAAAATAAGAACTCCTGCATAAGCGTTCAAAACACAAGGATCTATTAAGCAAAGTTCTAAAAATGAAAATTTTAATATGGAGTGTAAAAAGAAATAATTTGCTAGATAAGGCATAGAGATAGATAATATACTACACATATTTACATACATACGTGCACAACATAGACGTATGTAAAATCTGTTACTTACTATAAACACCTACTACAAGTTCACTCATTCAACAAACACTTATTATGTGTATTAATGTATGTTTGTTCAAACAGTCATGAAAAATGTCCCCCTTAATAGCCTTTGTTGCTTGAAATTTCATTACCAAACAGCAGCAACTCATCCCTCCATGACGTGAATGACCTGCCCACTCCTTTGTGTTTCTGCTACAGGCATTCTCATGCCTTCTTCTCCCATCTTCCCATTGCATCCATCATCCATCATTCCTGGCTACAAGACACTGCATTACTAACAGAATGAGGAAATTTGAGGACACAAATTTCTCAAAGAAAAGAGAAAACATAAACATAATAAAATGCATTCTGACAAAATGTCTCTTCCTTTGAAAGAAAAATGTATTAAAGATTTATTTTTTAATTATCCAAAATGAAAAAATGTACATATATATGGAAACAAAGTGCATCGGCTTCATTGCATTCCCTTATTCTGTGGTTAGTGCCCCCATCAGATCAGAAAAGAGAAGAATGTACATAAAGTAAGAATTAAACATAATTACTAAAAGTGATTTAGAAAAAACTACAAAAAAAATTACTTTTTTTTTCTTTTTTTCTTTGGCTCCTCAGTACTCTTTCTAGAAATAAACCCTAAAGGAAAATATTTTTAAAAGAGAGAAGTCATTATTTATAAATATATCCAATATAACTATTAAGAGCTGTGGAATATTTAGAAACTACATGGAACGTTCAATGGCAGAGAAATGGATGATTAAAATACAGTACATCTCTTTGATTAATGTGTACTTTTTAACAGAGTTATTTAAAAAGATTGTGCAATATCATAGGAAAATTCTTACAGTGTATTATTACTTAGGGAAAATTTTGGATGCAAATTTGAATTATATAATTATTTTAACTAATTTAATTTAAACTAATTATATTATTATTCTAAGTTAAATATATCTCTCTGAGGGAAAGACAAATATGTTTACTTCTGAATTGGCAGTATCATTGTTGAATCTGTATTTCTTGATGTTTTTCATGCTGAAGAGGAATTGAAATCTCAGATTGGTGAGGATGAGGGGTGATTATATAATTTGTAGGATCCATTTAATCCTGAGAGTCTATGATTATATGATTTCCTGGGGAAAAAAAACTTACCTATGCACTTGTCTGACATAACTGCATGGCCAGGGCCCCAGGAAGCTGTTAGTTCACAAAGAAAGAAGAAGTAAGATTAAAAATGCCAGCTGGCTCAGATACAGTGTATCTTGCTGACTTACGAACTATTCTCGCATGAGGCCTTAAAAGTGCTACCACGTGTCCTATCTGCAGGCCAATTCTGTGAAGGCTCTCAGCTGTGGCTAATGGGACCTCAGGGGCATTTCACCACCATTAGCAGATCTTGCCAACAACTCAATGATTTCATGTAACTTTACTTCAGAAGAGCCCCTTACACCATTCATCCTTAATTTTGAACTCTTCCTTAAACCCACATGGAGACAAAACACTAGGACAAGAGAAAAAATTTTGACCACTTCAGAATTTAGGTATTTGATAATTAATGAGCATAATATGGAGTCTAAGTATGGACTATTGTATAAGTTAGATATGATTTAGATAGGTAACTATCTGACTTTAAATTTTTTCATGATCATGTTTATTTTTATTGATCTACCATTCATGCTAATCATCATTTTGAAATACAGTTTTCAGATGTACAAGTGATACTTATGAACCATATTATAATTAAGGCACTTCAGGCCTGGTAAAGTTTACAGCAGTTTTTCAAAGTGGTCATATCTTGTGTCAATCTAGAATTAGATTAACATGACAATGATGAAAATAATTCCATTTTTCAATTATATTTGAAGATGGTAAAATGTGTTCTTTGTCATTTAAATTTAATCTCACAACAGCCCTATAGAAAAGGAAAAATGGACAATATTATTCACAATTTATAACAAGAAAATATAAGTCAGGGCAAAAGAACACCATTTGCCAAGGGGAAGTGAGAAGCCAGGCCATTAAAACCTGGGCGAGGATTCTCAGGTTTCAATTATTGCTTTACAACTGAAGTGTCATGATAGTCTTATGCTTCCAACTGTAAGACTTGTTAAAATTATCAAATAGAATAAATAAATTTGAAATTATTTTGTAAATAAATGTAATCCTATTCAACTCAACGATATTCCTATGTAGAACCACACTCACTCACAATGTTCAAATAAGCCATCTTTAATAAGAAGAAAAATAAGTTGTACATAAGACTGGGTTGGCTCCAGAGAATGTGGTCACTGTGAGCAGCAGGTGTCATGAAGGAAAAGAGTTTAAAAAAACTGATACCACATGACTAAACCTGGTTTGTCCAGATACTTCAATATTACAGTGCTGTAATATGTGTGATGGTAGATGCCAAAAACAGTCTGAACGAGGACTTGAAACTACCTAAAGAGCTGGAAGGAGTATGGATTTTGTGGAAGTGTCATTGCAAAAATGTCTTTCAACTTGAACTTGTCTTTTAACTCTGGAATGAAAACCAGAATCAGATCAGAGAATTAGCATGTGCAGACAGAGTCATCATTACCAACCTCACAAAAGCCCGGAATCCATTCACAATGGCCCATTATGTGGCTATCCAACTTCTACTTAAATAGCTACAGCACTGGGTAGAGAGACTTCAGAAACCCAACCCTGTCTAGACCAGCTCCCCAAGCCCTAGAGAAACATGATGTGGAAGGAGGGCAGAGTTAGGTGTGAAGCATTGAGGACTGTCCAGGGAAATAATTTGTCAGAACAGGAGTCCCTGGAGCTATACGAGGAAAGTCTGTATCCAGAAAACAAATCCAAGGCCAGAGTCATTTAAAACCCTGGAGAGTCACAGATTCTCAAACTTAAAAAGTAAATCAGAAAGAAAGCAGAAGAAATTATGTCTGCATCTTAGCACAGTTGATCAGAAACTAATTGAGGTGTGGTTTGATGTTTGATAGGATCAGGGTCTATTTTCACAAAAACCAAATAAATACCCGGCAAAGTGTTCTGATAGCAGCTTCATGAATTTCAATAGGTAGAAAAAAACATGTTCTCAATATAAGAAGGCACTTAGAGCAGAGCTCATATTTTCCTAGTCCATCCAGAGACAACTGTATCCCAGAAGGACATCTGCAAAGTTACCAGAGTGGAAAAGCTTTGGGAAGTGGGCTGTGGGGTCACAGGTCTTCCAATTTTACTTGTAATTGAAGGAAAAGCAGATACGGCAATATTTATGGCAGTAAGTGTATCGGCCTGGGCACATCACAGACCTTGGAAGCATCTTCCAATTTCCCTGAATTAACTACTTCTAGAAACATGGGAACCTGTTTCAGATCATAGGAGATGATGTCATAGTGTGAAATAAAGCTCATGTCTGCTGATTCTAAATCTAGTGTTCCTACTCCCCATCATGTTTTTATTCATAATATACTTGCTGAATAGTGTTACATCAAAGAGTCCATTGATTTCTTCAATAAAACATATAGTATCCATGAAGTGGAAGGCTGGATCTTTTTGTCAAGAGAGAAAACAATGAACACATCTATGGCATATACAAACATGTGTGTTTTGGTAGCAAACTTCATTTTTTAAAAGAGCCAGATTAATTCACAATGGTGTCTATAACTTAGGTAAGTTGTTTGTCTGAGAAATATTTTCTTTGATCAACTGTGGATTAAATATTCCTGGTTTTTTTTCATATCTATCATAAACATTCTACTAAAGCAGCTTTCAAAAATGATTCCAGATTCAAAGAAATAAATGTAAAGCCAACTTTCTAACAGTGAATTTGTTTTACAAATATATTTTACTGTCTGCTTTTGAAGAACATCTGCATTTAATTGCTCCTAATAATTGCTAATGTAATATAGTGTCACTTCCTATGGTATACAATAAAAAATATTTGTACATACCAAAACATAATCAAATACTAGCTCCCCCACATTCTGTATAATGAAAAGATCACAAGATGTGGAATAAGAATATTTGGGCTCAAAGCTGACTTTCATGTTCTATGATCTAGTAATTTAAATTTTCTGATTTTCCATTTTTTTAATAAAATGAGAACATTAAATTTTAGTTTTATAGTGCTGTTGAGACAATTTGATTACACTTAAAATTTTTCACATCAGTATTTATACAGTAAAATCAATTTTTATAATCACTGACAACTTTTACCAAACAGAATATGAAATCCAATATAATTTTTAATATTAGGTATGACAGGGGTATGCCAAGAGAGCATTGGCAAGTATCTTATTTCTATAACATACTCCACATCCTAGATACCAACAGGCCACACAGCTTTCTGAGTAACAGCTGCTTATATACAGAGGTGCATCATATAATTCTGTAATTAGAAAGGAAAAGTTTTCAGTTATTGCAAAAGAAGAGAAGTTCTGACAAAATGCTGTGTTATTTCTGATATCATTTGAAATCATTAAAAGAGTGTCAAATTTGGATTTATAAGAAAGCAAATCTGAATCCTAGTTCTGTCTTTGATTTGGGCAGGTTATTAACTTTTTTGAACTTCATTTCTCTTTATTTGTAAAATGTGAATAGTCCTAATAACCCCTACCTTGCAGAGGTGGTGTCAGCATCCGATGACAGGTTTTGGAAGGGATTTATAGCAATAAAATGTGAAAAAATAAAGATCCTAATAGAAATAAATCTTCATACCGGGTCATTTATTATCTGAAGTTGCATTTCTGTTTAATAACATTCTAACGGCATTTTTTACTCCTACATTTCTTACTGTGTCGATAATATGGTTTAACAGGGGAGTAACAAGAGTACAGAATACCACTAGGGCTTTATCCATAGGAAAAGTGGCTACTGGTCAGATACATAAAACTATAAAGCACCACCACCACCGCCACCACCACCACCACCACCAACAAAAACACAACTGTGATGCTGGAGCTGTATACAAGTAGACAGGGCTATTTTCCACTCTGCAGAGCTGTGGGTCCTTGGGGAGCACACGATGACCACATAAGATACCAGTAACATTATAAATCTGACCACAGGGTTTACCCCACCACTGGCAACAACCAAGAGACCAACAAGGAAAGTGTTAGTGCAGGCAAGTCATATCAGGGGAAAATGTCACACATGAGGTGACCCATGTATTTGGGGCCACAGGATGGGAGCCAGAAAGTGACTAGGGTCTGTCCAATAGAAATAGAGTTGAGAAAACTGACTGCCCAACACACCCCCACCAGGAGGCAGCATGTGTGGTGGTTCATGATGATCACATAGTGCAGAGGTCTACAGATGGCCAGGTAGCGGTCATAGGCCATGACCACAAGCACAATCTCTGAAGCTTCCAAGAAATGTTCAGCAAAAGCTGTGTCATGTAGCCACTGAAGGAGATAGTTTTTGAATCAGGGAAAAAAATTGGCTAACATTTTAGGGATAATGGAAGAGGAATAGCATGAATCTATCAAAGACAAGAAGGTCAGAGAAAAAAATACATGGGGGAGTCCAAAATTTGGTGCAGATTATAGTAACCACAATGAGCAGATTGCCCATGACAGTGACAATGTATGTGATAAGTAACACCAAAAATAATAGAGTTCTCTGTATCTGGCGATTCTGTGTAAGTCCCACTAGAATTAATTGAGTCACATTTACTCTATCTTCTTTTATTTCAATGCTGATGATCATTCATTTCAGAATTGGTAAATTAACCTGTAAAGACAATATTTTTAGTAGCAAGGTGATGAGAAATTAATATTTTGGGTTTTCAGATAATCCAAAGTATTTTGATAATATAAGCTATTTTTTCCCATAGTGTGCACTAGGAAAAGAAAGATGGTAAAAATGAGCAACTCCTGAGGCTGTTTAATTCAGCTTCTTACAAGGATGCTCAAATCCTTCTTTAA
Organism: Camelus ferus; assembly: GCF_009834535.1. Classification (NCBI taxonomy): domain Eukaryota; kingdom Metazoa; phylum Chordata; class Mammalia; order Artiodactyla; family Camelidae; genus Camelus; species Camelus ferus. The sequence continues at coordinate 10,885,229 of NC_045725.1, read as the reverse complement.
TGCCTTCTGACAGTTGGCCCTTAGGCTTTTGCTGAAGGATGTCTAGTCATAGGGAGCTCACAATATAATAAGCCTGACTGCTTCACAGCCATGGGAAATGCTAACTTTTCCTTAATTGTTAAAAAAATATATTTGTATGACTATTGGTTCTGGTTCTGCACACTGCTGATACACAGATTTACTTTAATTCACCCCTCTCTTCCATTTAAAGGCCACTTAATTAAGTCTAAGAGATACAGATCTGTGTCTGTCTTCTTTGCCTTTTTATCCCCAGCACTTGGTTCAGTGTCTGACTCACACTGCTGTACAATAAAACTAAGCGAATAAATAAATTGGAAGACTCTCATTTCCCCTGTGTTTTCCTTTTTTCAAGCTAACTTCAAAAATAGCATTTACTCTCTTACTTCAAAAAAAAAAAAAAAAGAATAAACAGTTGGAATGTCAAAAATTATTTTTCTTTTACCCATTGAGATCTCTCAGTCTCTCCTTCTGAACAGCTCTCTTTCCTGGTCAGCTTTAACCATCTCCCTTGACTTCTGGCCAAGAGGTAGCACCAGATGAGTATTTCAGGGTGGGTGAGAAGGAAAGAAGGAATGTTTTGGTGCTTATTGTCCTGGTTCCCTGCAGTGGTTTGTCAGTGACTGGGTCTCTTTCACTGAGGCTGGGCTCCTTTGCATGGCCCTTCTGTGATCTCTCCCCCCTGCTCTCTGAGGTCCCATTACGGTAATGGCTTTCTACCATTACTAGCCCTGGGGTGATTTACCATCCCTTCTTAGTTTCCCTCAATTCTACCCATACCTTGATAAGTAAACATATTCAACTCTTTTTAATCTCCCATTTTAAGTGTGCTTTTTCTTGTTAAAACTTCAATGGATGCAGAAGTATGTTTTTTTCCTTTGTGAAAATGTAAATGTGGAAATAGTTTTCTCTTTATGTACATTTATTTTATACATAAGGCATCAGTACTTCTATTGATGGATAACTGCTAAATAAATTCAACTTTTGTCAGGAGAAAATATTGTGGAAAAAATGCAGCATTAAAAAAAATCTGTGTGTTATCTATAATACTTTATTTGGAGTCATGGTTCTATGGGATTTATGTCTTTGACTAACTTGAAGCTATTTTACAACTCTTGAAGTTGCAGAAAACTGACAATAATGCAGGTAATTGCTATTCATAGAAATGCACATTTTGTCTGGTGGAAGTTTGATTGATTTCCTTGACCATTACAGATAAAGTCAGTTTTTCATTTACTTGTAAATTCATTACACATTCTGGGTGAACAATGTTAAGAGTGATACACTGGAATTCCTTTCTACTGATAATAACATCTCACTATTTCCTTCATTAATCAATAAGCTAAATAAAATCTTTGCCATGTGTTCATTTTATATTTGTATGAGAGTCATGATTTTACTTCTTAAAAAAGTCTTTTCCTCCCTGGATATTAGAATAATGACCATCTTAGAGAGAGGAGCTAAAAGACTCATGAAAATCTAGATATTCTTATGGTGTTAGTTCTTCATGGGTGTTCTTTTTGCGTGGGATTTGTTTCTAGTTCATCAGTTGGTAAAAATCTTCTTTAAAACTTGCTTTGAAGTCAAGTGTTCCAATAGCTCTTTTTTCTCTCAATTTCCATTTTTGTGGTGTTTGAAATATTAAAAGTTCTGTGATAATTAAAGACTAAAGAAATTAACCCCAATTTTATGTTGAGAGATGTTATTATTTGGTAAATTATAAAGTTCTGTATGAAGGTTAGCAATTATTATTATAGGTAATGATCAAATCCTAATTTAGTCTGCTGCATATATACTAGGCATTCTGCAAAGAATTTTATATAAATTATCTTACTTGATATTTTTAAAAGAGGGTTACATGTGGTTGGAAGATAAGAAAATTGAGACAAGGAGGAGTTAAGTCTTGTGCCCCAGGACATACAGTTAATAAGGAGCAGACCTAAAGATATAATTCAAGACTGTCCGACCTCAAGTCTCGATCTTGATCTTGGCCCCACATTACCACCTACGTAAAAACTTACCAAATAATTAGCCAGATTTTTCTTTAACATTAATCCTTCAGCAAAGACATTCAGAAGACTGTTTCTCATCCTAATTTGTGGAGGCATTGAATAATGGTTTCAAAAACACTTGGGAATTTGAAAGATGTCAACTTTTTCCTCTAAGAATTTCCCATCTCCTCTCTCAGAAGAATTAAGAATTGTATAGTTATTTTATTCACTTTGTTAAGTCAGTTAATGACATATAACCTTGTCCATTTTTATTTTTCCCTAATTTTGCTATTTTAAAAAGTATTGTGTAAATATGGAGTGGATGTGGAGAACAGAGAACCCTCCTACACTGTTGGTGGGAATGTAGTTTATTGCAGCCATTATGGAAAACAGTATGGAGATTCCTATAAGACTAAAAACAGACAACCATATGATCCAACAATCCCACTCCTAAGCATATATCTGGAGGAACCTCTAATTTGTAAAGATACATGCACCCCAGTGTTCATAGCAGCAGTATTTACAATAACCAAGATATGGAAACAATCTAAATACTCATCAACAGATGACTGGATAAAGAAATTGTGGTATATTTATATAATGGAATACTAATTAGCCATAAAAAAGCCATTTGCAGCAACATGGATGGACTGGGAGATCATCTTTCTAAGTGAAGTAAGCCTGAAAGAGAAAGAAAAATACCATATTATATCACTTATATGTGGAATCTTAAAAAAAAGACAAATGATCTTACAAAACAGAAACAGACTCACAGACATAGAAAACAAACTTAGGGTTACTAGGGTGATAAGGGCTGGAAAGGGGTATTGGGAGTTTGAGATTTGCATATACTATTATATATTAAATACATAAACAGCAAGTTTATACTGCATAGTCCACAGAACTATATTCAATATCTTGTAGTAACATATAATGAAAAAGAATATGAAAATGAATGTGTGTTTGTATGTGTATGACTGAAACATTATGTTGTATACCAGAAACTGATGCAATATTGTAAATTGACTATACTTCAATAATTTAAAAAATTAATAAAAATTTTTAAAACCCATGTAATGAGCACTTCTTGACTCCTCTTTCATATTTAACCTCAAAGTAACCCTATGAGATGAATACATTATTCCAAATTCATAGATAAAAAAGTGGAGGGTCAGAAAAATTTATTCCACCTGCCTAAACTGGTATAACCAGTAAGTAGTAGAACTAAAAGCATATTTCTGCTGTTTTAGTTCCAAGCTGTTAGCTGTCTAATTTAAGAGCTGAAATCTCTGGAAAGTGTTGGATATGGTTCACAATAAGCAGAATAACATTCCTTAATTTCATACTATATTATAAATGAGCTCTCTAAGGATTAGAGTACATGGAGGCCAGAATTTGATCAACAAATAAACAAACAAGTAATAAAATCGTAGGCATTGAGAGTTGAAAGGGTTATTATAGAGTATCTAATTCATTATTTTTATTTTGCATACAAGTAAACTGAGATCCAGGGAAGGAAAGGAACATATTTAAAACTGTACATTCTGATGCTAGTAGATTAAAAATAAGAATTCAGATTTCCTAAATTCCAACCTATTTTATCTTTTCTCTACATGGAATGGCTGATATTCTCACTTGTTACAGAGTAATTCAGACAAAAGGCATTGTTGTGTTTGCCCAATTGATCTATGTAATTACTTCAAATAAGCCTCACTGTTTCCCAAATGAGATATGTCTAGGGAAATGAAGATGTTGAGAGATCATTATCAAATACATCTTTGACTCTATCCTATAGTATTGTCTCATATAAAGGAAAATCACACAAAGTAAAGGTATTTTTAAAAGAGATTTTTCTTTAAAAAGAACAGAACTTTTTCAAGCACCATTTTCCATACCAATTTAGTATGTCTCTCCATTTTATCCTTAAACCAAACAAGTAAATTATGTGGAAATGTGATAAAATGTATTTTCTGCATTTATCAAATTTCTTTGTTAGCACAAGAATATGTTGCTGCTTTTTCTTTACTATTTGGAAAGGGAGATTAGTTCCAAATATTTCTACCCAGTCCTTTATATTGAAATAAATTTACTCATGCATCAGGGACCCAATATGGGAATTTATGCCTTCTATAGAATACACATAGTCTACTAAATATGCAGAACTCACCCACTGAGAGAGCTTTGAGCCAATATTCTCACCTTATAAAGCAGTCAATAAATAGAAATTAAATTAAATAGAGTTGGGAGACCATGAAGGGGAACTCTGTTCTGCAACATAGCAAAGACCAACAAAAGAAGAAAGACTCTTCTTTCCTGGCAGGGGCTCAGCCAATGAGAAGTCATGGGCCCTTTATTTACTAGAGCCCTCCCAAATCTCTTTATCCCTTTATAAAAGCATTCTTTCCTGGCCATGGAGGGAATCGCACATGGTTCAACATGGTTACAGGTTTCAAATTGTAATTCTTGCTGATGCCAAATAAGCCCATCTTTTTGGAAAAATATCCAGTAATTATATGTTTCAGATCAACAAATATCAGTTGGCCTTCTGACCAGCACACTGGCATTCTGCCACCCAGGAGTGAGTGTTAGCATAGAAGCTACCTCAAATAATCTCCAGAAAGATTGGAGTATCTCTATTTGCCCAGAGCACAGTTACTCCAGTAAATGGTCTCAGCTCCCTCAGAGAAAGATTAGGTTGAATATCCATACCACCTATTTGTAGTGATATCACAGAGTTCTCATTCAAAATTATCTGGTGTAGCCTTCATTAAAAAGAAAAAAATCTCTGGTTTGGAAATTATCCACATCTGGTGATTGGATGAGAAGCCATGATTTTTCTGAATTGACCCTGTTGACTCAATTCAGATCACTGTTCACCAAATGTAGATTATATTTGATCACCACCATCAGCATCATATTAGTTGGCTTGGGTTTTCACAACAAAATACTTCAGAGTGGGTAGCTTAACAACAGACATTTGTTTTCTCACCATTGTGGAAGCTGGACATCCAAGATCAAGCCTGGACATCCAGCCTGCAGGGTGGGTTTCTGGTGAGAACTTCCTTCCCAGATCAAACATGGCCACCTTCTCTGTCCTCTGTCCTCACATTGGAGGAAAATTAATAAAATGGTCGCACTTAGGCTAACTGATTGCTTATTCTTATGCTTGTCCTTTACATGGTCAACGAACCTAACTGAACTGGTTGCTACTCATAGCTCAAGGCTCATTGTTAAAACAAAGCTATTAATTTTACTGTTTCTACTTTATTCCGGTAATAAACAGTAATAGTCATGCTTGGTCTCTGAGTCATTCTCCAGGGAGAAGGTCATGGGACTGTAACCTTACAAAATAGTCTGAATTATTAAGAAGACCACACCTTGGGTGCTTATGGAAAAAAAAAGAGCTAGAAAGAGTGACAGCCACTAGCCTCTACAGAACTGGTCACCTGGATACACCATGATGCCACTCTGAGTCTTAAGAGAAGAAAATAGTTCTGTTGATGGTTATCGATGCTTTATTGTTTGAGCTATGTCTATATCATCACCCTGCCCCATCCCCAAGATGGGTTCACAGTTTGCAAGGCACTAGCCTGCTGTGAGGCCCCTTTGCCTGGCAAAGTAATAAAGCTGTCTCTTTTCTTCTATGCTTTAACATCACATCTTTGAGTTTCAATTCGGCTCATCAGGGATGGGGGCCAATTTTTCAGCAGCAGCATGGCCTTTAAGCAAACATCAGAGAGCAAGCTCTGGTGTGCTTTCCATTTCTTATCAGAACACCAGTTCTATTGGATTAGAGCCTCACTCTTATTATCTCAAAGAGTACAAGTTAGTCCAGGCCCTGCTGCTCAAGGCTTTCCAGCTTGTATGACAGGCATATGAGTGAAGGAACTTTTCAGATGACTTCTATCTCAGCCAATTTCTAACCACAAGCTTCTCAGAGATGCTGAGACCGATGTTCTAGCTGAACTGATCAAATTTTTGACCCACTGAAACCATCTGAAATAAAGTGAATGTTGGTGTTTTAAATCACTAAATTTTGAGGTGATTTTTTTTTTTTTTAATATGGCAATGGTGTCTGTAACACTGCCATCATTTAGATGCAGTAGTACTGGCTCATGGGTAGATACATTAATTGAACAAAATGGAAAGCTAAGAAATAGAAAAACAGGTATATAGATTTTTATGTGAAAGAATCAGTGCCATTGCTGACTAATTGGAAACAGAATTGTTATTCAGTAAATGTACTGGGAAAATTTATTTATCGTTATAAGTAACATAAATACCCATCTCACACTGTGCCTAAAAACGTATGCCCTATGTGGTTGAAAGGTGTAAATATAAAAAAACCTTTAAAATATTTAATGAAAATTATCTTTATACTCAGAGCAGGAAAGGAATTTGAGAAGTGCATGCAGAGACATTTTACCCTGAGTCCAGCTTCCTCATCCCTATATACAGCACAGGTGGTGAATCCTTGATCCCAAACATGCTCCCTCTAATGAACATCTTCAAATCCAGCTGTCAGCTCCTTCAAATCTAACAATTTTTGAAGTATTAGATTTCTTTCTAATTAAAAGACTTAAAGTACTTTTTATTTCCTTCACTGAAGAATAAATAAAACTATTGTTGGCATTAATTCAATGTGTCAAATATTAGTATTGCTAATTGCACTAAGTGATTTCAGTTATAAACTGCGAAAAAAATGAAGGCATATTTTATACCTGAGTGTCTAAGTTCTGGGTTGCATTTTGAGAAGAAGCTTGTAATGCCAGAGCCTTGAAAATGATCTTTGTAATACAGTATTTGATCCCTAAAGCTGCCATAGAGGTATTGTAAACAGAGACGATACTTTGATTCATCACTTAAATCAAGAACACATAGTTTACAGAAAATCAGAAAGGCATTCACTATGTAAACCAAAATAATTTGTTTCCCAAATATTAAACATTTATTGCATTAAACAAAAAACTTTGAACCCAGTAGTTTAATTTAATGTAGGTAGATATGTGATATGAATGACTTAAATATATATTCAGCTACTGGGGAGGCCACTTGATCTAGATGCACAGCAAGCGGTTGAAAAATATAATTTTTAGTCAAAAACTTGATTAGTAAAGAAAATCAGCCACATCCTACTATTATAGCATAAATTTCACAAAGTTCATTTCTTGCGGATTTATCCTGTGCTGTGAACATGTGCTGCGAAATTTTAAATTAATTAATTTGACTGGCACATTTATTTTTACTGTTAGATAAACATTTTTAAAACAATCTAAATTTTAAATTTCAAATTTCACTCTCTCAGACTAAAAGGGAACAAGTTCTATTAGCTCGTATTTCTCTACACGAGTATAGTACCATACCCCACAAACAAGAACTTAAAATAAAACCAAAAATTGCTGTCAGTAAAGAATCTTAATACATTATGGATGCTTATATAAGAAATTAAATGTATGCAATTCTCTTGGTCTTAACAACTATAAAATATTCCACTTACAAAAAGATTAATTTAATAGCTGTCGCAGAACAAATAGGCTAAATAACCCAAAGGAAATGATGTTTTAAATGCAATCACTGATAGTTTAAAGTATGCTGTGATTCTGTAAAAGAATGAATATCATGTCCTACATGAGGGATACAGCCCTTTTCCACCTAAGGTCACATTTTTACTCCAAAGTTTCTTCATGGCATTTTTCATTTCTGCATTTCTCAGGGTGTAGATTAAGGGGTTCAACATGGGAGTTATGAAAGTTAAAACTACCATCATGGATTTATCAATGGGAAAATTGGCATTAGGCCTTGCATACAGGAAGATACAGGGAACAAAGAATAAAATGACCACCGTCATATGGGATGCACAAGTGTAGAAGGCTTTGTGATTTCCTTCCACACCGTGAGTCTTAAGGGAGTGTAATATGGCCCCATAGGAAACTAAGAGAGTGAAGAAGACAACAGTGCAGATTGCCCCTCCATTAGCTATCATAGAAAGTCCAATGAGGTGGGTGTTGGTGCAAGCAAGCTTCAATAAGGGGTACATATCACACAGGAAGTTGTCAATGACATTGGGGCCACAGAATGGGAGCTGATATATGAAGAGAAATTGAACCAATGAGTGCAGAAAGCCTCCAGTCCAGGCCACCAGCAGCATGAGAACACATACCCGCCGATTCATGATGATCAAATAGTGAAGAGGTTTACAGATGGCTACATATCGGTCATAGGCCATCACTACCAGAAGAATGACTTCAGCACCAGCAAACAGATGATCTATAAAGACTTGAGTCATACAAGACTGGAAGGAAATAGTCTTTTTCTCATGAAGCAAGTCGGTGATCATTTTGGGAGCAATGGCAGTAGAATAGACAGTATCTATAAATGATAAATAAGCCAGAAAAAAATACATGGGGGAATCCAGGGACCGGCTGGCCGCGATGGTCACCATGATAAGCAGGTTGCCCGCTATGGTCACGAGGTAGATGAGTAAGAAGGGGACAAACAGAACTTTTTGCATTTCAGGGTTTTGTGTGAGCCCCAGCAGGACAAACTCAGTCACATTGTTCTTATTTTCCATGGTGATCTCAAGGTGTTGAATCTGCAAACAAAAGGGCCAATAATGACTTTGAGAAGATTGCAAGCTTTCTGTCAAAAATGTGATGCCTTACTCCACAGTGTTTGCTCCATGAGGGCTCACACAGAGTAACTCTTTAGAAATGAGACTTTGGACTCTCCTCCCACAAGCACTCCACTCAATATCACAAATTCCTCGCTTCAACCCTAGTGTGAGATGTCAGTACTCTAACTGGGAAGCATATGTGAGTGAGTATATCTGAGATATATATATACACACACACACACACACATACCAAACAATAAGAAAGCTGCTTTCTCCAGATTCTCTCTCACAAAGATGGCGCTTTTGACTTTACATACCATTTCTATTTTTCCTAAACACATTTTGGCTTCTGAGGTCCACCATGAAAACAATCTCATCTCTAATAACTTGATTTCTATATTTACATAAAGTAATACCTAGGCATGGAGCATAAAACTGTAGGCTTACATTTAGATAACTATCTCTCTGAATTACTGTGAGTTCCAAAAATTGAGAAATAAGTCACCCACAGTGTGAGAGAACCAGGCACATCATGAGTATTCATTAAATGCTTATTAAACTCTGTTTAATTAAACTGAATTTCAAAACTCTTAAGAGAACAATTGAATACAGATAATGTATAAAATTCTTCCCAACCAAGAAAGGTACAATGAAAGCAATGTTTTGTTTGAAAATGTAAACACACACACACACAGACACTTATTACAATCCATATTATTGAAGAATAAATGGACAAGGTATACCTAAGTGACTGATACTGTATTCACATTTTCCTACTCTCCAAAATTGTTTAGAATCAATTACTGCTAAGCAGAGCTTAATTAAGAATGCCAAAATAAAATTTTAGGCAGAATCATGGAATAGTAGAAAGAATTCTATACCAAAAATCTAGAAATATATACGTTGATTTGGCTCAGTCATCTTGGGAAAGTCACATCCCAACTCATTCTTATTGAAAAGTTGATTATCTTTCAGATGTGTTTCTGAATTCTTTTCATAGAAACCTTTATCTTAAATTGCATTTTAACACTTCTGCTGGTAGACTCTCTTTGCATTAATCAGGGTGAATTAGTGTGCATTAAAGTTTGTTTGATTATTAGAGTTATGAGTAGATTAGACTAGTTATATTGTTCATATTTTAAGTTCTTGGTTATCTGAGTCTGTGTGGAATTTAGGACATTCATTCTCACTTGTGGAAAATAAATCATCTCTTGGGCCTTTCCAATATGATCCAGGGCCAATTTCACATGTAATGTGAATAACTTCACTTTGGCAGAAATATCTCAAATGCACTTCATTTCAGTGTCTACATTTATAGATTGTCATTTGTGAATGGTAGGGGATTTTTCTATTCTTTGTGCCTCTCACAAACCAATTTGTACATAGAGGAGAGAAAATAAGAGATGACTGAGATAAGGCAGATAGAAAATGTCAAAGATTGTAAGCTGAATAAAATATGCTCTGAAATCTGTACACAGTTTGGTTTGGAGGTATTGAGTGAGTTAGGAGTGGAGGAATTTTGAATTTCCTGAACTGTCAAGCTGGAGGTGGACTGGAGGGTAACTCAGCATCAGCACCAGGACTTGCCTCTCAGAATCTTTATACTTCCAGAGTGAAGAAAAATGAGGAAATCAAATTCTCAGCTTTAAGATGCATAAGTAGACAAAACCAGCTGCCTAAAGGAATCCCATCTTCTGAACTCTGGCATTTCACTGCATGATACATAATTCAATATCTCCACTCACAATGAGAACACTACATCTGCGCTTGTAATGGAAAATAAATACAGTTCAGAGGAGTTGTCTGAGGATTCAAGAGGTAGCTTCTCATAGGAGAGTCTAAATCCCTGACCTATTGCGCACTTACAATACTTATGTGTTTATAGCTGGTTTTCTTCTATCACCTGTTTGGTCTGTTGGGACAATAACCGTATCTTATCAATAATTATATCTCTAGAATCTATGAGTGTATTTTAAGTGATTGACAAATATTTTAGTGATTGACAAATATTTGACTATTAAATGTCCTTATGAACATGATTTTTATTCTAAACTGTTCAAAACTATTAATTTGACTCAGAATGCTAAAAATTTCTATACTTTATCAATATTGTACTTTATTAAGAATAAATATATCTCTCAAACATTTGTGAGATTCTTCCAATTTATTAACATTTTCAATGAGAACAAATAAAATCTTTAAAGAATGCTAAAAAAATATAAATCTATGATAATTATCTCACAATGATATATAAAAATAAGATAAACTAAATAGATCTACACTCTGCCAAATTCAACAACATAAGATGGAAAACAAACCTTTTATATGGTGTGCAAGATTTAAAATACTTTGGAAAAAACTTTTGATTAGAAAAATATTGAAAATTAAAGACCCTGAAATATTGTTTCAGTCTAGATCCATTTGGAACATATGATCACAATTCATACCTAAATGTGTTTCTGTTTAACAGTCTCTATACTTATTTCCTATGTAACCAATAGCTTTTTCTTAATGATTGAACAGTGGCCCAAAAATGATGCAGCAAAAATTTTGAGGTCCTAATAAACACCTAAACAGCTCATCATATTTTTTTAAAAAATATAAATTAAAAAATACCGCATTTTCTAAATCAATTTCTTCATAGTAAAGGAAAAATGTTATTTCTAAACCTGAATATGGCTGAACAGACTTTGGGGACAAAAACAATATAACAATTATCAGAGACAATGCATTGCCTATCTCATATATAGTCTTTGTTGGTTTTGTTTGAATTTGTTTTATAATTTTGCATGGATGGCCCTGGATGACTGCAGTGTACTTTATTATAGTTTGGAATTTGAGCCTCAGAATCCATACTCACTAACTGTGTGACCTGGATAATGTACTCAGCATCATCTGTATAATGAGTCTTAATATAGCATCTAACACCAAATGGTTTAAAGGGTTCAACAAGATAATGCAAATAAAACTCTCCAAAAATTGACAAATAGTAAGCATTAAGTAAATTAAGATATGACTATCATTTCTTTCCCCATGTAACTTCAGTGTCCCATCTCTACAATTAATTTTTATGTAAGTTCTCCCCCAAATCTATTCTTTTGTCTAGTTATCCAAAGGGTCATTCCCTGAGTGATGGATGGATTGACTGTGTCATTACCATATGCAATTCTGTAAACTGTCCTCTTTTCAACCTTTACATTAATGTGTGGAAATTCCCTTGTCTGTCTTTCGCCAAATCACATTCTCTTCTTTGAAATGTATCATTAAAACTAAACTTAATCTGAGTGATCTTCTTTCCATAAATTAAGAGGTCAACTGAGTGCCTAATGTGATGTGTTCTGTTTCATTTACAATATTTTTAAGGTCCTAAAAATGAAAAAAGATACATGTAATAAACCCACAGACAGAAATAGATATTGGCATTTTATCTGAGCCTGTAAATGCTGTATCTAGCAAAATTCATGAATTCTATTTCCACAGATACTACAATTCACTTTCCAATAAGGTAGTAGTATAGGTCAATGAATCTAAAAAGTAACTAAATATCTCTGAGCTCAAGTTTTCACCTTGTAGATTTTGAGTTTCCCTTTGTAGTAAGAAACTATTAGTTTATGTATGAAAATGTTATTGGAAGTTTATATACAAAAGAATAGGAAGCAGAGACTCTAACACATATTTGTACAGCAATGTTCATCGTAGAATTTCTCACAATAGCCAAAAGGTGGGAATAACCCAAACGGCCAACAACTAATGAATGTATAAACAAATTGTGGTATATACAGACAGTGGAATATTAGTCACCTTAAACAGGAGGAAATTCTGCTATAACATGGATGAACCTTAAAGACAGTATGATAAGTGTAATAAGCCAGAAACAAAAAGGAAAATATTTTATGATTTCCCTTTTATGAGGTACCTGGAATAGTCATATTCTAAGAGACAGAAAGTACAACAGTGGTTACCGAGGGCTGGAGGAGATGGACAGTTACTGTTTAATGGGTATAGAGTTTCAGCTTCAGATAATGATAAACTTCTGGAGATGGAGAATGCGATGGATACACAATAATGTGTTATGTATAGTTTACCACAATAAAAATGATCAATTAAAAAATCTGTACAGATAACTGGAACATTTAAAGATAACATGCACAAGGTAACAATTTATAAAGAGCTATACTGTTTCCATTATTTTAAATATATTAAAACACAAAACAGTGTTGAAGTCTCTAAATTGTACAATGAAATCTAAAAAAAGTTATTGTGAGGACTATATAGATGGCATGTTATGTTGTTATGTTTTGCTATGTGCTTTCTGAAATGCATAGCTCAGTAGGCATGTAAAGGGTTCAAATACAGAACATTGGATAAAATTATTGTCATTGTACTTATTCCAATAATATTTTACAAAATGGAGAAAATGCATGCGTTATATTATTCCTGGAGCTTCAGCTACAAAGTATTTGAGGTCATATGATCAAACCTGCTTCTTAAGAAAGATACATAATTAATTTCAAGTAAGTCTATTTTCCTTGTTCTCATAGCAGGGAAGAGTTTTTGTAAATATGTTACCTGGGTTTTCTGTTTCCTCTTCAGTCACTCGTTCTAAATACAGACTTCACCACTTCTATCTTTGGTCATTGAAGATAAAGGTTTAGTTCTATGAAGATAAGTCAGGATTGCAACCTTATCAACCCTGGTATGACTGCAGAGAGAAGATCAGGATACAATTAATCATTTTGTGACATAAGCCTATATTTCTCTCCCTGTACAACACATGATCATGTTCTTCAACTTTTATAAACATTTTATAGTTTAGATTATAGACTTATTCAGAGTTGTCTTCAGGAATATACAATTGATATGGCTGATAAGTCATCGAATTTGAAAGCTGTCACTGAAAGTTTATTTCCAGATAAAATTTAAAACTTTATTATGATGTTTAGCAGACCAAATTAATTCAACAAAGCTTTGAAAATAGTTTTAGTCAATAATACAGAAAGCTTCTTTAAAATGGGCTTTATTTTGGATTTTTAAAAAAGCATTTGTATGACTATTTAAATACGGTTTTCATCTACTAAGGTAATGGCTTATCACTTATACCTTGACAGTAACATTAATACCCAAAGAGAAATCTCCCAGGTAAGGGAAGATGTGGTTGGGCACTTAATCAAAATGAACAAAAAATCACTTCAGAGTTGTTAAAACAGTTTGCTCCCAAGACTTCTTGTTCAAGATTAAATTCACTGAGGAATCATGCTCTAGAGAACTGAGGTCTTCCATAAGGTCCTTTCAGTACATTGTATATTTTCAGAGGCTTCTCCTGCCAATCACTTTAGGGGAATTAAGTGGAAAAACAGCACTCTAATACCAAAGAGTAAATCACTTATTAATAGCAAAGACATAGGTTGCTTGAACAAGAATCCTTTATTTTCAGTTAATTACTATTTATTTGAAATTCTCAAATTCAAAGTGGCACTGGAATGAATTAAAAAGATTGTCCTTGTGTATGGCAGATATACTCAGTGAGATCATCCCTAAGCAATTTACTAAGTGTTTCAATTTGACTCAGATAACATCTACCTACAAAATTCCAACTCAGAACTTTTGTCCAAGAGGAAGTAATTTTTCTTAAAAAGAAATGCAAAAACAGGTAATAAGGACTTATAATTTGAAAGAGACAATTATAAGTTAATATAAGAAGGAAAATATAGAAACTAATTCCAGAAGTCTTTAATATAGCTATGGCAGGTCCTTAAATCTGAATCTCTGTACACATGATCTAATACAACATACAATGCAATAGAATAGGCACATGAGATCACACATAACTCACACATGCAGCATAACAGAGATGCTGAGAATACACAAATTTCAAATAACCCTAAAGGAATAAATATTAAATTCCAGCAGAGAGGTCTCTGCAGCTTATGATCCAAGCCTGAGAGGAGAGTGAAGGAAACTGAAAAAACAGAATAGAGAAGAGGGAAGTAACAATCCCAAGGGAGATAGAGCACAGCCATAATCACGTGAAAAGAGTAAATGACACTAATTTTATTTTATTTTGTTTTGTTTTTATTGTAGTATAGTCAGTTTCCAAAATTATGTAAATTTCTGGTGTGCAGCATAATTTTTCAGTCATACATATACATACACATAGTTGTTTTCACATTCTTTCTCATTATAGTTTACTACAAAATATTAAGTATAGTTCTCTGTGCTATACAGAAGAAACCTGTTGTTTATCTATTTTATATACAGTAGTTAGTATTTGCAAATTTCAAACCCTCAGTTTATCCCTTCCCACCCCCATTTTCCCCTAGTAACCATAAATTTGTTTTCTATGTCTGAGATTCTGCATCTCTTTTGTAAATAAGTTCATTTGTCTTTTCTTTTCTTTTTTTCTTAGATTACACATATGAGTGATAACATATGGTATTTTTCTTTCTCTTTCAGGCTTACTTCACTTAGAATGATAACCACCAGGTCCATCTATGTTGCTGCAAATGGCATTATTTTAATCATTTTTTATCACTGAGTACTATCCCATTGTACAAATACACCACAACTTCTTCATCCAGTTTTCTGTCGATGGACATCTAGATTGTTTCCATTCTTGGCTATTGTAAATACCACTGCTATGAATATTGGTATGCATGTATCTTTTTCAATTACAGTTGCCTCTGGATGTATGCTCAGGAGTGGAATTGATAGATCATACGCTAAGTCAATTTTCTTTATTATGAGCAATCTCCATACTTTTTTCCATAATGGTTGCACTAAACTACATTCCTAACAAGAGTGTAGGAGGGTTCCTTTTCCTCTACACCCTCTCCAGCATTTATTCTTTGTGGATTTTTGAATGATGGCCATTCTGACTGATGTGAGTTGATAGCTCATTGTTTTGAATTGCATTTCTCTGATAATTAGTGATACTGAGTATTTTTTCAAGTGCCTATTTGCCCTTTGTACATCTTCATTGGCAAATTGCTTGTTTAGGTCTTCTGCCCATTGTAGGATTGGGTTGTGTGTTTGTTTGTTTGTTTTGTTATTAAGTTGTGTGAGCTGTTTGCATCTTCTGGAAATTAAATCTTTTTCAGTTGCATCATTGCAAATATTTTCTCTCATTTCATAGGCTGTTATTTTGTTTTGCTTATGGTTTCCTTTGCTGTGCAAAGCTTATAAGTTTAATTAATTAGATCTCATTTGTTTATTTTTGCTTTTATTTCTGTTGACTGGGTAGATTGCCCTAGGAGAACATTGCTAAGATTTATGTCAGAAAATGTTTTGTCTATGTTTTCTTCTAAGACTTTTATAATGTCTTGTCTTATGATTAAGTCTTTAAGCCATTTTGAGTTTATTTTTGAGTATAGTGTGAGGGACAGTCCTAATTTATTGATTTACATGTGGCTGTCTAGTTTTTCCCAAAACCACTTGCTGAAGAGACTGCCATTACTCTATTGTATATTTTTGCCTCCTTTTCCAAAGATTAAATGACCATAAGTCTGTGGGCTTATTTCTGGGCTCTCTATTCTGTTCCATTGATCCATGTATCTGTTTTTGTGCTAATACTATACCATTTGAATTACAGTAGCTCTGTAGTATTGTTTAATGTCTGGGAGGGTTATTCATCGAGATTCATTCCTTTTCTTCAGTATTGGTTTGGCAATTCTGGGTCTTTTGTGATTCCATATAAAGTTTGGGTTATTTGCTCTTGTTCCATGAAAAACCTCTAGGTGATTTTATAGGGGTCTCATTAAACCTGTAGATTGCTTTGGGCAGTATGACCATTTGAACATTATTAATTCTTCCAGTGCAAGAGCATGGGATATCTTTCCATTGCTTAAGTTATCTTTAATTTCCTTAATCAATGTTTTGAACTTCTACATGTACAATTCTTTCACCTCCTTGATTTATTCCTAAGTATTTTATAATTTTTTGGATGAGGTTTTAAAAGAAATTGTTTATTTACTTTCTTTTTATTTACTTCATTGTTAGTGTAAAGAAATGCAACTGATTTCTGTATGTTAATCTTATATCCTGTTACCTCGCTGAATTCTCTTATCAGATCTAGTTTTTGTGTGGAGATTTTAGGGTTTTCTGTATATAGCATCCTGTCATTCACATATAGTGACAGTTTAACCTCTTCTCTTCCAATTTGGATCCATTTTACTTCTTTTTCTTGCCTGATCACCATGGCTAGGACTCACAATAACTAGGTTGAATAGAAGAGGTGACAGTGGGCATTCTTTTCCTGTTTCAGATTTTGGCAGGAAGGCTTTCAGCATCTGACTGCTGAGTATTACATTGGCTGTAAGGTTGTCATATATAGCATTTATTATATTTAGATATGTTCCCTCTATATCCACTTTTGTAAGAGTTTTTATCATAAATAGGTGTTGAATTTTATCAAATACTTTTTCAGCATCTATTGAGATGATCACGTGATTTTTGTCCTTTCTTTTGTTGATGTGGTGTGTCACACAGATTGATCTGCATATATTGAATCCTTGGGTCTCTGGGATGAACTGAAATTGATCATAGTGTATAATCTTTTTCATATGTTGTTGGAGTCTGTTTGCTAATATTTCTTTTGAGGATTTTTGCATTTATGATCATCTATGATATTGGTCTATAATTTTCTTTTTTGGTACCATCTTTATCTGGCTTTGTATCAGGGTGATGGTGGCTTCATAGAATGATTTTGGGAGTGTTCCCTCCTCTTCAATCTTTGGAAGAGTATCAGAAGGATTGATATGAGCTTTTCTTTGTATGTTTGGTAGAACTTCCCAGTGCAGCCATCTGGTCCTGGACTTTTACTTGCAGGGAGTTTTTTTTATTGCTGATTGTATTTCACTTCTAGTGATTTGTCTTTTCAAATGATCTATTTCTTCTTCTTCTTTTTAAAATATTTATTTATTTATTTATTTATTTATTTTACATTTTTTATTGAGTTATACTCATTTTACAATGTTGTGTCAAATTCCAGTGTAGAGCACAATTTTTCAATTATACATGAACATACATATATTCATTGCCACATTTTTTTTTTTGCTGTGAGCTACCACAAGATCTTGTATATATTTCACCGTGTTATACAGTATAATCTTGTTTATCTATTCTACATATGCCTGTCAGTATCTATAAATTTTCAAATCCCCATCTGTCCCTTCCCACCCCCCAACCCCTTGGCAACCACAAGTTTGTGTTCTATGTCTATGAGTCTGTTTCTGTTTTGTATTTGTGTTCTTTTTAATTTTTTTAGATTCCACATATGAGTGATCTCAAATGGTGTTTTTCTTTCCCTTTCTGGCTTACTTCACTTAGAATGACATTCTCCAAGGACATCTATGTTGCTGCAAATGGCGTTATGTTGTTGGTGTTTACAGCTGAATAGTATTCCATTGTATAAATATACCACATCTTCTTTATACAGTCATCTGTTGATGGATATTAGGGCCATTTCCATGTCTTGGCTATTGTAAATAGTGCTGCTATGAACATTGGGGTGCAGGTGTCTTTTTGAAGTAAGGTTCCTTCTGGATATATGCCCAGGAGTGTGATTACTGGGTCGTATGGTAAGACTATTCCTAGTCTTTTAAAGAATCTCCATACTGTTTTCCACAGTGGCTACACCAAACTGCATGCCCACCAGCATTGTAGGAGGGTTCCCTTTTCTCCACAGCCTCTCCAGCATTTGTCATTTGTGGACTTCTATATGATAGCCATTATGGCTGGTGTGAGGTGATACCTCATCATAGTTTTGACTTGCATTTCTCTGATAATGAGTGATACTGAGCATTTTTTCATGTGCCTATTGATCATTTGTATGTCTTCCTTGGAGAATTGCTTGTTTAGGTCTTCTGCCCATTATTGGATTGGGTTGTTTGTTTTCTTCTTATTATGTTGTATGAGCTGCTTATATATTCTGGAGATCAAGCCTTTGTCAGTTTCATCATTTGCAAAAATTTTCTCCCATTCTGTACATTGTTGTTTTGTTTTACTTATGGTTTCCTTTGCTGTGCAGAAACCTGTGATAAAATTCAACAACTCTCACCAAAGTGGGTATAGGGGGAACATATCTCAACATAATAAAAGCTACATATGACAAGCCTACAGCCAACATAGTACTCAATGGTGAAAACCTCAAAAGCTTCCCACTAAAATCTGGGACAAGACAAGGCTGCCCACTATCACCACTCCTATTCAACATAGTCTTGGAAGTCCTAGACACAGCATGAGGCAAGAGAGAGAAATAAAAGGGATCCATATTGGAAAAGAAGAGGTAAAAGTATCACTATATGCTGATGACAAGATACTATATATAGAAAACCCTAAAAGGTCCACAGAAAAACTACTAGAACTAACCAATGAATTCAGCAAAGTAGCAGGTTACAAGATTAATGTTCAAAAATCAGTTGCATTTCTTTACACTAATGATGAATCAACAGAAAAAGAAAGTAAAGAAACAATCCATTTTAAAATAGCACCCAAAGTAATAAAATACCTAGGAATAAATCTAACCAAGGAGGTGAAAGACTTATACATAGAGAACTACAAACCATTGATGAAGCAAATTAAAGAACACTTTAAAAAATGGAAAGATATCCCATGCTCCTGGATTGGAAGAATCTATATTGTTAAAATGAAGACACTGCCCAAGGCAATCTACAGATTTAATGCAATCCCTGTCAAATTACCAGGACATATTTCACAGAACTAGAACAAATCATAATAAAATTTGTATGGAACAACAAAGACCTAGAATTGCCAAAGAATTACTGAAGAAAAAGAAAGGCTGGAGGAATAACTCTCCCAGACTTCAGACAATACTATAGAGCTACAGTCATCAAGACAGCATGATATTGGTACAAGAACAGACATATGGACCAAAGGAAAAGAATAGAGAGCCCAGAAATGAACCCACAAACTTTTGGTCAACTAATCTTCAGCAAAGGAGGCAAGAATATGCAATGCAATAAAGACAGTCTCTTCAGCAAATTGTTTTGGGAAAACTGAACAGCAGCATGAAAATCAATGAAGCTAGAACACTCCCGTACACCATACACAAAAATCAACTCAAAATGGATCAAAGACTTAAACATAAGACAAGATACAATAAACCTCCTAGAAGAAAACATAGGCAAAATATTATCTGACATACATCTCAAAAATGTTCTCCTAGGGAAGTCTACCCAAGCAATAGAAATAAAAGCAAGAATAAACAAATGGGACCTAATTAAAGTGTCCTAAGTTATTTTTTAATTTATTCTTTGATTTCATCATTGACCCCATTGGTTTTTTAGTAGCATGTTGTTTAGTGTCCATGCAGTCATCTTTTTCTTATTTTTCTTTATGTGGTTGCTTTCCAATTTCATGCCATGTGGTCCTCATAAAAAGGGAATGTTGATGAAGATGTACAAAATTAAGAATGCCTGTACTAATTGTTAATGGGACTATAACCTGATGCTACTACTATGGAAAAGAATACAGACATCCCTAAGATAATTAAAAAGAGAACTGCCATATGATCCAGCAATCCCTCTTCTGGTTATATGTGCAAAGGAAATGATATGAATATCTCAAAGAAATACCTACACCCCCAAGAAAGTTGAAGAATTTTCACAATATCCAAGATATGAAAACAACTTAAGTGTCTTTCAACAAATCAATGGGCAAAGAAATGGAATATATTAAAAATGGAACACTATTCAGTCACAAAAAGAAAGAAATCCTACCTTGGGAAATATGGAAGAACATTGAGGACACAAGTGAAATAAATCAGATACAGAAAGACAAATATTCTATTATTTCATTTACATGTGCAATCTAAAATAGTCATACTGATGGAAACAGATAGTAAGTAGAATGTGGATTGCCAGGGGCTGGAGGGTGGGATAAACGGGGAGATGTTGCTTAAACGGTACAATCTTCCAGTTACAGGATGAATAAGTTCTGAGGCATCTAATATACAGCAAGGTGGCTACAGTTGATAATGAAGTATACTTGAATACTGCATACTTGGATTCTGCTAAGACAGTAGATTTCAAGGGAGTCTTACCAAAAGAAAAACCAACCCAAAATATCAAAATGATAATTATGTGAGGTGATGGGTGTGTTATTTAGGTTGATTGTGGTTATCATTTCTTGATCTATTTGTATATCAAATCATCACATTGTACATCTTAAATATATATAATTTTAATTTGTCACCTGTGCATCAATAAAGCTGGGAGAAAGAAAGAATACATACTATATGATATAATTTATATGACTATCTGGAAAAGACAAAGCTATAGGAATATAAATGGATCAGTGTTTGCAAGGACCTGGAGGTGAAGGGAGGAGGTGATTACAAAAGGACATGAGGAGATATTATTGGTGATGAAATATTCTGTATATTGATTGTGATAGTGGTTACACAGTTATATGCATTTTGTCAAAACATATAAAACAGACTAAAAAGGATGAAGGATGTACTATAAATATTAAATATTATGTAACAATGAAAAACAAAAATACTTCCAACATTGAAACAGACATTTGGAAAATATAAGACAAGATTCTATTCATAATAGCAGCAAAAAAAAAAAAAATCAAAATGACTTGTTACAAAGAAACATACTAGATGTATATGAACATAAGTGAAGACTTGTTAAGTGGAAAGACCCACCCAGTTTGTGGGTAAAAATTCTCAATTCTCTAAAGATATAAACTCTTTCAAAATCAAAACTTATTGCAAATACTGACTAAACTTAATTTTTACTAATTTACTTTCAAATTTAATTATGCAATAATAGACATAGTTCTAATAAGTAATTGTAATAAAGGAGTCCTTGGCTTATGAGATATCAAAGTGTATTTTAAATAAATACAATTACATCCTGTGTTGAATGACACATTAATACAGAGATTAATGGAAGATAATAGAGGTCTGAATTGGATCCAATCACATGGAATATTTTAGAATTAATAGTTGGATTATCAAAACTGTGGGGAAAATTATTACGCTTCTACAAAAATGGCCATGTTAAAAAGTAATTGAAATGTGATAGCTAATGAACTTCTTACATCAAAATAATGTGTAGATGGTATAAGAATATAAACATAAAGCATAATACAACAAAAAGACTTACAAAATTAAATGTTGGAAAATGGGGAAAAATAATTAGATAGCATTGAAATAAGAAAATTCTAAGTAAGATATAATATGCAAAGGAAATATTGATAGATTTCATTACTTAAAAGTAAAAATATTTCTATATGGACAAAAATATTCTGCACAGTACAAAAACCTCTGAGGCAAATCACAAATTGGATGAGTAATTACTTCATATACATGGGAAATGGGATAGGTTCCTCAGCATATGATTAAATCATAAAAATCAGTATAAAAATATCAGCAATCAAATAAAATGTAATATTAATTAATAAGCAATTCACGAGAAAGTAATGCAAATCACTTTAAACATGTGAATAGATGCCCAAGTTCAATTATATTTATTTATAATTAAAGTATGTAAATGAAACAATATTTCTTCATTTAGATTATTCAAATACCACACATGTTTATCAAGAACTGGTTGTCTGATAATGTCACAAAACAGATATTTTCCATAAATAAGGGAGTAGTGAGTTTGGTACAAGCTTATGGATGGCATTTTGGCCATCAACACTGTAAATCATATAACAATTGACTCAACACTTTTACCTCTACATCAACATTATAAATACACGTACCAATTGACTCAACAATTTCATCTCTCGAGCTCATACTTACAAAATTTTAAAAATATTTCATTACAGAACTATTTAACATAAAAAAGACAGAAAAATACATGGAGAACAGATATATCAACTTTTGTGTATCTTTTATACAGTACAGAATTTTGAGGAAACAGAGAATGTTTTAGGTTTGTATAAACTGATATGTAAAGATTTTCAGAAGGCAGAGTAGTAAGATGCAAAATTTATACACTTGAAACATAAACACACACATATATGAAAATTTGCGAGGATAATTTCTTCAAGAACCTTACAAGCACAGCACAGTGACTATGTCTGAAAAGACTGGGAGGCACTGGTATGGGATGGGTAGGATGTTTATTCTACAATATTTAATTTTGCATTAATTCTATTTCTGATACTTATTATTCTGCATCATACTTACAAATTTATTTAAAAAATTAAAATATTATGCTAAAATTTTCATATGTAAGGAGAATGAAAATGAATAAGTAGGATAGTCTATCCAACATTAAATATTTTAACTGGTACAATAAAAAGAATAATAATAGAAAACAGAACTAGACAGAAAATAAAATTAAGAATGAAAAAGTAATAAAAATGCAGAAATTAAGTAAAAATTAAGGCAATTCTATAAAATTTTATTGACTAATAAATTATGAACTACTTATTGCCTCCTTACTAGAAATGCATTCCAATTCCAACTTTTTAGGGGAAGTGAAAAACCAGACATCATATAGTTTATATTCTAGCAAGGAATTTTTATTAATAGCACAAACACACAGTTCATTTTTAATTATAATTACCATTAATCCTTTAGAGAAAAAGAAAGTTTGATGCAGACTTATGAAGACTTTTACATTCTGGGAGATTGGCCTTGATGCTAAATTACTTTCTTTATGATGGATAAAGCACCTGTTTAATACTTTATCTGCCTTTTTTTCTCCAGAGCTTCTTCATAGCATTAGTCATCTCAGAATTCCTTAGACTGTAGATTAATGGGTTCAGCATAGGGGTGATGACTGTATAAAATACACTCAGTGATTTGTCAAAGGGGAAGGTCTTAGCAGGTCTTGCATACATGAAAATACAGGGAACGAAAAAGCAGAAAACCACAGTGATGTGGGAGCCACAGGTCTGGAGGGCTTTCCGCCTCCCTTCCTGACTAACATTCTTTACAGAGTGCAAGACAACTCCATAAGAGATGAGTAAGAGTAGAAAAACAGTAGCAGAGCTCAGTCCTCCGTTGACCACCACTAAGATGCCAATGACATAGGTGTCAGTACAGATGAGTTTCAATAAGGGGTACATGTCACACATAAAGTGATCAATGACATTGGGACCACAAAACGGGAGCCCATAAATAGTGCCAAGTTGAATGACTGAGTGCAGAAAACCTCCAACCCAGGACACCACCAGCAGCACAACACACACCCTCTGCCTCATGACAATCAAATAGTACAAGGGCTTACAGATGGCCACATAGCGGTCATAGGCCATCACCAACAAAATAACAATCTCTGATCCACCAAAAAAGTGCTCTGTGAACAGCTGAGCCATGCAAGATTCAAAAGATATGGTGTTTTCCCCAAAGAACAAGTCTGAAATTAATCTGGGGGAAATAGAAGAGGAATAAATTAGATCCATAAATGATAAGCTAGCAAGAAAAAAGTACATTGGTGAGTTCAGAGTCTTACTAACAGTTATAGTCACAATAATGAGCAGGTTGCCCACAAATGTCAAAATGTAGAAGAGCAAGAACATAACAAAAAGGACTTTCTGCTCCTTTGGATTCTGTGTGAGGCCCAGGAGGATGAAATAAGTTATATTGTTCCTTGGTTCCATCTAGTCTGTACAGGAGCTGACTTCACATATTAGAAGCATTTTTATCTACAAAACAAGGGGAAAATGTTTAAATGCATTATAAAGTAATCTTTTTATTTAGCTATTCAATTAAAACAATGTGTATGAAGTATCTATTTGTGTCTAACATGTCAGAGACATTGCGAGTACTAGTACCAAGTTTGATAAGGCATAGTTCCCTATCCTCAGTGATATGACAAGCAATGAGGGATCAAACAATTCCAGACTCATAATAAGTGTCATTACAAGAAATTCAGACAAAGCTTAGAGTCACACTATAGGAATATATCAATTAGACTAGAATAAGAGAAGGCATTCTGTAAGAAGCAACATTTTAGCTGAGCTTTAAAGGAAAAATAAAAGAACAAGAAAAATGGAAGAGGAATTCTAAGAAAAAGTATATGATTTATAAATTCACAAAGCTATAGTACTTGAGCCCCACATCAACTAATTTGCATATTCAGTGTGAGTAGATCAAGCTATGAATAGAAGTTAACTGCCCTGGATTGTCTCAGAACTCACTGAGACTTTGTTCTTAGGGGCTTTAGTTAGATATTCCTCCATTTCAAGACCAATAAATAATCAAGTAGTCAAACTTCATGTCTCTGAATCCTATCTCTACCTTTATTTTCCAAAGTGTGTATGCTATGTCTCCTATTTTGGATTTCTCAGTTGGATATCAATTTAGCATATATAAAACAAAATTTAAAAGATTTCTCAGTTAAAAAAAAGTGTTTCCTATCTTATTAAAGGCTATCACTTTCAATGTAATTGCTCAGATAAAAAACCTTACCATGTGTTTCACTCCCTTATTGATGCTGTATTATTTATTCATACCTTTAACAAGTCTTGTTGTCTCTACTGTGCATATCACACACCTCATCATTCCCTTTCCCAGGCTTCCTTCCTGATTCACTGCAGTAGCCTACCGCCAAGTCTCTCCACTTTTATTCTGGCCTCCAACAATTTGTTCTCCTGAAGCAGCCTGAGTGAATCTCTTTAAATCTTGCTCTGATCATATCACTCAAACGTTGAACAATCCGTGGTGAGCTCTAATCAAGGAATAATAATTTATGTATCGTATTTAATATGTACAGTAGCAAGAATTGTAATCTCCATTTTTATTTGAAATAACTGAGACTCAGATCATCTCATTAATTTTCCCAAGGTCACACATATTTAAGTGAGAAAACTAGACTTGGCATCTAAGTTTGAATTTTTCCAAAATGATTAAATTCATTACATAATAAAGTCACAACATTCTGTAGCCTGGTTTTCACTATTTACTGTTATTCTCACCTTGTGGAGGCTTGTTCACAATCTGAAGGATGGCTTTCCAAGTTATTCATAAAGACTTGGAATTTCTCTTTCATCCAATATGAAAACCAAGGGCAATAGGCTGCATTATTACTTGAGGATGAATTTTACTTCATTTGAGTGTATGTTCATTTCTTCCATGGACTCCTGATTATTCAGAAGAAAGTTTTCATTTCTCTGTTGATTATTTAAAGTAATTCCATGGTACCGACCAAAAAAAAGTTTACTATGTTAAGAGAATTTATACAAAAAATCTGCAAATCCTATGTTTACATTAGAAAATTTTAACTAGCCATTTCCCAGGGAAATGTATCTCAAGTAACTTCTTTTCCTACTAGCTTTAAAATAGAAAAATACCACTCACTTGTTTAGTGCTTTTTATTCTCTCATGTTTATGTGACCAGACTAGTTGATTTGTGATTCTGTGATTCATTCTTGCACTGTTTTTCTTTCTTCTTTTAAATGCATTGCTTTAAATTTAACATCAAACCTGAAAATGTTCTATCAGTACTTAAAATTATGTCATTATTTGTCCCACTAGGGGCAAAGGTCACTGGACATTTTATTGCTTCTAACCTCATTTATCATTAAGTCTTAGAATTGGAAAGTATCCAAGACTGATTCTTGCTTAATTAAATTCACTGGGGTTTTCCACTACATTTAAAATGTACATCAGTATATAAAGAGACTACTAATCCTCATCACAGTATTAAGGTCCAAAAGATGTAAAAGGGGGAAAAACAGCTTTATAACTGCTTTCAGACTATTGTGAACCAAGAAGAAAGTATCAGCCAAATCATTTAGTTCCAGTGAAAATTAATTCCTCAAGTATTTCCCCACTTGTTATAGCAAGCTTATCTTTCTTTTAATTTAATATTCAAATTGTTCAGTATTGACATTTATTAAATATATAAAAATAGTATCACCATTTAAGATTTAATATCTAATTTTATATATAATAATTATGTATTTATAATTTAAGTTACCTATTTTATACCAGGAACTGTGCTATCATTGAGGACACAGTAAGTAATAAAACAAAGAAAAAATGACACACAGCAATTAATAAAACAAAGAATAAATACAGGGGGGTGGGAATGGACAGACTGGGATTTCAAAATGTAGAATAGATAAACAAGATTATACTGTGTAGCACAGGGAAATGCATACAAAATCTTACGGTAGCTCACAGTGAAAAAAAAGTGAAATGAATATATGCATGTTCATGTATAACTGAAAAATTGTGCTCTACACTATAATTTGACACAACATTGTAAAATGACTATAATGCAATAAAAAAAGTAAAAAAACAAACCCAAAGAATAAATAACATTAAATTTCTTTCCCACATGAATTTTATATTCTTATAATAGAGTCAGACAATAAAGAAGGAGACACTTTAATAAAGTAGTTGTAATCTTATGCAGTGTTTATATGACAACACATAGAATACTGTGACAGAAATAAGATAGAAAATTCTACCGTGGAAAATATAATCAGGGAAGTGGTTTCTTAAAAGGTGAAATTTAAGCTGACATCCAAAGAATAGGAATGACTACCATTGGAAGCAGTGTTACAGACAGGAAAATTAAGTAAAATTTAGTTAAGTTAAATTATCTCACTACAGAGATGACATTATATTGAGGAAAAAAACTAAAAATTTAACAGAAACTTTAACAGCAGGACACATGTTGCGAAGACACGGTGAGAGTGTTCAATGGCTGATGGGACATTTTCTACATAAAACTGCTTCTTCAAGATTAGGAAACTTAACCAAACCACCAAATACATAGAAATAAAATACAGAAAATTAGGCAAAATGAGGTAATAGAGGAATGTGTTCCAAATGAAGGAACACAATAAAAACCCCAGAAGAAGAACTAAATGAAGTGGAGATAAGAAATCTACTTAACAAAGGATTCAGTGTAATGATTATATAGATGCTCAAAGAACTCAGGAGAACATTGTTCCAACTACCTGATGTTTGTTGTAAAAACTCCTATATATCTGGGTTCCTCCTTACCTCTTCCCAGTAGTCCCTCAGAGCAATCTGAGAGACTATCATCCCAGGCTTGGAGGTATTCAAATCCTCAAAAATGTCCACTGAATAAAGCAAAACTCAACTTTTAGGTTGTGCATTTATTTCAGTCGACATGATTCAGTGTCTTCAGATGAGAACCTTCACATATACCAAATGGACTTCAAATTCTCCATTTCAATATATTATCTTCAATGGGATGACATCAGTTTCAGAAGCATTCCAGTTAACCAGTGCCCCTGTTTTTCAAAAGCAATTACTCCTAAGGGGATAAAGTAGAGATGATGGTAGTTCATTCAGTAAATATTTATTAAGCATTTATTCTTTGCCAAATTTTCTTCCAGTTTTGTGATATGAGATACTGAACAAAACACATACCCTATACCACTTCTGAGCAAATAGCTTTCTATATTTTGAGTTCCTATAGTTCTATACATGTACTGCTTGCACGCTATATTGTACTCATGTTCACAGCAAAATAATGTTTTTTGATCCCTCAGACAGGTGTTGTCAGGAAACTCAGACTCACAGCTGTATCCCCTTAAGGGAACAAGAAAAAGAGATTCAAATATGGCCAAGGAAATAGAGGGTCATTCCAGCACAAGAAATGCTTGCAAGGCCAGTCAGCTTTCAGAGTGTTCTTATAGGCAGGTACAGAGAAATTATGCATCCTAAAGCTAATTAACATATTAATTTATATTTACTTATACTTATAAAACTAACATGTATATATATATATATTAGCTTAAGACTCTATGCAAATAAGTAGTTCTATTATAGTTTAAGAATCTAATAATAAAGTGTTCACAATAACTAACATTTATGAGCATTTAGTTGCCTAAAAGCTTATACAGATGTTTCATTTGATCTTGAGAATATCTCCACCATTCCACATTTAACAAAACTTGAGGAAGTTGTATTTTGCCAAAGTTTACATAATAAGTGGCAAAGCTAAGTTTTGATCTCAGAAGAATCTTCCTCAAAAAGACTATGCTGTTTACCATTATACCAGAAACTGGTTTCTGAATCCTCAAAAATGTATGTGAAATTTGTAATAATGGAAAATCCACACCAATAAAGCAAAACTGTAAAAATGAGTTCCTCAAAGTGAATGATTAGTTAAGATTATGAAAAAAAATGAGTTTTTATTATTGAGTCTAAATTTGTACTGCTCGCTCCACAACTGGCCAATAAACTGACACACAAGTTGTTAGGGCAACGAATAGTGACTTTACTTGGGGAGCCAGCAGACCAAAGATAAGGTAGACTAGTGTCCCAAAGAACTATCTTGCCTGTGCTTGGGTGCTAGTTTCTATACAGAACAGAAAGGGGAAGTGAGGCAGTAAAGTATAAAAGATGATACGATGTTGCAAATATTTCCTGGATCTGGCCAGACTCCAGAGGGCATGTGTTAATTTCTTGTTTCCTGCACTCATTCACTAGTGGGCCTGGTCAGGATGTTTCCCTGAGCTAAACAAAGATATATTAGGTTAATGCTCAAGCATGGGAGGCAGGGATCCCAGGGATGGGCCATTCATTATGTATACTTCAAGTTATAGGTAACCCCCCTTTAGTGATTAACTTGTAGCAAAAGCAATAGAACACAAAGGTCAAAGTAAAAGAAGCAGACCCACTATGAAGCCAGTTGTTCTTCCCTATCACGGGTCCTTTCAGTTTAGTGCATCTGTATAACAAAGTGAAAGTATGAGGAAACTGAGAATTAATTACTTCAGTATAGACTGGTCTGTAAAGATCTTCAGAAGGCTAAGCTGTGCAATGCAAAATTTAAACACAGCCATAAACACATACATATATGAATATATGCTTGTATTTGCAAAGGTTATGAGTTGAATCTCAGAACAGAGTGACTACATCTGGAAGAATGAGAGACAATAGTTTGGGATGTGGAAGAGGTTTATTCAACAATCTTTCATTATGCCTAGATTTTATTTTTAACATTTTATATCCATCATACTTACATCTTTTATTTAAAAATTAGAATATTAAACTAAAAATTTCATAGGTAAAGCAAATGAAGTAGAATAAAGAGGATAGTGTATCCACATTAAATATTGCAACTAATATAATAAGTGAATTATGATAAAAGATAA
This sequence comes from Camelus ferus, assembly GCF_009834535.1. Classification (NCBI taxonomy): domain Eukaryota; kingdom Metazoa; phylum Chordata; class Mammalia; order Artiodactyla; family Camelidae; genus Camelus; species Camelus ferus. The sequence goes on along the minus strand of NC_045725.1, from coordinate 10,855,535 downwards.
GAATCTGACAAAAATAAAACTAAGAATGTAATAAAAGTAAATGCAGAAATTTATTAAAATTAGTGTAATTCTATAAAAATTTCATTGATTAACTCATTACATATTATTTATTGACTCACTAGTTAATGCATTCCACCCCTTTCCACCCTGTTAGGTACTCTAATCAATCCGACATTATGGAATGAACATTCTAACAGGGAAACTGTCATTGTTTATGAACAAACAGTTCAACTTTTACTTCAATTATCAGAAATCCTTTAGAGAAAAGGAAAGTTTGCATCAGATTTATGAAGACTTTTACATTCCAAAGAGATTGACCCTAATGTTAAATTAATTTATTTGTGATGGGTAATGCACTGGTTCAATACTTGCTCTGCTTTTTTTTCTCCAGAGCTCCTTCATAGCATTAGTCATCTCAGAATTTCTTAGACTGTAGATTAAAGGGTTCAGCATAGGGGTGATGACTGTAAAAAACACACTTAATGATTTATCAATGGGGAAAGTCTTAGCAGGTCTCACATATATGAAAATACAGGGAACAAAAAAGCAGACAACCACAGTGATGTGGGAACCACAGGTCTGGAGGGCTTTCCGCCTCCCTTCCTGACTCAGGTTCCTTAGAGAGTGCAAGATGACTCCGTATGAGATGAGTAAGAGCAGAAACACAATAGTGCACATCAGTCCTCCATTGGCCACTACTATGAGGCCAATGACATACGTATCACTGCAGATGAGTTTCAATAAGGGGTACATGTCACACATAAAATGATCAATGACATTGGGGCCACAAAATGGGAGCCCATACATAGTGCTGAATTGAATAAGTGAGTGCAGGAAACCTCCAACACAGGACACCACCAGCAGCATAACACATACCCTGTGCCTCATGATAACTAAATAATGCAAGGGCTTACAGATGGCCACATAGCGGTCATAGGCCATTACCAGTAGAAGGAAGACCTCTGATCCACCAAAAATATGCTCTGTAAACAGCTGAGTCATGCAAGATTCAAAAGATACTGTGTTTTCTCCAGAGAACAAGTCTGAAATTAATCTGGGGGTGAAAGAAGAGGAATAAGTGGCATCCATAAATGATAAGCTAGCAAGAAAAAAGTACATTGGCGAGTTCAGGGTCTTACTGAAAGTTATAGTCACAATAATGAGCAGGTTGCCCACCATGGTCAAAATGTAGAAGAGCAAGAACATAACAAAAAGGACTTTCTGCTCCTTTGGATTCTGTGTGAGGCCCAGGAGGATGAAATAAGTTACATTGTTCCTTGGTTCCATCTAGTCTGTACAGAAGGTGACTTCACATATTAGAAGCATTTTACCTACAAAACAAGGCAGAAAACTTTTAAATACATTCATTATAAGTTTTCTCTTTTATTTATCCATTTAATTAACACAATGTGCATGAAGCATCTATTTGTGCCCAGTGTGTGGCAGACATTGTGACTACCCAGTTGGATAAGGCATAGTTCCCTCTCTGTGATAGGATATATTATAAGGAATAAAACAATTTCAGATCCACATAATGAATAGCATTATAAGGGCACTTACAGAAAGCTAAGAGTCAGAAAGTAGGAATATATCTGTCAAACTAAAGACAGAGAAGGCTTCTCTAGGAACGTAATGCCTTAGCTGAGTTTCTAAGGGAAAGTGAAAGAACAAGAAAAGATGGGAAGGAAATTCCATGAAGGTGCACCATTTATAATTACCAAAAATGTAATACTTGACACCCACATAAGCTACTTTACACATCCCAGTGTGAGTAGGTCAAAATATAAATAGATGGTCAGTGGCCTTAATTGTCTCAGAACTCCTGAAGCTTCTTTCTTACTGTCTTAGGTGGATATTCCTCCTTTCCCTGACCATTAATTGCTGAAGTAGTCCAATTTTGTACCTTCAGCCTCTGTCTCCACATGTATAAGCGGCATGTACAGTTTTGGACATTTCTGATTATATTTCAATTTAATATTTATAAAACATGATTTAAAATGTCCACAATAATAAATGTGTATATAAATAAATAATAAATAAAATAATAAATAAATAATATAGTAATATATTTAATATATAGTATATAATACATAATATATATTAATATAATAAAATAAATAAATAATATAAAATAATAAATAAATAAATAATAAATAAATACCTTGAACACATCCTGCTGTCTCTACTTTCAAAATATATCACAAATTTGGTCATTTCTTACCCCTCTACTTCTTTTTTTGCCCACTACGATCACCTCCTGCCAAGTCTCTCCACTTTTATTCTGGCCTCCATCTATTCGTTCTCTTTAGGTAGTCCAAATTTTGCTTCTTACATTTTGTTTTGATTACATCACCCAACTTCTCTAAGCACTTATGGTGAACTCCAATCATGTACTCAGAATTTAATGTGTCATATTTAACATTTACAGTCATAGGAACTGTATTCACCTTTTTATAGCTGAAAAAAATGAGGCTTAGACCATCTCATTCATTTCCCCATGGTCACACATTTTTACATGATAACACTAGAATTGGAACCTAAGTTCAATTTATTTCAAAATGATTTATTTCTTACATGAGAAAGAAAGTCACACAATTGTGAATCCTGGTTCCCAAAATGTACTGTTATTCTCACCTTGTGGAAGCTTGTTCCATAATCTGAAGGATGAGTTTTTAAATTACTCATAACCTGGAATCCTCTTTTCATTCTGTTTGACAACAGAGGGCAAAAGCCTGCATTATTACTTGAGGATATATTCTATTTCATTCTACTGTGTTTATTTTTTCTATGGAGCCTTCTAAATATATAGAAGACATTTTATTTGCACTGTAGATTATTTAAAAGAAATACCTTGGTGACTACAAAAATCAAAAGTATATCATGTTTGAATAATTTATCAAAAATATCAGCAAATCCTATATTTACACAAGATTGTAACGCACCATTTTCTGAGGGAAATATATCTCAAGCAACTTGATTTCCTAAGCTTCAAAATAGAAAAATATTTAATTGTTTAATCTTTCTCATCCATCCTGTTGATGTGGCCAGACTAGTTGATTTGAGAGTTTGAGACACATTCTGTTTCTTTCTCTTTGTTATGCATTGCTTGAAGCCTAGCAAAGGATCTCCTGAAAAAACTGTATCAGTTTTTAAAGGATAGTAGCCGTGTTCCCACTAGGGGCAAGATCACTGGATCTTTTTATCCCTTCTAACCTCATTTGTCATTAAGTCTTAGAACTGGAAAGTATCCAAAACTGATTCTCACTTAATTAAATTCACTGGGATTTTCCACTACATTTTAAAAGTACATCAGTATGTAAAGAGGCTACTAAACCTCATCACAGAATTAGGGTAAAAAAGATGGAACATGAAAAAAAAAAAAAACCCACAACTTTATAACTGCTTTCAAAATATTGCAAACCAAGAATAAAATAGCAGCCAAACCATTTTGTTTCAGTGAAAATTAATTCCTCAAGTATTTTCCCACTTGCCATAACAAGCTTATCTTTCTTTTTATTTAATATTCCACTTTTCCTGTCATGACTTTTATTAAATTTATAGAAATGTTATCACCATTTCAGATATAATATCTAATGTTGTATCCAATTATTATTTATTTTATAATTTAAGGCACCTATTTTCTACCAGCAACTGTGTCATAATTGAGGAGACAGTAATCAATAAAAGAAGGAAAAAAACACATGAAAGTTTCTTCCCACATGGATCTTATAGTCTTACAATAAAGACAATAAAAAGGAGACAATTTAATAATATAATTGTAGTTCTCTGCAGTGCTTTTATGATAACAGATAGAATACTGTGACAGAAATAAGAAATCAGAGAAGACATTTTTTAAAAGGTGATATTTAAGCTGCAATCCAAAGAACAGGAATGATTACCATTGACAGCAGTGTTACAGACAGTAAAATTTAATTAAGTTAAATTATCTTGCCTCAGAGATGACATAATCTATACCTAGAAAACAATTCTAAGAATTTAATATGAAATTTACTGCAGTACTACATTGCAAAGATGTGGTGAGAGTGCGCACTCTTACAACCAGCCATGCTAGGACCTGGCCCCACCCACCAGTAGCCAACAGTCACTGCACAATGCAATGCCTGTCAACCAATGGAACCAGGGGCCATCCACATCTACCAGCATGTGCACAGTAGTCAGCACACAACAAAAGAGGATCCATGCAGCCCACATAATGGGAATCACTAGAGCATATAGCTCTGGTGACCAGAAGCAAGTGTGCTGATAGGACATTTCCTTCATAAAACCGCTCCTTCAAGATTAGGAAACATAACCAAGCCACCAAGTACGTAGAAATAAAGCACAGAAAATTAGGCAAAATGAGGCAACAGAGGAATATGTTCCAAATGAAAGGACACAATAAAAAGCCCAGAAGAAGAACTAAATGAAGTGGCGATAAGAAATCTACCCAATAAAGGATTCATTGTAATGATCATAAAGATGCTCAAAGAACTCAGGAGAAGACTTGTTGAACAGAAAAAGAAATTAGAAATTTTTTTCAGTTAGATGATAGGAACAAGCAGAAATAAAGAATTCAATGATTGAAAAAAAAACCATAGGAAATCAACAGAAGTTCATATGATACAGAGGAAGTGATCAGTGAGCTGGAAGACAGAGTCATGGAAATCACTGAAACTGAACAACAACAAAAATAAGAGAATAAAAAGAAATGAGGCCAATTTAAGAGACCTCTAATGTGACATCAAGCACACTAACATTCATAGTATAAGGTTCCTAGAAGACAAGAGAGAGAGGAAGATGCAGAAAACATATTTGAAGACATGATAGTTGAAAACTTCCCTCACCTGGGAAAGAAAACAGACATCCAGGTCCAGGAAGCACAGAGAATCCCAAACAGGATCAACCCAAAGAGAACACCAAGAGATACTGTAATTTAAATGTCACACACACACACACACACAAATCCAAAGATGAGAGACTATTAAAGGCAGCAAAGGTAAATCAACAAGTTACTTACAAGGGAACTCCCATAAGGCTATCAGCTGACTTTTCAGGAGAAACTCTTCAGGCCAGAAGGGAGTGCCATGATATATTTAAAATGATGAAAGAGAAACCTTGCAATCCAGAATACACTACCTGACAAGCCTTTCATTCATATTTGAAGGAGAGATTAAATGTTTACAGAAAAGGAAAAGCTTAAAGAGCTTCTAAGTGTGGGGTTATGTGTGTCAAAATGTTATCTCAAATTTAATGCAAAAACTAATTATTTGCTCAACTTGTTATTTCAAAAATTATTGACCACCTACTTTGTGTTGGGCCCCATGTTGTGAGCTGGAGAAAACAGTGATTAGTAAAAAAAAAAAAAAAAAAAAAAAATCAAGATAAAAGTACTGCCTGCATTGACCTGATAATACAGTCATCCAGTATAACAAGGAACAACTTAGTAAGTTATTAATGATTTGTGACCCATGCTAATAAAACAAAACACAAGGTACTGTGACAGAAAATAAGGGGGGAGAGTCTACTGTGAATAAGGTGGTCAGAAAAGTTCTTTATGAAAGGTAGTATTTTAGCTGAGTTCCAAAAGAGAAATGCAGCTACCATGTGAAGTACCATTCCACATGTTAAGCCACAATGCTGAAAAGAGCTTGGAGAGTTTAAGACAGTGAAATGTGATTTCACCTGAAGGGAAATAGGAAAGGGAGAGGATAGGACAAACTGAAAGCAAAGAGTTGGGCAAGACATGAACCCTGTAGAGCAGTACAGATCTTGGTTAAGGAATTTGGATTTCACTTAATATTCCCTTAAAATTAGAGAAAGTAAAGTAAGACAAGCAAATTTTTAAACGAAGGAAAACATCCATCTCATAAATATCTCAAAATTAAGGTACAAGAGCTCCTTGAGATGGGATACCAAGTCATATACTACACCATGCTAGTGCCAGAAGGTGAAGGACCCTTGTATCCATTTGTTTTCCTGTGTCAGCACTAACCACAGTTACTACCCAGCAAATATTCCTAAACAAAACAAAACAAAACAAAAATATGTGAGTAACTGCCTGTAGTATCCATTAATTTCCTCTCTCCAGATTCCTTGTGGTCTGATATTTCTGCTTTTCTTCCTGCATGTAAGATAGAGACATGGATATTCTGAACTTTTCTAGGAATGCAGAACTGTGAGATAAATTTTAGGAGACTAATCCCATCTGTAGTAAACATCAGCAGTGTATGATTGCTCAAACATCTCTTAAATGCAACCTGCATAAGCTGTTAGTTTCCAAAGTATGAATCTATTTTCCATATTTAAAATCTAAAGACTTATATTTTCCTAACTCCCTGAAAATTGGATGAAAACATGTGATTTGGGTTCTGACAACCAGTTGCATTTGTGCAGGTCTTTGAGTGGATATTAGTTATAGGAGGCTAAGTAGTTCTGAGACTCAGATTGGTTCTGAGGTCAAGAAAGTGAAGTGCCTTTGAAGTTTAGCCAATGACAATAAGATTGGCATCAGGAGGACCACATCTCTTTGAGCAACCCTGTCCTGTGTGGGTGTGATTCTGCAAATTGTTAATTGTATCTCAGCTTAGAATCTGCAGCCCAAATCATTCAACAATTCTTTAAGCTTTTTAATTGCATATAATAAATATTTTCTTCTTAAACTAGATAAACATGATTCAGTGTCTTCAGATGAGAACCTCCACATATACCAAATGGACCTCAAATTCTCCATTTCTATTTATCACCTTTAATGGAATAGCTTCAATTTCAGAAGTATTCCAGTTAATAAGTGTCCCCCCCCTTTTTTTTTTTCAAAAGCAATTACTCCTAAGGAGGTAGAATAGAGATAATAGTCATTCAGTTAGTAAATATTTATTAAGCATTTATTCTGGGCCAAGCTTTCTTCCATTTTTGGGATACATGATACTGAACAAAACACACACTTTATACCAGTTGTGAACAAATGACTTCTTATATTTTGAGTTCCTGTATTCCTATACACTTACTGCTTGCATGCTATATTGTACTCATGTTCATAGCAAAATACTGTTTCTGACCCCTCAGACAGGTGTTGTCAGGAAACTCACACTGACAGCTGTATCCCCTCAAGTTTATGGATGTACAGGACCAACGTAGAGTAGGGAACAAGAAAAAGAGATTCAAATATGGCCAGGAGGAGAGAGGACCATTCCACCATCACAAATGCTTACAAGATCAGCCAGCTTCCATCATGGTCCTTTCCGCAGGCACTGAGAAATTATACATAATCCTTCCTAAAGCTAGAAATTATTACTTAATATATTTATTTATATATATGTTTATAAAACTAACATATATATATAAGCTTAACACTTTGTGCCAAGTAAGTAGTTCTATTACAATTTAAGACTCTAATAATAAAATGCTCACAATAACTAACATTTATGAGCATATAATTGTCTAAGAGCTTATAAAGATTGTTTCATTTGATCTTGAGACTATCTCCACTATTCCACATTTAACAAAACTTGAGGAAGTTGTATTTTGCCAAAGTTTACATAATGAGTGGCAAAGCTAATTTTGACTCAGAAGAATCTTCTTCAAAAAGACTATGATCTTTAGCATTATATCATACTTAAACTGGTCACCAATCCTCAGAAATGTATATGAAATTTGTAATAATGGAAAATCCACACCAATAAAGCAAAACTCAAAGTGAATGACTAGTAAATATTATAATAAAAATGAGTTTTTACTACCAAATCCAAGTTTGTACTTCTTACCACACAAGCCAATAAATTGAGATGCAAGTTTTTAGGGCAAGGAATAGTGACTTTATTTGGGGAGCCAGCAGACCAAAGATAAGGTAGACTAGTGTCCCAAAGAACCATCTTGCCTGGACTTGGGTGCTAGTTTCTTTATAGAACAGAAAGGGGGAAGTGAGGCAGTAAAGTTTAAAAGGTGATACGGTGTTGCAAATATTTCCTGGTTCTGGCCAGACTCCAGAGGGCATGTGTTAATTTCTTATTTCCTGCAGTCATTCACAAGTGGGCCTGGTCAGGATGTTTCCTTGAGCCAAAGATATTTTAAGTTAATGCTCAGGCACTGGAGGCAGGGCTTTCAGAGATGGGCCGTTCTTTTTGTATACTTTAAGCTATAGGCAACCCCCCTTTAGTGATTAACTTGTAGCAAAAGCAATAGAACACAAAGGTCAAAGTAAAAGAAGCAGACCCACTATGAAGCCAGTTGTTCTTCCCTATCACGGGTCCTTTCAGTTTAGTGCATCTGTATAACAAAGTGAAAGTATGAGGAAATTGAGAATTAATTACTTCAGTATAGACTGGTCTGTAAATATCTTCAGAAGGCTAAGCTGTGCAATGCAAAATTTAAACAGAGCCATAAGCACATGGATGTATGAAAATATGCTTGTGCAAAAGTTAAGAGTTGAATGTTAGGAACAGAGTGATTGTATCTGGAAGAGTAAGAGACAATGGTTTGGGATATGGGGGAGGTTTTATTCTACACTCTTTCATTTTCTATAGAGTCTATTTTTAATAATTATTATTATCTATCATACAAATTTTATTTTAAAATTAAAATATTACATTAAAATTTCACAAGTAAGGCAAATGAAGTAAAGACAATAGTCAATATAGCATTAAATCTTTTAACCAATACAATACACAGAATGATGATTAAACACAAGAATCTGACAAAAATAAAACTAAGAATGAGAAAGCAATAAAAGTAAATGCAGAAATTCACTAAAACTAGTGTAACTATAAAAATTTCATTGATTAATTCATTACATATTATTTATTGACTCGCTGCTTAAAGCTTTCCACCCCTTTCCACCTCACCAAGTGCAGTAATCAACCAGATATTACAGGATGTATATTCAAACACAGAAACTGTCATTGTTTCTGAACATATAATTCAACGTCTAATTTAATTATTATAAATCCTTGATAGAAAAAGAACATTTGCATTAGATTTATGAAGACTTTTACATTCCAAAGAGATTGACCCTAATGCTAAATTCATTTCTTTGTGATGGATAATACCCTCATTCAATACTTGATCTGCCTTTTTTTCCCCAGAGCTTCTTCATAGCATTAGTCATCTCAGAATTTCATAGACAATAGATTAAAGGGTTCAGCATAGGGGTGATGACTGTAAAAAACATGCTTAATGATTTATCAATGGGGAAAGTCTTAGCAGGTCTCACATATATGAAAATACAGGGAACGAAAAAGCAGAAAACCACAGTGATGTGGGAATGACAAGTCTGGAGGGCTTTCTGCCTCCCTTCCTGACTAACTTTCTTTAGAGAATGCAAGATGACTCCATATGAGATGAGTAAGAACAGAAACACAATAGTACACATCAGTCCTCCACTGGCCACTACTATGAGGCCAATGACATAGTTGTCAGTACAGATGAGTATACATCACAGATAAAGTAGTCAATGGCATTGGGGCCACAGAATGGGAGCTAATAAATAGTACCAAGTTGAATGACTGAGTGCAGAAAACCTCCAACCCAGGACACCACCAGCAGCACAAAGCACACCCTTTTTCTCATGATAACTAAATAATGCAAGGGCTTACAGATGGCCACATAGTGGTCATAGGCCATCACCAGCAAAAGGAAGACCTCTGATCCTCCAAAAATATGCTCTGTAAACAGCTGAGTCATGCAAGATTCAAGGGGTATTGGGTTTCCCCCCAAAATAAGTCTGAAATCAATCTGGGGGAAATAGAAGAGGAATAATTTACATCCATAAAAGAAGCTAACAAGAAAAAAGTACATCGGTGAACTGAGGGTCTTACTGACAGTAATTGTCATCAGAACAAGCAGATTGCCCACCATGGTCAAAATATAGAAGAACAAGAACATGACAGAAATGACTTTCTGCTCCTTTGGAATCTGTATGAGGCCCAAGAGGACAAAGTAAGTTATATTGTTCCTTGGTTCCATCTAGTCTGTACAGGAGCTGGCTTCACATATTAAAAGCATTTTACCTATAAAACAGGCAGAAAACTTTTAAATGCTTTATAAGTTTCATCTTTTATTTATCCATTCAATTAAAACAATGTGTGTGATGTATCTATTTGTGCCCAGTGTATTATAGTGCAGAGGTCTACAGATAACCACGTAGGGTCATAGGTGATGACGACAAGGAGGGCAATCCCTGAAGCTCCCAACAAAAGTTGAGTAAAGGGCTGTGTCATACAGCCACTGAGAACGAGAGAGTTTTTGAATCAGAGAGCAAATTAGCTAACATTTTAGGGATTATGGAAGATGAATAGCATGCATCTACCAAAGACATGTCAGCTTAGGGAGAAATACATGGGATAGTCCAAAGTTGGGTGTAGATGGTAGTAACCACAATGAGCAGGTTGCCCATGACAGTGACAATGTAGGAGATAAGTAACATGAAAAAAAGGATTTTCTGCATCTGATGATTCTGCTTAAATCCTATTAGAATGAATTCGGTCATATTCATCCTGCCTACTTTTACATCAGTGCTGAGTTGAATTCACAATTGGGGCATTAACCTGTAAAGACAACATTTTCAGTAGCAAGGTGACTTAATATATTGGGTTTTCAGATAATCCAAGACATTTTGATAATATGTTTTTTTCCTGTAGTGTATAAGTGGATAAGCAACATGATAAAAAAGAGTGAACAACTGATGCTGTTTAGTTCAGCTTCTTATAAAGATGCTCAAGTCCTTCAGCAGCTTGTCCCTGGGCCTTTATTGGAGGACATCTGGGCACAGGGAGCTCACAATACAGTAAATCTTACTACTTCTCAGCCAATAAGAGATGCTAAAATCTCTTCCTTAACTATTAAAATACTTGTACAACTGTTGATTCTGGTTCTGCACACTGTTGATATACAGAGTGAGTCTAATTCACCCCATTTAAAAGCCACTTAAATAAGTCTAAGAGGTATAGGCCTGTATCCCCCAGCGTAGGTCTGACTCACATTCCTGTTCAATAAAATTAAGTGAATAAACCCATTGGAAGACTTTCAATTCCCTCTGTGTTTTCTATTTTTCAAGCTAACTCCAAAACATAGCATTTACTCTCTTACTTCCAACAACAACAACAACAACAAAAACCCCCAAAAACTGAATAAACAGTTGGAATGTTAAAAATTATTTTTATTTCACCCACTGAGATCTCTCACTCTCTCTGGCATGAGCAGCTCTCTTTCCTGATCTCCTTTAACCAGTCCCCCTTCCCTCTGGCCAAGGAGTAGTATGAGCTGAACATTCCAGGGCAGGTGAGAAGAAAAGAGAAATATCATAGTGTTTATTGTCCTGGTCTCCTGTAGTAGTTTGTCAGTGGCTGGGTATATTTCACTGATGATGGTCTCCTTTGGATGGACCTTCTGGGTTCCTGTGATCTTTCTCTGAGGCCCTATTACGTTCATGTCTTCCTACTGTTATTAACCCTGTGGTCTTTATCATCCCCTCTTAGTTTCCCTCAACTCAATCCATACCTTGACAACTAAACATATTCAACTCATTTTAAGCTCCCATTTTGAGTATGCTGTTTCTTGTTAAAACTCCAATGAATGTAGAAATTTTGTGGTTTTTCCTTTGTAAAACTGTAAATGTGAATATAGTTTTCTCTTTATGTACGTTTACTGTGTTCATGAGGCATGTGTACTTCTTTTGAAGTATAGCTGCTAAATAAATGAAATTTTGCTTGGAGAAAATATTGTTAAAGGCAGAAATGCAACACAATCACAGAAAAATCTGTGTGTTATCTATAACATTCCTTTGGAGTCATGATTCTATGGGATTTATACATTTTACTAACCTTAAGCTGCTTTACAACTCTTCAAATTGTAGAAAACTGAAAATAATGCAAGTAATTCTTGTCCATAGAAATAGAGTGAGAAAGAGAGACAGACAGACCCTGCAGAGAGAATTCTGGATTCCTTTCAGCTATTCTTCAGAGTACTGATTAGTGCATGAATTTCAGGAAACTGCCTGAGGCTGGGGAAAGATTTAACCAGATGGACTACTGAGAAGAATGTTTGGTCCCCACACTGGACCTAAAATAATGCATATTCTCACCAGCTGGAAAAGCTCCTGGTTCACAAAGCCAGGGCACTGAGTTGAATACTTATGAAGATTTAGCATCAGTAGTGGCACATAATGTCCCAAGACTGAGCACTTCTCAAGACCTCCTCAAAAATCACATCAACAAGAATAAAAAAAAAATTCAATAGAATCAAATTAAGTACTAAATACTGTGTTCAGAATTTTGTGACTTTGTTAATGGGAAGCATTAATCTAATTATTTTCTTTGCCATACTTTGTTTCGTTCTAGTATAAGGGTTTTGCTGGATGCATAAAATGCATTAGAAATTGTCTTAATTTCTCCCTACTGTGAAACCATTTATGTAGGTTTGTACTATTTATAACTTGGTCTATAGAATTCATTGATTCTCAAAGTATGTGGGCATGAAGCTTTGTTTGGGAATGGTGGGATTTAGGTATTAAGCTATTCCAGCTTTTAATTATTTTTCCTTGTGTGTTTAGAAACTTGCGTTTTTATAGCAGTGGTCCATTTTCTCTTAGCTGGTGAGGACACTGTCATAAATTTGCTCATCATATCATTTTATTGTCTTTTTAAGCTCTGCCATGTCTGCAGTGATGAACCACTCTTCATTGCTGATTCTGATAATTGGTTCTTTTTTCTTATTTTTTCTTAATCTGTTTTCTAGGATCTTATCAATTATATTAAACTTTCAAAGAACCAAGTTTGGTTTTAAATATTTTCTCTATTTTCAATTAATTTCTATTATGATTTCTGTCTTCTATTTGATATTTCCTTTCTACAGTGTTCTTTGTGTTTATATTTATTATCTTTTTCTAGCTTCTTGGGACAGAAGCTCAGTTCATTCCTTGTAACATTTCTTGATTGCCAATACTGCATTTAAGGTATAAATTTCTCTCTAAGCACTCCTTTAGCTGCATCCAGTTGATTTATATATAATAATATATATTAAATATAACCTTTTATATGTATACATACACTTCATAAATACATTTCATATATCTTTTATAGACATTTGCATTATTATCCCTGTGTTGAAAATGTACCTTTCAAAATGTTCAGTTACTTTAGATTTATATTGCTAAATTCATAATTGGAAGATGATATATTTTAGTTATCAGTTTCTAGTTGAATTACATTGTTACAAAATACATATGTAAAAAATACATATACATATACATATACATAAATATGTACTCTATGATTTAAGTCCTTTGAAATGTATTGCAATTGTGTCATGGCCTAGTGAACAGTCTGCTTTGGTAAATGCCCCATGAGCACTTGGAGATTAATAGAATAGGCCCACAAATATTTTCTTTCCCTACTTCTACACTAACACAGATTCTATCAACTTGCTTCTCTGAAAATATATGACCAAGTATGTGATAAAATTGTTCTGCATTTGAAACAAGTTTTAAACAACTTGTTCTGAAATTAGCATTCATAATATTTTGGAAATCTGTTCAGATATCATCTTCAAAGACAAAGCTTAAACATATTTTCCTATTTTGAAGGTCATGATTTTTTAAAACATTGTTTTCATTGAGTTACAGTCAGTTTACAATGTTGTGTCAACTTCCAGTGTAGAGCACAATTTTTCAGGTATACATGAACATACATATATTCATTATTGCATTCTTTTTCTCTGTGAGCTACCATTGACCTTGTATATATTTCCCTGTGCTATACAGTATAATCTTGTTTATCTATTCTACATATGCCTGTCAGTATCTACAAATTTCATACTCCCAGTTTGTCCCTTCCCACCCCCCTCCCCCCTGGCAACCACAAGTTTGTATTCTATGTCTATGAGTCTATTTCTGTTTTGTATTAATGTTCTTTTCTTCTTTATTTTAGATTCCACATTTAAGTGATCTCATATGGTATTTTTCTTTCTCTTTCTGGCTTACTTCACTTACAATGACATTCTCCAGGAGCATCCATGTTGCTGCAATTGGTGTTATGTTGCCATTTTTATGGCTGAGTAGTATTCCATTTTATAAATATACCACTTCTTCTTGTTCCAGTCTCTGTTGATGGACATTTAGGCTCTTTCCATGCCTTGGCTACTATAAATAGTGCTGCTATGAACATTGGGGTGCAGGTGTCATCCTGAAGTAGGGTTCCTTCTAGATATATGCCCAGGAGTGGGATTCCTGGGTCATATGGTAATTCTATTCCTAGTCTTTTGAGGAATCTCCATACTGTTTTCCACAGTGGCTGCACCAAACTGCATTCCACCAGCAGTGTAGGAGGATTCCCTTTTCTCCAGAGCCTCTCCAGCATTTGTCATTTGTGGACATTTGAATATGGCCATTCTGACTGGTGTGAGGTGATACCTCATTGTAGTTTTGATTTGCATTTCTCTGATAATTAGTGATACTGAGCATTTTTTCATGTGCCTATTGATCATTTGTATGTCTTCCTTGGAGAATTGCTTGTTTAGGTCTTCTGCCCATTTTTGGATTGGGTTGTTAGTTTTTTTCTTATTGAATCATATTCGCTGCTTATATATTCTGGAGATTGAGCTTTTGTCAGTTTCATCTTTTGCAAAAATTTTCTCCCATTTCGTAGGTTGTTGTTTTGTTTTGTTTTGTTTTGTTTTGTTTTATTTATGGTTTCCTTTGCTGTGCAGAAGCTTGTAAGTTTCATTAGGTCCCATTTGTTTATTTTTGCTTTTATGTCTATTGCTTGGGTAGACTGCCCGAGGAGAACATTTTTGAGATGTATGTGAGATAATGTTTTGCCTATGTTTTCTTCTAGGAGGTTTACTGTATCTTGTCTTATGTTGAAGTTCATGATTTAAACAAATTTTTATGTATTTTATTTCTGCCTAGACTGGACTTTTCCCTTTTGGTGATCTGACCTCAAGTTTTTAAGTTTTTTTTTTTAATGCCTCTCCTTGGGGAACATAGTCCTGTAAGTCTTGTTATACATCGTGATTATCCTGGTGGCATCTCTGGAGATAGAGTCTAACATCAAAATTATGATTAAGGTCCCATTGAATTTAATTAGATAAGAATCACCCTTGGAATGACTCCATAACATGTCCAGTAGTTCAAATGTAGATGAAGGGTTTACAGATCTTTGCTCTTTCCTTACATGACAGACATTCACGAACTGAAATGCTGGACTCTGAACATAATAAAGTATGTATATGTAATCATTCTCCATTTTTCAGGAAACCCAAAATTCAACAATGCTGTATCAAGGCAGGGCAGTATAACTGATTGAGAATCAAAAGATTGCAAAAGCTATTTCTGTATTTCACTTTTATTGGTATAAGTCACAAACAGAAACATTCTTATGTAAACAATTCATACATAATTTGTTTTCTCTCCAACCAAAATGTTGAATTAACATTAGTTGGTGATTCAGACAAATCCTGCCAACAATTATTATTTTACTTCTCTGTTTAGAATCAAGATTCAGAGATCTTTAGTAATAGGCCATTGATACTCATTTTGAAAACCCAAATTTTCTGAAAATGAATATTTTTCTGAATGACTGAGATAAGTTAGATTTCTGCCTGCATGGAATGAGTTGGTCACATGGAAACAGTTCCAGGTCCAGTGACGGTACATGTATCTTGCTCTCCATGATGGCATCAGTGGGTAAAGGACAAAGGAGAAGGCAGAGAATCCAGAATATGGATTGAGTGGCTTTCTCCTTGTGCAGGTAACCCAGGAAGGGTATTTGTATGCAAGATTCTGCACTAAGCTTTACATTTGCCAGAGTACAATGGTGGCATGAGAGTTCAATCTTTTAAAGGTTCTCCTTTGTGATTTTCAAAATCAACCATGTTAGCAATCCTTTATGATCACTAAAGTATATGGAGATTGAGTCTATTCTATAATACTCTTCCTAAATAGTTTTGTATTACACTCTCTAACATAAAGAGACGTTCTTTAACATAAAGTAGTCTTAGAAACTAATTTCAAGTGTAACTAATTTGGGATATTTTTATGGGGAGATATTTGCAAATCTGATGATAGTCTCAATCAATATGTTTTCTAAACATTGTTTATTAATCTGTAAAAAATTAAAAGATGATATAGCCTCTGAAGACCTTGATTGAGTGGCTTTCAAGAATCCAAAATAATACTGTAGTAAGCAAGCCATTACTTCAATTCCCACTTTTCTGTTCCCAGCCTCAGTGTACTGACATACGCTTGTTGGACATTTAGATGTCTTTTTCCTTTAATTGTTTGTATTTTTTAATTTATTTTATATTTTATTTTTATTTTGTGCATAAATTGTTTTGAGATTTTTGTCTATTTTAGACATTAACTCTGTGTAGAACCTGTAAAATGTAAATCTTTCACTAAACTGCCTTTGTCTATTTACATTTTGGTATCTTTTCCTAAAACCTTAAAAACATTTTTGAAATTGTTAAATATATCTCTTTGGGATTTAAATGATTGGTTAAGAAGTTTCTTCCAACCCTAGATTGGAGATCATTTCCTTAATGACTGGAAATTAAAATGAAGTAAATTTTTCTTTCCTTTTTTATTAGAACTTCAACCAATTTACATTTTTGTATAAGGTATTAGCTATATATACAATTTAATTAGCTTCCAGATGGAAAGCTAATTGTGGCAACTCATTTACTTAATAATGTGTTCTTGCCCCCCATATGTCTCTAAATTACTTGCCACTTCATTAGACTGAAAGTTTTTTGAGATTAGGGAGGATATTTTAATCAGCCTTGTACTACAATCACTGAAAGTACTGGAACATAATAAACCATACTGCCTATTTCTTGATTGAATAAACACATTATCTAAGACTTCAGAAAATCCCTAGGAACAATTATATTACCAGAAAATTTTTCCCTGAACACTGAAATAAAACATACAGAAGATTCTATGGAACAAAGGAGGAATGTGACTGAATTTGTCCTCTTGGGGCTCACTCAGAGCCCCCAAGGTCAGAAAATATTATTTGTTGTGTTCTTGCTCATCTACATGGTGACAATGGGGGTGACCTCTTCATTGTTGTGCCTTTAGTGGTGAGCCTGACCCTGGATTCCCCTATGTACTTCTTTCTTGGCTACTTATTATTTATGGATGCTGCTTATTCTACTACAGTCACCCCAAATATGATTCTAGATTTACTCTGTAGGAACAAAACCATTTCCTTCCAAGCTTGCATGACCCAGCTTTTTCTAGGGCACTTTTTGGGTGGTGCTGAAATTTGTCTTCTGGTGGTCATGGCTTATGACCATTACATGGCCATCTGTAAACACCTGCATTATTCAATGATCATGAATAAGCAAGTGTGTGTTCTGCTGCTGCTGTTGGCCTGGGTCGGTGGGTTTTTACATGCTTTAGCTCATCCTCTCTTTGTTTATAACCTTCCCTCCTGTGGCCCCAATATCATTGACCACTTCGTCTGTGACACGTACCCCTTGTTAAAACTTTCCTGCTCTGACACCTACACCATTGGCCGCACTGTGGTTGCCAATGATGGGAAGATCTGTGTGGTCATCTTTATGCCCTTACTCATCATCTATGGGATCATCCTGCACTTCCTGAAGAATCTTAGTCGGGAAGGGAGGCACAAAGCCTTATCCACCTGTGGCTCCCACATTACTGTGGTGGCCCTCTTCTTTGTCTCCTGTACCTTTATGTATGTGAGACCTCCTTCTACCTTACCCATTGATAAATCCTTGGCCATGTTTTATACCATTATCACCCTTATGTTGAATCCTCTAATCTACAGTGTGAGAAATGGAGAGATGAAAAATGCCATGAAAAAGCTCTGGACAAGAGTAAGAAAATGAGACACTTATTTTCTTATTTTATGAGAAAATATTATCACTTATTTTCAATGACAAATTGCTATTTCAGGAAAGCCATGTATGGCTATTTACCTGTAGTAAATGTCTCTTCAGGTTTAATAACTTGGGCATGATGAAAAACGTTATTTTATGAATACTTCCAATGACCTAAATATACTTTTAAGATTTTCACAATTTCCTAGTTCAAATGTGTGTGTATATATATATTAAATATATATAAAATTTGAAATACATTTTTAAGATTTTCACCATTTCTTAGGGAAACATACAACTTTTGGATGTAAAGTGTCTCACTCATGAATATAGATTTATATTCTATATGATGAGTTAACCTACAGCTTATATAGCAAATTTATTTCAGTTAGTGAAGGATTTTCTTTTGTTTCTCTCTTAAATGATGTACTCTTTCTCAGAATTAATAACTCATTACAGTACTCAAAAAATAGTAGAAGAGATATGACACAAACATTTCATTCACTCCTCCCCACACAAAGACAGCCCATATTAGTATTTAAAGCATGTATCTTCCCTTTGTATCTACAAGTACATTACATATATTAATTTGCTTGTATTGCTTACCATATTAACATCAAAAAATGAAGTTTCAGTGTTGTAATAGTAGTCATAAGGAGGCTAAGTTTATAAAAATGTGAATGAACAAGGTATATATGCAGAAAAGAACCAATCCTTACTTATTTTCCCAGTTGAGTAATCATATTATCTTCTCATATGAAGCAGATTTGTTTGGAGTTATATTTTCATAGAGATGACCCATTAATCTTCCCAAATAGTTTAAAATACTTGATCATACCTCTGCTATTTTTTAATATCTCCATATCCTTTTTTGCTTATGTTTCATAAACCCTATAGAGACCCAGTCTCTTCCTTCTTGTGCAAATTTAGCATTAATGATAATCCATGAGATAAAAACATGCATTTTAGAACTTTGCCCCAGATGTTTTGGGTGATATCATTGTTAAGAAAGATGCTGACAATATATGCTCTTCTTATCTCTGTTGTTAATGAAATACAGTTTTCTAGGTAATACAGGAGCCAGAATATATTGTTTTGTTTGATAGACATCATTCATAAAATCCTCTCTATCTGTGAATGAGGCTAGAAACATAATATTATCTGCCTCTAAATGGTCAGAAGTATGTGCTCAAAGTGTAACACGTTCTGCTCACCACACAATAGGCCAGTACATTGGGAGGCCTGGTGTTGGGTCTAGGATAATGACTGTCTTTGGAAAGCCAGCAGGCCAAGAAGATGAAGACTAAAGTCTTAGAGAATCATCATACCCAAGTCACAATTCAGGCTCCTTTTATACTAAGAAGGGAATAGGGTGTGGACCTCCAACAAGACAAATTCTATTCTCTATTCTGCAACTATTTATCTCTATATGAATGGAAAAGTGTTATACCCTTATGGGCCATCTTGTATATTTCAGGCTGTAGGCAACATTCATTTATCGACATGCAGACCAACAAGACTAAGCACAGGACACAGAGCACAGGGTTAGCACTAAAGGAGCAGATCTAACCTAGAGTCATCTATCTGTTCTTCCCTATTACAAAAGAAGTCTGTTATTCTGCCTCCATTATTTAGTCTGGATCCATGAGGAGCTCATTCTTTGGGGCAATGCATGATTTTCACTAGTAAATCACAGTGTATGAAAAACAGTGTATTGTGATTTCTATCCCTATTACAGAAAAAATTCTTATGTTATCTTAGTCTTCACAAATACAACACTATTCACCAGATAATATGAAGCATTTTAGTTTATGAGCACTTATGTAATTTATTCCTCCACTTTTGGATGCTGCAGTAGACTGAGGATTTGTGTCCCTCTTCAAAATCATAAGTTAAATTCTTTATGATGTGGTCATATTTGGAGGAGGGCCCTGTGAGAAATGATTAGATCATGAAGGTCAGGTTCTCATGAATGAGATAAATGCCTTTATAAAGAGACCCCATCAGCTCACTTGACCCTTCTGCCATGTGAGGACTCAGCCAGATACAGAATCCGCTGGCACATTAATCTTGAAATTCTGAGCCTCCAAACCTGTGAAAAATAAATGTTTATTGTTTAAGTGTTAGGTATTCTGTATTAGTAGCCCAAGTGGACTAAGACAGAAATTTAGTGAACTTTCAAATCTGTGTAGTCATTTCAAGTTATGTGATAAAAGCCTTTACAAATTATCTCTTTTTATTGGGCTGTAATCTATCTGAAGTCAGGGGAAGTTATTTGTCTTTCTGTTCTGTTTCTTGCACAATATATGGGACATAGAATCCACTATATAGACACTATCCATCGCTTTAATTCTTGATCTATTGGAGAGTGAATTTTTTCTGATAAATTTTGATGAACACTTTCTAGGTTAAATTATAGATGTATGTGTATATAATTTACTATGAATACTTATTCTTTGAAATTTGCTAAAAACTTTTACTTTTGTGTTATAATTATGCGTGTTACTATATAAATATGTTATTTTAATATTCTTTTACTTTTTGCTATGTTCTATACTTGGAAAATCCATATTCTTCCAATTATTCTATAAATTTTAATCTTTACTTAAATATTAACTTTTCAAACATTTTTTTTACCCACTTAAATTTTTTTTTGTTTATGATGGGGAAACATCTAAGCCCAAACAGGAAAATAATCTGCCAACATAATTATTAATTTTGGTAATCATTTGAAAATTTTCTACTTAGTAGGTTGGGATTTACACCAATAAGAAGATTTAAATTTGGGGTACTTTCTCCTTTTTCTCCCTTTTTCCCCTCCTCCCCTAAACTTTAGTGTCATTTTACAAAGTTTGAAAACTTCTCATTAAAATATATGTAGAATGTTAAGAGTGTACATTTGTTTTAAGGAAAATTACATGTGTTAATATCTTATTTCCCATTCTGAATAAGATATATTGTGAAAGATTTGTTAATGTCTTAATACAAATTTATAACCATCTCTATAGAGTGTAAATAAATCTTACCTTGTGATTTCTTATTTAAAAACAGGACTCTCTTATTTACATTTGATTCACATTTTCAATGAGCTGGTCAGGAAGGGCTTAATATTTTTTCCTGGCATGAACTATGGCACAATCCTCAAAGTCAAGGAAATATAGTTAGTGGGTAGAAAGACCTCCAAATTGAAAAACTCACCAAATGTGTGAATCATTGCCTGCTAATTGAGAAAGAATTCTCAGTAGAGACAGAGGGACAAAGTGAAAAGTTGCTTTATTTCTAGGAAAGAGAAGGGTCAAAAAAAAAAAAATCACGTGGGGAGCTGTCAGCCAAGTAGCCTGTTAAGAAAGCTCTAGCCCCTGAATGGGTCACAGGGTCTTTTATTTAAAGGCTCTGTCATCGTTATCTTTATTTTGGAAGTACCAATCACTTTCTATTATAGGCTCTTTCCTCCCATGGAAGTCAGCCCTAAAACAGAAACTTCAGTGGAAAAAGAAGAAAGAAAGAGATACTGGAGTGTGTCCTTGGGATGAATGCAGCAGTTGTGGAACATAAACGTCTTGTTGCATGGCTATGTTCTTGCGACCTAGGAGCCAGCTGTGGGATAAGAGAAAAAGTCCTATTTTTCAACAGCCTGGCATTTCTTCCCCTTGTTGATAATCAGCTAGACTCAGTAAGCTGTCTGATTACCTCTCTGAATATGTCAGTATCCAAACATTAATATGCCTGTATCCAAAATACACAAGTATATATCCCACCACATACTCAGATCTGGATCCAACTTCATGTGAATCTCTATGACCACATGTATGTGCACATTCAATGAAATGTAGGTCTACATCCAACTACACTTATGTGTGTATATGTGAACACTCTGAGTTGATATATGACAACACATGGATCAATATTTGATTGGCAACATGAATGCATTTGTATATGTATATGCATATGTATTTGATGTGATCTCCCACAGGCTTGTATCTGTCTACACACAGGGTATCTTGCCATTTGCTTGTCTGTATCTGATTATACATGAATTTAGTCAGGACTTGACTGAACAATTCTGGTTTTTGTGTGTGTGTGTGTGTGACATGCACTGAAGTCACATTCTGGCATTCTTCTGATTGCTGTGCTTTAAGGAGGGTCCAAGATGATTTGACTTATATGAATAGTGCCGTGGCAGGGATAACTATAAGGTTCTTCTGGGTCTCTTTCTTCTCCATGTAGATGTAGGGTAATGTAGACAATGTTTGTCCAGTGAGGTTGTCAGACTTATAAAATGGCAGCTCAGGGCTCCCAGAGAGAGGAGGCAAAAGCTATCAGATCATTAATTCTCATCCCATCACGACACAAGATTCAAGTCCAGGATATCAAGTTTAAAATTCAGACTAAACTTTATAGCTAATTATACAATCAAAGAATGAAAAGGTAACTTATGGATTGGGAGAAAATATTTGCAAATTATATATCTCATAATGCATTAATATATAAAATATATAAAGAACGTTTACAACTAAATTAAAAAGAACACTTGATTTAAAATTGAGCAAAGCACGTGAATGGACATTTTTTCCAAAGAAGACATACAAATGTCCAATAGGAACATGGGAAATTGAACAACATCGCTAATCAACAGGGAAATGCAAGTCAAAACCACAATGACATGTTATCTTACACTCATTAGGATGGCTATGTGAAATATATAGCAGACAACATATTTTGGTGAAGATGTAGAGAGAATAGAACCCTACTGCACTTTGGTGGGAATATACGTTTTTTCTGCCACTATGGAGAACATTATGGAGATTTTGCAAGATATTAGAAATAAAACTACTGTATGATTCACCAATACTATGTGTGTGCATATATATCCAAAATATGAAACCAAGAATCTGAAGAGATACCTGTACGCTCATTTTCCTTGCAACATTAATTACAAAATGAAACCATTGCAGAAATAAATGCAGTCTACCATCCCTGGATATAATTGCAGAATGGAATTATTTAATTATTTTCATCAATATTATGCTAACCTAATTCAAAAACTGACACAAGATACAGCCACTTTGAATGAGCACTGTAAACTTTACGCAATGTGAAGTGCCAATATTATAATAGGGTTCAAAATGATCATTTAATTGTACATCTGAAAATAATATTTAAAATTATGATTTGCATGAATAGTAGATTGGTTTAAAAACAAAATATTATACTAAAACATTTAACGCAGATAGTTACTCAAATGATTAATTCATGCAATAGCAAATATTCAGACAATATAAAGCTCATTTGTTTCAAATGCCTAACTTCATAAATGGCCAACTTATTTTTTTTCTCTTGTCATAGTATTTTTTCTTCATGTAGACTTAAGGGAGAGTTCAAAATGAAAAATGAATGCTCTAAGAGTTCTCCTCTGAAGTTCAGTTAAGTTATGAGAAATAATTGGGTTGTTGGCAAAATCTAATGGTGGTGAAATACCCCTGAGGTCCAATCATCTACAGCTGAGAAACTTCACCTAACTGGCCTACAAATAGGAAATGTAGCAGCACTTTTAAGCTCCAAGAGAAAGGCCTTATCCAGAGGAACTAGTTATAAATGAGAAAAGGCACTTACTATAGCTGAGCTGTTTGGCATTTTTAATCTTACAACTTCACTGCTTTCTTGGCGAGCTAACATCTGCCTTGGGCTCTCACCAGGGAGTTAAGTCTGACAAGTTTGCAGGTAAGATTTTTTTTCTCTCCAGGAAATCATATTTTAATAGACGCTCAGGATTAAATGGCTCTTTCAAATTATGCAATCACCCCTCTTCCTCACCAATCTGAGATTTCAGTCCCTCTTCGGCATGCAAAATATTAAGAAAGATCAACTCAACTACAATACTACTGATTTAGAAGTAAAAATACTTGGGGTATTTTTTCCTATTGAGATATATTTAAATTAGAAGAATAGCACAATTAGTTAGAATTAAAATAGAATAGCTATATAACTCAAATTTCCATTCACAATTTTCCCACTTTATAAAATACAACATCAGAATTTTCCTATGATATTGTACCATTTTCAAAAATACGTCTTTTAAAAACTGCACAAGTCAAAGGGATGTACTGTATTTTAATAACCATTTCTCCAATGTTGAACATTTCATGTAATTTCTAAGTTTTCCATACCTCTTAATAATTTTGTTGAACATATTTGTAAATAAAAGGTTTTAGCCTTTAAAATATTTTCATTTAGAATTTAACCCTATAAAGAATACTGCAGTGCCAAAGAGAAAAGAAAAATAATACTTATTTCTTCATAGTCATTTCTAAATCACATTTATTAGTTATGTATAATTCTTACTTTATATAAAATCATCTCTTTTCTGATCTGCTGGGGAGTCAGCCACAGAATAAAAGAATGCAATGAAGCTGCTGTTCTTTGTTTCCACATATGTATAAAAATTTTCATATTGTTTAATTAAAAAATAAAGGTCTTTATTTATTTATCTTTGAAAGGAAAAGACATTTTCTGCAGAATACATTGTATTATATTTATGATTTTTATTTGGGAAATTTATGGTTGCAAATTTCCTCATTCCATTACTATTGCAGTATTCTGTAACCAGGAATGGTGGATGATGGATGCTGTGGGAAGATGGGAGAAGGAGACATGAGGATGCCTGTAGCAGAAGCATAAAGGGATGGGCAGGTCATACATCATGGAGGGATGAGTTGCTGCTGTTTGGTAATAAAATTTCAGGGAAGGGATTACTAAAGTTGTTTCACTAGGGAACTTTCTATAATTTTATGTAAACACACATACATTAACATACACTAACATACACAATGTCTAGTAAATGTTTGTTGAATGAGTGAACTTGTAATAGGTACTTACAGTAATAGATTTTATGTGTGTTTGTATTGTGTATGTATATATGTTTATGTGTATAGTCCATACATATCTATCTTATCTAGCAAACTATTACTTTTTGTTGCCTATGTTAAATTTTTACTTTTAGAATGAAAATAAGGATTTCTTTGCTTGACAGATACTCACATACTGAACTTTTATGCAATAGTTTTTTATCCAAGTCTTCTGAAGCTATAAGTTTATTGAATATGACTGTCAAAATATATGTGGAACATAATTTGAAAAATAAAAAAACATGGATTAACAAACCTTATGAATATCTTGAAAATAAAATTACCTAAAAACATACTCATTCTTAGAGGCAATTAATACTTTCATATTGTCCCATAGAGTATGCCATAAAATATTAATGTGGTATGCAGCTTCTTTTCAAACATTTGCTTATGATTTTTATAAAGTAGAGAGTAATGATAAACAGAGCAGAAGGATAAGAACACTTGGATTCTTGGTAGGTCTAAGGTCTGGGGAAGCAGATATATTCTTACCCATGGAGAATGACAATTCACCAAGTATTTACTCATCACCTAACAGGTTTCAGGCAGTGCAGACATTATGCCAGGCACTATGGTAGGTGTGGTGAGGAAACACACCTGAATAGCTTACATGTTCTGGCAGGTACCAGGGAGAGTGTGTTGCCAATGACTTACATACATTTCTCTAAATGGCCTGCTTATGGGAAATATGTATTCATGGTGTCTTTCCACAGTTAGAGCTGAGGGTTCAAATGTGAATTTTCATTGAAGAGGAAATACCTCTTACCTGTGTGCAGCACCTCTTAGCTTAAAAGATCCATCTGTGAATTATAGTTTGTAACCTCACAGACACAGAGGAGGGCTCAGAACCATGGGACACAGAGAGGACTCAGAAGAGTCACATGGAGCTGGAGCCAGATGGAGAATCCAGATCTCATGTAGACAGCCCAGGGTTTTCTCAGTAAATTTGCCATCAAATGTTGCCTTAAGATGTTTTACAGGTGACAGGTATTAGGTGTCTGAAGAAATGGAAACATCATGAAGGAAGTAAGAGAGAACTGAAACAAGGACTGAGGGAGGAGTGTCAAGGACGTGCTCCGCAGGTACAGTGACTGCTCTGTTTTTGTACCAAGAAATTCAGACCACAATCCTTTCATGATTAATGGGTATTCTTCTTTATCCTTTGTGGGTAATTCAGGCCCCAGGAAGGTGTTACTGGCTGAATGGATCTCCTCACCCCTCCCAACAATGTGACTGAGTTTGTTCTCTTGGGACTCACGCAGAATCCACACCTGCAGAAAGTACTCTTCATTGTCTTTTTGCTCATTTTCCTATTTACCCTGCTGGCCAATCTGCTCATGGTCATCACCATCTCCCTCAGCCCCACACTTTCAGCCCCCAAGTACTTCTTCCTCACTTACTTGTCCTTCATAGATGCCTCCTTCACCTCTGTCACAACTCCTAAAATGCTCATTGACCTGCTGTACCAGAGGAGAACTATCTCCTGGGGTGGCTGCCTGACCCAGCTGGCTTTGGAACACTTCCTGGGAGGGTCAGAGGGCATCATCCTCACTGTCATGGCCTATGACCACTACGTGGCCATCTGCAAGCCCCTGCACTACACGGCCATCATGAGACAGCATCTCTGCCAGCTCCTGGTGGTGGTGGCCTGGATTGGGGGGATACTGCATGCCATTGTACAGGTTCTTTTCATGGTCAACTTGCCCTTGTGTGGTCCCAATGTGATTGACCACTTCATGTGTGATCTCTTTCCACTGTTAAAACTTGCCTGCAGGGACACGTACAGGCTTGGAGTGGTGGTGGCAGCTAACAGTGGGGGCATGTGCTTACTCATTTTTTTCATGCTACTCATCTCCTACATAGTCATCCTGTGCTCCCTGAAATCCTGTGGCTCTGAAGGACGGCGCAAAGCCCTCTCTACATGTGGCTCCCACCTTACAGTAGTGGTGCTCTCTTTTTTCCCTTGTGTATTCACCTACATACGTCCCGTGGCCGCCTACCCTGTGGACAAGTTGGTGAGTGTGTTCTACTCAGTCTTCACTCCCATGTTGAATCCTATCATTTACACAGTGAGAAACACAGAGGTGAAAAATGCCATGAGGAGTTTGATAAAGAGGAGAGTAACTTAGGCTGTTCATGATAACAAGAAACTGATGATTTATATACATAGGGAGGATTATACCTATTGTAAATTGTACAGAAAAACTAAGAAATTTTGCAGATCATTGACAGAAAAAAACAGGGGCCCACAAACTAGCATCCATTGATCATTTAATATTTGCTAGGCATTTATTATACATTTTGATAAATTGTGATGTACTTTACAAGGCTTCAATGTTTATGATCATAGCTGCAGAATAGCCAACGGAGAGAACAACTATAAATCCCTAGTTTGATGATTGTAAAGTATATTTTTCTCCAGAGTCTTATTGCTACTTTACAAAATTCTTTATATATGTTACTTGGGTGAAATAAGTTTTTCCATAGGGCCTTGATCTCAGAATTTCTTCTATGTTTGCTTAGCCTGTGGTAGAGCAAATAACGGATAGAAACTTTTAGATACATTGGGGAGCAACAGTTGTGTGAAGTACTCACTGCTCAGAAATTTTTTCTGCACTATGAATTGACCAAAAGCAAAGAGATAGACACCCACGAAAGGAGAATGAATAATTCAAATTCTATCTCTTTTTATTTTCCTGATGCACAAAAATAAACCAGAAATTCTGAAATTAGTCTTAATTCCTCTTCAGTACCCTTAATGGCTGATAGTTTTTCTTGAATATAAGAGAAATATTTTCTTTCTGCATACCAAGACTTGGGGAGGCATTTGAAACCAAAGTAAATATTTGTGTATCCAATCTCAACAAAAAAGCCCAAGGTTAGAGGAAAACACATCTGCCTCCAAATTGGATCTGTTCCTGTTTTCTAGGCTTAGCCCTGCCAGCTCTGCACCTTTTGGGAAACAATGTTGCCTTTAGCCTGAAATAGACAGGAGAGCCTATTCTCTGGGCTCTGGCCTGTCAGGATGTTAGCTCTTCTTCCCTTATGTAGAGATGGCAAGTTGCAAAATGGAGAATAACTTTTGTTTTTTGGAGGTTTATAGGGATACCATGGCCTGACGCACATGGATGGCTGCAAGAATGAATTCCTGCAGCAAGAAGCATGCAATAACCAACCACAGCCCCTCACCTGTTTTTGTTTTGTTTTGTTTTGTTTCTTTCTTTCTTTCTTTTTTTTTTTTTTTGTATAAAAGAAGCCTGTATTCTGACTGGAGGAGGATGGTCCTCTAAGACATTAGGCTGCCATCCTCTCAGTCAGCTGGCTTTCTTAACAAAGTTGCTATTCACTGCCCAACACCCTGTCTCCCAATTTATTGGCCTGTCATGTGGAGAGCAGAAGGAGTTTGGACTCAGTAATAGGTCTGGCACATATTTTTGCATTAAATAAACAACTTGTTATCTATTAGGCATATTCGCTTTAGTTGATTCACTCATGTGCTAAGCTAGTAGTTCCATTATTAACGTCCCCAGTTTACAGAGCAGCAAATCAAAGCCAAGAGAGGGTTACCAGCTTGCTTGCCCCACACCTCACAAGCTTACCCTGAAAGTGCTTCAGGAGCACCGGCATGCTGCTGCCTCTCAACAGTTTCAGCTACAAACTCCCAGTCCAGATCTTACAAACTCAGTCTTACTTTCTTTGAAATGACACATGTCGGTTGTATGTTGATGTGTTTACGTCTATAGAGAAAAAAATACCATCTGCAGTCTTGATGATTCATGTATCCTTCAAGAAGGTGTAGCCTTGTCTCACATGTAGCCGTGCAGTTCAGCCTGCACATTTTTCCCTTTGTTTGAAAGGCTCGTTATGCCACTTCACTTTTAAAACAGACCAACATTAGTCTGGTAATAAATATTTTTAAGTAAAAGAAAAAAATCCCCTTCCAATTTCTTCCTGTTAGAGAAAACAAGTACTAATGTTGGTCTTCAGAAAAGCTAAGTGGCTAAAGTGAACTTCTGGAAAGTGGGGTTCCCTGCAACGCCCCTCTGTGTATGTGGAGAACACTGGCAATTCCACATTGTTACCTAACTCTGTAAAGCAGAGCGTCTCTGACTGCAACACTCCTGCACATGTGCTTCTCACAAACATCCCTTTCTCAAACTCAGTCATCAAATGGAGATACTTCTTCCACAATTTGACCACACAGTAATGTAAGAGAATTGTCCTGTGGTGGCTGCACTTACTAAGGTGTGCATGGCTTTCTCAAATTCATAGGAAACAGAACATTTTCCCACAAAGTCTAGGCCTGAAAGCACCTATTAAAATGGTCATGTTTACAATTGCTGCTGAGAACTAAACATTTCAACAGAATCTAGATTAAATGGTATAGGTTCATTTTGTCTTATTAGTGTTACACAGAAGATGAGAGTAATCCAGGGGTAAAGATAGAAAAAGTGTTGATTAAATGTTGTTTCTATTCTAGGAACAGATGGAGGATTTGAAGGGGGAAACTAAGCCAGTGACTGTGTCTTAGGGGATACACCAAGGGCTCAGTGCAGGGGTGAGAAGATTAGTGAGGCACAAGTTACAAATAGTCAGCAGTGAACTTGGAAGGTGTAAGGCAGCCTGTTGTTCTCAGTGAACAGAGTCCTGCTGGTTAGTGAGTAAGGTTAAAGCTTGTTAAGATGTTCCTTTGCACTGATCATCAAGACTCTTTCCTGAGGACTGACCGCAACCTGGTTATTTCTGGTACTAAAAAGTCATATAAAATAATAAATACATTTATCCTAAAATTAATGAGATAAATAATGCTTGGACCTGCTGTGTAAGGATGCTTTGGTTTAACCTGGACATCACTTCAGTAAAACTGTTATGCATTAGGTGAGGGGGATGAGTGGACTATCGTTGAAGGCCAACTATGAAGCATACATTTTGATAGTTTCTTTACATACTTTAATTCTATTCATGTAGCAACAAGTATTATTAGAGAGGCTTTTACTCCATTTCATACAAGAAGAAAATGAGACTCACTGAAGTTAAACAATAATTTAGAGTCTTTTAAAATCTGCTTCCTCTCCTCTTCCCACTTCACAACACTCTTTGTTATCATGGTGTGTAAATGCCAAAACACAGATCTGACCACTGTCCACGCTGTGGAAACTGCCATTGAGAGATTCTTATTTTGGGTGGGTGAAGGACTTTCATCCCTTTGGCTCTCTTTTGGCCACCACTTCCTAAGTTACTTGCATTTTCTTGATTCCTCTAGGGTCAAGGGAAAATCATTTAATGATCTCTTTTCTGCAGATATATTATCTTTCATGGGCTTCAGGAAAAGTGGGATGTAACAGGCTCGAGAAACAAAATTCAAAGAGTTGAACTTCAGTGGATGAGACACTTGGGTGGAAGAGATATTTGAAGGAAAAATAAGCAACTCAGTCATTTAGGAGACTGATCCTCTGTGTGGGCCTGGAGATAGGGGCTAATTCCAAAGGGCTTTTCCCGTTGTCATCCCATAGTGTTAACACTTATTACTGGAAAAAGGGCTTCTTGGTCAATTCAGTTTAGGGAATTTTGACTTAACTTCTTAAAAAAATACTGTTCAGGGCCTAAAATGGGCCAGACAGTGATGAGAACTGGGTATACAACTTTGAACAATAAAGTCCAAAACTGTCTTTGTGTGAAACTTAAATTTCAGTGGGAAATAGATGGGTAATAAGCAAGTAAATAAATAAACAAGATTTTGTTATTAATGAGTAAGGTAAAAATATTTTACAAGAGAGATGCAAGAGAGAATTGGGTATAGATTTGCAGTTGTTTGAAGCACGGTTAGAATTTCAGTTTACTCTGAATTTAAATAACCACATTAAACTCTTTCTTTTCTAAAATACTAGGTTATTTAAAAGTATGCACTTGAAATGGGGGTAATGTCTCTCCCAATAAGGTAAATATAATTTCTTTGAGGCTGAATATTTCTTACTGTTTTTATATGTGATGCACAGATAAACATAAAGCACATAAATAGCATATTTGTGGCATTACTATTTTAGAGGGAGAGGTGATTAAGGGAACATAATGCCTAACAAAGCACCTTTAGGGGACAATAGTAGAACAAAAATGTTTAAGCAATGCTGTCCCAAAGCATGTCTAAACGTTTAGGTACAAGCATGAAGTAACTTTAAAATGTTAGTAAGGGTATTCCAAGCACAAAGGTTGACCTATCACTTGTGAGGATCATATTTAGTAAAATTGAGAGGCCTTCCTTCTCAGGAATCTTCCCAGAATATGTCATGATTCCTAGCTCTTTTTAGAGAAAAGTTTGTGTGAGTACATCCTTGATGGGCAAGGTTTTAGGTTACACTGACATGGTTTTAGAATATTTACTTGCACAATCTCTGTGTCCTACTGATGGGGCCTACCAAGTACTTGGCTTTTAGATGTCACATAGGTGACATAAGATGAGTTTTGGAGGTGATTTTAACAACTTATCCAAATATTAAGCATGTTCTTATTAATTTGAACTACCATTATAAAATTATTGAATAATTAAATCAGTTATAATCAGGCACAATTATATTATATTTAAAACGTGCCAGTAGTTCACCTGCTTTGTTTGTATAAACTAATTGTAGCCTCAAGATGAATGACTTTGAGCTATCAACAATTTTTAGCTTGATTTACTATAATCTTTTTTAGCAAATTTTCAGACTTATGTGTCTGCCTTTTGGGCTCTATCCAGATCACAAGATTAGCAAATAAAAGTGTGTATTTATCTTTCAGAGACATGTCTTAAAATTCAGAACAAGAGGAACTAATGGATAGAATAGTGTTAGATTTTTTTTTTTGTTTCCCTTGTTTCATGCAATTTTCTGTTTGTGTGTATATTCTATACACACACACACACACACACACACACATATGTATGTATATATATACATATGTGTATGTATATGTGTATATATATATATTTTTTCTTTCGGTACCAATTTCCTTTAACTTAATTTTTCCACTAATAACCTTTAAGAAGGACTTTATGTGATATTTTTCTTTCTGTTTTGATCAGTTAATGATTCTAATTATGTAATGAAATCAATACATTGGATTACACACACAAACACACACATACACACACAAACACATATGTAAAAACCATATCTATTTGTGAACAACTCTGCCCAGAGGGTTGGTGTTGGTGCTGGTGCTCAGGGAGATGCTGATGACTTGTTCAGGGCTGGGGTGGTGAAATCAAGAAAAGTTGTTCAGGGATTAAGCCCTCTCCCTCTGGAATCATTTAAAACAAGCATTGTTTCTACAATGGTGTAGTTACTTCCATACTAAAACTGTGCTACTGTCAGTAATTCCACTTCCATTCGTCTTTCTAAGAAAGCAAAGCAATTCAGGAACACTTATCAACAGAAATAATCCTTTCAAAACCCTTCACTAGAGACATAGTCTACTGATGACGCATGTGCTCCAGACACAAGTCCTCTGAAGAACACAGGGCACTATTGCTGTTTAAATATGATGACCTGGAGACATTCTCTAAATACATTGCTCTCACCTTATCCAGGCTTTTCTTGAATAAGTCATTTAGCTCTGTAAGAATTTCAAATACAAGAAACACATAGCTTTAATATTGGCTTCTTGAATTCAAATCCAGGTTTATCAAGTACTAACTGTATAGTGAGAAATGAATTAATTATTTTGCTTTATCTCAGCCATGAAATGTGTGTCATCATAGCTAATTGTGAGGACTGAATGAGAAAGCGTGTGCAAAGTACTAGCAAAATGTCTGGTACATAGCATGTACTGAATTATTATTATTAATTATTATTATTTTGATTTGGATATGTTTATATGTTATATATCTGTATATAGATATTACATTGCATTTAACTGTATCTGAACCCTGTAATACTTTTATCATTTATGTCAGCAATAAAATTCTATGAATCAATGCAAATTAAAATAATTTTCAACTTATTGTTTGGGTAATATATTCAATAATGACAATATTTAGTATTATTAAGGTTGTGGAGAAAATTACTCTTTAATACACAATTTATGAGAATAAAATATGCTTCAAGATTTTGAGAACAATGTGATAAAATCTGTCAAATTTAAAGATATGCATAGTTTTTGTCTTGTTGATGACATGGATTTATTCAACAGAAATAATTGAAGATGTCTATAAGTGATGTTCATGTGGCCATGTGTGTAAGGCAGTGAATTAGAAATAAAATAGATTCCAAGTAAAAGTGGACTCATTAAGGGAATTAGGTTGTAAACACAAAATGAAAGAGTATGTTCAATTAAAATAAAGTAATATTCATAAATAATGACAAATGGTGCCCATACAGATTGTAACTAGAATTTCAAATTTAATATTTCATTTATGTACTTTTATATAGAGTACCTAATGACTATACATAAATCTGTGCTCTGAAGAGCATGCCCTAAACTATTAATAGAAGGCTGAATGATGGCTTATGGTTGGGAGAGGTCCTTTGATTTTAAATTTTCTACCAATCTATTTATATGAACTATTTTCCATGGGCCATGTTTTACTTTAACAATTTATAAAAATAAATCATTTTATTTGAACTATTCTACTTTTGGTTAGAAATGTGTTTTAGAAAATGGGTTTGGAAAATTTCGTTTAAAGTTAATTCAAAAACATACATCCTGCCAAGTGTTGAAAAGTCAGTCATTAAGCTGATGTCCTGATAGCCAACAGAGCATCCGATTGATGCATATAAAAACACATGCTCCAAAGGCAGGAGACCTGTTTTAAAGTAGTTTATGGTCAGCAGCTTTCTCCCCATGTTGGGAAAAAAAAAACCTTTTATATTTATAAAATCTTTTCATCTTTACAACAACCCTGTGGGATAGGTGACATTACTTTCTCATTTTACAGAGAATGAAACTGAGGCATAGAAAGATTGTCTGACATATTATAGGTACTCAGAACAAAAAACTAACTTTAATGTGAAAATCCAGAATTTGCTTAGGTTTCTTTAAGATTATAGCTCTTACTACTTATTCCCAACCAAACTCCAGCCTGGCAAGGTGCATCTCCTCAAGACACTTCACGTCTGGGATTCATGGGGGGAATGTAACTAAGTTTAATGAGACACACAAAATGTGCCAGAAAATTATACCATTTAACAAACATCTAAACTATAATTTAATATCATATTTAATCACATTTTAATATTTATAAGGTTGAATATTAAAATTTAAAGTATAAGTGTAGGAACTTAATATGTTCAACACAACAACTGTGGAAAAGAAACTGAGATTTAGAGGAATAAATAACTTCTAGTTAATTACACCCCTGGAAGGTCCATAATGAAACCCAGGTTTTCTGATGTCAAAGTCCCTAAATTTTGACAATGTACACCATGTTTTCCCATTTTTAATTTGTGACGTGTTAATTCTGTCATCCTTATTTTTCAGTTTGTAAATTATACATTTGTATAAGTTTAGAATTATTTGTATTCCTGTGTCAAGGACTAGCTCATTTCATCTTTTTTGAAGTCTATAAAACATACTGATATTTCCCCTTCTGGAAATTACTTTGCACATGCATTGTTTCAAGAGTGCTAATCTGTCTCCCTCGTTATGGAGAGGGCACTGCCTTGAACATCTTGTACTAAGAGACATGCTATTAAATGAGAAATTTGTACAACCTAGGTAATAATTAGATAGTCACTGAAATGTAATACCCGACTTTATTATATGAACAGTCTTTTGAGTAATGACATCTCAGAGGAACACTGGAAAGAAATAGACAACATTACAAAGAGGATCTGAAGGCAGTGATTCAACACTGAACTGGGATTCAAGATACCATTCAGCTCTTGGTTTTGGCTAAAGCACATCTAGGAATAAAAATGGTAAAGATCAAGATGGGAAATGAGATTCTTGAGCCTGACTGTCAGAGGAAGAGCAGCCAGGCTCTGAGAACAGCATTCTCTCAATTCTAAAGACAAAGGCTGACACTGGTTTGCCTGGGCCCCATGGTTCTATGAAGTTTTCTTTGGATGAACTCAATTTTATGAATTTAATTAAGTTTACCTAAATGACTATGGCATACACACCACAACATTAGGATTTTGCAGAAAAAGAATAAATTATCTATCCCTAAGAATCCACATATGAAATCAGCACCAACATAATTTTTTTTTCAAAATTAGCTTTGGAGTTAATAGAATTATTGCTGATATTCAAACTATACAGGTGTATGTAACAAATATCCAGTATAGCAAGTGAAGGGGTTTTCTCAATTTATTATTGGATACATTTAGTGTACCAAGCAATACTAATGGCTCCAAATATTTGAGACTTACTGAATTAATGCAAGCAATAAAGTTTCATTTATTCTTTAGTGAACTAAATAAAAAGCACTCTAGAACTTTTAATTAGAAAATAATCTAATACAGTGAATTCAAAACTTCAATAATTATCAGATTTGAAGGAGCTGACAGCTGGATTTGAAGATGCTCATTAAAGGGAGCATGACTGGGATCAAGCACTCACCACCTGTGCTGTACGTAGGGATGAGGATGCTGGAATCAGGATAAAACATCTCTGCATGTACTTCCAAAATTCCTTGCCTTCTCTGAGTATAAAGATAATTTTCTTCAAACATTTTAAAGTTTTTTTTTTCTTATTTACATTTTCCAAACACATAGGATACACAGTTTTATGTATTGTGTGGAATGGATATATACTATCCTCTCTGATCAGAGGATACATAATATTTTCCCAGTACATTTATTGAATAACAATTCTGTTTCCAAATAGTCTACAATATTATAACTTTCATATATAAAAATCTATACAGCTAATATTCTATTTCTTAGCTTTCCAGTTTGTTAAAATATATCTACCCACGAGGCAGTACTATCATGTCTAAATTATGGCAGTGTTTCAGATACCATTGTTGTATTAAAAAATCTCTCAAAAATCTAGTGATTTAAGACACTAATATTCACTTTATTTCACATGGTTTCAGTGGGTCAGGAATTTGATCAGTTCAGTTGCAACTTCAGGCTCAGCATCACTGCTGAGGTTGTGATTAGACACTGGCTGAGGTGGAAGTCATCTAAAAAGTTTCTTTGCTCATATACCAGTCATACAGGCTGGAAAGCCATGAGCAGTGGGGATTGGACTAGCTGGTACTGCTTGAAATCATAAGAGTGAGGCTCTGACCCAATAGAGCTGGTGTCCTAATAAGAAAAAGGAAGTACACCAGAGCTTGCTCTCTGATGTTTTCTTAGAGGAAAGGCCATGTGAGGACAGAGGACAGAGAAGGTGGCCATCTGCAAGCTGGGAAGAGAGTTCTCACCAGAAACCAACCCTGCAGGCACCTGGATCTTGGATGTCCAGCTTCTACAACTGTGAGAAAATAAATGTCTGTTGTTTAAGCTACCAAATCTGTAGTGTTTTGGTATGAAAACCCAAACCAATGAATATGATGAATATGATGATGATGATGATGATGATGATGATGATGATGATGATGATGATGATGATGAAATGTAATCTATTTTTGGTGAACAGAGGTCTGAATTGAGTCACCAGGATTCATTTCAGAAAAATCATGGCTCCTCAGTCAATCACCAGATGTGGATAATTTCCAAATCAGAGATTTTTCAATAAAAGATATCTTGGGTATTTTTGAATGAGAGCTCTGTGATATCACCACAGATAGGTGGTACAGATCTCCAACCTAATCCTTCTCTGAGACCATTTACCAGGGTAACTGTGCTCTGGGCAAACAGATATACTAAAATCTTTCTGGAGATTACTTGAAGTAGGTTCTAAGCTAACACTCACTCCTGGGTGGCAGTATGCCATTGTGCTCCAATGGTCAGAAAGCCAACTGATGTTTGTTGACCTGAAACAAACAGATTGCTAGATATTTCTTCATAAAAATGGGCTTATTTGGGATTAGCAAGAATTGCAATAGGGGGCATGCAACCATAGTGAACCATGTGAAATTTTCTCTTCATGGCAAAGAAAGAAGAATTCTTTTACAGAGGTTTAAAGGGATTTGAGAGAGCTATAGTAAATAAAGGACCCATGGCTTTTCATTGGCTGAACTCATGCCAGGAAAGAAGAGGAGCCTTTTTTCTTCCTGTAGGTCTCTGCTATGTTGCAGGACAGATTTCCCCCTTATTGTCCCCCAACTCTATTTGATTGAATTTCTGTTTATTAACTGTTTAACAAGGTGAGAGAGTATTGGCCCAAATCTCTCCCAAAGGGTGAGTTCTGCACATAGTCTAGTAGACTATGTGTATTCTACAGAAGGCTTAAATTTCCATATCAGGTCCCTGATGCTTGAGTAAATTTCTTTCAGTGTAAAGGACTGGGTAGATGTATTTGAACTAACCTCCCTTTCTAAAATAGTATGCAAAAGGCAGCACCATATTCTTGTGCCATTAGAGAAATTTGACAGATGCAGAAAATAAGTCTTATCATGTTCCCATGTAATTTACTTGTTTGGTTTAAAGTGTAAAGACAGGCTAAATTGGTGTGGGAAAATGAAAGCTTAAAAAAATCCTGTTTCATTAATCTTTTCTTTGTGTGTTTCCTTTACAAGAGAAAATCCTATAGGGTAGAGTCAAACGAGGCATTTGGTTATTATCTCTCAACATCTTCATTTCCCTAGGTGGATCTCACTAGGAAAACAATGAAGCTCATTGATGTAATTACATAAATTACATAGATCAGCTGGGCAAAGGAAACAATATCTTTTGTTTAAATTACTCTGTAGCAAGTGAGAATATCAGCTATTCCACGTAGGGAAAAGATAAAACAGGTTGGAATTTAGGAAACTTGAATTCTTATTTTAATCTGCCAGCATCAGAATGTGCAATTTTAGAAATGTTTCTTTCCTCCCCTGGGTCTCACATTCTTTGTATGCAAAATAAAAATAATGAATTGAATACACTCTAATAACCCATCCAATCAACAAATCAACAGACTTTGTTATTTGTTCATTTATTTTCAGATCAAATTCTAGTTTCCATGCACTTTAATTACTGGCTCATTTATACTATAATATGAAATCCAGGATAATTATTTTGTTTATGGTGAAACATATCCAACACTTTCCAGAGATTTCTCATTTTGGTGAGCTCTTAAATTAAGCAGCTAACAACTTGGAACAGAAATGGAATCAACAGGCTTTTATTTCTACTACATGCTGGTTACCCCAGCCTAGACAAATGAAATAAACTTTTCAAAGCCTCAGCTGTTACATCTATGAATTGAGAATAATGTATTCATCTCATGGGGTTATTTTGAGATTAAATGTGAAAGAGGATTGCAAATAATAAGTCCCCAGCGTGTGGACATTTTTAAATAGCAAATTTATTGTAGGTTAGAAATGGACAGGGTTATGTGTTATTAACTGAATTAACAAACTAAGTAAAATATCTTTACAATTATAAATTCTGAGAGAGGAGATAGGAAATTCTCAGAGGAAGAAGGTGGCATCTTTCAAATCCCCGAGTGCTTCTTGAATCTATTTTTAATGTTTGCACAAATCAGGATGAGAAATAGTCTTCTGAAAACCTTTGCTGAAAGATGAACGTTAAAGAAGGATCCTGCTATCTGGTAAGTTTTTACATGGGAGGTAATGTGCAGCCAAGATCAAGATCAAGACTTGAGGTCAGTCTTGAATTATATCTTCGGGTCTGCTCCTCATTGTCCTGGAGTACAAGGCTTCTCCTTGTCCCAAGTTTCCTATCTTCCAATCGCATAGAACTCTTTAAAAAAAAATCAAATTAGATAAGTTATATAAATTTCTTTGCAGAATGACTAGCATATATGAGGCAGTCTATATTACGTTTTGATCATTATAATAATAATTGCTAACCTTCATACAACTTTATAATTTATCAAATAACAACATCCCTCAAGATGAAAGCAGGCTCTTTAGTCCTTAGTTATCACAGACTTTTAACGTTTCAGACACCACCAAAATGGAAACTGAGAGGAGCTACTGGTACATTTTATTTCAAAGCAAGTTTTAAAGGAGATTTTTATAAATCAATGAACTTGAAATAAATCCCAAACAAAATAAAACAGCAAACCCATGATGAACTAAGACACAGGCAAGAATAGCTAAATTTTTATGAGTGTTTTAGCTTATCTCTCTAAAATGGTCGTTATTCCAATATCCAGAGGAAAAACACTTTTTAAAAAAGTAAAATCATGACTCTCATAAGATGAATATATGACAAAGTGTTTTTAATCTCATTGATTAATGAAGGAATTATTAAGATAGTTTAATCAGTAGAAAGGAAAATCCAGTGTATCACTCTTAACATCACTCACTCAGGGATGTGTAATGAATTTACAAATAAATGCAAAGTTGGCTTTATGTGTAATGGTCAGGGAAATCAGTCATACTTCCACCAGACAACATGTCATTTCTTCATTTCTATGGGCAAGAATTATTTGCATTATTGTCAGTTTTCTATAACTTCAAGAGTTGTAAAACAGCTTAAAGTCAATAAAAGGCATAAATCCCATAGAATTATGACCCCAAAGGAATGATATAGATAACACACATATTTTTAATGTTATATTTCTGTCTTTCACAATATTTTCTCCAGACACAAGTTACATTTATTTAGCAGCAATATGTCAAAAGAAGTACAGAAGCCTCATGAATGAAATAAATGTGCATAAAGAAAATGCTTTCACATTTACATTTTTACAAAGGAAAAAAATTCTGAATCCATTGGAGTTTGAACAAGCAACAGCACACTTAATATGGGAAATTAAAAAGACTTTAATATGTTTACTTGTCAAGGTGGGTAGAGTTGAGGGAAACTAACTCATCCCAGGGTTAGTAACAGTAGGAAGCTGTTACCACAATAGAGCCTCACAGAGCAGGGAGAGAGATAACAGGAACCCAAAAGGTCCATCCAAGGAGAGAAGCCTCAGTGAAAGGCACTCAGCCATTGACAGACTACAGTAGGGAACCGACAATATGCACCAGGACATTCCTTCTTTTCTTCCCATCTGCCCAGGAATATTCAGCTGTTGCTACCTCTTGGCCAGAAGACAAGGGAGCTGGTTAAAGCTGACCAGGAAAGATAGATGCTCAAGGCAGAGAGAGTGAGAGATCTCAATGGATGACAGAAGTATAATTTTTAAACTTCCAATGGTTTGTTCAGTTTTTGTTTTTTGAAGTAAGGGAGTAAATGTTATTTTGGGAGTTATCTTGAAAAAAGAAAGCATGGGGGAAATGAGTTTGCCAGTTTATTTATTCACTTAGTTTTATTGAATGGCAATGTGAGTCAGACACTGAACCAAGTGCTGGTGAAGACAGATACAGACCTGTATATCTTAGATTTACTTAAGTGGCTTTTAAATGAAATGGGGTGATTTAGACTTAATCTGTATATCAACAGTGTGCAGAACCAGAACCAATAGTTGTACAACTTTTTTTTTTAATAATTAAGAATGAGGTTTCAGCCATTTTCAGTGGCTGAAAAGCAATCAGGTTTATTATATTGTGAGCTCCTGTGACTAGACATCCTTCAGCAAAAGCCTAAGGGCCAACTGTCAGATGGCATTGAAGGATTTGGGCATCCTTGTAAAAGGCTAAATTAAACAGCCTCAAAATTTCACTCAATTTTATCATGTTTCTTCTCATGCACACTATGGAAAAAAATACTTTATATTATCAAAAAGCTTTGGATTATCTGAAAACCCAAAACTTTAATTTCTCATTACTTTGCTACTGAAAATATTTTCTTTATAGGTTAATGCCCCAATCCTAAATTCATCATCAGAATTGAAATTAAAGATGGAATGAATGTGACTTAATTCATTCTAATGGGGCTTACACAGAATCCTCAGATGCAGAGAATTCTTTTTTTGTTGTTGTTGTTGTTTTGGTGTTACTTATCACCTACATTGTCACTGTCATGGGCAACCTGCTTATTGTGGTTACTATTATCTGCAGCCAAACTTTGAACTCCCCCATGTATTTCTTCCTGACCGTCTTGTCTTTGATAGCTGCATGCTACTCCTCTTCCATAATCCCTAAAATGTTAGCTGACTTGCTCTCCAATTCAAAATGGTATCCTTCAGTGGCTGCATGACACAGCTCTGTACTGAACATTTATTGGGAGCTTCAGAGATTGTCCTCCTTGTGGTCATGGCCTATGACCACTACATGGCCATCTGTAGACCTCTGCATCATGTGACCATCATGAATCACCAAACATGCTGCCTCCTGGTGGGAGTGTGTTGGGCAGTGGGTTTTCTCCACTCTATTGGACAGATCCTAGTCACTTTCTGGCTCCCATTCTTTGGCCCCAACACCATGGATCACTTCATGTGTGACATTTTCCCCCAATACAACTTGCCTGCACTGACACTTTCCTTGTTGGTCTCTTGGTTGGTGTCAGTGGTGGGGTAATCCCTGTGCTCAATTTTGTAATGTTATTGGAATGGCATGTGGTCATCCTGTGCTCCTTGAGGACTCACATCTCTGCTGGGAGGAAACAAAGCCCTGTCTACCTGCAGCTCCCACCTCACAGTTGTCATCTTGTTCTTTGCATCTTGTATTTTTATGTATGTGACCAGTAGCTACTTTTCCCATGGATAAATCCATAGCAGTGTTCTATACTCTTGTTACTCCCATGTTAAACCCTGTCATCTACACAGTAAGGAATTCAGGGGTAAAAAATGCCGTTAGAATGTTATTAAACAGGAATGTATTTTAGATAATGAATGATCCAATATTAAGATTTTACTTCCAAGATGATCTTTACTTTTCATATTTTTTTTATTATAAAACCTTTTCCATACCTCTTACCTGATGCTGACAGCATCTCTGAAAGGTAGATATTATCAGGATTATTCCTATTTTACACATGAAGAAAAATGAAGTTCAAAAATGTTAAATAATCTGTCCAGTATCAGAGACAGAGCTAGCATTCAGATCTTCTTTTATCTAAATCCAAATCTGATACTCTTCAATCATTTCAAAAGATATTAGAAAAAAAATTTCATCAGAACCTATCTTGCATTGTAGTGATTGAAAATTATTCCTTTCAAATTAGAGAGTTGTGTAATGTACTTTTGTATGTAAGCAGTTGGTATTCAGAAAGCTATATGGCCCGTTGGTGTCTAGGATAACATGAAATATATTATAGAAAGAAGATACTTGCCAGTACTTTATTGGCACACACTTGACATACCT
Organism: Camelus ferus; assembly: GCF_009834535.1. Classification (NCBI taxonomy): domain Eukaryota; kingdom Metazoa; phylum Chordata; class Mammalia; order Artiodactyla; family Camelidae; genus Camelus; species Camelus ferus. The sequence continues at coordinate 10,813,562 of NC_045725.1, read as the reverse complement.
AATATTTAAAATTGTATTGGATTTCCTGTTCTGTTGAGTAAAAGTTTTCAGTTATCATAGAAATACATTGCACAGTATTAAAACTGATGTGAAAATTGTAAAGTGCTCTCAAAAGGTCATAACAGCTTTCTGAAATTAAAATTTAATGTTATTATGTTACAGAAAAAAAGGAGGATAAGAAAGGTTAAATAACTAGATCATACAACATGAAAGTCAGCTCTGAGCCCAAATAATCTTACCCACATCCTGTGATCTTTTCATTACACAGAATTCCCTGGGGCTGGTATTTGACTATGGTTAGGTATATAATTTTTTTTTCTTATTATATGCCATAGGAAGTGACCATATATTTTATTAGAAATTATTAGTAGTGATTAAATGCAGGTGTTTTTCAAAGTAAAATATATTTGTAAATATATAAATTTTATTGTAAAACACAGAAAAATATATTCGTAACACAATTTCACTATTAAAATGTTGGCCTTACATTTAGTTCCTTGAATCTGGAATTGTCTTTGAAAACTGCTTTAGGAGAATATTTATGATGGGCATGAAAAAAAAAAAGCCCCAAGAATAATTAATCCTTAGTTGACAGAAGAAACTATTTCTCAGTTTAGCAACTTACCTAAGTTATTAGACTCTGTTGTGAACTAATTTTGGCTCTTTTCAAAAATGAAGTCCACTACCAAAATACATATGTGTGCATATGTTGTAATAGTATTTAGTTTCCTCTTTTGATAGGAAGATTCAGCCTTCTATTTCATAGATACCATACGTTTTATTGAAGAAATCAATGGACTCTATGATGTAACAATATTTAGCAAGCATATTAAGGTTATTTTCATGATGGAGAGTAAGAACACTAGCTTCAGAATCAGGAGATACGAGTTTTATGTCACATTATGCCATCATTTTTTTCCCATAACCTTAAACAGCTTCCCCTATTTCTGTAAGTAGTTTAGTTAGGTAAGTTGGAAGATGTTTCCAAGTTCTGTGATTTGCCCGAGTCAGTAAGTTTATTGCCATAAACATTGTCATATTTGCTTCTACTTCAATTGGAGTTAAAATTAGAAGAGCTATGAGACCACAGTCCACCTCCTAAAACTTTTCTATTTTTGGTAAACAACTTCTGAGATTCTCTTCTTCAGTAAAATTGCCTGTGGATTGGACTAAGACAACATGGTCTCTGCTCTTGAGTGCTTTGTTACTTTGAGAACATGTTCCTCTACTTACTGAAATGCATGGCACTGCCATCAGAACATTTTGGCAGGTACCTTGATTTTGTGAAATTAGTCCCTGAACCCCTCAAGATTAAACCATTTCTCATCTAATTTCTGATCAACTGTGATAAGATCCATACAAAATTTCCTCTGCTTTCTTTCTGATTTACTCTTTAAGTTTGAGAATATGTTTTGCTGTTTCTTCAGGGTTTACAACACTCTGACCTTGGATTTGTATTCTGGGTACAACTTTCCTGGTAGAGCTCCCGGAACTCCTTTTTTGAAAAGTTGTTTTTGTGGACAATCTTCCCTGATTCACACCTAACTCTGCTCTCTTTCTATGTCATGCTTCTCTATGGCTTGGGGAGCTAGACTAGGCAGGGGTTGGGGTTTTAAAGCAATCTCTCTGCCCAATACTGTAGCTATTTAAGTAGAGTCTGGATGGCTACTTAATGGGCCATTGTGAATGGATGCCAAGCTTTTGTGAGGTTGGAATGATGGCTTTTTCTGTACATGCTAATTCTCTGACCTGACTCTGATTTTCATTCCAAAGTTGAAAGACAAATTCAAGTTGAAAGACATTTTCATGATGACACTTCAGGAAAATCCATATTCCCCATAGTTGCTTAGATAGTTTCAAGTCCTCATTCATACAATCTTTGGCACCTAGCTTCACAAATACTATTTTGACAGTATAATATTAAAGTGTCTAGTCAAATCAGGTTTACTTATGTGGTTTCAGTTTTCTCAAACTCTTTCCCTTCATGACACATGCTGCTCACAGTGACCACATTCTTTGCAGCTGATACAGAGTAATGTACATTTTTTTTCTTATTTTTAATGCAAGCATATTTGAATGTGATGATTTAGTGTGGTTCTATATAGGAATGTTCATGAGTTGAATTGCACTGAATTAATTTTAAGAATAATTTCAAATTTTAATTCTGTTTATTTTAGTAGATAATTGCAATAGGCCTTACAATTGGTGGCAGTATAAGAGTATCATGACACTTTAGTCATAAAACTGTAAATGCAACATAAGAATCCTGTCCCAGAATTTAGTGCCCTAGCTTCTTATTTCCCCATGGCAAATGGTGTTTGCATTTTCCTGTTGTAATATAAACTTGTTGAAAATTGTGCATATTGATGCTTTTTTTTCCTATTCCATAGGAATATTATGAGATTACATTTAAATAGTTCAAATAAATGCATTCTATCATCTCCGAATGCAATTGAAGAATGAAATTATTTTCATCATTATCATTATCATGGCATCTCAGTTCCAGAATGAGACAAGATCCAACTACTTTGAAAATTGCTGTGAATTTTACAAGCTGTAAAGTGCCAATATAATAAGATTCATAATTATCACTTAATGTACATCTGAAAACAATACCTAAGGTTATGATTAGCATTAATGGTAGAGCAATTAATGTACAGAATACATTCATGAAATTTTAAATCAGATAGTTATCCACCCAAATTATTAATTCATACAATAGTCAATATTCAAACTCCATATTATACACATTTGTTATCAAATACTTAAACTCAGAAGTGGCAAAGTTATTTTTTTTTTCTTTTATCATAGTGTTTTGTCTTCACGTGGAGCTAATGAGAAGTTGAAAATTAAAGATGCATGCTATAAGAATTCTATTCTGAAGTTCTTGTGTTGCCAGCAAGATCTCCTAATGATGGTGAAATACTCCTGAGGTCCACCATCCTCAGCTAAGAAACTTCACCAAATTGGCCTACACACAGGAAATGTGGTAGCACTCTTAAGGCACAAGAGAAAGACTTTATCCAAAGGTAAATCAGCAAGGACACTGATTGTAGCTGAGCTAGTTGGCATTTTTCATTTTACCATTTTATTCTTTCTTGGTGAACTAAAAGCTGCCTGAGGCCTTGGCCATAAGACTATGTCAGACAAGTTCATAGGTAAGATTTCTCTTTCCCCAGGAATTCATATAATCATAGATTCTCATTTAAATGAATCTTACAAATTATATAATCACCTGTCATCCTCACCAATCTGAGATTTCAATCCTCCAACATGCAAAATGTCAAGAAAGATCAACTCAACTCAACTATAATACCACCAACTTAGAAGTAAAAATATTTGGGTTTCCTTCCTCAGTGTTATATATTTAAATTAGTTATAGAAATAATATAGTTAGAATTAAATTAGTTATAACAGTTATATAATGCAAATTTACATTAAACATTTTTCTTACTTAATAATTCAATGTAAGAATTTTCCTATGATATTGCACAATTTTTAAAAACACTTCTGTTACAAACTACAGATGAATCAAAGAGATGCACTATATTTTAATTATTCATTTCTCCAATGTTGAACAGTCCACGTAGTTTCCAAATTTTCCATGACTCTTAAAAATTGTGTTGAATACATTTGTAAATAATTATTTTTTTGTTTTAAAAATATTTTTCTTTAGGGTTTATTTCTACAAAGAGTATTGTGGACCCAAAGGTAAAAGAAAAAAGCAATTTTTATTTCTTTAGTTATTTCTAAACCACTTTTATTAATTATGTCTAATTCTTACTATATGTATAGTATACGCTTTTCTGACCTGTTGGGTAAGTCAACCTGAGATTAAGGGAATGCAGTGAAGCCACTGCCCTTTGTTTTCACATATGGATACTTTTTTCATCTTGGGAAATCAAAAGATAAAATCTTTATCCATTTATCTTTGAAATGAAAAGACATAATTTTGGCAAAATACACCTTATTGTGCTTATGTTTTCTCTTTTCTTTGGGAAATTTATGTCCCCAAATTTCCTCATTTATTAGTAATGCAGTATTCAGTAACTGGGAATGATGGATGATGGATGCTGTGGGAAGATGGGAGAAGGAGACATGAGAATGCCTGTAGCAGAAGCATAAAGGGATGGGCAGGTCATTCACATCATGGAGGGATGGGTTGCTGCTGTTTGGTAACAAAATTTCAGTCATTAAGGACATTTAACAAGGACACATTTCATGATTGTGTAAACAAACATACATTAATATACATAGTAAGTCTCCAGTAAATATTTGTTGAATGAGTGAACTTGAGGTAGGTGTTAATAGATTTTACATGTGTCTGGGTTATGTGTGTATATGTGTAGATATATAGTACATTATCTCCTTCTCTGTCTTATCTAGAAGACTTTTTTTTTGTTCTCCACATTATATTTTTATTTTTAGAACATTGGAAAAGGATTTTTTTCTTGATAGATCCTTGCATATTGAACACCCATGAAAGACTATTTTTATTCAAGTCTATGAAATCTGTAAATTTACTGCATATGACTATGTTAAATTATATGTGGAACAGATTTTGAAGAAAAAAACTATTGTTTAGGAAACACTATAATTATCTTGACAGTAAAATGACCCACCAATATATTCTTTTTTAGAGGGTATTAATATTTCATATTTACCCTATAAGTGTATTTGAAAATATTACGCTGGAATGCAGCTTACTTTCAAATATTTGTGTTTCTCATAAAGTGCAGAGCAGTGATAAACAGAGTAGGAGGATAAGCACATTTGAATTCCTTATGTTCATGGTCTGGGGAAGCAAGTGTATTCTTATCCACGGAGAATGGAAATTCAACAAGCATTCACTCATTATCCAGTGGGTTTCAGGCACTGCAGACATTATGCCAGGCACTATGATAGGTGCAGTGAAGAAACACATCTGAGTAGCTTATGTGTTCCGTTAGGTACCAAGGAGACTGATTTGCCAATATTTATATACATTTGCCTAAGGTGCCTGCTTATGGGAGATATTTATTGATGATGTCTTTCTTTCCACAGTTAGAGTGAGGCTTCAAATATAAATTCTCAAGGAAGAGGAAATACCTCTTACCTGTGTGCAGCAGCTCTCAGCTTACAATATACATCTGAGAATTACAATTTGTAAGCCCACAGACACAGAGGAGGGATCAAAATCATGGGACACAGAGAAGATTCAGCAGAGTCATATGGAGTTTTAACCAGAAAAATAATCAAGATCTCATGTAGACAGCCCAGGGTTTTCTCAGTAAATTACCCTTCTGATGTTGTCCTATAGATGTTTTACAGGTGACAAGTACTAGGTGTCTGAACAAAAGGAAACATCATGAAGGAAGTAAGAGAGAATTGAAATAAGCACTGAGCAGGAGTGTCAAGGACGTGCTCCGCAGGTACACTGACTGCTCTGTTTTTGCACCAAGATATTCAGACCCCAATCCTTTTATGATTAATGAGTGACATTCCTTATTCTTGTAGGTAATTCAGGCCCCAGGAAGGTATTACTTCCTGAATGGACCTCCTCATGCCTCCCAACAATGTGACTGAGTTTGTTCTCTTGGGACTCACACAGAATCCACACCTGCAGAAAATACTCTTCATTGTCTTTTTGCTCATTTTCCTATTCACCCTGCTGGCCAGTCTGCTCGTGGTCATCACCATCTCCCTCAGCCCCACACTTTCAGCTCCCGTGTACTTCTTCCTCACTTGCTTGTCCTTCTTAGATGTCTCTTTCACCTTTGTCCCCACCCCTAGAGGAAATAGATGTACATAAGGAAAATCCTTTCACCAGAGGAAAACCATCTCCTGGGGTGGCTGCCTGACTCAGCTCTTTTTGGAACACTTCCTGGGAGCATCAGAGATCATCATCCTCATTGTCATGGCCTGTGACCACTATGTGGCCATCTGCAAGCCTCTGCACTACACGACCATCATGCAACAGGGGCTCTGCCAGCTCCTGGTGGTGGTGGCCTGGACTAGGGGGATCCTACATGCCACTCTGCAGATTCTTTTCATCAACTTGTGCTTCTGTGGTCCTAATGTCATTGACCACTTCAGTGTGATTTCTTCTCACTTTTAAAACTGTTCTGTAGTGACGTTTACAGGTTTAGGACTGTGGTGGCTGCTAACATGGTGGCATGTGCTTACTGATTTTTTTCATGCTACTCATCTCCTGTGTAGTCATCCTGAGCTCCCTGAAATCCCATGGCACTGAAGGATGATGCAAAGCTCTGTCTACATGTGGCTCCCTCTTTACAGCAGCAGTGCACTCTTTTGTCTCATGTATATTCATCTACACATGTCCTGTGACCACCTACCCATGGACAAGTTGGTGACTCTGTTTTTTGCAATCCTCACTCCCATGTTTAATCCTATCATTTACACAGTGAGAAACACAGAGGTGAAAAATGCCATGAGGAGTCTGTTGAAGAGGAGAGTAACTTAGGTTGTTCATGATGCCAAGAATGTGATGATTTATATACATAGGGAAGTTTATACCTGTTGTAAATTGTGAAAAAAATAATTCAGAAGTTTTGTGGATCACTGACAGGAAAACAGGGCCTAGAAGCTAACATTTGTTGGGTATTTATTATTGGCTAAGCATTTATTAGGCATTTTTCTATGACTTGTAATGTACTGTACCAAAGCTTTAATGAATGTTCATGGTCATATCTTCAGAATAGCCAATGGAGAGAACAACTAGAAACCCCTGGTTTGATGATTGTAGAGTATGTTTTTCTCCAGAGTCTTCCTGCTGCTTCACCACATTTTTCATACATGTTACTTGGATGAAATTAGTTTTTCTATCGGACCTTCATCTCAGAACTCTTGTTTTTGCTTAGTCTTGGCAAAGCCAATAAGGGATAGAAATTCTTAGATGGGTACATGTGGAAGGGACAGTTGTTTGAAGAAATCACAGCTGATTGTTTTTACCCTGCACTCTGCGTTTACCAAAAGCAAAAAGAGAGACTCCACAAAGGGAGGAAAGAATAATTCAAAATCTATCTCTCCTTTCTACCTTTTCATGGCACAACAAATAAATGAGAAATTAGAAATTTATTATTAATTTGGTCTTAAATTCTTAAGCATCCTTATGGGTTTTATATATATATATATATTTTTTTTTAATATAAAAAAATGTTTATACCAAGACTTAAGGAGCCACTTGTAACAAAAAGTGTAAACTTACACATTTAAACAAAAAGTATATATTTAAGTTCTAAAACTATTACTCTATAGGTCTGATACTTATTTTTACATTAAATGAACACCTTACCAGGCAAAGTCACTTCAGTTTATTCATCCATATACTAAACTGGTAATTCCATTGTTAGTGTCCCCATTTTACAGAGAAGCAAATTGAAGCCAAGAGAAATTTATTAATTACTTGCCTCACATCACACTCACTTATCCCATAAAGTGTGTCAGGAACTATTACACTGTCATGCACCTTCCTTTCAAATGTTTCAGCCACAAACTTCCAATCCAGGTCTTTAAAACTCAGTCTTACTTTCAATGAATCACAGTTGTCTCTGGTATGTTTCTGTTTATAGATAAGAAAAATTATATGCAAACTTAACGATTCACTTTGACCTCCAAGAAGATGTCGTCTAATTTGTTGTAGCCCTGTCTCACCTGTAGTTATGCTTTTCAGCACTACAAGTTTTTCCTTTTTTTGAAATTTTGAGTTACATCACTTCACTTTTACAAAAGACCAACATTAATATGGTAACAAAAAATTTTTAAAGCAAACATCCCCTTCTGATTTCTGTTTAATCTGGAATTTAATTTAGTGAAAATATTAGGCATTAGTTGAGGGGAATGAGCTAATTATTGTTGAATTCCAACCATGAGGCACACATTTTGATAGGTTCTTTAATACTTTCATTTTCTTAATATAGCAAAGGTATCATTAGTGAGGTTTTTACTCCACTTCATACAAGAGGAAAATAAGACTCAATGAAGTTAAGCAACAATACCAAGTCTTTCAGACTGTTTCCTCTAGTCTTCCTGCTTCACACTATTCCTTGATACTGAAGTGGGAGGAAAGGCTGCAGAGCACAGCCACTGGAGGAATGACACAGCAATTGAGGACAGGACAAACTGGTTGGAACAAAGATGGTGGAAAATTCAACTTCCAGCAGACCTTGAGCCTCATGGCACAACCACAGGTGCCACGACAATTCCTAGGCTGACCATGAAAGTCCAAAAAGTGGGTGGGGGGCATTTTCTGGACATCCTTGCCCCTTCCCCAAAGTAGTTGGAATAATCCTCCTACTCATTAGCATATGAAATTACCAAGCTTATGAAACCTAACAAATCTGCACCTTGTGGTTGCTGTCCCGCTCGCCTTCTGAGTTGGCCTGCACTCTGTCTATGGAGTGTGTATCTACTTTTGCTTTAAACTAAACACCCCCCATCCCTCATCTTCTCTCCCTCTCACCTTTCTGAGATGGCCCACGTTCTCCCTAGGGAGTGTGCATCTCCTAAGCCATTTTCCCTTCTGAGTGGAATGGACCCCACTCTCTGCTGAGGACGTATTTCTCTAAATAAACTTGCTTTGCTTTACCATGCCTTGATCTTGAATTCTTTCCCATGTGAGGCAAGAACCTATACTCCCATAACAATATCATGATATAAAAAATACCAAAACATTGATCTGATCGTTGGCTATGTTGTGGAGATTGTCATCGTGTTCTTCCTATAGTTATTTATTTATTTTTGTAGGGTTTGGGTGAGGGGCGTTTCTTCTCTTTGGCTGTGTGTGACTTCCATTTAACAGGCTGCTTATACTCTTTTGATTTCTCTCATGTCAGGGAAAAGCCATGTAATGATCTCATTTGTGCAGATATACTACCCTTCGTGGGCATCATGGAAAGTGGGATGTAACAGGCTCAAGAAATGAAATTCAAATGATTGAATTTCAAAGGAAGTGACCCTTGTGTGAAAGAGATATTTGGAGGAAAGGTGAGCCACTCAATCATTGAGGATTGGGGGCAGCACCTTCAAGAGCTAAACAGGTGCTCCTTCCATTGGGCTTTTCCCCTTGTTGTCCCATTCTGTTAACAGTTATTACGGGGAAAATGGCTCCATGGTCAATTCAGTTTAGGAAATTTTGACTTATTTAACCAAAAAATACTGTTCAGTGGGTTTGATGAAAAACAATTCATCAAGTTTTGGGTATAGATTTGTGCAGTTGAAGCACAGCAAGAATTTCAGTTTGGTCAAAATTTAAATAAGCACATTAAGCCCCTTCTATTTTTTAAAATAAGTTTGTTATTAAAAACATGCATTTGATGGGAGCACTATCTCTCCCAAGTAGGTAAAAATGGTTTTGGAAGGATGAACATCTTTTATTGTAGATATACTTATATACAAGGCACAGACACAAATAAATCACAGACATAAATAGTACTTTTGTAACATTACTATTTTAGAGGGTGAAGTGTCTAAGGGTCTAAATGTCTAAAAAAGCACCTTAGTGGGGCAATAGTGAAAAACTGATTGAGGAATTCTGCCCTGAACCATGTCTAAATAATTAAGTCAGCATATGGGGTAACTTTAGGGTGTTAGTAAGGGTACTCTAAACACAGAGGTTGGCCAGTCATCTGTGAGGATCATATTTAGTGCAACTGGAAGAGTCTTCTTTCTCAAGAGACTTCTCAGAGTAATGACCCAGTTGTAATCTATGAAGTGTGCTATAAATGTAGGGTATTAGTAATTTTTACTTTTAAAGGTAGAAATAGAATGAAGGCTATAACCCTAAATATTTCTAAATCGAAAACAAATCCCTTAAGAATACTAATTCTTGTGCAGTGAGAAAAAAAATTAATTCTTATTTTTTCTGGCTAAGAAACATTTTAAAATCCTTTATCACGGCAACTATCCTGCAGTTAGATGTGTCACAATTTTAAAAATAGTCTTGAAAGATGCAGAGAGCCAGATTGGGTAACAGAAAAATTCAGTTCTGGTAGCAGCGAGGTGGCCAAAAGAAGTCCTACTGACAGTTTTTCATTTGTTAATAGAGGGAGATGGATCATTGTGTGGCCATTCTTCTATTGAAAAAGAGAGTTTAGTTGTGGAAAAAATAAGCGAACTGTTAATACCATGATCTGGCTTTGTGCTGGTGAAGCATCAGCTTGGCATGGCTCCAGTGAAGCTCTGCCCCTGAGAGAATTGGATCATTGCAGGGATGGATGGAAATTCACTTGTAAGCTGATTAGTGCCTCAGTCAGGAGAGACCCAGCTTCAAAGGGATGCAGTTGAAATGATGCAACTCTGCACATGTTGAAATCTTGTGTCATTTGAAAATTCTTCAAAAACATTAGGAATCCTGGTTCTGTCAAAATGACTTCCCATTAAATATTTGGGTGATTTGTTCCCAGGGTATGTCCTGATTTACTCACCTCCATGCTTGGATTTGCTAAGTTGAAACTCTAATGTGTCATAAGTCTCAGCTTTTTTATACATAAAAGTTTGTGTGAGTACATCCTCAATGAGTTGAGGCCCTTGGTTACCCTGACTTGATCCTAGAAAGTTCATTGGTACAATCTCTGCCTCATATTTATGGGGACCATCAGGCAGCTGATTTTAGACTGAGTTGTGGAGGTGATTTTAAAAACTTTTTGAGTATTAAACATGATATTATTAATTTTAAAATATTTTGAAATAATTGAATCACTTATATGCATGTACAATTATATTTAAAATGAGTCAGTTCACCTGCTTTGTCTATATAAACAAATTTTGCCTCAGAATGGAGAGCTTTGAGCTATCAACAATCTTTAGCTTAATTTACTTTCATCTTATTTGGCATTATGGAAACTTAAGGGTCCATCGTTCGGACTCTTTCCAGATTATGAGATCAGTAAATAAAAGTGTTTGTTTCGTACATGGTGTCTTAGGAAAAGGAAGAACAGGAGTTGCTGGAAAGTATAGTATACTTTAAGACAGATTTTATGTTTCCATCTTTAAAGCAATTTTCTCTGTGTGTGTATGTACTATATAAGTTATACATATGTATATAATATGTTATATATGTATATATATATATTTATGTGTTTCTTTGGTACCAACTTCCTTTAACTTTATTCTTCTACTAATCAGTTTTGGAAAGACTTTATGTGGTATTTTTCTTTCTGTTTTGGTCAGTTTATATTTATTATAATTGTTTAATGAAACTGATACATTGAATTAGATGTATGTATATATACACTTATATATGCATGTATATATGTATATACATGTATGTTAGTGCTATGGGTGATGTCTTAGGTTGTTCAGGAATTAAGCTTCTTCCTTTTGGAAGCATTCTAAGACATAATTAAATTTTCTATCTATCAAAGTATATTAATTTTTTGTCCATGGAAATTTCTACTGCAGATAATTCCATGTCCACTTATCTTTCAAGAAAAGCACAGTGAGTTAGAAATACTTCCTGACAGGAATAAGTCTTGTAAAGCCCTGCACTAGAGACAGTCTTGATGATGCACATGCTCAGGGCACAGGGCTTCTGAGGAGCACAGGGCACTACTGCATCTTAAAAATGACAACCCAGGGCCACTTCCTAAATACATTGCTCTCACCTTCCTGCTATCCAGGATTTTACTGAATAAGTCATTTAGCTCTATAAGCAAGAATAAACAAATGGGACCAAATTAAACTTACAAGCTTCTGCACAGTAAAGGAAACCATAACTAAAACAAAAAGACAACATATGGAATGGGAGAAAATTTTTGCAAATGGAACTGACAAAGGCTTGATCTCCAGAATATATAAGCAGCTCATACAACTTAATAAGAAACAAACAAATGACCCAATCCAAAAATGGGCAAAAGACCTAAACAAGCAATTCTCCAAGGAAGACATACAAATGATCGATAGACACATGAAAAAATGCTCAATATCACTAATTATCAGATAAATGCAATTCAAAACTACAATGAGATATCACCTCACATCAGCCATAATGGCCATCATATAGAAGTCCACAAGTGACAAATGCTGGAGAGGCTGTGGAGAAAAGGAAACCCTCCCACACTGCTGGTGGGAATGCAGTTTGGTGCAGCCACTGTGGAAAACAGTATGGAGATTCCTCAAGAGACTAGGAATAGACTTACCATATGACCCAGGAATCCCACTCCTGAGCATATATCTGTAAGGACCCTTACTTCAAAATGACACCTGCACCCCAATGTTCACAGCAGCACTATTTACAATAGCCAAGACATGGAAAGAGCCTAAACGTCCATCAACAGATGACTGTATAAAGAAGAAGTGGTACATTTATACAATGGAATACTATTCAGCCATAAAAATTACAACATAATTCCATTTGCAGCAATATGGATGTTCCTGGAGAATGTCATCCTAAGTGAATTAAGCCAGAAGGAGAAAGAAAAATACCATATGAGATCTCTCATATGTGGAATCCAAAGAAAAAAGGAACATAAATACAAAACAGAAGCAGACTCATAGACATAGAATACAAACTTGTGGTTGCCAGGGGGAAGGGGGTTGTAAGGGACAGACTGGGAGTTTGAAATTTGAAGATACTGACAGCTATATATTGAATAGATAAACAAGATTGTACTGTATATACAGGGAAATGTATACAAGATCTCGTGGTAGCTCACGGTGACAAAATATGCAACAATGAATATATATATGTTCATGTATGACTGAAAAATTGTGTTCTACACTGGAAACTGACACAACATTGTAAATCGACAATAACTCAATAAAAGTAATAATTACAATAAAAAAGGTTATCAGAAACCTGTATTTCTCAAAAAAGCCCTTTCTATGAATCTTCCTGAAGTTGAAGCAATTCTTTAAAGCATCAGCTCCTCTTTCATGAATGACAAAAGACATAAAAAGTCAAGGTTAATGATCTGATTACATTGTTTTTGACAAAGAAATAATCAAGGTGCTATGACACAACATTTTAAGATAACAACTGGATTATGACCAATAATACTACACCAGGACATATTTAAGTTCAGAAACTTTACATAATTTCTAGAAATTTTACATAATTATATAATCCATACAGTATAATCTATGAAGGTTTATTATTCATTGAAAATCCTTCCCATGTAATTTAGCATACCAAACAACTCTAGTTAGAGTAATATTCCCCTCTGAGATGCCTCAGGGGCCCTCTGAAGCATCCCAAAGTCAGCTAGGAATTTTAATTAGAATGTGATAGAAAGTCTGTCAACAACATCCAAAAGTTTCAAAACACTTGGTCTAATAGGATCATCGGTCACTGTGAATATGTATTTCTTTAACCAAAGTGACAAAAGATTTCAAAGGCAAATATAGATCACTTAATAGCAAGGAAGTTCACATGGTCTGTTATCCATAAGTAACATTCTAAGCATCTTAATCTGTTAGCAGAGAGGAACCAAACCTAGTACTGCACCAGCCCACTTTTAATAACAAAATCCATCTTCCCAATTAAATTCAATCTGATCTCAGAATGACCATACACAAAATTTCTTTTACAGGGCTCCTGTTTTACAAGCCTTCCATAAATTTCTATAGACATATTAGTCTGTCCCATTTTTTCTATCCAGAAAAAAAAAAGTTTTTCTATTAGAGTAACTTTTTATGACAAAAATGAATATATATATATATATATATATATATATATAAATGATGTTATCATTACCCATTCATCTATCAATGGACAGTTTGGTTCTTTCCATGTCTTAGTTACTGTAAATAATGTTGCAATAAACATGAGAGTACAGGTATCTCTGCAGATTCCTGCTTTCATATTCTTGGATGTATACACAAATGTGAGATGGTTGAATGATATGGGAGTTTTATTTTTAATAGTTTTAGAAACCTTCATAATATTCACACCAAGATATAGTAGAGGTCCATTTTCACTACATCCTCACCAAAATGTGTTGTCTGCTATAGATCTCATAGCCATCTACCAAGTGTAAAGTGATTCCTCATTTTAGTTTTTTGAAATTTTTTTTTGATTTATATTCATTTTACAATGTTGTGTCAAATATCAGTGTAGAGCACAATTTTTCAGTTATGCATGAACATGTATATATTTATTGTCACATTCTTTTCTCTGTGAGCTACCATAAGATCTTGTGTATATTTCCCTGTGCTATACAGTATAATCTTGTTTATCTACTGTACAATTTTGAAATCCCAGTCTATCTCTTCCCACCCCCTTGGCAACCACAAGTTTATATTCTATGTCTGTGAGTCTATTTCTGTTTTGTATGTATGCTTTTTGTTTGTTTGTTTGTTTTAGATTCCACATATGAGCAATCTCATATGGTATTTTTCTTTCTCTTTCTGGCTTACTTCACTTACAATGACATTCTCCAGGACCACACTTGTTGCTGCAAACGGCGTTATGTTGTCAGTTTTTATGGCTGAGTAGTATTCCGTTGTATAAATATACCACATCTTCTTTATCCAGTCTCTGTTGATACATATTTAGGCTATTGTAAATAGTGCTTCTATGAACATTGGGGTGCAGGTGTCATCCTGAAGTAGGGTTCCTTCTGAATATATGCCCAGGAGCGGGATTCCTGGGTCTTATGGTAAGTCTATGCCTAGTCTTCTGAGGAATCTCCATACTGTTTTCCACAGTGGCAGCACCAAACTGCATTCCCACCAGCAGTGTGGGAGGGTTCCCTTTTCTCCACAGCCTCTCCAGCATTTGTCATTTGTGGATTTTTGAATGATGGCCATTCTGACTGGTGTGAGGTGATATCTCATTGTAGTTTTGAATTGCATTTATCTGATAATTAGTGATATTGAGCATTTTTTCATGTGCCTATTGTCATTTGTATGTCTTCCTTGGGGAATTGCTTGTTTAGGTCTTCTGCCCATTTTTGGATTGGGTTGCTTGTTTTTTTCTTATTAAGTCACGTGAGCTGCTTATATATTCTGGAGATGAAGCATTTGTCAGTTTCATTTGCAAAAATTTTTCCCATTCCATAGGTTGTCTTTTTGTTTTAGTTATGGTTTCCTTTGCTGTGCAGAAGCTTGTAAGTTTACTTAGGTCCCATTTGTTTATTCTTGCTTTTATTTCTATTGCTCACGTAGACTGTTCTAGGAGAACATTTTTGAGATGTATGTGAGATAATGTTTTGCCTATGTTTTCTTCTAGGAGGTTTATTGTATCTTGTCTTATGTTTAAGTCTTTGATCCATTTTGAGTTTATTTTTGTGTGTGGTGTAAGGGACAGACAAATTTTCTTTATTGCCATTGTGTTCTTTGTTGCTTGCACAATAGAAGGGACCCAAAATTCAGATTATAGACTTTGTCAATTAGTTGAATTCTTGATCTTTTGGAGTGAGTATTTTTTTCTGATAAATTTTGATTAACACTTTCTACATTCTATATATATATGCATAAAATTGTTACAAATACTTATTTTTCTTTGTTGTATACTACAAATATTTATTATGTCATTTATAATTCTGAATGTTTTCATATGAACATATTATTTTAACATTCTTTTACTTTTTTATTAGTTCTATCATATCACTGTTGAAAAATTCTATATCCTCGTAAAGATTTTGTAAATTTTAACCTTTTTAGAAAAACTAATTTTCAAACAAATTTTTAACCCATCTATAATTTATTGTTTGTTTATGATGAGGAAATATCTAATTCCAAAAGGTAAAA
Organism: Camelus ferus; assembly: GCF_009834535.1. NCBI lineage: Eukaryota > Metazoa > Chordata > Mammalia > Artiodactyla > Camelidae > Camelus > Camelus ferus. The sequence continues at coordinate 10,797,872 of NC_045725.1, read as the reverse complement.
TAATCTGCCAACATAATTAATAATTTCTTTAACAATTTGAAAATTTTCTATTTAGACATCAAATTTTACACTGTTGAGAGGGTTTAATTTGGGGGCATTTCCCATCCTTCTTCCTTTCTCCCTCAAAATTTTAGGGTCATTGTGCAAAGTTTGAAAACTTCCCATAAAATATGTTTAGGATATCACAACACTACATGTTTATTTTGAAGAAAATTATGTTTTCAATATCTTGTGTTCTCACCCAGAAAAATACATATATTGTGAATAATTGATTGATGTCTCAGTAAACATTTGTAATCATCTCCGTAGAGTATACATAAATCTTGCCTTGTCATTTTCTTATTTAAAAAGAGGATCCTCTTATTTACATTTGATTCACATTTTCAAGGATGAAGTCAGAAAGGACTTAGTGTCTTTTCCGTATGTGAATTACAGCACAATCCTAAAGTCTTGGGCATGTAACTATTACCAAACAATCATAAGGTTGTATCCAAAAATATACAATAGCAAAGACATGGAAAGATCCTAAATGTCCATCAACAGAGACTGGATAAAGAAGAAGTGGTATATTTATACAATGGAATACTACTCAGCCATAAAAACTGACAACATAATGCCATTTGCAGCAACAAGTGTGGTCCTGGAGAATGTCATTGTAAGTGAAGTAAGCCAGAAAGAGAAAGAAAAATACCATATGAGATTGCTCATATGTGGAATCTAAAAAAAAAAAAAAAAAAACCAAAAAGCATAAATACAAAACAAAAATAGACTCACAGACATAGAATATAAACTTGTGGTTGCCAAGGGGGCAGGGGGTGGGAAGGGATAGATGGGATTTCAAAACTGTAGAATAGATAAACAAGATTATACTGTATAGCACAGGGAAATATACACAAGATCTTATGGTGGCTCACAGAGAAAAAAATGTGACAATGAATATATATATATGTTCATGTATAACTGAAAACTTGTGCTCTACACTGGAATTTGACACAACATTGTAAAATGATTATAAATCAATAAAAAATGTTAAAAAATAGTTTAAAAAAAAGAGAAAATTTGCCTGACTTCAGGGAAATTATAGACCAATGAACACAGACTAATTAACAAAGATTTTTATCTCATCAAGTGAAATAACTACACAAATTTGAAAATTAACTAATATCTGACTTGGGCCATTTGGGCACATAAAGAATACTCTAGACCAGGTGGTTTAAGCAATAAACATTTATTTTTCACAGGTTCAGAGGCTCAGAAGTCCAAGATTAAGGAGCGAGCAGGTGGCATGTCTGGCACAGTCCCCTCCCGGTTGATAGAGAGCCACCGCTTTGCTGTGTCTTCTTATGGCAGAGGGTCAAGTGCACTCGTGGGGTCTCTTCAAAAGAAAATGAATCCCAATCATGAGGACTACACCTTCATGACCTAATCATCTTCCAAATGGCCCACCTTCAAATGCCACCATATTATAAAGGATTTAACTTCGATTTTGAAGAAGGACACAACTCTCACTCTATAGCAACAATGAAAAGTGGAGGAATAAACTACATAAAATCTGATAAACTCAAATACTTAGTATTTTTGGTGAATAATAATGTAGTTGAGAAGACTGTGAGATCATATAAGAGTTTTCCACTTAACAGGAATAAAAGTCAGGACATGAGGTTTCTCATACATTGTATTTTACTAGTGAAAAGCACCCATTGCTCCAAAGATTTTAACCCGCAAGAATACAGACCAAATAATGGAGGCAGAGCAGTAAATTTTTTTGACCACATGCTTCTGCCATTTAGAGGTAGATAATATTTTATTTTAACACTGATTCAGAGATAGAAATTATTTTGTGAATAAATGCCTGTCAAATAAAACAATATATTCTGGTCTCTTTATTACCTATAATCAGTATTTCATTAAAAATAGAGATAAGATGGCATATATAGTCATCATCTTCCTTAACAATCTTACCCAGAATATCTAGTGTCAAGTTCTGTAGTTCATATTTGAAGCTGGTAGATTATAGTTTATGCAATATTTGCAGATGAAAGACAGAGCCTGTTTTTCTATAGAAGACTATGAAATATTAAAAGCAAAAAAGGAGTCAGGGATATTGCAAAAGAGCAGAGAGGTATTACCAAATATTTTAAAGTATCTGGGAAGATTAATGATTGATCTTTATGAAAATATACTTCCAAACAATGCTGGTCCACTTGAGGAGATAATATGATTACCCAACTGGGAAAAGAAGTAAGATTTGGCTATTTTTCTACATAAACTCCTTCTCCATTTAGATGTTTTTCATAAACTTAGCCACCTTATGATCAGTATTGCAACTGAAACATTGCTCTTCTTTAATGTGAACATGTTAAGCAATATACACAAAATAATATATGCAAAGTGTCTTACAGATACAAAAATAAGATACCAACTTCAATATCAATATGGGCTACCTTTGTGTGGAATGGAGTGAATAAACTGTTTATTTCATGTCTCTATTATTTTCTGAAACCTGTAATGAGTTTTATTAATTATGAGAAAGTCTACATTAATTGAGAGTAACAAGAGAAAACCTTCCACTAACTAAAATAAATCTGCAGTATTAACTATAGCTTAAATCATCATATGGAACATAAATCTATATTCTTAATGGAGATATTTTACACCTCAAAACCATACGTTTTGCCTCGGGAAATTGTGAAAATCTTAAAAACACATTTCAAACTAGTAAATTATGAAAATCTTAGAAATATATTTTGCATTGGAAGTATTCACATAATAAATACTTTTCCTCATGCCCAAATTATAAAACCTGAGGAGAAATTTACTACAGTTAAATAATCACACATGACTTTTACTGGAAATAACAATTCTTCATTGAAAATAGGGGATATATATATCCCTTCAGCCTCAATTTCTTTTTCCGGTCTAGAGACTTTTCATGGCATTTTTCATCTCTCCATTTCTCAGAGTAAAGATTAGAAGGTTCAACATAGGGGTTATAATGGTAAAAAAAAAACACAGCAAAGAATTTATCATAGAATGAGGTCTCACATACATAAAAATACAAGGGACAAAGGACAGGACCACCACAGTAATGTGGGAGCCACAGGTGGATAAGGCTTTGTGCCTCCCTTCCTGACTAAGATTCTTCAGGGAGTGCAGAATGACCCCATAGGAGATGAGTAAGAGCGTAAAGATGACCACACAGATTGCCCCATCATTGGCACACACAGTGCGGCCAGTGGTGTAGGTGTCAGAGCAGGAAAGTTTTAACAAGGGGTACATGTCACAGACGAAGTGGTTAATGACCTTGGGGCCACAGAAGGGAAGGTTGTAAACAAAAAGAGGATGAGCTACAGCATGTAAAAACCCACCAACCCAGGCCAACAGCAGCAGCAGTACACACACTCGCTGATTCATGATCACTGAATAATTCAAAGGTTTGCAGATGGCCACATAATGGTCATAAGCCATGACCACCAGAAGACAAATTTCAGCACCACCCAAAAAGTGCCCTAGAAAAAGCTGGGTCATGCAAGCTTGGAAGGAAATGGTTTTGTTCTCACAGAGTAAATCTACAATCATGTTTGGGGTGACTGTAGTAGAATAAACAGCATCCATAAATGATAAGCAGCCAAGAAAGAAGTACATAGGGGAATCCAGGGTTGAGCTGACTACCACCACACATGACAATGAGGAGGTTGCCCACCATTGTCACCATGTAGATGAGCAAGAACACAAGAAATAATATTTTCTGAACTTGGGGGCTCTGAGTGAGCCCCAGGAGGACAAACCCAGTCACATTCCTCCTTTGTTCCATAGAGTTTTCTGGATGCTTTATTTTAGAGTACAGGACAAAAATATCTGTAAATGTAATTAATACTAGTGACTTTCTGAAATCTTAAGATAATTTGTTTATTCTTTCAGCAAATAAGCAATATGCTTTATGTTCCAGTATTCTCAGATATCATCATACAAGGCTGATTAAATCCTCACACCTACCCTCAAAAATCTTTCAGAGTAATGGAGATGCAAGTAATTAAGAGACATATGTGGGGAAATAGCACATTATTCAATAAATTAGTTGCCATAACTAGTTTTCCATATGGAAAGTAATAAAACTGTACATATATCTAATACCTTACACAAAAATAAAAATGGATTAATGTTCTAATAAAATAGCAAAGCAAGATTTCCTTTATTCTACTTCAAATTTATTAAGAACGTAACTTTCTTTATTCTAGGGGTGGGAAAAGTCTTCTTAAATAATAATTGAAATTTAAAATAGATGTATTTAACAAGTTCAAAAAATTTAAAGTATTTAGGGAAAGATACCACAATGTCAATAGACAAAAGTAGTTTGGAGAAAGATTTACATTGTAGAGGATTTACACAAGAGTTAACATCAAAATAGATGAAGATCTGTAACCAATTAACAAATAAAAATATAAACAACATTTGAAATAAAAAATAAAAATATATAAATAAAAATAAAAGAAATTTAAAATATGATTAAAATTAAGGAAAAAATACATTTCTATGGCCTTGAAACATGTACACTGAAGCTTATCTGAGAACAGAAAAGTGAGAATTGAAGTATCAGCTTGCTTTCTACAGTATTACCTTAGGTTCGTGAAAACCACTCAATCAATGTCTACAGGTAGCTACATCATCTTTTAATTTTTAACAAACTAACAATATTTACAGAACATATTAATTGAGACTATCATCAGATTTATAAATATCTACCCATGAAAATATCCCCAATTATTTACATTTGGAATTAGTTTCTAAGAATTCTTTATGTTAGATAAAGATCATTCAGATCATTGTAATATAATAATATCCAAAAAGAGCACGACAGAATAAAATCAATCTTCCCATATTTTAGTAATCACAAAGGATTCCTAACAAAAGAGAACTTCTACAAGACTGAATTCTCACACTACCAATGTACTCTTGCAAAATGTAAAACTTAGTTCAGAATCTTGTGTATAAGTACCCTTCCTGGTTTACCTGCATAAGAAGACAACCACTTAATCCATGTTCTGATCTCTTCTGTCTTCTCCTTTGCTCTTAACACACTGATGTCATCTCTGAGAACACAGAGGACAAGGTACATGCAGCATCATTGGATCTTGAACTATTCCCATGTGACCAACTCTTACCATGTTTGCAGGAAATCTATTTCATTTCAGTCATTCAGAAAAATATTCCTTTTCAAAAAGTTGGAATTTTCAAAGTGCATATGAGTGGCCTGTTACTAAAGAACTCTGAATCTTGGTTGTGAATAGAGAACCAAAATATTCATTTTTGCAGGATTTGTTTGTATAATGAACAAATATTAATTCAACCTTTTGATTATAGAGAAAACACAAAACTGTGAATGAATTGTTTGCATACAGATTTTGCTCTTTGTCTTTTATACCAATGAAAGTGAAGTAGTTAAATAGTCTCCAATATTTTGATTCTCAATCAGTTATAATCTCCTGCATTGTTGAGCTTTGAGTTTCCTGAAAGATAGAGAATAATTTCATATACATACTTTATTATATTCTGAGTCTATCATTTCAGTTCATGAACATTTGTCCTGTGAGGTAAGGGTAAAGATCTGTAAACACTTTATCTGCATTTGAACTACTGTACATGTTATAGAGCCTTTCAGTTAGTGCATCTCCAAGTGTGATTCTTGTCTAATTAAATTCAATGGGATATTAATTATAATTTTTATGGTAGACTGCTTCCAAATATGTCAATAGGATAATCACTGTGTAGAACAGGACTTATAGAACCATGTCCTCTTGGGGAAAATTACAGCAAACAGCTTGAGGTCATGTCACCAAAGGGAAAATTCCAGTGTGGGCAGAAATGAAATATGTAAAAACTTTCTTGTTTAAACCATGGCTTTCAAAGTAGGTGAGTCTGTTTAAATTTAAGCTTTGCCTTTGAAGATGATATCTGAACTAATTTCCAAAACGTTATGAATGCTAATTTCAGAATAAGATATTTGAAGTCTGTTTCAAATGCAGATAAAGTTTGTCACGTAATTTGTCACATATTTTCAGACAGGTAAGTTGATAGAATCTGTGTTACTGTGGAAATAGAAAAAGAAAACATTTGTGGGCCTATTCAATTCATCTCAAATACCTCATGGAGCATTCTCCACAGTAGACAATACACTATGTCATGACATAATTGCAATACATTTCAAAGGACATAAATTATAGAGCACAAATGTGTATAGGTATATAAACATATGTTATGTATATATTTTACAATAATATAATTCAACTAGAAATTGACAACAAAATATAAAATTTCCAATTGATTACAAATTAAGCAACATAAACCTAAATTAACTGTGAACATTTTAAAAGGTATATTTTCAACACAAAGATAATGACACAAATGAATGTAAAAGATATATGAAAGGTATCTATGAAATATACATATATATAGAAACTATATGTAATATAGTACATATTTTTATATATAAATCAACTGGATGCAGTTAAAGGAATGCTTAGAGAGAAATTTATAGCTTAAATGCAAGTATTAGAAGACAGAAAAGAAATGAACTAAGAAATTAAAGGAAATGAACTAAGCTTCTGTTTTAAGAAGCTAGAAAAAAATAAATGCAGAGAACACTGTAGAAAGGAAATAGCAAATAGAAGACAAGTCATTGAAATAGAAATGAATTCAAAATAGAGAAAGTATCTAAAGCCAGGAATGAGTTCTTTGAGAGTTTGATAAGATTCTAGCAAAACTGGTTAAGAAAAAAAGAAGACAAAAAACCAAATTATTAGGATAAACAATGAAGACAGGGTCATCACTACAGGTTCTACATATTTTTAAAAGATAATAAAATGATATGATAAATGACTTAGGACTGTATACTTGCCAATTAAAGAAAATGGACCACTGCTATGAAAAATACAACTTTCTAAATGCACTAGGAAAAATAACTAAGTTGGAATAATTTAAGACCTAAATAAGTTAATTCTTTGGAATCCTACCATTCCAAAAAAAAATTTTCATTCCCATATAGCTTTAATCAGTGAATACTATATAAACAACTAATTGACAAACAGTACCAATCTTACATAAATACTTTTACTGCCGGGAGGAATTAATATACTTCCTAACACATTTCATGAACCTATCATAACCCTTATACTAGAATGAAAAAAAGGTTATCACAAAGAAAATAATCAGATTAATATCTTATATTTACAAAGACATAAAATTCTGAACATAATATTTAATTTGATTCTTTTGGATGTTTTCTTTTTGGATTTTTTTATTCTTGCTAATTTGTTTTTGAGGCAGGTCTTGAGAAGTGCTCTGCCTAGGGCTAATTATTATCCCTTTACTTATGCAAAATCTTCCTAAGCATTCACCCTCATGAACTATAAGGTTTCCCAGCTGGTAAGAATAGGCACTATCCCTGATTCAGTGCGAGGAACCAGCACCCTTCTCTCTAATCTACCTGGGCAGATCATTCCCCGGCCTCAGGTAGCTTTCTCAAATGCATGCACTGATCAGTACTTTTATGAATAGCTGAGAGGGATTCTCTCTAGTTCTCCAGCATTCCCTCTCTCAGTGTTTGTCTGTCTGTCTCTCTGTCTATCTGCCTGTCTCTCTTTCCCACCATTGATGCAGGTCTATAGGTCTATGCTCTGTGATATTCCATTTTCACAATTTCAGATGCTTCGTCTCCACAGAAACTCAACTTCATCTCCTCAACTGAAGCAATATACCAGGACCTTCTGAGGTACCCTTCTCTGTACCACAGCAAGAAAACTTAAAGGTAATAAACTGGAAAATCCTAGAGCCCAACTTGTTTCCCATCTCTTGGTGATCAATGTCAATTTTTCTGACATCTTGTGTCTTGAAAATAATCATTTCATATATTTCTGCTTTCTTTACTTCTTTTATCAATAACCATACAAAGATATTTTTAGCAGTTTTATTCATAATGTCTTAGAGTTGGAAACAACCAACTAATGTGTATCATTGCATAGTTCACTAGCTTTGGAATCTAACCATAGATTTCTTTGTTGAAATTTGATAAAATAATGTTTACTCATGTTTCAAATGGCTACTCAATTCTTGGTATGTAAAAATAAAGCATGTCCTTTATATTAAAGAAAAACTGTGAGCCACAAGGATATTAAGAAATTAAGTCCAAATTAAGAGTAATTTCAAAATTTCTGGCTTGTTTTTCTGCAAATAAAAGAATTAGAAGTAGTTTGTGAATTATATTTCCTCCTGTTGTGGCATCTTTCTTTTTGCTTTTGGTAAATTAATAGTGCAGGGAAAAAAATCAGCCATGATTCCATCATACATCTGTCCATTTTCTATCTAAGAATTTTTATGCCTTATTTGCTTTGCAATAGGTTAAGCAAACATAGAAGTTCTGATATCAAGGTCCTATGGAAAAACCAATTTTATCCAAGTAACATATATGAAGTATTTAGTAAAGTAGCAGTAAGAATCTGAAGAAAAATATACTCTACAATCACCAACTAAGGGTCTATAGTTGTTCTCTCCATTACCTATTCTAAAGTTATGATCACGAACATCGAAGACTTGGTAAAGTCTAAGTAACCATAATGCCTAATAAATGCCTAACCAATATTAAATTATCAACAAATGCTGGTTTATGAGTCTTTTTCTTCTGCCAATGATCTGCAAAATTTACAATGTTATAATTCTTCCTATGTATATAAATCATCACATTCTTGGCATCACGAACAACCTAAGTTACTCTCCTCTTCAACAAACTCCTCATGGCATTTTTCACCTCTGTGTTTCTCACTGTGTAAATGATAGGATTTAACATGGGAGTGAGGATTATAAAGAACACACTCATCAACAGGTCCACAGGGTAAGTCTCCACAGGACATGTGTAGGTGAGTATACAAGGGACAAAATAGAGCATCACTACTGTGAAGTGAGAGCCACATGTAGACAGAGCTTTACGCCGTCCTTCAGCGCCACGGGATTTCAGGGAGCTCAGGATGACTATGTAGGAGATAAGTAGCATGAAAAAAATCAGTAAGCACATGCCCCCACTGTTAGCAGCCACCACAATGCCAAGCTTGTAAGTGTCACTGCAGGCCAGTTTTAACAGTGAGAAAAAGTCACACATGAAGTGGTCAATGACATTGGGACCACAGAAGGGCAAGTCAACAGTGAGAAGAACCTGCACAGTGGCATGTAGGATCCCCCCAGTCCAGGCCACCACCACCAGGAGCTGGCAGAGCCAAAGGCGCATGATGGTTGTGTAGTGCAGAGGCTTGCAGATGGCCACGTAGCGGTCATAGGCCATGACAACCAGGATGATGATCTCTGATCCTCCCAGGAAGTGTACCACAAAGAGCTGAGTCATGCAGCCACCCCAGGAGATGGTTTTCCTCTGGTAAAGCAGGTCAATGATCACTTTTGGGGTGGTGGCAGATGTATATATGGTGTCGATTAAGGACAAGTAAGTGAGGAAGAAGTACACGGGAGCTGAAAGTGTGGGGCTGAGGGAGACGGTGATGCCCACGAGCAGACTGGCCAGCAGGGTGAATAGGAAAATGAGCAAAAAGACAATGAAAAGTATTTTTTGCAAGTGTGGATTCTGTGTGAGTCCCAAGAGAAGAAATTCAGTTACATTGTTGGGAGGGGTGAGGAGGTCCATTCAGCAAGTTACACCTTCCTGGGGCCTGAATTATCTACAAGAATAAGGAATGATACTCATTAATCATAAAAGGATTGTGGTCTGAGTATCTTGATACAAAACTAGAGCAGTCACTGTTCCTGCGGAGCACGTCCTTGACACTCCTGCCTCAGTGCTTGTTTCAGTTCTCTCTTACTTCCTCCATGATGTTTCCATCTCTTCAGACACCTAGTACCTGTCACCTGTAAAACATACATAGGGCAACATTTGATGGGTAATTTATTGAGAAAACCCTGGGCTGTCTATGTGAGATCTGGATTCCCTTTCTGGTTCCAACTCCATGTGTCTCTGGTACATCAGTTCTGTGTCCTATGATTTTGATCCCTCCTCTGTGTCTGTGAGGCTTCACACTGTTATTGTCAGTTGTATCTTGTAAGCTAAGAGGTGTTGCACACAGGCAAGAGATAGTTCCTCTTCCACGAGTATTCACATCTGAACCCTCAGCTCTAAGTGTGGAAAGAAAGACACCATGAATATGTATCTCCCATAAGCAGGCAGTTTAGGGAAATGTATATAAGTAGTGGGCAACAGGCTCTCCCTGGTACCTACCAGAACACATAAGCTATTTCAGGTGTGTTTCCTCACTGCACCTACCATACTGCCTGGCATGTCTGCGCTGCCTGAAACCTGTTAGGTGATGAGTAAGTGCTTGGTGAATTGCCATTCTCCATGGGTGAGAATACACCTTCTACTTCAGGCCATAAATCTACCAGGAATTCAGGTGTTCTCATCCTCCTGCTCTGTTTATCATTACTCTCTACTTTATGAGAAACACAAATAAACATTTGAAAGAAAGCTGCCTTCCAGGTTAATACTTTCTGGCACACTTTATCAGGTAATATGAAAATATTAATTGCCACTAGGAATGAGTATGTTATTGGGTCACTTTATTATCAAGATAACTGTAGTGTTTGCTAATTGGTATTTTTTTTTATTCTTCAAAATTCTGTTCCATATTCAATGACAGAGACATATTCAATAAGTTTACAGAACAGTAGACTTGGATTAAAGAAACTATCGTGTAAGTGTTCAGTACATGGAGGATCTGTCAAGTAAGGAAATCTTTATTTTCAAAGTTCTAAAAGCAAAAATTTATTATGAGAACAAAAAGAAATCAATTTCCAGATAAGACAGAGCGATATGTAGTGTATTACACACATGAATACATATACACATAGCACAAACACATGTAAAATCTATTACTATAAGTACCTATTAAAAGTTCATTCATTCAACACATATTTATTGGATACTGACTGTGTATACTAATATATTAATATGTGTGTAAACATAAAGTTATAAAAATTGTCCATGTGAAGTGTCTTTAGTAATCCCTTCCCTGAAATTTCATTAACAAAACTCAGTAACTCATCCCTCCATGATGTGAATGAGCTTCCCACTCCTTTGTTTCTGCTACAGGCATTCTCATGCCTCCTTCTCCCATTTTCTCAAAGCATCCATCATCTGTCATTCCTGGTTACAAGATACTGCATTACTAATAGAATGAGGAACTTTGGGGACATAAATTTCCCAAAGAGAAGGGAAAACATAATAAAATGTATTCTAGTAAAAATATGTCTTTTCCTTTCAAAGATAAGTGGATAAAAGAGCTTTATGAAGAAGTAAACATTACTCTTTCTTTTTCCTTTGGCTCCACAATACTCTTTCTAGGATTAAATTCTAAAGGAAAGTCTTTTCAAAAGAGGAAAACCATTATTTACAAATATGTTTAACTAAATGTGTTAAGAGCTGTGGAAAATGTAGACATTAAATGGAATACTCAACATTGGACAAATGGATAATTAAAATATAGTGCATCTCCTTGACTCGTGTTTTTAACAGAGGTCTTTTAAAAAATTGTGCAGTATCATAAGAAAATTCTGATGTACTATGAGTTGGGAAAATTTTGGATACAAATTTGAATTATATAGTTATTCTAATTTAATTCTAACTAACTATATTATTCTTCTAACTAATTTAAACACATATCAATAAGAAAAAAAGACCCCAAATAATTTTTACTTCTGAATTGGTAGTATTGTAGTTGAGTCTATCTTTCTTAATGTTTTTCAGGCTGAATTTTCATTGAAAACTCAGATTGATGAGGATGAGCAGTGATTATATAATTTGTAAATCCATTTAAACCTGAGCATCTGTAATTATATGATTTCTTGGGGAAAAATAATCTTACCTGTGAACTTGTCTGTCATAGCTCCATGGCTCAGGCCCCAGGAAGTTGATAGTTCACCAAGAAAGAAAGAAAGTTATAAGATGAAAAATAGCAACTAGCCAGCTACAAATCTGGTTTGCTGATTCCTAAGTAGTACCATTGGATAAGGCCTTTCTCTTGAACCTTAAAAGTGCTACCACATTTCCTGTTTTTAGGCCAATTATCTGAAGTTTGTTAGCTGTGGCTAATTGGGCCTCGGGTATTTCACCATCATTAGCAGATCTTGCCAACAACTCAATTATTTCACATAACTTAACTGAAGTTCAGAGGAGAATTCTTACAGCATTCCTCTTTAATTGTGAACTCCTCATTATGTCTACATGAAGACAAAACATTATGACAACAGAAAAACAGAATGAGTTGACCATTGTTCATAGCAGCACTATTTACAATAGCCTAGACATGGAAACAGTCTAAATGTCCATCAACAGATGACTGGATAAAGAAGATGTGGTATATTTATACTATGGAACACTATTCAGCCATAAAAACTGACAACATAACACCATTTGCAGCAACATGGATGCTCCCGGAGAATGTCATTCTAAGTGAAGTAAGCCAGAAAGAGAAAAAAAAATACCATATGAGATCGCTTATATGTGGAATCTAACAAAACAAAACAAAGCAAACAAAGTATAAATACAAAATAGAAATAGACTAAAGGCATAAAATACAAACTTGTGGTTGCCAAGGGGGCAGGGGGTGGGAAGGGATAGACTGGGATTTCAAAATGTAGAATAAATAAACAAGATTATACTGTATAGCACAGGGAAATATATACAAGTTCTTATGGTAGCTCACAGAGGAAAAAAATGTGACAATGAATATATATATGTTCATGAATAATTGAAAAATTGTGCTCTACACTGGAATTTGCCCCAACATTGTAAAATTATTATAAATCAATAAAAATGTTAATAAAATTTTTTTTAAAAATGTTGGATGTTAAATCAAGAATAAATAAATAAATAAATAAGTTTATTTAAATATTAAAAAAGAGTTGACCATTTATGGATTTAGATATTGGATACCAAATGAGCTTAATATTAAGTCTGCATAATATTCTGTAAATTAATGATTTATGTAGGTAACTCTCTGAAAAATGTTTATTATAATATTTTGTTTTTAATCAGTCTATAATTTATACAAATTATAGTGTTTAAATACTTATTTTCAGATGCACATTAAGTGAAAATTACAAGCCCTATTGTAATATTGGCATTTCACAGAAGGTAAAATTTACAGAACTCTTTCAAATTGGTTGTATCTTGTACCAATTCTGGAATTAGATTAACATGATCATGTAAATAATTCTAGTCTTCAGTTATATTCAGAGATGGTAGAATGCACTTTTTGCAGTCATTTAAATTTAATTTCATAATATCCTGTGGAATGCAAAAGAATAAATTTTATATCCACAATTTATAACAAGTAAATAGAAGACAAGGAATCAGAATGCCGTTTGCTAAGGCAAAATAAGTAGCCAGGTCACTAAATACTGGGCCAGGATACTTACCTTTAAATTATTGTTTTACAACCTTTAATTATTGTCATGGCAAGTTTACTTTGCCACCAACTGTGAAGCCTATTATAATTATCTACTAAAATAAATAAATATTGACATTTGAAATTATTTTCAAATTAATTTAATCCAGTTCAATTTGTAAATATTCCCAAATAGCACAAACTCACTGACCATGTTCAAATATGCTTGCATTAATAACAAGAAAAATAAGTTTCACATTAACAATTTATTTTCTGGATTCCTCCAGAGAATGGGATCACTGTGAGCAGCATGTGTCAAACCTGGTCTGACTACACTCTTTAGAATAAAGTGCCATAGTAATATCTGTGATAGCAAGTGCCAAAAACAGTCTAAATGAGGACTTGAAACTGTCTAAAGAACAATAAGGAATATGAGATTTCCTGACATGTCATCATGAAAATGTCTTGAACTTGTCTTCAACTGCGGAATGAAAGACTCAGATAAGACAATTAGTATGTGTAAAGTCATCATTCTCAACATCATAAAAAATTAAGATCCATTCACAATGGCCCATAAAGTGGTCGTCTCAGCCTCTACTTAAATAAATACAGTGATGGAGAGAGAGATGGCTTTAGAACACTTACACCTGTCTAGTCTAGCTCCCCAAGTCCTAGAGTTGCCCATGAAATGCAAAGAGATAAGAGTTAGGTCTAAATCAGTGAATATTGTCCATGAAACAATTTTTCAAAAGAGGAGTCTCTGGAGCCACACCAGGCAAGTCTGTTTCCAGAATACAAATCCAAAGACAGAGTGGTTTAAAACCCTGGAGATAACAGCAAAAGAGGTTCTCAAGCATGAGAGAGCAGGACAAATTATATGTGAATCTTATCACAGTTGATCAGAAACCAGCTGAGGTATGATTTCTTGTTTTATAGGTTCAGGGACTAATTTCACAAAAGCTGGGTACCTGCCAAAGTGTTCTCATGGCAGCTTCATGCATCTCATTAGGCAGAGAATCATGTCCTCAAAATAACTAAGCACTCAAAAGCAGAGCTTATATTGTCTAGTCCAATCTAAAGGCACTTTTATCACAAAGGGACATCTCCTGTTTGCCAGAAATAGAAAAGTTTTAGGAAGTGAGAGCTGTGCTCTCATAAATCTTTTAATTTTAGTTCTAATTGACGTAGGAACAATCTAACAGTACTGATGACAATAAACATTTTGGCTTGGGCAGAATTACAGAATTTGGAAACATCTTCAAATTTACCTAAGTAAACTACTTGTGGAAATAAGAGAAGCTGTTTAAGGTTATGGAATAAGATGATGGCATAGTGTGAAGTAAAGCTCATGTCTCCTGATCCTGAAGCTAGTGTTCTTACTCTCCATCACATTTTCATAACCGTAATATGCTTGATAAATATTGTTACATCACTGAGCCCATTATTTCTTCAATAAAATATGTGGTATCCATAAAGTGGGAGGCTGGGCCTTTTTGTCAAAAGAGGAAACTATAAACATATCTATGACTTACATACATTTGCATTTTGCTAATAGACTTCATTTTTGGAAAGAGTCAAAATTAATTCACAACAAAGTCTGATAAGTTAGATAAGTTGTTTAGCTGAGAATTTTTTTCTTTGACAACTGTGGACTAATAATACCTGCTTTTGTTTTATTGGGGGGGGTTATATCCCTTATAAATAATCTCCTGAAACAATTGTCAAAGGGGATTCCATATTCAAGGGACTAAGGGTAAAGTCATCTTCCTAATAGTGAAATCGTTTTAGGAATATATTTTATTGTTTGGTTTTGAAAAGCATCTGCATTTAATTGCTACTAATATTTGTTAATCTAATAAAGTGTCACATCTAATGGCATATAATAAAAAATATTTTATATACTAAACCATAATCAAATACCAGTTCCAAGGAATTCTGTACACAAAAAGTTCACACAATGTGGGGAAGTATATTTGGGCTCAAATCTAACTTACATTTTCTGTGGTCTAGTTATTTAACCTTTCTGATCCTCCATTTTTTTCTGTAAAATAGGAACACTGAATTTTAATTTTATGATGTGGTAACTTGAGAACACTTTAATATTTTCATATCTGCTTAAAGTCAGTGTGATCAATTTTTTAAATCACTGACAATTTTTACCCAACAGAACAAGAAATCCAGCATAATTTTAAATATTAGGTATGTCAGGTGTGTGCCAAGAGGATACGGGCATCTTCTTTTCTATAATATATTCCACTCCATCCTAGATACCAATAAGCCATACAGCTTTCTGAATTCCAACCGCTTATACACACAGACGTATAAAATTCTGCAATTAGGAAGGGGAAAATTTCAGTCACTACAAAACCAGAGAGGGTCTGATGAAATGCTGTGTTTTTCCTGATATCATTTGAAGTGCTTGAAAGAGCATTAATCTGAATTTAGAAAAATACAGACCTGAAGACTAGCGGTGTCTCAGACAGTTTAACTTTTCTGAAGTTCAATTTTCTTCATCTGTAAAATAGGAGAAATCCTAACTATATCTACCTTGCAGAGGTGCTGTCAGTGTCAGGTGAGAGGTGTGGGAAGGCTTTGAAATAATAAAATATGAAAATGTAAAGATCATGATAGAAATAAAATCTTCATATTGGGTCATTCATTATCTGAAATTGCATTCCTGTTTAATAACATTCTTATGGCATTTTTAACCTCTGAATTTCTTATTGTGTAGGTAATAGGATTTTAACATGGGAATACATAGAATTCTGCTATGGGTTTATCCATGGGAAAAATAGCTGCTGGTCACAGACACATAAAACTACAGGGCACAAAGAACAAAACAAATGTGAGGTGGGAGTGCTAAGGAGCCAACCTGGGTCTGCTTGCCCACAGGAGTAAAGCCAACCTAATGACACCAGGCTGCGATGAAGGAAAGTACAGCATTTATTGCAGGGTGCCAAGCAAGATTTCCAGGAAGTGAGTGCTCAAAACACCTGAGCTTCCCTGATGGGTTTCAGGAAAGCAATTTTAAAGTCCAGGTTATGGTGAGGTTGTTGCAAAGAATGTTATCACCTGGTGCACAAGTCATGATCAGTTGATGGTGAGCTAACAGGACAGTGCCACAGGGGTTAACACTGTAAATCCTTAGGCTGCAGTAGTCCTGAGGGTTATGTGCAAATCATCACCAAGTAGATCATGGTGATTTTAGCATCTGTAAAACATCTCGGGAAAAGAGTATCAATACTGTTATCTAGGTCCTTCAGAGAGATGCTAATGCACCTCTTCAGAGGATGTGGGGGGAGGATTTGTCCCAGGAGGCCCCATAGGGTCCCAGGAGGCCCCATAGGGTCCCACTCAGTAACATATTCCCCTTTTGTTGATACTCCTCAATCCTGAGGAGAACAGGTGTTGGACATGAAAGTGGATAACAGTTTGATAGAGGTTAAACATAAATTCAGCAGAGGAACTCAGACTTACAGGGACTGGGTTTCAATACCCAATCCTATTTTACTTTTCCAAATCTTTCTGGGAATGCATCGATGACCACTCTGGCCACTTCCTGCTAAAATGGAACGTAGTCCTGCCTCAATTTGGAGAATGCACATTGCGTTGAAAATATTCTTGAGTTCCAAGACTTGCATCCAAGTCCAGTATGATTAAGACCTCAGTCCCTCAGTCCATCAATTTGTTATCAACAGATCCAATTAGAAGCTGTTTGAGGAGTGATATTTGAAACTTTAATAGACAAAATAGATCTCATTCCCTGAGAAACACAGGAAAATAAGCTTGAAAAGCAGTCTGGACCTAGAAATTTGGCAGAAACTTATAGCCAGGTAGCCAGTTGTCTACTTTATTTAAGTAGGTTTTAACTTCTGATATGGTATTGTCCTATACAAGACAGGAGCTATTGGTCATTACACAAGTCTCCTTGTTTCTGCTAACATATGATCTAAAGCAATCTCATTGTCTAAAAACTTAATGGTTACAAAAGGAGATCTTGGAAAATTGCAGCTGTCATTTCCCAGCAGACATTGCTTTGAGAATGATGAGTGGCATCTTGAGTTTGACACTGCTCATAAACTTCAAGTTCTCAATAATACAGAAAGTGTCTGAAATCTCATCCACAATGGCCACCTAGTTTTACCGTGGATGTCTGAACTACAGCTACTCCATTTTGAATTTCAAATGCATTCCCTCCTCAATGGCCTAAGCAGATACAAAATGCATATCCTAAAGGCCACAAAACAAGCCCCTCTGGTCAGTAAAATTAAAGTTAAACCATGTATAAGCCAAGATGACTTCTCCATACATTAATATGTGCAATTTTAAAAATCATTTATGCTTTTGATTGTAAATCTTACAATAGAATGTATTGATGATTAAAACAAATGTCTCTCAAAGCCATTGTGTTTACTCCTGCCCCCTATTCAATCATGTCCCTTGGTTCTAGACATACTTAATACACACACACACACACACACACACACACACACACACACACACACACATTTGCCTAGTTATTCACTTTGGGGAAAACTAATTAGACATAACAAACAATAACAGAGGTATGTTGACAAGGAAACATTTTATATAAGGTATACATTTTATCAATTATACCCAATTGTCACTTAAGTATTGTACATGTACTTTTAGAAACAAACTTAAAGCAAGCATTGAGACATACTCTGCAGTTATACTCTGTGACAGCTCCATTAAAATTTTTTTTCTATCCTAAACATTGGGGGCAACAGTATGAATAGAAGTAGAACCATATATTTTCAAGTTGTTAGTGAGACAAATATTTAGTAATGAGTTCAATTAGATTAGAATGATAGGTCTTATAGGCCTGGTCCAGAATCCTCGGTCACCTGACCACCACTGTTGTAT
Organism: Camelus ferus; assembly: GCF_009834535.1. Lineage (NCBI taxonomy): Eukaryota > Metazoa > Chordata > Mammalia > Artiodactyla > Camelidae > Camelus > Camelus ferus. The sequence goes on along the minus strand of NC_045725.1, from coordinate 10,779,549 downwards.
TCTTACTCTTAGTATGGTGTGGATGTCTTTTGGGGTCAGCAGGCCCTTCTACAGGCCAATCCAATGCAGAGGTCCTTGTCAAATGGGAAGTATGAATCCAAGAGTCAATTTCATTCAGGTTCATTGCACATGAGCTAGTTAATAGACCTATAAGGATCCTTTTATCTAGGTTGGAAACGGTCCTTTAAAATGTGCCTTTTCCAGCTTACATAAACCCTTGATTGCAGGTCGTGGGACAGCTGGTGCTCATTCAAAGATAGGTTGTTGAAGTAAGCCTCAGAAATGACCTAGAATGCCATTCTTAATAATTCAAAAAAAATTTTACAACTATGTAGCATGAGAACAAGGAATGTTCTGAGAGACAAGGCTTAGAAAGTAAATGCAGACCACAAGTAACAGCATCAGAAGTCAACATCCACTAAAACATATTTGCTGTCTAAATTTTCCCTCATTTTTACAAACTAGCCAATTAAAATTAATTTGTTTGCAAATTAATGTGTTTGGAAGTCTGATGTTAATGAGTTTTGGACTGATTACTTACATAAGTGAATTGATCACAAAGGTACTTTTGAATTGACTATGCTAGAACTTTTCATAAGTAGTCTCAGCCTTAACTTTTTTTAAAAAAGATTTTTTTTATTGAGTTATAGTCACTTTACAATGTTGTGTCAATTAACAATGTAGAGCACAATTTTTCAGCTATACATGAGCACACATATATTCATTGTCATATTCTTTTTCGCTGTGAGCTACCACAAGATCTTGTATATATTTCCCTGTGCTACACAGTATAATCTTATTTCTCTATTCTACATATGCCTGTCAGTATCTACAAATTTTGAACTCCCAGTCTGTCCCTTCCCACCTCCCACCCCCTTGGCAACCACAAATTTGTATTCTATGTCTATGAGTCTGTTTCTGTTTTGTATTTATGTTCTTTTTTTTTTTTTTAAATTTCACATATGAGCAATCTCATATGGTATTTTTCTTTCTCTTTCTGGCTTACTTCACTTAGAGTGACATTCTCCAGGGACAACGATGTTGCTGCAAATGGCATTATGTTGTCATCTTTTATGGCTGAATAGTATTCCATTGTATAAATATATCATTTTTTCTTTATCCAGGCATCTGTTGATAGACATTTAGGCTGTTTCCATGTCTTGGCTATTGTAAACAGTACTGCTATGAACATTGGGGTGCAGGTGTCTCTTTGAAGTAGGGTTCCTTCTGGATATATGCCCAGGAGCTGGATTACTGGGTCCTATGGTAAGTCTATTCCTAGTCTTTCGAGGAATCTCTATCCTGTTTTCCACAATGGCTGCACCAAACTGCATTCCCACCAGCAGTGTAGGAGGGTTCCCTTTTCTCCACACTCTCTCCAGCATTTGTCATTTGTGGACTTTTGAATGATGGCCATTCTGACTGGTGTGAGGTGATACCTCATCATAGTTTTGACTTGCATTTCTCTGATAATTAGTGATATTGAGCATTTTTTCATGTGCCTCTTGATCATTTGTATGTTTTCCTTGGAAAATTGCTTGTTTAGGTCTTCTGCCCACTTTTGGACTGGGTTGTTTGTTTTTTTCTTATTAAGTCATATGAGTTGCTTATATATTCTGGAGATCAAGCCTTTGTCAGTTTCATCTTTAGCAAAAATTTTCTCCCATTCTGTAGGTTGTCATTTGGTTTTGCTTATGGTTTCCTTTGCTGTGCAGAAGCTTATAAGTTTAATTAGGTCCCATTTGTTTATTTCTGCTTTTATTTCTATTGCTTGGGTAGACTGCCTTAGAACATTTTTGAGATGTATGTGAGATAATGTTTTGCCTATATTTTCTACTAGGAGGTTTATTGTAACTTGTCTTATGGTTAAGTCTTTGGTCCATTTTGATAAAATTCAACATCCATTTATGATAAAAACTCTCACCAAAGTAGGTATAGAGGGAACATATCTCAACATAATAAAAGCTATATATGACAAACCTACAGCCAGCATAGTACTCAACGGTGAAAAACTCAAAAGCTTCCCACTAAAATCTGGCACAAGCCAAGGCTACCCACTATCACCACTTGTATTCAACATAGTCTTGGAAGTTCTAACTACAGAAATAAGGCAAGAGAGAGAAATAAAAGGGATCCAAATTGGAAAAGAAGAGATAAAAGTGTCATTATATGCAGGTGGCATTATACTATATATAGGAAACCCTAAAAGATCCACACAAAAACTACTAGAACTAATCAAAGAATTCAGCAATGTTGCAGGTTACAAGATTAATGTACAAAAGTCAGTTGCATTTCTTTACACTAATGATGAATTAACAGGAAAGGAAAGGAAAGGAACAATCCATTTTAAAATAGCACCCAAAGTAATAAAATACCTAGAAATAAATCTAACCAAGGAGGTGAAAGAATTATACACAGAAAACTATAAAACATTGATTAAGGAAATTAAAGAAGACTTTAAAAAATAGAAAGATATCTCATGCTCCTGGATTGGAAGAATCAATATTATTAAAATGGTCATGCTCCCCAAGGCAATCTACAGATTTAATGCAATCCCTATCAAATTATCCAGGACATATTTCACAGAACTAGAACAAATCAAAATAAAATTTATATGGAACCATCAAAGACCTAGAATTGCCAAAGCATTACTGAAGAGAAAGAAAGAGGGTGGAGGAATAACTCTCCCAGACTTCAGACAATACTATAGAGCTACAGTCATCACGACAGCATGGTATTGGTACAAAAACAGATATATAGACCAATGGAACAGAATAGAGAGCCCAGAAATGAATGAACCCACAAATTTTTGGTCAACTAATCTTTGACAAAGGAGGCAAGAATGTACAATGGAATAAAGACAGTCTCTTCAGCAAATGGTGTTGGAAAAACTGGACATCAGCATGTAAATCAATGAAGCTAGAACAGTCCCTTATACATACACAAAAATGAACTCAAAATGGATCAAACTTAACTTTTAAAAGGCCTTTCAGGACTAGGAAAGCCATGCAAAGGGCTTGTCAAAGATTTTGCCTTACGGACTTAGGTGAATTCCTCCCCTTTTGAGTCCCCCAAAATATCACCAGTCATGAGGTGGCTTTCCTTATTTACATGATAAACCTGCTAGGAACCTTAAAGTTTCCAAATTTTGGAGAAATTGGGAAGAGAGAGAGGATAAATATTTCAATTTTACTTACAAATGTATAATAAAGTAGCTACAAATCATAATTAGCTTAAGAGGAAAGATCTGCCTGCATTTGGAAATCATAGATTGAAAGTCAGTAATATTTCAGACAAAATTAAAAAAAATTATAACCATATTCATCAGTTTATCCCATCCTAAGTAATTAATCATTTTTGATAACAATTTTATGAAACTGATTTCATTAGATTTAAAAAAAATCTTACCCAGTTCATCAGTATGATTTAAATGTTATCAGAAACCTGTACTTGTCAAAAAGTTCATTCTATGAATATTCTTGAAAATGAAGTAATTTTACAAAGCATGAACTTTACTTCTATGAATGATGAAAGACTAAAGAAGACAATATTGACTATCTCTTTACAATGTTTTTGACAAAGAAGCTTAATCAAGGTTCCGTGACATAAAATATTTTAAGATAACACTAGATTATGATGGAAAACATTATACCAGAACATATCTAAATTTAAGAAAACATATATAATTTCTAGAATGTCTATTAATTACATTTATCCATACCATAAAATCTAAGGTGGCTTATCATTCATTTGACAATGCTTCCCGTGTAATTTAGCATACCAAACAATCCTAGTTAGAGTAATATTTCTCTCTGAGATGCCTCAGGAGCCCTCTGAATCATCCCAAGGTCTGCTGGAAGATTTAACTAGAATGTGATAGAAAGTCTGTCAACAACATCCAAAAGTTTCAAAACACTTGGTCAAATAGGATCATCGGTCACTGTGAATATGTATTTGCTAAACCAAAGCGACGAAAGTTTTCCAGAGCAAATACAAATCACTTAAAGGCAAGGAAGTTCCCAAAATCTGTTATCCAAAAGCAACATTTAAGTCAACTTAATCTCTTAGCAAAAAAACTAAATCTGGTACTGCACCAGCCTACTTTTAGTAACAATATCCATTTACCTAATCAAATTTAATCTAATCTCAGGCTGATCATGGACAAAGTTATTTTTTCAGGGATCCCTTTCTATAAAACTTCCATAAATTAATCTATATAGCCATATTAGATTAACCCATCATTTTTTCCATCTAGAAAAAAGAAACAGTTTTTGAATTAAAGTAGCATTTTTGACAAAAATGAATATACATATGTTTTCTTAAACCATTCATCCATCAATGGGCATTTTGGTTCTTTCCATGTCTTAGCTATTGTGAATAATGCTGCAATGAACATAGATATCTCTGCAGATTCCTGCTTTTATATTCTTGGATTTATACAAAGATGTGAGACGGCTGAATCATATGGTAGTTTTTTTTTTTTTAAATATTTTGAGAAAATTCCAAAATGTTCTCCATAGTGGCTGAACAAACTTATATCCACACTAAACTATAGTAGAGTTCCCTTTTCACTATATCCTCACCAAAAGGTTTTGTCTTCTATAAGTCTCATAGCCATCTAACAGGTGTAAGGTGATATCTCATTTTAGTTTTGATACGCATTTCTGTTGATTAGTGATGTTGAGCAACTTCCAATGTGCATATTGGCCATTTGTATGAAAAATATCTACTTGCTTGAAAAATGTCTATTTAGATTTTTGCCCATTTTTAAATTGGGTTAGTCTCATTGTTATTTAGTTATAGAAGTTCTTTATATATTTTAGATATTAATTCATTATGAGATATATGGTTTGCAAATATTTTCTCCCATTCCATAGGTTACTTTTTATTTTGTTGATTGTTTCATTCAGTGTGAAGGAGCAGTGTGAATTTAGAGCTTGAGATTCTGGACCTCAAGCTGATGTCATCATAGGATGAGAACTAACTGGCCTGATAGCTTTTGCCTCCTCCTGGGGGCCCTGTGCTGCCATTTTACCAGTCTGACAGCCTCATTAGGCAGATATTGTCTGCATTGCCTTTTATCTACATGGAGAAGGAATGAGAACCAGAAGAGCCCAGTCTTATAGCCATCCATGCAAGGAACCATTCATATAAGTCAGTTCATCTTGGATCCTCCTTAAAAGTCCAGCAATCAGCTGAATACCAGAGAGTGACCTCAATCTATGCCACATGGAAGAGAAGAATTGTTTAGTCAAGTTCTGCCTAAATTTATATGTTGTCAGATACAGACTAGTGAATGGCAAAATAGCTGTGTATGGATAGACACAGACTTGTGTGTGACCATATCAAATACATAAACATGTACATATGCAAATACTTTCAGACAGGCAGTTACTGATCCATGTGTCATCATATACGCTCCTACGTGTGTTTATGTATAGACACATGGTGCAATTAGATACAGAACTACATATCATTAAAAGTATATGTACAAGTGGTCATAGAGATTCTCATGAGGTTGGATACAGATCTGAGCTATGATGGGATACATATTATATATTTTTCGATAAAACCCTATGATTGTTTGGAAATAGATATATGTCTAAGACTTTGAGCATTGTTCTGTAATTCACACTGGGAAAAGACAGTAAACCTTTTCTGACTTGATTTTTGAAAATGTGAGTCAAATGTAAATAAGAGGGTCCTCTTTTTAAATAAGAAAACCACAAGGGAAGATTTATGTATACTCTATGAAAGTGATTGCAAATTTTTACTGAGGCATCAATCATTCACAATATGTTTTTTTTTTTCCCTGAATGGGAACACAAGATATTAAAATTTGTAGTTTTTCCTCAAAATAAACATGTAGTGTCATGACATTCTAAACATACTTTAAGGGAAGATTTCAAACTTTGCAAAATGATCATAAAATTTTGGAAGAGATGGGGAGGATGAGGAAAATTTCCCCAAATGGAACCCTCTTGATGGTGTAAAGCTTGAGGTACTAAATAGAAATTTTTCAGATTGTTTCAGAAATTAATAATTATTTTTTTTTTACTGTTTGGGCTTAGCTATTTCCTTGTCATAAAAAAAATGATAGATGGGTTAAAAAATAAAATGTTTTGAAAAGTTTTGTTTTGAAAAAATGTTAAAATTGATAAAATCATTGGAAGGTTATGAAATTTTCCAAGAGTGGTGTGATATAAAATATCAAAAAGTAGAAGAATATTAAAATAACATCTTTATATAAAAACACTCATAATTATAACATAAAAGGCATAAAATTTTAAGATATTTATAGTAAACATCAAAGAGTAAATATTTGTAGCAATATTATATATCTTTAATGTAGAATGTGTTAATCAAAATTTATCAGGAAAAAATACTCACTTCAATAGGCCAAGAATTCAAGTAATTGACAAAGTCTATAGAGTGGATTCTATATTGTTCAAGAAACAGAGAACACTAAAACAATTAAGAAAATTTCCCTGACTTCAGGGAGATTATAGACCAATGAACAGACACAATAATGACATTTATCTCATCAGCTGAAGAAATAACTAAATAAAAAATACAAGAGACTGAGTGGTGTAAATAATAAACATTTATTTTTCACAGTTTCGGAGGATAATAAGTCCAAGGTTAAGGTGCTAGCTGGTAAGGTCCCTTCCTGTTAATAGACAGTCCATCTTGCTGTGTCCTCACATGGCAGAAGAGTCGTGGGTCCTAGGGTCTCTTTAAAAGGGCATTAATCCCAGTCATGAGGACTCCACCTTCATGATCTAATCATTTCCTAAAGGGCCCACCTCCAAATACCACCATATTATAAAAGATTTAACTTCTGATTTTGAAGAGGGACACAACTCTCGGTCTTGAGCAACATTGAAAAGTGGAGGAAAAAACTACTTAAAATCTGATAAACGCAAATGCTTGGTATTTTTAGTGAATAGCATTGTATTTGAGAAGACTTTGAGGTAATATAAGAAATCTCCATTTAACAGGGATAAAAGTCAGGGTATGAGGTTTCTCATACAGTGTGATTTACTAGTGAAAATTACCCACTGATCCAAAGACTTTGCCCCTCATAAATCAAGATGAACTAATGGAGGCAGAATAGTAAATTTCTTTGGCCACATGCTTCTGACCATTTAGAGGCAGATAATATTTTATTTCAACCTTGATTCAGAGAGAGAGACTATTTTATGATTGATATGTCACATAAAACAGTGTATAGTGATCTCTTGATTACCTAGCAATCTGTATCTCATTAATAAGAGAGACAAGAATTGCATATATAGTCAGCATTTATTTTAACAGTAATACCACTCAAAATACCTGGTATCAAGTTCTGTAGTTCCTGCTGAAGTTTGTGGATTATGGTTTATGATAAGTTTACAGATGAGAGGCAGAGCTTGTGTCTCTATAGAAGGCTATGAAACACAGTAAGTTAAAAAAAAAAAAAAAGGAGCCAGGGATATGGAAAGGAGCAGATGTATTACCAGATATTCTAAACCACTGGGAAGACGAATCGATCATCTGTATGAAAATATAAATCCAAACAAAGCTGCTCCACTTGAGGAGAAAATATGATTACCCAACTGGGAAAATAAATGAGATTTGGTTATTCCTCTCTATATACACCTTGTTCATTCAGCTGATTTTTATAAAGTTAACCACTTTATGACTAGTATCTCAATTGAAACATCACTATTCTTCAATGTTAGCATGCTAAGCAATATAAAAAAATAAAATATGCAAAGTACCTTACAGACACAAAAAAGATATATCCCTCAAGGTTAATATGGGCTGTCTTTGTGTGGAATGGAGTGAATAAACTTTTTATGTCATACCTCTATTGTTATCTGAAAACTAACAATGAGTCCTAATAATCATGAGAAAGTTTACATAATTTAAGAGAGTAAAAAGAGAAAATCTTCCACTAACTAAAATAAATCTACAATATTAACTCTTGCTTAACTCATCATGTAGAACATAAATCTATATTCTCAAAAGAGACATTATATACCCCAAACTATAAATATTGTCCTGGGAAATTGTAAAAATCTTAAAAAATATATTTCAAACTATCTATCTATCATCTATCTAGGAAATACATATCTATATCTATATATATAGATATATAGATATATATAGGAAATTATGAAAGTATTAAAAGTTTATTATGATCATTTGAAATACTCACATAATAAATATTTTTCATCATGCCCAAGTTATAAAACCTGAGGAGAAATTTACCACAGTTAAATAATCACACATGACTTCTACTGGAATGAACACATTCTTCATTGAAAATAGGTGATATACACTATCTTTATCTATATCTATCCCTGACACCTCAATTTCTTACACTTGCCCAGAGCCTTTTCATGGCATTTTTCATCTCTCCATTTCTCAGACTATAGATTAGAGGGTTCAACATAGGGGTGATAATGGTATAAAACACTGTCAAGGATTTATCAATGGGTAAGGTAGAAGGAGGTCTCACATACATAAAAATGCAGGGCACAAAGTAGAAGACAACCACAGTAATGTGGGAGCCACAGGTGGATAAGGCTTTGTGCCTCCCTTCCTGACTAAGATTCTTCAGGGAGTGCAGAATGACACCATAGGAGATGAGTAAGAGCATAAAGATGACCACACAGATTGCCCCATCATTGGCAACCACAGTGAGGCCAATAGTGTAGGTGTCAGAGCAGGCAAGTTTTAACAAAGGGTACATGTCACAGATGAAGTGGTCAATGACATTGGGGCCACAGAAGGGAAGGTTATAAACAAAGAGAGGATGAGCTAAAGCATGTAAAAACCCACCGACCCAGGGCAACAGCAGCAGCAGTACACACACTCGCTGATTCATGATTGTCAAATAATGCAAAGGTTTACAGATGGCCACATAGCGGTCATAAGACATGACCACCAAGAGTAAAACCTCAGCACCACCCAATAAATGCCCTATAAAAAGCTGGGTCATGCAAGCTTGGAATGAAATGGTTTTCTTCTCACTTAATAAGTCTATAATCATATTTGGGGTGAATGTAGTAGAATAAACAGCATCCATAAATGATAAATAGCCAAGAAAGAAGTACATAGGGGAATCCAGGGTTGGGCTGACCACCACAGTCACGACAATGAGGAGGTTGCCCACCATTGTCACCATGTAGATGAGCAAGAACACAAGAAATAATATTTTCTGACCCTGGGGGCTCTGAGTGAGCCCCAAGAGGACAAACTCAGTCACATTCCTCCTTTGTTCCATAGAATCTTCTGTATGTTTTATTGCAGAGATCAGGACAAAGTTACCTGTAAATATTATTACCAGTAAGCTTCTGAAATCTTAAGATAATTTGTTTATTCTTTCAGCAAATATCAATATGGTTTATGTTCCAGTACTTTCAGATATTATCATACAATGTTGATTAAAACCTTACCACTACCCTCACAAATTTTTTCAGAGTAATGGAGAGGCAAGTAATTAAGAGACATACATGGGAAAGGCACACATTATTAATAACCAAGTAGCCATATATCACTTTCCATCTGTAAGGTAATAAAATTGTACATATAGCTAATACCTGATACAAAAATAAAAATGAATTAAAGTTTTAATGAAAAATGCCAAAGCTAGGTTTATTTTACTTTTTACCAATTAAGGAGATAATTTTTTCATCTCTATGAGTGGAAAAATCTTCTTAACAGATCATTGCAATTCCTAAGAGATATATTTAACAATTTCAAAAAAAGAATTATTAAGGATTTAGTAAAAGATACAATGTCAATAGACAAAAGTAGTTTGGAGATTTACATTGTAGAGGATTTACACAGATCTGTCTATCTAAAATAGACAAAGATCTCTAAGCACTTATGTAATAAAAATATAAATTAAATATAAAAGAAATTTAAAATATAATTTAAAAATTAAGGGAAGAATACATCTCAATGGCCAACAAACATATAATAGTACACTGAAGCTCAGCTGGGAACAGAAAAGTGGAAACTGAAGTAACAGTTTGCTTACTGCAGCATTACCTTGGGTTCTTGAAACCCATTCAATCAAGGTCTATAGATGCTACATCATCTTTTAATTTTTATCAGATTAATAAGCAATATGTAGAGAACATATTAATTGAGACTATCATCAGATTTACAATTATCTGCCCATGAACACATCCCCAGTTAATTACACTTGAAATTAGTTTCTAAGACTAGTTTATCTTAGAGAAGGTCAATTTATTCCAGATCATTGTAATGCAAAAACATCTAAAAAGAATACTAGAGGATAGAATGAATTTCCACATATCTTAGTAATCACAAAGGATTCCTAACAAAAGAGGACTTCTGAAAGAGTGGATTCTCACACCACCAATGTACTCTTGCAAAGTGTAAAGCCTGGCTCAGAATCTTGTGTATAAATACCCTTCCTGGGTTACCTGCATAAGCAGACAGACATTCAACCCACGTTCTGGGCTCTTCTGTCTTCTCCCTTGGTCTTCTCCCACTGATGCCATCTCTGAGGACACAGAGAGCAAGATTCATGCAGCATGTTGAACTGTTTCCATGTGACTAGCTTTTTCCATGTTTGCAGGAAATCTATTTCATCTCAATCATTTGGAAAAACATTCCATTTCAAAAAGTTGGGATTTTCAAAGTGAATATCAATGGTGCATTACTAAAGAACTCCGAATCTTGATTGTGAACAGAGAATTGAAAGATTCATTGTTGTTCAGGATTTGTTCATATCACTAACAAATACAATTCAACATTTTGATTGGAGAGAAAACTGTAAATTGTGTATGAATTATTTACATACAAATTTTTCTTTTTGTCTTTTATACCAATGAAAGTGAAATAGTGAAATAATCTTTCCAATATTTTGATTCTCAATCAGTATACTCTCTTGGCTTCATACAGCACTGTTGAGCTTTGAGTTTCCTGAAGGATGGAGAACAGTTTCATATACATACTTTATTATATTTTGAGTCCATCATTTCAGTTCATGAAAGAGTGTCCTGTGAGGTAAGGGCAAAGATTTGTAAACACTTTACCTACATTTGAACTACTGTACATGTTACAGAGTCTTTTAGTTGGTGTATCTCAAAGGGTGATACTTGTCTAATTAAATTCAATGGGACATTAATTATAATTTTTATGGTGACTCTTTATCTCCAGAGATGCCAATAGGATAATTACCATGTAGAACAGGACTTATATAGAGTCATGTCCCCCGGGGGAAAGTATAAAAAAATGAGGTCATGTTGCCCAAAGGGAAAAGTCCAGAATTGGCAAGAAAAAAATATAGAGACTCTTGTTTAAAATATGACCTTCAACGTAGACAAATCTGTTCAAATTTAAGCTTTGTTTGAAGATGATATCAAAACATTATGAATGCTAATTTCTGAATAAGTCATTTGAAGTTTGTTTCACATGCAGATAAAGTTTGTCACATACTTTGTCATATATTTTCAGACAGGCAAGTTGGTAGAATCCGTGTTAGTGTGGAAATGGGGAAAGAAAACATTTGTGGAACTATTCCATTCATCTCAAATACCTCATGAGGCAATCACCAAAGTAGACAATACACTAAGCCATGACATAATTGCAATACATTTCAAAGGACTTAATAAAGCACAAATATTTATAGCTATATATACATATATTTGTTACATATATATTTTACAATTATGTAATTCAACTAGAAATTGATAACAAAAATATGTTTCTAATTAATTACAAATTAAGCAACGTATGCCTAAATTAATCATGAACATTTTGAAAGGTACATTTTCAAGACAAAAGTAGTGATAGAAATATATGTGAAAGGTATAATATGAAATATATATGCATAAAAATCTATATGTAATATAATACATTTTATTATATATAAATCAACTGGATGCAGTTAAAGTAGTGCTTAGAGAGAAATTTATAGCTTAAATGCAAGTATAAGAAAACAAGAAATATTGTAAGGAATGAACTAAGCTTTTGTCTCAAGAAACTAGAAAAGGAAAATTAAAATAAACCCAGAGAACTCTGTAGAAACTGAAGCCATTGAAATAGAAGTTAATGAAAATAGAGAAACTATTTAAGACCAGGAACTGGTTCTTTGAAAGTTTAATAAACCTGATAAGAACCTAGCAAAATGGATTAAGAAAAAATGAGAGAAAGAACAAATTGTCAGAATCCACTTTAAAGAGAGGGTCAACCCTGCAGATTCTATAGATATTAAAAAGATAACAAAATATGATAAAGGAATTTATGACAGTATACTTGCCAACTGAAACAAAGTGGACCACTGCTATAAAAAAAAAAAACCCACAACTTTCTAAACACACAGAAAAAAATAATTAAAAGCTGAAATAATTAACACATAAATAAAATGACTCTTTAGAATCTCACCATTTCCAAAACAAAATTTCAGTCGCACATAGCTTGAATCATTGAATTCTATGTACCAACTAATCAAGAAATAGTAGTAATCTTACATAAACACTTCCACAGAGGGGAGGAATTAACATAACTCCTAATGCATTTTATGCACTCACGTAATCCTTTTACCAAAATGAAACAAGGGTTAGGGTATCATAAAGAAAATAATTAGATTAACATCTCACATTAACAAAGACACAGAGTTTTTCACCATTGAGTACTATGCTGGCTGTAGTTTGTCATACATAGCTTTTAGTATGTTGAAGTATGTTCCCTCTATACCCACTTTGGTGAGAGTTTTTATCATAAATGGGTGTTGAATTTTATCAAATGCTTCTTCTGCATCTGTTGAGATCATCATGTGGTTTTTGTTGTTTCTCTTCTTGATGTGATGTATTGCATTGATTGATTTGAGTATGTTGAACCACCCTTGTGTCCCTGGGATGAACCCCACTTGGTCATGATGTATAATCTTTTTATGTGCTGTTGAAGTCTATTTGATAATATTTTGGTGAGGATTTTGGCATCTATGTTCATCAGTGATATTGGTCTGTAATTCTCTTTTTTGGTGGTGTCTTTGCCTGGTTTTGGCATTAAGGTGATGGTGGCTTCATAGAATGAGTTTGGGAGTATTCCCTCCTTTTCAGTCTTATGGAAGAGTTCGAGAAGGACTGGTTTGAGTTCTTCTTTGTATGTTTGGTAGAATTCCCCAGTGAAGTCGTCCAGTGCTGGACTTTTATTTGTAGGGAGGTTTATTATTGCTAATTTGATTTCATTTCTAGTGATTGGTTTGTTCAAGTGGTCAGTTTCTTCTTGATTCAGTCTTGATGGACTGTATGTTTCCAGAAACTTGTCCATATCCTCTAAGTTATCCAGTTTGCTTCCATATAGTTTTTCATAATATTCTCACATGATACTCTGTATTTCTATATTATTTGTTGTAATTTCTCCATTTTCCTTTCTTTTAAAGAGTTTTTTTTTTTACTTTTTTTATTGAGTTATAGTCATTTTACAATGTTGTGTCAAATTCCAGTGTAGAGCACAATTTTTCAGTTATACATGAACATACATATATTCATTGTCACATTTTTTTCACTGTGAGCTACCACAAGATCTTGTATATATTTCCCTGTGCTATACAGTATAATCTTGTTTATCTATTCTACATTTTGAACTCCCAGTCTATCCCTACCAACCCCTCTCCCCCTTGGCAACCACAAGTTTGTATTCTATGTCTATGAGTCTGTTTCTGTTTTGTATTTATGTTTTGTTTTGTTTTGTTTTGTAGATTCCACATATGAGTGATCTCATATGGTATTTTTCTTTCTCTTTCTGGATTACTTCACTTAGAATGACATTCTCCAGGAAAATCCATGTTGCTGCAAATGGCATTATGTTGTCATTTTTTATGGCTGAATAGTATTCCATTGTATAAATATACCACATCTTCTTTATCCAGTCATCTCATTTTCCTTTCTTATTTTGCTTATTTGTGCTCTCTCCTTTTTCTTCTTTGTGAGTTTGGCCAGAGGTTTGTTGATTTTATTTACTTTTTCAAAAAGCCAGCTTTTGATTTGATTGATTTTTTCTATTTTTTAAAATCTCTATTATATTTATTTCCTCCCTGATCTTTGTTATTTCCTTCCTCCTGCTGACTTTTGGGGTTTTTTGCTCTTCCTTTTCTATTTCTTTTAGCTGGTGGGTTAGATTGTTTATCTGAGATTGTTTTTCTTTGAGGAAGGCCTGTATCACTATAAACTTCCCTCTTAGCACTGACTTTGCTGCATTCCATAAATTTTGTGTAGTTGTGTTTTCATTTTCATTTATCTCAAGTTTTTTTTTATTTCAACTTTGATTCCATCATTGACCCATTGGTTTTTTAATAGCATGTTTAATCTCTGTGGTTTCAAAATTCTGAACATAGTATTCAGTATTTAGTTTGATTCTTTTGGATGTTTTCTTTTGGATTTTTTTTTCTTGCTATTATGGTTTTTGAGGCAGGTCTTGAGAAGTACTCAGTCTAGGCCTAATTATGACCCACTACTGATGCAAAGTCTTCCTAAGTATTCAACTCAGTGCCCTGGCCTTTTTGAACCATGAGGTTTTTCAATGGATGAGAATTGGCAATATTCCTGGCCCAATGTGAGGACCAAGCACCCTTCTCTGTAACCTACCTGAGCAAATGTTTCCCCAGTTTAATAAAGTGGAAAAATCTTAAAGCTCATCTTGTTTCCCACCTTCTGGTGAACACTGTCAATAGTTTCTGATGTCTAGTGTCCTGAAAAACATTATTTCATATTTTCTTTGGTTTGCTTGTTCTGTCAGAAACTATATGTGAATATTCATAGCAGTTTTATTCATAATTTCAAATAGCTGGAAACAACTAAAATATCTCTTATTTGAGAAAAAGGTAAATGAACAGTGATACATTCATAAAATGGAAAACTACTCAGCAATAAATGAATGGATTATATATAAACACATTGATATGCATAAATCTCAAATGCATGATACAAAGAGCAAAAAGTCTTATTTCAAAGACTATATAGTAGACATGATCTTACATATAGAAAATGCAAAAAATTGCAACAAAACCCTTATAACTAATAGAAAAATTCAACTTTGCAGGATACAATATCAACATACAAAAATTAGCTGCATTTACATATACTAACATCAAACTATCCAAAAAAGAAATTAAGAAACTAATCCCATTACAGAAGCACCAAAAAGAATAAAATATTTAGGAAAAAGTTAACCAAGGAGGTAAAAATTTATACACTGAAAAGTATATGACATTGATGAAAAAAATTAAAGACACAACTAAATGGAAAGATAACCCATATTCATGATTTGGAAGAATAAATATTACAAATACACCCACACCATCCAAATCAGTACAGAAAAGATCACCACCACACCAAATCAAATAGAACATGTAAAATTGATTAGTAAGCAATTCATAGAAAAAGAATAAAATCATTTTAAACATGTAAATAGATCCCCAAATAGATGGCATTTTGGCAATAACTAAGCACATCAATATTTTAAATCATATAGCAATTGACTTAACTTCACTTCTAGAAATTCATATTAAAAAATTTCAGAAAGACTTTTTGCAGAAATATTTAACATCAAAAAAGACTGGGAAAAATATGAAGAGGACCAGATACATCAATTTCAGTGTTGCTTTATGAAGAATTTAATCAGTATGACAAAATTAGAATGAGTTAGATGTATATAAAGATCTATAGGGGGCTGAGTGATAAAATACAAAATTTATATACTGAAACATAAACAGAGACACATATAAAATTGCAAAGATTATTTCTTGGAGAATTGTGGAAACAGCATATAGTGACTGCATCTGAAAGGACTGGAAGAATCTGGTTTGGGATAGATTGGAGGTTTATTCAACACTATTCCATTTTGCATAATTTATATTCTTAAAATATATTATTCTCCATCATACTTACAATTTTTATTTAAAAAATTAAAATATTACATAAAAACTTCATAGAGAAGGCAAATAAAATGGAATAAGGATATTTTACACAGTATTAAATATTTAACTAACATAATATATAGAATGAAGTTTATAAAAACAAGAATTTGACTAAAAGTAAAATGAATAATGAGAAAGTAGTAAGAGTAAATACAGAAATTAATTAACAATCAGTGTAACTCCATAAAAACTTCATTCATTCATTACATATTATTTATTGACACCTTACCATAAGTACATCCTACTTTTCTAGGTGCAGTGATAAAACATTATACAGTACATTCTAGTTAGGAATTGGTATTAATAGCATGAACATATAGTTTATTCTTCAAGTATAATTATCATAAATCATTTGAAGAAACAAAAAGTTTCCATCAGATTTACAAAGATTTTTACATTCCAAAGAGACTGAACCTAATGCTAAATTACCAACTTCATGATGGGTACTGCACTTGTTTAATACTTTATCTACCTGCCTTTTTTCTACAGAGCTTCTTAATAGCATTAATCATCTTAGAATTTTTTAGACTATAGATTAATGGTTTCAGGATAGGGGTGATGACTATATAAAACACAATTATTTGTCAATCAGGAAGTTCTTATCACCAAATCAGATATAATTACTAATTATTTATACAATTATTAATTTCTTTTAATAAAAATTTTAGGGCACTTATTTTAATACACAAATTGTACAATGGGTAAGAACACAGCAATTAATAACATGGGGAAATAGACTCATATAAAATTTCCTATCCACACAGGTCTTATATTCTTATAAAGCAGTCAGACAATAAAGAAATAGAAAATTTAATAAAATACTTGCAGTATGATGCAGGTCTTATAAACAGCAAATAAAGTACTGTTATAGAAAGAAGAGGAAGACTGTGGAAAGTGTAATCAGAAAAGGCCTTTCTAAAAAAGTGATGTTTAAGCTGAGATCAAAAGGACAGGAAGTGACTACTAGTGGAAGTACTGTTACAGACAGTAATATTAAATAAAAATTAAGTAAAATTGTCTCATTTCAGAGATGACTAGATCTAAATGTAGAAACACTAAAAATTTACTAGGAATTTTTATTCCAGTAATATGTTGCAAAGGAGTGATGAGACTGTGCACTCATGTCTTGCTCCTGATTTTAATGTAAAAGCTTTCAAACTCTAATGTTGAGTATGATGTGTGGTGTGATTCTGTCATGTACGGCCCTAATTATGTTGAGGTGCTTTCCTTCTGTACCCGATTTAATGAGGCTTTTTATCATGAAAGGACATTGAATTTTTATACTACCAAGGAACAACACAAAGAGGAAATTAAGAAAACAATTCCATCTACAACAGGATCAATAAGAATAAAATACTTGAGTAAATGTAAGCAAGGAGGTGAAAGTCTTGTACACTGAAACTGCAAAATGTTGCTGAAAGATATTAGAGAAGACACACGTAAACGGAAAGACGTTTATGAGCTAGATTTTTATGTTGTCAACACTACCTAAACTGATTTACAGATTCAGTGCAACCGTTATCAAAATCCCCGAAGCTTTCTTTGCAGAAAAAGAAAAATCCATCCTAAAATTCAGTGTTTTTTTCTTATCTGGTTGCTATAGCTAGGTCATCTCACACTATGCTGAATAGAAGTGGTGAGGGCAAGCTCCCTGTCTTGTCCCAGCTTTTAGTGGGAGGGTGTTCAGCTTTTCACCATTGAGTATTATGCTGGCTCTGGGTTTGTCATAAATGCTTTTTATTATGTTGAGACATGTTCCTCGGATACCACTTTAGTAAGAGTTTTTTTCAATCATAAATGGGTATTAAATTTATCAAATGCATTTTTCTGCATCTATTGAGAAATTATGTAATTTTTGTCCATTCATTTGTTGATGTGGTGTACCACACTGATTAATTTGTGTATTTGAGCCATCTTTGTGTTCCTGGATGAATGTAACATCCAGGATGAATGTACATTCCTGGATGAATGTAACTTGATCATAGTGTACAATCTTCTTTATACATTGTTGGATTCTGTTTGCAGATATTTTGGTGGGGATTTTTGCATCTATATTTATCAAAAATAGTAGCCTGTAATTTTCTTTTTTTGGTTGTGTCTTTGTCTGGCTTTGATATCAGGGTGATGATGGCTTCATAGATTGACTTTGGGAGTGTTCCCTCCTTTTCAATCTTTTGGAAGAGTTTGAGAAGGTTCAGTATAAGTTCTTCTTCCTTTGCTTGGTAGATTGCAGCAGTAAAGCCATCTGGTCCTGGACTTTTGTTTACAGAGAAGTTTTTTTGTTGTTAATTCTGTTTCACTTCTAGTGATTGGTCTGTTCAGATTATCTATTTCTTCTTTTTTATTTTATTTTTAATTGAAGTACCATCAGTTACAGTGTGTCAATTTCTATGAATGTTTGAATAAAGACATATATCCATGACTGGGGACTATGCTATAATTCATGCCAGCAAAAGACACTAAACTTTTTCAGACCAACTCACTGAAAATGTTAATCAAATGTACATCAGAGAGTCCTCTGTTTAAGTAAGAAAACCAAAAGGCAAATTTTACAAATCTATCTATGGAAATGATTACAGATTTTTGAGACATCAATCAATTCTTCACAATATATGTCTTAATTCAGAATGGGAAGACAAGATATTATAACATGTCATTTTCCTCAAAACAAATATGTAGACTAATGACACTGTAAATATATTTTATAGGAAGTTTTCAAACTTTGAAAAAATAACCCTAAAGTTTATCATAAAATGCAAATATTTAGGAATGGCAAGAACCTTCTGAAGAAGGTGGGTAATTAGGGGTGTCTATCCCTAGTAGGTATAAATACACATTAAAAATCCTTGACCGCTGAAGTATGTTAGTGGTAATATTTTGAAATGGACCCTTTGGGAAGTGATCAGATAATGAGAGCAGAGCCCTAGTGAATGAAAGTCATATCCTTATAAAAAAGCAATGCTGGCAAAGATGTAGAATCTTTGGAACACTTGTACACTTTTGTCTGGAATATAAATTGATGCAAGCTCTATGGAAAATAGTATAGGTACTGAAATAGGAAAATTCTTTCTGAGCAAGACAAAATCCAAAGAAAATATTGAAAATTTAATTCTGCAAATGCAAAAATATTTCTACATGGTCAAAAACATTCTGCACAGTATAAATATATCAAAAACAAATCACAAGCTGGAAAAATAATAACTCCACATATATGGTAAGTGGGATAAATTCCTTAGTGTATAATTAAATCATGAAATCAGTACAGAAAATATCAGCAATCAAATAAAACACATCAAATTCATTAATAAGCAGTTCATGAAAAAGAAATACATATCACTTTAAACACATCAGTAGATGTCCAAATTCAATTATATTTATATATTTATAATTAAAGTATACAAGTGAAACACAGTTTTGTTAATAAGATTGTTAAATACCACAAATGTTTATCAAGTGTTGGTTGTTGAGAATGTGGTCAAACATGTATTTTCCAGAATGAGGGGAAAAGTGAGTTTATTACAAGCTCATGGTATGCATTTTGACAATAACTGTGGCTCAACATTATAAATAGATAAACCAGTTGACTCAAAAATTTCACCTCTAGGACTCATAAAATTTCAAAAACGCTGCATTGCAGAATTATTTACCTTAGAAAAAGATGGGAAAAACCTGAAGAGGACTGAAGACCTAAATTTGAGTGTATCTGTATAAGGAAGTTATATAGTATGTGGAAACTAGAAGGAGTTAGATCTATATAGACTGGTACATAACAATCTTCAGGAGCCTCAGTAGTAAAATACAAAATTTATACACAAAGACATAAACACATTTATATATGAAAATATGCTTGTATTTGCAAAGATTACTACTTGAATTATCTCAGGAACAGAGTAGTGACTGCAACTGAGAGAACTGGGAGACAATGCTATGGGATGGATAGGAGTTCTGTTCTACAGTATTTCATTTTGCATGGATTCTACTTTTAGTATTTATCATTGCAAATTATACTTTCAAGTTTTACTTTAAAAATGAATGTATTATACTGAAAAATTCATATGTAAGGCAAATAAAATTGATCAAAGATGATAGTCTATATAGCATTAAATATTTTTACTAGTACAATAAAAAATAAAGATGAAAGGCACTCTGACATAAAGTAAAACTAAAACTGAAAA
Organism: Camelus ferus; assembly: GCF_009834535.1. NCBI lineage: Eukaryota > Metazoa > Chordata > Mammalia > Artiodactyla > Camelidae > Camelus > Camelus ferus. Next base: position 10,759,428 of record NC_045725.1, on the reverse strand, counting down.
AGTTTGTATGTAAAAGTAGGAATTAATTTAAATCAGTTTAATTCTATTAAAAATCCATTAATTACTTAATTACATATTATTTATTGATTCCCTACTGTAAATGCATCCCACCTTTCTAGCTGCAGTAATATAGCAGGCATTATAAGTTTATATTCTAGCAGAGAAATCGTCATTGATAGCATGAACATAGAGTTCATTTTTTAATATAAATATTGTAATTTCTTTACAGAAAAGGAAAACTTGCATCAGATTTATGAAGACTTTTACATTCTGGGAGGTTGGCCCTAATGTTAATGAGTTTTCTCATGATTCATAATGAATTTCTTTCATATTTGATCTCCCCTTTTGCCTCCAGAGTTTCTTCATAGCATTAGTCATCTCAGAATTTCTTAGACTGTAGATTAATGGGTTCAGCATAGGGGTGATGACTGTATAAAACACACTTAATGATTTGTCAATTGGGAAGGTCTTAGCAGGTCTTGCATATATAAAAATACAGGGAATAAAGAAACAAACAACCACAGTGATGTGGGAACCACAGGTCTGGAGGGCTTTCCGCCTCCCTTCCTGACTCAAGTTCTTTAGAGAGTGCAAAATGACTCCATAAGAGGTGAGTAAGAGCAGAAACACAATAGTGCAGATCAGTCCTCCATTGGCCACCACTAAGATGCCAATGACATAGGTGTCGATGCACACTAGGTTCAATAAGGGGTACATGTCACATGTAAAGTGATCAGTGATGTTGGGGCCACAGAATGGGAGCCCATAAATAGTGCTAAGCTGAATTACTGAATGCAGAAAGCCTCCAGCCCAGGACACCAGCAGCAGCACAACACACACCCTTTGCCTCATGACAATCAAATAGTGCAAGGGCTTACAGATGGCCACATAGCGGTCATAGGCCATCACCAACAGAAGGAAGACCTCTGATCCACCAAAAATGTGATCTATAAACAGATAAGCCATGCAAGATTCAAAGGATATAGCATTTTCCCCAAAGAACAAGCTTGAAATCAATCTGGGGGTAATAGAAGAGGAATAAGCCATGTCCATAATTGATAAGCTAGCGAGAAAAAAGTACATTGGTGAGTTCAGGGTCTTACTGACAGTTATTGTCACAACAATGAGCAGGTTGCCCAACAAGGTCAAAATGTAGAAGAGCAAGAACATAACAAAAAGGACTTTCTGCTCCTTTGGATTCTGTGTGAGGCCCAAGAGGATGAAATAAGTTACATTGTTCCTTGGTTCCATCCAGTCTGTACAGGAGGTAAGTTCACATATTAGAACAGCTTACCTACAAAACAAGGGGGAAAATTTTAAAATGCAATGTAAGTTTTGTCTTTTATTTACCCATTCAATTAAATAATGCATATAGAGGATGTGTTTGTGCCCAATGGGTCATAGACATCATGATTGCCAAGTTGAGTAAGTAGTAGTTCCCTACACTCAGTGGTAGGACAAATAATGAGAGATCAGAAAACTCCAGACCCATGTAATCAGTGGCATTATAAGGATATTCAAACGCAGCTAAGGGTCACAGTATAGGAATATATCAATCAAACTGGAAACAAAGAAGGCTCGCCAGTGGAAGCAATGTTTTAGCTCAGTTTTAAAGGAAAAATAAAAGGACAAGAAAACTTGGGAAAGTAATTCCATGAAAAGGTACACAATTTATAAAGTCACAAAGGTGTAATACTTGAGATCCACTTAAACTAAATTACATATTTAGTGTGAGTAGATCAGACTATCAAATAGGAAGGTCATTGCCTTGGAATGTCTCAGAACTCACTGAGACTTCTTTCTTAGGGTCGATAGTTGGATGGTGCTTTTTTCCCTGACCAATATATACTGAAGCAGTACACCTTTGTGTCTCCAGCCCTTATCTCTACCCTAATTTTAACATCTCTATGAGAAATACCTCTATTTTTTTGAGATTTGCAGTTGGATATCAATTTAGTAAATATAACACAAAATTTTTTATTTTTCACAATAAAAAGGTGTTATACATCTCATTAAATGGCACCACCTTCAATGTATTTGCACAGACGCTGTCTTTTTGCTCTTATATTATTTATTGGTAACTTCATAAAATCATATGGCTGCTGCTTTCAAAATATATCACACATTTGATCATTTTCTATCCTCAGTTTCCTTCTTGGTTCACTTCAGTATCTTCCTGCCATATCTATCCAATTTTATTCTGTCTTCCAACAATGTGTTCTCTTCAATCAGCTCAAATTATACTCTTTAAATCTTGTTCTGATTATATCAATCAACTGCTCAAAACTCTTAAAGTGAATTCCAATCATGCTCTAGCAATTTAATGCATCACAACTAGTATTTATAGGAACAAGTACTGTAATCACCATTTTAAGGCTGATATAATGAGGGTCAGATTAATTTTTCCAAGGGCGCACATTCTTAAGTGATAAAACTAGTATTGGTACCTACATTTGACTTATTGCAAAATGATTTATGTCTTCCATAATAAAGAAAATCACACAATTGTGAATCCTGGTTCCCACTGTTTATTGTTAGCCTTACCTTGTGGAAGCTTGCTTATAATCTGAAGGAATACTTTGTAAATCACTCATATATCCTGGAATTCTTCTTTCATCTGATATGACAAAGGTGGGCTGAAAGGCTGCACTATTACTTGAGGATATGTTTGATTTCATCCAGCTGTTTGTTCATTTCCTCCTGTTCATGGATTCTTCTGGTTATTCATAAGAATGTTTTTATTTGCACTATAGATTGTTTTAAAAAAATTCCACAGTGCACACAAAAACAAAAGTTCACCATGTTAGAATAATTTATCAGATACACAAACAAATCCTATGTTTACATATGAAGACAGCAAGTGCCATTTTCCAGGGAAAGCTGTCTCCAGTTACCTCTTTTCCTATTAACTCCAAGATAGAAAAATGCCACTCAATTATTTAGCCCTTCTCACTCTCTCATGTTGGTACAGCCAGACAACTTGACTGGAGATTTTGAGAGACATTCTTGTGTTGTTGTTGCCTTTTAATGCATTGCTTTAAGCCTAACAAAGAACCTCCTGAAAATTTTATATCAGTTCTTAAAAGGATATCATGTACCTTCCTAACAGAGGCAAAGAACACTGGACATTTTATCCCTTCTAGTCACATCCATCATTAAGTCTTAGATTGGAATGTGTCCAAGATTGATTCTTGCTTAATTAAATTCACTGGGACTTTCTACTAAACTTCAAAATTACATCTGTATATAAAGATCCTACTAAACCACATCACAGAATTAGGTTAAAAAAGATGTAACCTGGAGAAGAAAAACAGCTTTATGATCATTTTCCGACTATTGCTAGACAAGAACAAATATCACTCCAATCATTTTGCTTCAGTGGAATATTAATTTATTATGTATGTTCCCACTTGCCACAGCAAGCTTTTCTTTCTTTTTATTTAGTACTCAATTTATTCTGCCTTGACATTTGATCAAACATAAAAAATACCGCCAATTCAAATATAATAACTAGTTATTTATCCAATTATTAATTGTAATTTTTTTACATTTAGGGTACCTATGTCAATACAAAAACTGTGCCATGAGTGAGGACACAACAATAAATGAAATAGAAAAAGTCATATAAATATTTCTTCCCTCATGGATCTTATATTCTTATAATAGTCAGACAGTAAGGAAAGAGGCAATTTAATAAAGTAGGGGGGAAATTCTACTATGGACAATGTAATCACAGAAGTCCTTTCCTGAAAGGTGATGTTTTAGCTGAGATTCAAAGGACAGGAAATGGCTACCACTGTTACAGACAGTAAAAATAAATTAAGTAATGTTATCTCACTTCAGAGATGATCTGGTCTATACGTAGAATGATGTAAAAATTTTAACAGGAAGAGTGGATACCAAAGGAATATGTAGAGGTGATATGTGGATGGATCACTAAGAACTGGCCAAATGCAAAAGGTCTGTTCATCATGAAAAAAGTTTCTACCAGAGAGAATCTCAGAAATCTGGTTGACAAGATGCTCTGTCTTGTGTTATCAGTCAGCCTCTTCAGCCACTTTGGTGGTCACTGTAACAGAGATGAATGATCTACACAGGCTCAGTGGGCAACAGGATCTACCTGTCACCAGTCATGATCTGGCTACTATCACTGCTGAAGGTCCAAAATTCCTTGAATAAATTCCATCACTGAGTCCCTCATAGGGCAAAATACTCTAGGGAAATCAGCCCAAAACTTGTGGCAGTTTACTCCATTAAAACTCTTCAACCTGGAAGACACATTCTTGTCATCATATATTCTGGAAATGCATATACATATATACATATCCCTTCTATCTCTAGTACTTCAGCTTGCTTTATTAGTCGTGGAGCAGAATCTGTGATTCATTGCCCTGGTATGCCACTGATTATCATCTATAACTAGGACATACATTTTATACTAAATAAAGTAAAACAAATCACTCACTAACATAGAAGTCACTGCTATGACCATATTACCCATCACCTGGAAGCATTAACTGAATGGAACATTGGCATGGATTACTGAAGGCTGAGATATGGTGCCACCTGGGAGACTCTACCCCGAAAGCTTAGAATATTCTCCTAGATGTTTAGCATAAAGTATGTGCTCAGTAAGCTTTAGTCATCTGATACTTTTTGTCATCAACCAACTCTGAAGCTTTCCATAATTTTGAAGTCTGCTGTTATGTTAGCCAATCAATAAGTATCCTTAAATCTCAAAACAATTTCCATTGATTTTTTTATTATTTAGAAACAAAATTATACTAATAGAAATAACTTTATTTTAAATATATGTGTGAAATAAGGTTAATTTATAAGTTCTTTTTTAAAAACATTTTTTATTGATTTATAATCATTTTACAATGTTGTGTCAAATTCCAGTGTAGAGCACAATTTTTCAGTTATACATGAACATACATATATTCATTGTCCCATTTTTTTCTCTGTGTGCGACCATAAGATCTTGTATATATTTCCCTGTGCTATACAGTATAACCTATTCTACATTTGAAACCCCAGTCTGTCCCTTCCCAACCCCTGCCCCCTTGGCAACCACAAGTTTGTATTCTATGTCCATGAGTCTGTTTCTGTTTTGTATTTATGTTTTGTTTGTTTGTTTGTTTTTAGATTCCACATATGAGCAATCTCATATGGTATTTTTCTTTCTCTTTCTGGCTCACTTCACTTAGAATGACATTCTCCAGGAGCATCCATGTTGCTGCAAAGGGCATTATGTTGTCATCTTTTATGGCTGAATAGTATTCCATTGTATAAATATACCACTTCTTGTTCCAGTCTTCTGCTGATGGACATTTAGGCTGTTTCCATGTCTTGGCTTTTGTAAATACTGCTGCTATGAACATTGGGGTGTAGGTGTCATTTTGAAGTAGGATTCCTTCTGGATATAAGCCCAGGAGCAGGATTCCTGGGTTGTATGGTAAGTCTATTCCTAGAGTTTTGAGGAATCTCCATACTGTTTTCCACAGTGGCTGCACCAAACTGCATTCCCACCAGCAGTGTAGGAGGGTTCCCTTTTCTCCACAGCCTCTCCAGTATTTGTCACTTGTGGACTTTTGAATGATGGCCATTCTGACTGGTGTGAGGCAATACCTCATTGTAGCTTTGATTTGCATTTCTCTGATAATTAGTGATATTAAGCATTTTTTTCATGTGCCTATTGATCATTTTTATGTTTTCCTTGGAAAATTGCTTGTTTAGGTCTTCTGCCCATTTTTGGATTGGGTTGTTTGTTTGTTTCTTATTAAGTCATGTAAGCTGCTTACATATTCTGGAGATAAAGTCTTTGTCAGTTTCATTTGCAAAAATTTTGTCCCATTCCGTAGGTTGTCTTTTTGTTTTACTTATGGTTTCCTTTGCTGTGAAGAAGCTTGTAAGTTTAACTGGGTCCAATTTGTTTATTCTTGCTTTTATTTCTATTGCTTGGGAATAATAGACAGAAAATTATAAAGCATTGATGAAGGAAATTAAAGAAGAATTTCAAAAATGGAAAGATATCCCATGCTCTTGGATTGGAAGAATCGATATTGTTAAAATGGTCACACTGCCCAAAGCAATCTACAGATTTAATGCAATCCCTATCAAATTACCCAGGATATATTTCATAGAACTTGAAGAAATCATAATCAAATTTATATGGAACCACAAAAGACCTAGAATCGCCAAAGCATTACTGAAGAGAAAGAAAGAGGCTGGAGGAATAACTATCCCAGACTTCAGACAATACTATAGAGCTACAGTCATCAAGACAGCATGGTATTGATACAAAAACAGACATATGGACCAATGGAACAGAATAGAGACCCCAGAAATGAATCCACAAAATTTTGGTCAACTAATCTTCGACAAAGGAGGCAAGAATATACAATGGAATAAAGACAGTGTCTTCAGCAAATGGTGTTGGGAAAACTGGACAGCAGCATGTAAATCAATGAAGGTAGAACACTCCCTTACACCATAAACAAAAATCAACTCAAAATGGATCAAAGACTTAAACATAAGACAAGATACAATAAACCTCCTAGAAGAAAATATAGGCAAAACAATATCTGACATACATCTCAAAAAATGTTCTCCTAGGGCAGTCTACCCAAGCAATAGAAATAAAAGCAAGAATTTTTTGCAAAAGATGAAAATGACAAGGGCTTGATCTCCAAAATATATAAACAGCTCATATGACTTAATAAGAAAAAAAAAAAAAACCCAATCCAAAAATGAGCAGAAGACCTAAACAAGCAATTCTCCAATGAAGACATATGAATGACCAATAGGCACATGAAAAAATGCTCAATGTCACTAATTATTAGAGAAATGCAAATCAAAACTATAATGAGGTATCACCTCACACCAGTCAAAATGGCCATCATTCAAAAGTCCACAAATGACAAATACTGGAGAGGCTGTGGAGAAAGGGGAACCCTCCTACACTGCTGGTGGGAATGAGTTTGGTGCAGACATTGTGGAAAACAGAATGGAGATTCCTCAAAAAACTAAAAATTGACTTACCATATAACCCAGCAATCCCACTCCTGAGCCTATATCCAGAGGGAACCCTACTTCAAAAAGACACTTGCACCCCAATGTTAATAGCAGCACTATTTACAATAGCCAATACACAGAAACAACCTAAATGCCCACTGACAGATGACTGGATAAAGAATTTATGGTATATTTATACACTGGAATACTACCCATCCATTAAAAATGATAAAATAATGCCATTAGCAGCAACATGGATGTCCCTGGAGAATGTCATTCTAAGTGAAGTAAGCCAGAAAGAGAAAGAAAAATACCATATGGTATCACTCATATGTGGAATCTAAAAAAGAAAGACTAATTAACTTATATATAAAAGAAACAGACTCACAGACATAGAATGCAGACTTGTGGTTGCCAGGGGTAGGGGGGTGGGAAGGGATAAACTGGAAATTTGAAAATTTGTAGATACTGACTAGTATATATAAAATATGTAAACAAGTTTGTACTGCAGAGCACAGGGAAATCTATTCAATATCTTGTAGTAGCTCATGATGAAAAGTAATATGAAAATGAATATATGCATATTCATGTATGACTCAAAAATTGTGCTATACACCAGAAATTGACACAACATTGTAAGCTGTCTGTATCCCAATAAAAAAAAGGAAAAAATATTTCCATTATAAAAAGGTGCTATATTGTTTAACCAAATCCTTATTTTTGGTCCTAAAGATTATTTCTCATTTGTAAATATTCTTGTAGTTAAAATATTATACCTAATTATTTGGTATAAATTCCCAGATGTGAAAACTGAAATTTCCATGCCAAACAGAAATAATTTTTATGGTTTTTTTTAAACATTTTTTATTGATTTATAATTATTTTACAATGTTGTGTCAAATTCCAGTGTAGAGCCATTTTTTACAGTTTTTGAACTGAATGTATTGCCAAAGAGCCAAGCAGGAGTGAATGTAGAATCCATAGGACTGCAGTGGATGAAAAGTACAATCTTTGTTAACTGTGTGTGATATTATTTTAAGAGGTTCTTGTCTCTTAATAGAAGATAAAATAGTATTATTTTAATCTTAATTTGTTCCAGGAAGTTATTTTTTCCCCTATTTTCTAGCAGGCATTTGTGTTTTTTATATGAACATTCCAGCTTATAGATCTCGCCAAAATTTCTGCAGGATTACTTTATTGTGCATTTGTAGGAACTATTTACTGGTAATATCAGATTTTTGTCAAATATATTATAAATAGCTTTCTGGGGCTGTAGTTTCCCTTTATTTTTTGACATGTAAGTGTTTAACAATTTTATGTCATAAAATCCATTAAGGTTTTTCTATGCAGTTTGGTATTCAGAATGATGCTTAGGTATTTGCTGGGGCTGTCATAACAAAATAGCTTATACTGGGAGCTCCAACAACAGAAATGTACTTTCTCATTCTAAATCCAGAGGCTGGAAGTCCAGGACCACAGCATTGTCTGGGTTGCTTCTCCTGAGGCCTCGCTCCTTGACTTGTAGATGGCCACCTTCTCACTTGGCCTTTCCTCTGTGTGCACCCATCCCTGCTGTTTCTTTTTGCGTCCAATTGTTCTCTTCTTACAGGGACATCAGTTATCTTGGGTTTGGGAACAACTTAAAGGCCTCATTTCAATTTATTTACATCTTTACTCCACAAATGTGCAAATACAGTCACATTCTGAGTGACTGCAGGTTAGGGCTTCAACACATCTCTATGGAGGGACACAATCCAGCCCATAATAGTTTATAAACACCATCCCCATCTCAGGATCACATAAATGTTTATATTTTATTTTTAAGGTTTATGGTATCAAATTTTATATTTAAAAGCCACATGGAATTTATTTTGATGTGTGGCAAAACTTTTACTGAAAATATACAAAGTACATAGGTAATATAAATGCATAGTTAACTACAGAATAATAGTAAAATGAATTCCCATGGATGACCACTCGCCTTCACAAACAGAACATTCTAATTTCTCTGTGCATCTCAACCATATGACATTCCCTGTCTTTTATTAGGGATTTCCACATGCATATGAATTCTCAAGCAATACATTGGCTTTTCTCATTCGGTCCTTTACATAAGTAGAAACATAGTGATTATCCTTTTGCAATGTAATTTTTATTTTGTTTTCAATATTGGTTTCTAAGATTCATCCATTCTGACGTATGCAACTGAATTACTTTTACTGCTGTTCAGTAGTCCATACTTTGTGTACCCAGATCCACCCATTCTGCTGTAATGGTGATTGAAATTGTTTGCAGCTCTTTGCTCCTGTGGAAATTGTTCACATGTATCTACTTTATGTGTTGGATAAGAATGAATGAAACCTAGGGTATGCTCTTGTGCAGCTGCACAAGGCAATGGCAGTTGACATTCCCATTCACATGGAATGATCATTTCTTTTATTCCACATCTCAGCCAAACATTTCATTGCAATCATAAATGTTTGCCCAACTGTGAAGTGTGAGTTGGTGTTTTAATTAACATTTAATTTATCACAAATGGCACTGACCAAATTTTAAATGTTCATTGGACATCCATATTTTATCTTACATGAAATGCCTGCTTATGTACTTTTGACATCTTCTATTTTTTAAAAATATTTATTGGTGAAAGATCTCTACACCTCATAGCACATTTCACTTCCCACTTCTTGGTTCATATTTTCCTCCTACTTAGGATGTCTTTTGATGAACGGTAGTTCTTATTTGTAATATGGTCATACATATCAGTCTTTTTCTTTATGATTACCAGTTGGTTTAACTTTCTAAAGAAGGTCTTCCTTCCCCAAACATCAATGGCATTATCTTATGTATGCTTCTAAAGGCTTCGTGTTTTCTGCCTTTCACATTTAACCTTCAAGTTAACCTTCAATTTACATGGAGTTTATATTTAAGCCTTTTCTCTGAAGAAAAGAAGTTTCTGTTTCTCTGTCTCTGTGGGGAGTAGGTGTTACACCATCCCATCCTCACATATCCTTTTAGTCAAAGTCCTCACTTGGGCTTCATACTCCATCTCTGAATGCTGTTAGAGGCACAAAAAATAGAAGACAAGTGGACAAAGAGGTGGGATCTGACACTTTCCATCAGGTGGTGTGGACGCTCTCTCCAAGGAGGGCCATTTATGTAGAGGCCTTCAAAGCAGTGAGGGTATGAGCTCTGTATTGCTGGAGGAATCACAGAGAAAGGGAGATGCTCTGTGACAGAGGGTGCTTGGAGATTTCAAAAAATGGCACAGGGTGTGAATGTGGTCTGAGAACCCCAGAGAAGAGGGGAACCTGGATTCTGGTTTATTTTCACAAGCCTTCTTCACCTCCAGATTAGTCCCAATTCAGGCTTGAAAAATGCCTCATGTTGAAGGAAGCAACTTGAGAATCCCCTCACCTGTGAAGTTGCCAGGGTTCCCTAACTCCTAGGCAGAGGAAGTGGACATTCCACTGCACTGTGACGGTTTTTACTTTCTGTTTTATAATTTCTCAAGGAGAGATTTTTTTTCCTATTCATTTATGTATCCCTAGTGATAAAAATGGTCATTGCCCCCAAAATATTGAAAGAATTTGCAAATGAATGTAAGAATAAGTGATTGTAATATTTTATTCCATCTTCACCTTGGCCCATTAGGAACCAGGTGCAGCAGGAACCCAGGGCTCCCCTTAAAAAATCTAACAATGGTCAGTTCTGCCTTTAACCATGTAGGAGGGTCTCAGAAATGAGATCAGACAACTGTGTCTTGCCGTCTCCCCTTAGTGAGAGTTGGTGACTGATCAGCCCTTATGTCTGTCTGAGTTCTGCCCAGTGGGTGCCAATGTCTGCAGGTTCAGTGAGCTGATGTCTTGTCTGGCTTCTCTTTCCTTGTCTTCCTTTGGCTGTCCCAGGTTCACAGGTGCCTACCTGCTGCAGAGAACTGAAGACCTGATGGCATTATCTGCTTTGGGTCAGAACCCTGGGGCCCTGGTTGATTTGCCTTGGCTTCAGTCAACAAGAATGTCAGCTTGTTCTTGGACAGAGGGGCTGGTCATGCTGCCCTGGTCATCTTCTCCTCACAGGCAACCTCCTGTCATTTCAGCCTTGATTCTGCCTATTCCCTTGCCTCACTGGGACATCTTACATGTCATCAACACTCCTGCTCCTCATCCTAAAATCAAGAAGTAGATAACTTCTTCCTGACACTGAGAACCCCAGGGGCAGTGAGTTATGTGGCCAGTCATGGCCTTAACACCACAGTGATGAGCAGTGGCCTGGCAGCACTGCCATGTAGTCAAGACTCATTCTGCCTGAGAGGAGAAGTGGGTGGACTGGGGGCTGAACTTGGGGGTCTCTGTGTTCAGGAATGAAGAGACCAGGTATGGGTTCCTTGATGGGGAATCATGATCATCACGAAAAGACAGCCTCCCCCACCAGCAGTGTGGGGAACTGGGAAACCCAGCCAGGTCCTGCAGACACCAAGTGAGCTGCTCCAGGGGTACTTTGGCTTTTCTGCTCTTGGTGTTTTCTGGTGGTCTTAGTTAATTGCTGCCCTCATATCTCCATGGACCATACAGCAGAAGTGATGCCCATTTGTTCCCTGAAACTCTTTGAACAATAACTGGAAAGTCCTCCTTTTCAGTGACCTGGAGTTCTGTGAGTATTCCAAGTGCAGACAGAGTCAGATACAAGATAGTCAGAAAAAGTATAAAAATAAAGAGGAATAAAATGTCACTTAAATTTTTTTGTTGTTGGAATCAATCTTTTTGAAAGAATTGAATTTATTATCAGAAGGGAAGTATAGCAGTGGCAATGAGGCCTATGGAGATTGGGGAATTTTCTAGAACTACTATGAGGGAAGTCATAGGATGGCTGGAAAGAACTCCTGGCCAGCAATGAGAAGCCAGAGCCCAAATGAGAACTTCTGGAGGACAGAAGGGGTTGTGCTGGTCCTCTGGGAACTCATTTTCCTTTCAAGTCAGCTGATGTGTACAGACACCATTATTCAAGATAATGACCTGAGGGGAGGAAGCCTGGGCAGAAGGTGTAGCTGAGGAGGTAGCCCACAGGTTTCTCACTGCGTTAGTGGCAGCTGCTCATCTCCTGGGTATACAAGATCATCTGAGGTGTTTGTGTCGGAGGGGAATTCTACATGAACTTATGATTGGGACTTGAGCTCTCTTATGGAGATGAGTCAGCAGGATTTGCACTGGGAGGAAGCACACCCTTATGGGAAAATAGGAAACCTGGAGATGGGCAGGGTGGAATGAACAAAATGGTTATATTTCCTACCTTTTTTAGAAGATGGAGAGGCTCATCTAAATGACAGAATGTATTTTGGGTGAGTGCTCAAATGTATTCAATGGAGGACATAATTAGCTTAATTTTCTCTCTTAAATACTAAACCAAGGAGTCTATGTTGAAGGCCCTACAGGGTGCCCCAGATATAAGTGGCATATGGGGATCCAGGTTTCTGCTTGAGATTGTACTGAGCCCCTTGAGGATTGTCTTATGTGGATATTCCCTGCTTCAAAATGGTGAACACCCATGACATCCCTACAAAGAGTGGGCGGGGACCTTGGCCCTCAGAAGAGGCTGCAGATTATTGAATGCAGAGCCCCCAGCACCCGTTTTTTGGGTGAGAGAGGACAGTGGCAAAACTAGCCGAATGGCGGATACCTAAATCCCACGACACTGGGAAGGACAAGTTATCTTTTGGCATCACCCCATTCTACTGGACCTTATCTTAACTTTTTATGTAGGCTTCATTCTTGGTCGAAGGTTTTACAGAATGAAAGAAAATTAACGTAAGAAGGATGGGCACCTCTTGGAACCAGATGTACTTTTATCTCTGAAATAAAAATATTCCAGTTAGGCCAATAGTTGTGATAAAATTCAGAATACCAATTATAATTACCAATAAATACCTAGTTTACATGTGCTGGAAGTGCCCTCCTTGGCACAGGGGCTGCGAAAGGCAGATGACCAGTCACGTGCGATGCGCCATGGCAGTGGGAAGTGCAGGGATGGAATAATGAGAGTGAACGGCCACGTGTGACTTCTTATTTCAACTCCATAATTCTCTGAGGACTTTGTGAGTGGCTTACATTTTAAGTACCTCCGGTGGCCTAAGAGATATTGTGCACTGCAGTTTATAAAGGGGTGACTGGATATGTGAGAGATAAACCCAAGGTCAACGCTACCCAGAAATATCATTGTTTATCAATAGATTCAAAAAAAGACCCTAGAGTGTTTTTGGCTCTTTCAAGATCATATACTAGCTCCTTGAATGCCTGACATGTTGGCCGTCTACCTAGACTTTAATTACAGCCTCAACCACCCTCATGCCTGCTGGCCTTGTTACTGAGGATGCGGTGCAGAGGCGTTTGGGTGGGGCCTTGGATTCTTACCTAGAGAACACCTTTGCTGCGGCCATAATGAAGCGGAGTTCCTTAGGCCACAGGACACTTTTTCTTTCTGGTTTGTCTTTTGGTTCCTTGTTACCATTTTGAGCTCTATGACCTTATCAGCAGCTCTCTTGCTTTCACCACAAGCCCCAGAGATCACCTCCTCTCTTCAGTGGGCTCCCTACTCCCCCCACCGGCGCTGGCCCTGGCCCTTCCTAAGCCCCTGAATGTTTACTTTCCCAGAGCCAGTGCTCTGACCCACCAAATGTGAGGCTCCTCCTCGCCGCTCCCCACGCAGGGCGAGCCTGTTCTTCCTGGGAGTGAGCGCTCCTTGACAATGTCTCTCTGTGCCCCTACCAGGACCCAGCACCCTGGACTCCTTTTCTTGCAGTCCCCTCATGCTCCAGGTCCCCTAACACTCAGGTCAGGGACTCTGGGGCTGACTCTAACATGGGCATCAAGCTGTAGAAGACACTTTGAAGGAAAAGGGTCTGGTGAGGTAAGGGTTGCATGACTTTCTATTGAAAGTTCTGTGTAAGTAAAGTGGAGAGATTCTCATTGAACGAGCCACTATATATCTTCTTATATAGAATTCCTAGACTCTCCAGGGTAGGCGGAAGGCAGTGGCACAGTCTAACCCACGAGGGATGTTTAAAGCTCCCCCTGCTTCACTCTACCCTCAGGGAAGACCAGCTTTGCCGGCAATCAAAATAAGAAACACTAGTGTTGACATTCTAGCAAGCAAAGCCAGACCAGCAAAAGCCTGTCTTGGGTGTGACCGCCCTCATTTGGATGCTTCTCTTGTCAATCTTGTGTTTTCCCTGATCTTTGGTGAAAGCTGGGGCGAACATACGCTGAGGAGAGCACCTTCATCTAAAAATCTTCGCTAGGTTATGAGACGGACCAGTGAGGGACAGAATTTAGTGCACAGCTCAGGGCAGTTCTGTGGGCTTACAGGAGACCAGCTCATTGCCACAGAGCTCTGGGACACATGGGACAAGCTCTAGGGCGGGTTTAATGGAGAGGGGCGAAGGAAGATGTTCAGCCGGCTTTTCAAGCAGGACTTAAGGCAGAGCAGAGACAGGAGCCTTACAGCTCGCTCTGCTCGGTCAGGGGGAGCCTCTCGTGCTGGGCTTTCCCTTGGAATCTACGGTCATGACAAGTGCTCCGTGGGTTTACATATCTGAGGTCCTGCCTCTCTTAAATACTGATTATTTGGTCGAGTGTAAAATAACGTAAAAAATTATTTTACATACTAGGATATCATACCAATCTCAAGTGCAGAAGTTACAGTCAAGTGCAGGCTTAATAACTGGCTGAAGCAAAAACTAGACTCTGTTAATCATGATCGCCCTTTCCATTTCTCTGCCATACTTTTTCTGCTTCAGTCTTCTCTCCTGACAAGAGCAGAAGTGATGTAATATAATTGACATAGTTTCACACACATGCTTTTCTGTGTTATAGAAAAACAACTCATCATTTCATTTGTTCATAGCCAGATTTGTTCTTGTGGAGAATTACTGTGGGCTGGCTTTGTGTTCCCACGGCCCTTAGCCTCTCCTGTGATACAGAACACCCTGATGTTGCAGTAACAGACAGCCATACAGCTTATGTCCCCATTGCACTGCAAGATCGTTGAGGCACATCAGCGTTTCATCTTAGCAACTCCCACAGCTTTGGGAGTTGACTAATATAAACAAGCAGGAAGAAAGGGAGTTTCTAGAGCCAGTTTAGCTAAGAGTTATAAAAAGGCACCAAGCCAAGATGGGGTGGGTGGAAAGAGGCACCAACAGCACAGTTGAGTCCAAGAGCCCAGACATACTGGACCATGAATCTACCTGAATCACTACAGTCAGGGTATGTGGGTTGTGAAGAGGACATGGAAGCAGAGAAGGAGACTCAGGGGAATAAAGGAAAAGTCAAGATGAGGACAGGGGTCAGTGAGCTAGATCTCTTTTCTTTGCAAACTTTCTACGTGGTGGGGGCAAGCAGTCTGCTGAACGGGGCCGGGCAAGACCACGCCTAGTGCTGGTGAGCGCCTGACCCCTGACAGGTACTTATTAGAGAAACAAGATAATGATTATTGTTAACACTGGACATTTTTGATAGAGTGTTGTTTGTTTGTTTGTTTGTTTTTCTGAGATGGCAGGGGTTTACCAGGGCACAACTGCAAGGTATATAAGATTACCTTATTTCTTGAGATATTTTTACCACCCTTATATTATATGACATAATAACAGCAGCTCTCCAGGCTCTTATGCTATTGTAGACTATCTGGCCAACCTCAGCTCTGATTCTTCTTTGCTCTTGGACACGGAACACGTTAAATTAACTTTTTTTTTTCCGAGTCACACAGACTTTTTTGTGCACATAAAAGTTATGTTTACACTATACTGCAGTCTATTATGTGTGCAATAGCATTAAGTCTAAGAAAATGTACATGGTTTAATTTTGAAACACTTATTACTAAAAATACTAATCATCATCTGAGCCTTCAATGAGTCTAATCTTTTTGTAACAGTAACAAAGATCACTGATCACAAGTCACCATAACTAGTCAGCACAGTCAGCAGGTCGCCAACGTGCGGGGTCACACTGAGGCCACCCCTGCTGACAAGGAGGCTTTTATTGATTGTCACAAGCTCCCCAAGACCACTGGTGATGTTGGCCTGGGACATTCTGGCCCTCAAAGTCATTAAGAAAAACTAGCAGAGCTCCTCTGGCCTCCGGACACTTTTCCATGAAGCCCACAGCATGAAGGTTTAAATCACCCAACATCACAGTTATTCATGGTGACTGACTGGAGGAGACACGGTTGGGTCAATCCTTTATAGGACCACTACTGCAGGACAGTTGACCCGGGCACATGACAGCTGGTCTCTGCCCTGCAGCAGGGATCTGGGGCCAGAGCACCTACTTCTGAGGATGAGGTGCACGTGAGAACTGCAGACTTTGGACTCGGCAGTGAGATCATCAGCAAAGCCTCTCATCCCCACCGGCTCCGCCAGGGAGAACGTCAGTGGCCTGAGGAGGACCAGGAGTCAGGGCAGAAAGCCAGAGAGCCTGCCAGTCCCCTACCCAACCTGGGGCCCCCCTCCACCAATGGCACCAGCAGCAACACTCAGGGAAACCACCTGCCCCAGGATGGGGCCCTGGGCAGCCTGAGTGTGATACCAGCCTTGCCCTCTGGCAGCCAGAACCTGCAGGGTGGCTGGGAGAGTCCTGAACTGGATCCGAAAGCATGTGTTTCAGGAAGCTTCACAGCACAGTGAGCCCAAGGACCCCCTCTGGACGGCCAAGGACAGTCAAGCCATGCTCCCTGCATTGAATGGAGAGTAAGAGGATGCTGAGCCCCAGGAGCCTGGAGACCATGCAGCGGATGGGCCAGGGCTGGGTGCACATGGCTGCAGGTCAGGGTGGGGCCAGAAGTACCGGCTGTGCACACGTGGACGCCTGGGCGAGAGGACCTGGTCCAGCAGACAAGCGGTGTTCTCTGCAGGGGATTCAGTCAGGAGGTATCCAGCACCTCCATGGCCCAGAGCCACCTGGGGACAAGAGGAGAGGCCATCCTGGCTGCAGGCCTGCCCCTTCCCCTACCTGGGTGAAACTCGTGAGACTGGGCTGTCTTTCCGGGGGCACATCTCCCCTCCCCAGCTCTTGTCTTTTCTTCCATGTTGCTGCGGGAGGGGGTTCTTGTCAAGTCCTTGGTTCTTCCAGCTCTTGCAATGGACTCAATGCTCCAGAAAGCTGCGTCACAGATGTGCTGTCTGCATCCTCTGTGCACAGAACAGGGGCCGCATGTGGTCCAGTTGAGAAGCAGGTAGTGATGTAATTCCTGAAGTTAATCAGAACAACTAAATGGAGGCAGGAACTAAAAGAACGACCACGGTCACTAGGTGACTCACAACAGTGACAGCTGTGGTTCTGAAGGGAAAGGGCGGGGGCTGCACCACAGGGCAGAAATGCAGAAACTGTGTTGCCTTCTTGTACTAAAATTGCAGACCGTTTTCAGGACAGAAAGGAACTTCTGTCCTGTGGCCTGTGATAATGAGGACCAAGACCCATGAACCAGCCCTTGTAGGGAGTCAGGGAAGTGGTGGGGGTGTGGTCCCCCAGAGCAGCTTGGGGCCACGTTCCCATGTAGCTGAGCTCCCTGACTGTCATGCCTTCCCACTGTGACTTCTTTTTATAACAGTGGCACGAAGCCGTCTCTCCTGAGGCCTGACCCAGGCATGGGCTGTTTGGCAGCCTGCGATTTTACGGGAGCTCCACAGTGAGCCAGACACCCCGGCGTGCAGAAGGAGGAGTCATGATAACAGACAGCAGCTCTGAGGGATGGAGGGGGCTGAGGAAGGGGGTTTTTGAAAAAGCAAGTTCCAGATTCCCAGGAACCCAGCATTTCCCTTTCTAGGTGCTGAATTTGTGTTTCAGACATCCGTCCAAGAGTTCCTTGTGGGTGCCTGGGAAGTGCTGGATGTCCAGGAGGCCTGTGGCTGCTTCAAGAGGCCTGGCCACGCTGCTCAGTCTTTCATCCCGCAGCCACCTGCCGGCAAGCCTGCATCTGACCAGTCAGAGGGGACGCCTCTCCGTGCCGAGAGCAGGGCCAGGGGAGCAGGAAGAGGGCTGGACCTGGTGGGGGTCAAGTTGCACCCCGTTATCTCCTAGTCTGGTTTTCTTTATGCTAAGCAGCCCCATGTGTGCTCAGCCAAGTGTTGCTCTCCTGGAAATGCGTCCACGGCTCTCATCCTCTCCAGGGTGAGTCTCAGCTCCTCAGTGGGATTTGGGGATCCTCCACGATGTCCCCCTGCAGACCTGTCACCTTGCACTTTACTCTCAGTGAACCTGCAGTTTCCCACAGATACTTCTGCACGTGTGGCTTCCTTCCTGGGGAGCCCGTGTGCCAGGCACTCGGTCCAGCACTGCTGGGCTCCCCGAGATGAATCAGACCTAAATCCCACCTGAAGAGCTCACAGTCCAGCTGGGAAGGCGAGACAGAGACCCAACTACAGCACAGACACCTGTTCACAGGGACAGAGGAGGACGCTCACAGCACTGTGCACGCTCACCTGCAGGGCAGCCTCTTGAGGGAGGCGGTGTCTGGCGGGCCCGGGTGCCTGGGTTTGACCCCAGGATGTGCAGAAGAGGCCTCTGGGGAGAAGGAAGCTGGAGTGTCAGGCACACACGGGACAGAAATGGGTAGCAAGGCTGGGGAGCGGGGGTTGGACTGACCCCCCTTGCTTTCAGAACCACCAGCAATGCTGCATTTTGTCTGCCTCTACAAACCTGAACACCCCCAGCTCGGAGCCTGGGAGACAGTCACCCCCGATGCCAGAACCTGTGCTCACTCACGAGGCGGCACCTCCTTCTCCGTGAGGCCCAGGCCTGCTGGCTGGGCCCCGGCTGCTGCCCACTTCCCTCATCAGTCCGAGCTGTAATAGGAGAGTTCAACCCATTTACACTCAGGCTGCGTTTGTTCTTCCTCCTCCTTTTCTCTTTCTGTTCCTCACGCTGAGTAATTTCATGTCTTAACCTCCAGCTGGTTCGCTCTTCCACCTGTTCGCACCTGCAGCTGAACCCTTCTACTAAGTTCTTCATTTCTGTTACTATGCTTTTCTGCTCCAGGATGTGTCTAGTTCCTTTTATAATGACTCTCTCTTGATACCCTTGTTCTGTCCAGACACTGTGCTCCCAATTTCCTTTACTTCTTTGCCCACGGTTTCCTTTGGTTCCTTGAGCATTTTTTAGACGGCTGATTTAATGTCTCTGACTAGCATCTCCAACATCTGTGCTTCTCTGGGCGGGTTCTGTCAAATCTTTTTTTTTCCCCAGTGAATGGGCCACACATCCCCATTTCTTTGTATGCTCTGTAATTCTTGTTGTTGTTGTTGTTAATGGACATCCTGAGCGTTACCACGTGGTATCTGGAGACCGGACTCCCTCCCCCATGGGCTGCTGCCTGCTGACAGCTAACGGCCTGCTTGTGCGCACACCACTCGCTTGTGAGAGACCAGCAGCCTCTCCATGAAGCACTTCATCTGAGCAGGTTCTGGAGTTCTGCATCAGTTGATTCCAACCACTCTTCCCAGCTCAGTGGCTGACTTCCACCTCCATCACTTTGCTCAACATCACTGTGGTCTGCAGTCTTTTAATTTAAGCATCTGTGACCCAGTCCAATTTTTAGACCTTGACCAAACTCCAAGCCCTTGAATCACTGCTAATTCTCTGCACAG
This sequence comes from Camelus ferus, assembly GCF_009834535.1. Lineage (NCBI taxonomy): Eukaryota > Metazoa > Chordata > Mammalia > Artiodactyla > Camelidae > Camelus > Camelus ferus. Next base: position 10,739,777 of record NC_045725.1, on the reverse strand, counting down.
AAAATGCCAGGGACACACATCTTTTGGTAAAGGATCCAGGGAGTCAGTCTTCCTAAAGTGTAACTCCTTCTCTAAACCTCTTGTGAGCACGGAAGACACAGAAGAGGCTTCGGTATGTGGCGGACGGCAAAGACGACCTCATCTACCAGCAGAGACCCACACTAGCAGCTCCGGGCTAAGCACTGTCCAGATACTGGGGGGGGGGGAGGAGGTGCCTGACAGGGAGCACGGCCGCATCCACTTCCTCTATTCCGGGACCACCTCCCAGCGCTCCAAGGCTGCAGCTGAGTTAACACTTCTGACCCGGGGCCAGCACACCTCAGGAACCTCAACACCCACCTCAGTGTTTAGCTCCCTTTGTCTTAACAGAGGCGTCTTTCTGGAAGCATATGTACTGAAAATACGAAAACATGCTCTGTGCAGGGGAGTCCTTAGCTCTCACTCCACAAACCTCCTGTCTCTAAAATATGCCTTTTTTAGGCATTTCATTTTTATCAGTCGGGTAAGCCAGGTGTTACAATTTGAAAAATGGATGCTCTAACAGTCAGCAATTCCCAGCAAACACGTTCTTCCTCCAATTAACAGCCATCAACACTGCCATCAATCATACCAACACTGACCAGTCAGGGGCCACCACAAATGTGATGTCATCGCTGAGGACAGCCACAGGGTCCCCTGTTGGGGATGTCTCTGTGTTACCAGAAGCTGATACAAATCAGGGAACCACACCAGCAGCATGGCCCAGGTATCTTCGGTTCCTCTCTCCCTGGGGAGCAGCTCACCCTGCTTCCTCTTTCACCAGCTCTGCTGGGCTCGCCCCTCCCGCTGCCCATCTACGCAGAGCCCCCCAGCCATCAACCCCCCCAGGCTTGGACACATCACATCACACCTGTGCTATTTCAGCTGCAAATCCTTTCAACCTTGTAATTTGCTTGTCATTTCCTTTTAAATCTGCAAATACGGATAGATGTCATGACAAAATGTGGTTAATGTGAAAATGAGAGTACCACAAATGGCCTCTAGCCCCATCACAATCCTTCCTACCTGGGCTCTCGAGTAACAGCACACCCGAAAGACGCAAAGCCCACCGCACCTGAAGCCACGACGGCCATACCGCACACCACGCCTGCTCTCGCTGGGCTCGGTCCCAGTTCTTCCTCCCTATTTCCAAGGCCTACAACCATCTCAAACCAATCATGCCAAGAATGCAGATGCCTGCTTCCAGGTTCTGGCATACTGATGCACTTGGAAGGCCAGGTCCACTTCTGTCCCCTCCTTGAGGCATCTCTTTCAGCCAAAAAAAAAAAAAAAAAAAAATCCAAGTAGGGAAAAAACTCTGCCCCTACTTTAAAATACACATTCAAATACATGTTCAAAACACATAAACGCACACCAGCAGACTTACACATATTACTAGTGAACATTATAAAATGTAGTTAGATTTTTTTAAAGAAGAGCACAGAACAAATTATGCTCCCATTGTTTATTAGGTTGAAACCTATAAAACATCGTTTTTGTAGGTCAAAACCCAGCAATCAGAGGGTTCACCACTCACCAGGCAGGAGGGCCTGAGGGGCACACAGACTCGTTCTCAAGGTTTCCTTTTGGATTACTCAAGTATTTTGTTACCTGCTCATAAAAAGATGAACACCCGTCCAGAGGCCTACCATGAAGTCTTCTTTCATGTGACATCATCCCCTTCTGTAGCCAGCTGCTCCGTATCACACAGCCAGAAGGAAAACCCCTCCTGGACAGGCACCACTACACTACCCGGGCACTTCCCTCACACAGCACCCAGCACAAGGCAGACTCCGTGAGCGTAGGCCTGGCCGACGGCACCTCCCCATCCCGGCATCACCGGGAGCAGCAGCATGTTCTCTACCACAGGGGCGGGGGGCAAAACCACCAACTCAAACCTCAAATCCCGCCATGCATGGTTTGCTTCTGGCCTGGGAACAGCTACAGGGAAGTTAACTGTGTGCACCACCTGCCCAGCGAGGGTCCCACACCAGCTCCTCCTGCCCCGGCCCTGGGCCCCCCTCCCTGCCTGAGAGGAATCTTTCTAACTCTGTCTTGTGCTCCACTGGGCTACTGGGGGGCCTGGCCCTGCGGGCCACCCTCCACAGATGCAGCCTGGGCCTCAGAACACGGAGGGCCACCACTTGGCAGGGGCCACTGAGCAGTAGCACATGGACAGGACTTCATGTAACAACGCGTAGAAATGCCCAGCTACACCCATAGAAGATAACAAGCAAGAGAAAAAAATCAAGGACCTGGTTGACCCAGGATACTTTTTTCTGTCTAGAAGGCAATTGTTTTACCCAGTTCAGCTTGCTAATATTTCTTCAAAAGCCCTGAAAATAAGACTGGCCCAATGGTCTACTCTTTATCTGTAAAAATTAATTAACCTCCAATTATCTGTCACAATTAATTAATAAAAAGAAAAGAAACATTTTTTTAACACCTGCCAAGCCTGGCTGATTCCTACGGAACCTGCTATGAACAAGTCTCCACTAGGAATGACAGAGAAATCTCATTTGTCAAGAGGACAAGGAACACTTACCATAATTAGACAGGAACACTTAACATGAGGAATCCATCTAGGACTGTGCCTGTTTAAACCCTGCAGGAAAAGACCAAAAGACAGGAAATGCTTAATACTTCATGAACATAACTTAAAACCTAATACTTGCTTTCTGAAGTTTTTTCCAACCCATTACATAAGACAATAGGGATACAAGGATTAAAAGCTACCACTGCCCTGCCACACTCACGGCTCCTCAGGGGCAGGACTGCATGTGTGGGAGGCTGGGGGCATGGCAGGTGCTCAATTAAACCTACTGGCTGAGTGAGCAAGTGTGTGGTACCCGCCCCAGACACTCGAGGGCCGAGGCGGGCTGTAGCCCTTCACTCTGCCAGGGCATCTTAGGAAAAGGCTTCCTCTACATTTCTTGATAAATGAATCTGCTGAACAAACCAATCAAAAAAAAAAAAAAAAACAAAACAGGACAAGAGGGAGGAGCACAAATGTAATCAGAAGCAAACATGTCTTTGAGCGTAACTTCAACAGGGTTCTATGAAAGATGGAAAGCCATCCAGCTCATCAGAATGTATTTGAAGGAGAGAAGCAAGTGAGACAGCAGCTCTGTCCCAGTGACAAAAAGTGGAGCAGGGAGTTTAAGACAAACACACAGAGGTGGGAAATCACTGTGTGCGATAAAAGTCAGTGAGGAAGGGATGACAATACAATGAAGTACTGGGGCAATGATGCAGTTGGAGAAAGATTCTGATACCACGTACTACAGAAGCATTCCAAACGTGCTAAGTACTAGGGGAAAACATTGTTTTTACTGTCCTAGGGATGGGGAAGGCCTGAGCACAATACGAAACCCAGAAACCAGAACAAGTTGACAGAGGTGACTACAGAGGAGTTTCTCTAAACAAAAACACAGCATCAACCACACCAAGCCACGTGGAACAAGCCAGGATCACTTGCAACATGAAAAAGGGTCGACATTCCTGCTATGCAAAAATTATCACTACATTAAAAACATTCTTGCTATATATTAAAAAAAAAAAAACCCTCACCTGGGCTTTAGAGAACAAAAGCCAATTCACAAGAGAAAAATAAATGGATTATCCTTTTTTAAGAAGTTTAATATGTTTATCAAAGAAATGGAAATGTTAAATAATGAGGCACCATTTAAATGTTCCCCACTAGTTAAACTGGCAGCCACTACGAAAACTGACAATCGGCAGCTATTATATATATATATAAAGAGAATTCTCAGCCTACAAATGTCAACTGCACAGCCTTCCTGGAGGCCGTACAGTCAGGAACACCACACCTTAAGTATTCATAACCACTAAATCCTCAGAAAATGATAAGCAGACAAAGACTAACATTAAATAATTCTGTTAAAGAGAAAAGCTGAAAGTAACCAAAACGTTCATTTAGAGCACAGCTGAACTACAGGGCAAGCAGTGCCACACAGGGGTCGTGAGCAGCAGGATGCACGAATGAGGAAAGGTGTCCAGCGTGCAGAGAGAACCTTTAACAAGCAGGCTACAGGAGTGGGTACTGTGTGATCCCTTCTAAATATAAATGTGTAAGTTTGCAAGTAGAATCACCAAATTACCCAGAAAGATGACTGAGAACTGTTCACTTTATGACTTCTATACTCCTTCTGCAATTTAGAAACAAGTTCATTTTAGGGAAAAAATATCTAACAACCTAGCAATGAGGTCACCTTTGCCCCTCACAAAGAAGTGAATGGATAGGGGGTGTTCCACACAGGTGACAGCTTTTCAAATGGCTGAGAGGGCCCTTTAAGTTCCAATAGTGTCACCTTGCCAGTCAGGATATAACAAAAGCCAAGGCAGTATGACCAACAGCCAAAGACAGTCACAACACGAAGGGCCCTGTGGACAGTTACTCCACTGCAGCAGCCCCCCTCCACAGGAGACACGTCCAAAGACCCAGGGGGCGCCCGAAACCACAGGTCCACAGTCTGTTCTCCCTACACATACATACTTACGACAAGGTTTAATTATAAATTAGGCACAGAAGGAGATTAACAACAATAACTAATAATAAAATAGAACAACAGTCACCATATACTGTAATCAAAGTTATCTGAATGTGGCTCTCCCAACATACCCCACTGTGCTGTACTCACACACATATAAAATGCAGGTCACAAGGATTCGGTGGAAGGTGACAACATTACAGGTGAAGTGGCCAGGAAAAGCTTTGGAGGTAAAACTAGCGGGTGCCTGAGTCTGGCAGGACGCCAACACACAGAGCACAGGGATGAGGGGAAGTGGCAGGGACCAGACTGAAGGGAGCTGGGAACGAGGCTGTAAGGAAAAGGGAAGGAGAGCAACTCAGGGCAGCACAGGGTCTGCACAGAAAGGAGGACAAAGCCAGGAAGACCGGCTGGAGACAGTGTGAGCAGGGCTACGAGGGGCAAAGGGAACACAGGGCTGCGGGGCCAAGGAAGGAACAGGACCCGAGGACCACTTACCCCAGGACCACTTTGAGACCACCCGCAGCACTCTGGAAGAAGGAAAATGCAGAGGCAAGGGAGGACTCGGACTCAAACCTTCCTCTCACACCTACGTTTTGTGAAGGATATTTCAAGGCACACGAGTTGAGGTTATCACACTTATCATTTAAAAGAAATAGATTTCTTAGGACAGAAAAGTGATTTGTGAGTGAAGATGATGGGCAACTTGGTACCTGTTTAGCATTTAAATTACTGGCCAACTGGAACAAGAATCTACAAACAAGGCCTTCTTTCCCTCAACAGCTACTACCCACTGAAGCCAGCCTGCGCAAAACCAGTGCTGCCTCCCACCTATTTCCAACTCAGTGCTTTCCAAGTCAACGGCAGTAGCGCGCCTCTCGAGCCCCTGCGCAGTGTGACTCATTCTAGCCAGTGAGCCATGAGCAGAAGTGACATGTCACCTCTGAGCTGGAACATCTAATGGCAGGAACAAGACTGTCCAACAGATCACCTTTACTCTGCCAAGAGGGCCAACAAAATCCCATGTTGTGGCTGCTTCTTAGGCTGGACTAAGAATGATGCAGAGGCCCTGGAAAACCCAAGCCGAACCTGTTGCCTGAGCAGAAAAAGGACTCATGTTGTTTTGGCCATCTTGAGGTTTCCTGTTACTACAGAGCAATCCTGGGTTCGACCTCCAGCACCTCTGTAAATAAACAAGCTTAATGAGCCCACGCCCGCATCTGTGCAAAAGGGCTGTTCTTCCATAGAAGATGCTGTTCTTCTCACCACTCTTGGAGTTAAAGACACACGTGCCACCGTGGCACACGGAGTGCCAGTCCTGGGGCCTCGCTGACACTGCGCATGTTGCTTCAGGCTGGTTCTCTCATCTGAAAAAAGATGCGCCATCTCGACTGCCGCTTAGTCTGACCTCTGAAGTGAAGCGTAAACAATGTAACTGTTACGCTTATAAAATGTGAGGAGATTGTTTACGTCCACATCTCTACACACACACTTGTTCGAGGCATCACACTCATGTGTGGGGAGGGAAAAACCGAAGGCAACTTTCACAAAGAATCAAGCTCCCTGGAAACAAGTCTTGCTCTCCGACGCTGCAGCCCATCGAGGCTCTTGAACATGCTGCCCCCGCTGCCCTCAAGTGTTGTAAATGCAGGCGCCAAACCAAGAGCTGGGAGTCTTTATTCAGAAACCGGGACGGCCAAGCCTTTCTTTTGGGTAAGATAGATTTGAAAACAAACGGCTAGTAAAACATAGTTACACAGAACTATTTTCAATAGTTAAAACCTTTTGATATCGACCCTAGATTATCTCAAGCACTTACCCAACAGAGCAGATCACCCATAAACCGGTAAGACCCCATATGGGCGGGCGGGCTGAAGAGGAAAAGCAAACTAACAGCTCTCTTTCTTGGTCCCATCCCCCAAACCCAGCTCCTACTTTTAACCTGTGCTGAAAGACATTTCTGAGGAAGTCCCTCTCTGAAGGTTTAAGCCTACCATCTGTATCTCAGTCCTCGCCCCACTAACCTCTCAATGTGTTTCTCTCAGTTTACTGTAACAGCGAAGTCACCCCTCACCTGTAAGTGGGACCCCATCAGCCTTACTCAATAGGCTTGTGAGAGCCAAGTGCCAGAATTCTGCCCCGTCCGAGTGCCAGCCAGTGAAGCACCGCCTGCTCAACACACACCCTGCAACACGGCACTGGAGCGCCCTCCACTCCCCCCCCCGACCTGGCCCCCCACACACCGTGGTTCCCACACTGAGACGCCACACTCCCTCCACCTGCCTTGCCGGTTCCCTGCCTCCATGCGTTTGCTTACACCATCCCCTCCAACCAAAAAGGCTTTCCTGAGTCGCCCGTCCATATCAATTTATCCAAAAACCTACTCAGCACCCACCTACCCCCATCACTGAACACGTCCAGTATTTTCTTTAAGCTGTTTTCATGACTCTCCTCTGCCTGAGTGTTACCCTTATTCCCAACCCTCCAGGGCTCTTTATTTTATCCTCCCCACAGCTGTCAGCAGTGTCTTCTTATAGTAGACAGTAGCATCGTGTCAAATGAACACAGAGCACATAATCTATCATTCAGGAAAGCTTCCCTATTAATCACTGGTCCAGAAGCATAACTTACATGCTACAAATAGTAACTTCCTGTGCCAAGTTAGAACTGGAAAGATATTTTTAAGTCTACTGAGTAATATTTCAAGACTCACCCTAGAATAATGATTCATTCCTGCCCTCAAGGAGATTGGAGTAGGGGAGGGGCAAAGTCACATAGTAGTATCCCCATCAAACACGGTCTACTGTGGATGTACAAAGCTCAAGGTCGCTCAGCCAGAAAGCTGTTGGTCAAACACTGGCTGATACCTAAAGAGTGAGTCAGAACATGCCAAACAGACCTATTTCTAGTATGTGTGTTAGGAAACCCAGTATTTTAGGGATGCAAGTGTCAGACCAAAGAAGAATTTCAGTGAAAGCACTGTCTACCACAGCTACGTTTGTACCACCAGGCTGAGTCCAGATTATAAATGCAAAAACTCACCCATAAGGGCAACCACGAAGGGCTCACTGTCACCAGACTACAGCCATTCTGCTTTTCTAACCCAAATGAGCTTCAGAGGCATTTACAACAGCAAGAGTCCAATTACAACAGACTCTGCTCCAGAAACTGCCTGCTGCCCCTAGAATGCCTCTGCTAGGACTGAATTAGGCAAGAAAGAGACAGGCTCCCAACACAGGGAGAAAAGGAAGTAACAAGTGCTAGCAAAACACTAATGAACTCACGAAACAGAAACAGACTGACAGTCAGTAAACAAACTTATGGTTACCAGGTGTGAGAGCCCATGATTGGGTTACAAATTGTAACAGACCCCAGCCGCCTGTCTCCTTAAAGAGCAAATGGGCTTATTAATGGCCTTGCTTGCATTTTTGAGGTTTTAGATAGCACCCTGCTCATTGCAAAGCAACGACCCAGGCCCTCAGCTATAAACGCTGGGCATGCCTGCTGTTAGTTTTCTATCCCCAAAGCAAGGAACTGGCTGGGCTGGTGGTCTGCTCTAACATATCTATAAGGATGTATCTTGTTCCCCTCTTCCCATGACTTCCCTAAAGGTAAACTGTAGGCCCCCGATGGTGGGAACAAAGGAACGAGTCTTGGGCTGGAATGGTAAACAAGTTATAAAAAGCTGCAGACTCAGAGGTGAGAAGGCTGGCTAGCCAAGGACGGGTAAGATCCCCAGAGGGGGGCAACCTAAGACAGGCACAGCCGCCTGAGTCCAAGAAAAATGTTAAGCAGCTGCTTCTCATATGTTCTGCCCTGATAAGCTGTAAGGCTCACTGGTGCCAGCACGAACATGATTTACCAAAACATAAAGGGTCTTCTGACCTTGAGCCAGACCCTACAATCTTGATCCCACCCTGTCTTTCCCTAAATTCCTGCATTCCAGCACACAACTGTCAGTTATTTCTCCTTTGATTGTACATAATAAATGTGGGAGCATTTGAGAAGCTCGGGGAGTTGGCTCCTGACTCCCTCTTGCTCTATTGACCTTTTCCACAGAGTCTTGAATAATTCATTCCATCTCAGTGGGACTTCTGCCGGCCAGAACCCACAGAAACTGAACACTTGTATCAAAATGAACAAGGGAAAGCGAATAAATACATTGAAAAGCAGGAAGACATGTTGCTTTGACAACAACTGGATGATGCTCAACACAAAGCCAACAATAAAGACAAGACAGTAATTAATACCCAAGACCAGTTTCAGGATATTGTGAATAAACTTCAAACCAAAAGTGAAAAACAAGGTCTGATGCTGGAGGAAAGAAACAAGAAGTTAATCAGTGAACAGCACCACTTTAAAGGGAGAATGTAGCAGTATGAAAATGAGAAAGAGAAGTAAGTATACAGAAAGAGAACTAATTTTCAGACTTCCTGAGAGAAAGTTCAAAGTTATATCTGATTATTGCCTTTTTTTTTTCATAAAAGCAAAAACCGCTTCAGATTTTTTTCAGTTATCAAAAACAGGTACTGATGCAGGCCTTTTTGAAAAAGCAAAGTAGTGTGAATGAAAATACTGCAACCATATCACTAAACAAAGAATATGTTCCGCATGAAACAATATGAAACCAAGCCATCAGCGGCTCCCGTCACCCCGAGTGGGGACAGGCCTGCAGCGCGGCCTCTCAGCCACTCATAATGGTGCCCTCTGAGCAGACTCAGAATAAGAAAGGACAGGACACTGGCCCTAGATAGCCAGGTGCTGGTCAAAGGAATGAATTCAGTGAGCCCAAATGTTTGCTTCCTCCCATACACAGAAAAGCACTACATTCTTTAACTTGAGATGCCTGGCTTTCTTTAGATACAAGCAATCTTTTATTGTTCCAACTACCTGGTCTTTGTTGTAAAGCTCCTATGCATCCTAGCTCCTTGCCTTCCTCTTTGGAGCAGTCCCTCAGAGCCACCTGAGGGGCTGTCATCCTGTCTCGAGTCCTCCAGCCAAAGAAAACTTAACTTTTAGGCTGCGCATTTATTCCAGTCGACAGTAACATAAAGTGAACTTTGGAAAAGCAGGGGAGACTTGAAATTGCCTCTGGCGCCGTTGTAGTTCTTTTCTACCAACTCAGCCACCTCTCCCCCCACCCCCCCAGAGGCGGTTGTTCTGAACTGTTCTTCGGTGCCGAATGCTTCATTTCTCCCAGGAAATGGGTGAAATGTGTATATAAAGGCGATGAAAGCAAATGCTTGAAAATGGCTTTGAGGGACGTTTGATTTTCTTCTCCCTAAACTGGCTTAGTGAAGGTAAGTCTGTCTCAGTGCAGCCGGTCCAGAAGGCAGCGAGTGTCAGCTGTTAAGGCGTCTCCATCTCTGACTCTCCTGACTGAAGTACTGGTTAGTTAAGAGCCCCCTGGACACATATGCACTTCTTTAGAACAGTTTTAAACCTGTAACTGTTTATAGTAGGTCTGCTCTGAGGTATTTTCAGTGTCAAAACACGGTTTAATGGCACAGTTTTATTATGGCAACTTAAAAAATGCCCATCATTTAGGAAAAAATGAAATAAATGCCATTCGTGTTTTGCAGTCCTCACAGGACTAACGAGGCTGGCGGAGATCAGTACCACACATCTGGTGGAGAAACAGCAGGACACATCTCTTCTCAGCACTCCTACTATGAGGCCAGACCTGGAACCTCCTTGTGTTGGAAATTTTAACAATAGTTTAGTGCTCAATTTAAATCTTACTCCAAGAGAAAACCTAGTGATTTCTATGTCAAGTCTACATTCTTCAAATAACAGCAAGTAGCCATGTTTAAAAAAAAAAAAAAGGAGTAAAATGAAACCAGTGAGATTTTAGTAATGTATTTGTTAACCCATGTTCAAATATTATCATATCAACCTGTATTATTTAAGCAGAAAAAATTATGAATGAGATATTTTATTCTTTTTTCCTTTTCTAAGTGTTTAAAATCAGGAGTCATATTCACCAGGAAAGCATCTCAATTCAGTCTAGCCACAATCCAAGTGCTCAACAGCCATTGCAGCCAGTGGCCACCTCCCTGGGCAGCGCACATGGAGTTTAGGCAGACCCTCGTCCTTAAATACCTAACATGGTACCTCCTTTCATCTCTGCTTATCAAGGATGGGGGACAATGCCCAACTCCCAATAACGCCACCTAATCAGGGTACAGGTGTGACCTCTCAGGACCAGCCAGAGCTTTCCAGCTTGACCACACCCCTGCAATGACCGTCAGCAACAGGAAATTCACTCTGATGGGAACTGACAGATCTTCATTCTTTAAGGGTGGGAAAAAGAAATCTAAACCCTGGCAATCTCTGTATCCACAATAAAGACAGGAAACCATTCGCCCCTCATAGTAGATGGGCTCCCGGTGCCAAAAAAAAAAAAAAAAAAAAAAAAAAGGGTGGGGAGGTGGAGTGGGAGAAGGACTAACCCGAAATAAACGAGCCACAGGCTCCCCACACACCCTTCCCGCCCTCAAACCCGAAGTACTGAAATAGGGGGTCCCCGATCACCGAACATCCACAGATAATGAAAAGAGACTTTTTTTTTTTTTAATTAAGCAACAAGAGAGGAGGTGTTTTGCCAATGGAAATGCACGCAGACGCAGGATGAGGGATGCTGCAGCCCTCTGCGCCCCACTTGGTGGAGCCGCACCCCAAGGTGAACCCCTCTGCAGCCCCCAGGCGATGGAGGGGACCGGGATCTGACCACCAGCTCGGGCCTGGGCTGCGGCTGGCGCTCAGACCGCCCCCGCCCCTCAGGGCCCTGCTCCATTTGTGGCCCTGCCCTGGTCCAGGGCCTCCAGGGCCGTTGGCGCCGCCCCTTCCCCGCCTTGCATCCGTTACCAGCCGCGCGCGGGCACGAGGAGGCAGCGGGCGCGCGCCTGGCGGGGGCGACGGGCCGGCACGGGCGCCGCGCGGGACGGGCGGGCTGCTGCGGCGGCGGCCTGAGCGCTCGTTCATAGCGTCCCTCCACGACCGGCAGCGGCAGCGACTCAGGTGGACAAATTCGATTCTTTAATGCTTATAGGACTATTCAGGTTGTCTCTGCCACTTTGTGTTTTGTTACTTTGTTTTCATGAAATTGGTCCATATACTGTACAATTTCAAATTTGTAAGCTAAAAGTTTTTTGCATATTTATTTTATTTAGGATCTGCAATGGTATCCCATGTTTCATTCTGGATCTTGATTTTTTTTTTCTTGTATTTGTCTTTAGTAGTCTTGCTAAAGATTTGCTAAGTTGTATTTTTCCCAGTTTATTTAGGTGGTACGTTGATTTCTTTTTTAACTTTCCTCTTTTTGAATGTAAGCATTCTGCGCTACAAATTTTCCTCTCAACTCTGCTTTAGTCGCACCTGACATATTTTATGTTGTATATTGATTTTCATTCAGTTTTAAGTATTTTTTGATTTTCTCTCTAGCTACCTCTGTGACACATGAATTGTTTAGAAGGATGTTTAATCTCCAAGTTTCTGAAGATTTTCTTTTCTTGCTGCTACTGATACCTAGTTTGATTTCATTTTGTGAAAAAACACACCCTGCATGATTTTGATTCCTGTGCATTTGTTTGAGGTTCGCTTTATGGCACAGGGTAAACGGTATCTTGGTAAATGGCCATGAGTGTTTGAAAAAATCTGCGTTCTGTTTTGGAGTTCATGGCCTGTGTTTATCAATTAGATCCTGTTGGTGGAAGGTGTTGCTCAGTTCTCTGTTCTTGCTGATTTTTTGTTCAGTAGTTCTGGCAGTTGCTGTGAGTGGGGTATTGATGTCTGCAATTTTAATTGTGGATTTGTCTGTTTCTCTTTAGCTCTATCAGTTTTAGCTTCATATTTTTCAAGGTTCTTCTGTTTAGTGTGTATATGTTTAGGATTCTTATGTCTTACTGCTGGATGCTGTATGATTATGCAATGTACCACTTTGTCTAATAAGTTTCTACACTCTGAAGTCTGCTTTACATGATATTGATGTGACCATGTCTCTTTAAATTGTTTGTGTGGTGTACATTTTCACCCTTTACATTCAGCCAACCTAAGCCATTGTTTCTGAAGTGAGTTTCTTACAGATAACATACTATTGGACTATGTTCTATTTTTCAGTGCCCTCTTCCAATCTGTCTTTTCACTATTGAATTTTAAACAAGTACATTTAAGCTAATTATTGATGTTAGAACTTAACTCTTATTAGCTGTCCTCTGTGTGTGTGTGTGTGTATTTATTTACTGAGGTAGTCAGTTTACAATTTTATGTCAATTTCTGGTGTATAGCACAATACTTCAGTCACATAGGAACATACATATATTCATTTTCATATTCTTTTTCACCATATGTTACTACAAGATATTGAATATAGTTCCCTGTGCTATACAGTATGAACATGTTGTTTATCTATTTTGTATATATTAGTATCTGCAAATCTCTGTTGTTGGTTTTGTTTTTTTTTTTAATTTCTCATTTCTTTGCTTCTTTCTTACCACTGTGTGGGTCATTTGAACATTTTTTTTTTCTTCTTTTAGGGTTTCATCTTGATTTATTTATAATGTTTTGAGGTATATCACTGCAGTTTTTGAATGGTTACTGCAGGTACTAAATTTTTACACATAACTTATCACAGTATACTGGTACTGATGTTTTATTATTTTGAGTGAAGTATAAGAAACTTCAAAGGGTAGGTCACTTTTCCCTTCTCATTTTCTACATTTAATTTTTTATTGAAATATAGTTGATATATTATATTTCAGCTTCAAGTGTACAGCAAAGTGATTGTTATATATAGAGATATATTTTTTTCATATTCTCTTACATTATAGTTGTTACAAGATATTCAGTATAATTCCCTGTGCTGTACAGTAAGTCTTAAATCGATTATCTGTTTTATATATGGTAGTGTGTATATGTTAATCCCAAACTTCTAATTCACCCCTCCCCACCCTTTCGCCTTGGTAACAGAGTTTATTTTCTATGTCTGTGAGTCTTTCTTTTCTCCATAGTGGCTGCAGCAATTTACATTCCCACCCACAGTGGAGGAGGGTTCCTTTATTCTCCACACCCTCTCCAGCATTTACTTTTTATTTGTAGACTCTTTAATGATGGCCATTCTGCCTGGTATGAGGTGAAACTTCATTGTAGTTTTCTTCTAATTAGCGGTGTTGAGCATCTTTTCATGAGCGTGTTGGCCATCTGTATGCTTTCTTTGGAGAGATGTCTATTTAGGCTTTCTACTCCTCACTTTTTAAATGTAATTCTATTTCTTCAAATATGTTGAAGATCATGTCAGATGGTATTACAATTTTTGTTTAATACACCAAATAAGATTTAAGAAATTACCAAAAATAAGTATAGTATATAAAATCATCCCTGTTTTTATTAATTCCAGTGTTCCTCTTTCCATTCTGAAGATCCTTTCTTGTTATCATTTCGTTTCTGTTTGGAGAACCTTCTTTAGTCATTCTTTGTGAGTAAATTTACTAAGCAACACATTTTTGAACTTTACCTTCTTCCGACTCTGTGTTAATTTCCTCTTCATTCCTAAGGATGTTTTTGTCAGGTTCAGAATTGTCAGGTAACAGTTCTCTCCTTTCATTACTTAATGATGCTGTGCCACTCCCTTCTGGCCTTGATTCTTTCAGGAGAGAAACCACTGTGATTCCAATTTTCATTCCTCTCTAAATGATACATCATTTCTTTGTGACCACTTTCAAGACTGTTTCTTTTTCTTTAACTTTCAGAAGTGGTATTGCATGGATTTCTTTGGGGTTATTTTATGTGGGTTTCACTCAATTTCTTGTCTATAGGTTTATGACTTTTGACACATTTGGAGAGTATTCAGCTATTATTTATACACTGTTTTTCAGTTCCATTCTCTTTCCTCTTCTCTGGGTATTTGATGGTATAAATGCTAGCTTTTTTTTTTTTTATATTGTCTCATGTATCCCTGAGACTGTTCATTTTTAGTTTTTTTTAAATTTTTTAAAATTTAAGGTCCTTTATTTTCAGTAAAAATGGCAACACAACTGATTTAGTTATTTTTTGGTTTATTTATATTTATTGAAGTGTAGCTAATGTAGGATATGATAATTAGCTTCAGGTGCACAGCAGAGTGATTACATATTTTTATAGATTATATTCCATTTAAAGTTATAAAATAATGGCTATATTTCCCTGTGCTGTGCAATATATTCTTGGTGTTAATTTTATACATAGTAGTTTATATCTCTTAAACCCCTACCCCTATCTTGCCTCTCCCCCTTTCTTCTCCCAACCAGTAACTGCTAGTTAGTTCTCCAGATCTGTGATTCTTTTTCTATTTTGTTACATACATTGGTTTGTTATGTTTTTTAGATTCCACATATGAGTGATAACATAGAGTATGTGCCTTTCTCTGACTTTTTTCACAATCATAATATTCTCTAGGTTTGTCCACGTTGTTGCGAATGGCAGAATTTCATTTCTTTCTAAAGCTGAGTAGTTTTCCATCTTCTTTATCACTTCATCTGTTTATGGACACTTAAGTTGCTTCCATATCTTGACTATTGTAAATAATTCTGCTATGAACACTGGGGTGCAGGTATCTTTTAGAACTCATGTTTTCATTGTCTTCAGATACACCCACTGATGTAGTTTCTGGATTGTATCGTAGTTCTCTTTTTAGTTTTGTGAAGAACCCCCAAAGTGGTTGCATATTGATACATTCCCACCAGCAGTGGACCAGGGTTCCATTTTCTCCACGTTCTCACCAACGTTGTTTTTTGATGATAGCTATTTTGATAGATGTGAGGTGATATCTCATTGTGGTTTTAATTTGCTTCTTTCTGATGATTAGTGAGGTTGAGCCTTTTTTCATGTGCCTGCTGGGCACCTGTATATCTTCCTTGGAAAATGTCTATTCAGGCATTATGTCCATTTTTAATAAGATTGTTTATTTGATGCTGAATTATATGAGCTGATTATATATTTTGGATATTAACATCTTATCAGTCACATCATTTCCAAATATTGTCTCCCATTCACTAGGTTGTCTTTTCACTTTGTCAACAATTTCCTTTGCTGTGCAAAAGCTTCTAAGATTAATTAGATCTTATTTGTTTATTTTTGCTTTTATTTCTTTTGCCTTAGGAGTCAGACAAAAGAACAGTGTCACAATTTATGTCAAAGAGTGTTCTGCTTAGGTTCTCTTGTAGGAGTTTTATGGATTCATTAGGACTTTAATCCATTTTGAGTTTATTTTTGTATATGGTATGAGAAATGTTCTAATTTCAGTTTTTTTTTACATGTAGCTGTCCAGTTTTCCCAACGCCACTTACCGAAGAGACTGTCTTTCTCTCTTGTATAGTCTTGTCTCCTTTGTCATAGATTTATTGGACTGTAAGTGCATGGTTTTATTTCTGGGCTCTCTCTTCTGTTCTGTTGATCTATGCATCTGTTTTTGCTCCAGTACCATGCTATTTTGATTACTATAGCTTTGAAGTATAGTCTGAAGTCAGGGGGCATGATACCTCCAACTTTGTTCTTTTCTCCTCAAGACTGATTGGCAATTTGGGGTCTTTGTGGTTGCATATAATCTTTAAGATTATTTGTTCCAGTTCTGTGAAAAATGTCATGTGTATATTGATAGGATTTCATTAAATCTATACATTGCCTTGGGTAGTATGGACATTTAAAAAATATTAATTCTTCCAACCCTAGAACATAGGATATATTTCCATTTATTTCTATCATTTCAAAGTCTTCAGTGTTTTGTAGATTTCAGAGTATAGGTCTTTCAACTCTCGAGTTCAGTTTATTCCTAGGTATTTTTTTTTTCTTTTTGATGTAATTTTATACAGGATTGTTTACTTGCTTTCTCTGATAGTTCATTATTAGTGCATAGAAAAAGCAAGAGATGTCTGCATATTGATGTTGAATTCATTTATTATTTCCAACTGTTTTTTGCTGAAGACTTTAGGATTTTCTATGTATACTATCATGTCATCTGCAAATACTGGTAATTTTACTCCTTCCCTTCTAACTTAAATGATTTTTATTTTTCTCATGTAATTGCTATGCCTGGGACTTCCAATACTATGTTAAATAGTGGCGAGAGTGGGCATCCTTGTCTTCTTTCTAATTTTAGAGAAAAGGCTTTCAGCTTTTCACAGTTGAGTATAATGTTAGCTGTGGATTTGTCATAAACGGCACCTATTATGTTGAGATATATCCTCTCTATACAAACTTTGAAGTTTTTGACCGCGCTTTGAGCTCCTTGAACTCCTCGCGCAGTTTGCTGATCTCCTGCAGGCGGGCGCGCTCCTTTGCAACCGAGTGGAGGGTCTTGTGGGCATCCCCGAGTATGGCCTCATAGGTGGCCTTAATTCAGGACACCTCGCAGCTGACCACCTCCTCAGACTCTGTGATGCGAAGGCGCAGACCTGCATCCTTAGTCTCCAGCGAGCCCACACGATGGATGCAGACCGCCAAGCGGTTACTGAGCTCCTGCCGGCCCTCCTTTTCCTGCAGTCGGGTGATGCGGGTGGGCGATGGCGGGCTGGAGCTGGCCTGCGCCCCGCTGCGGGGGGCGCGCCGCTGGGATGGGGTCTCCATGGCCGGCAGGGTGGCAACGCTGCCTGGCGGGCAGAGGTCCTGAGAAGGGTACCGGGTTTCGGGCTGAAGGACAGAGACTGCCAGCGGTTGGGAGCGCGCCGGCCGGCCGGCTCTCAGCTTGCTCCCGGCAGACGTGGGGATCGGGGCCGGGAGCTGTCGGCCTCGGGATGCGGGTTGGCAGTGTGGATGCGGCGCTCCCGCGAACACTCGGAGTCAGCGGCACCTGGGCAAGGGCTCTAAAAGGTCTAGGGAGTGGGAGGAGGGGCCGCTGCTCTTAAAGGGGCCGTCGCATACCCACGGTGGTCGGGGAGAAGGGGTGAGGAGAGAAGAGGACCTCTGGCTGTGGTGGAGTCTGGCCCCACCGTCTCTCGCGCACCCGCGCCTGCCTGGGGCTTCACTGAAGCTCCCATCTTAGTCCCTGCCTGCTCAACGCTCCAGGCTGCAAGCTGGCCCCCACTGTCTCGGGCCTTCGGGAGCAGAGGGCAGAGCCAAGGCGTGAGAGTGGATGGGCAAAGGGCAGGGGGGAGAGGGAAAGTGGGCATAAAGCAAGGAAGGCAGATCCAGGAAAGTGGGCAGAGGGCTGAGGCCGGTGCCCATCAGGGTGACTCACTCTTCCACCACTGGGTCCCCCTTTCTTCCCCATGGTAATAGGGAGTCACCCCTACCCACCCGCCCCACCCCCGTGGCCAGCCCATCCAAATCTGCATCTCAGTATGGGGGAGGTGGGGAATGGGCTCCCTGGGGTGGTTGTAGGGAGGGCCGCAGCAAAGTTCTGGATCCTGAGTTCCTTTTACACCCTCAAATTTGGGGTGGGGACCAGGAGTTTAGGGTCACTCTGCCTCTCTTCTGCCCCAATTTAATCTCTCTTCAAAACCAACCATTGGATGTAAGACCCAAGCAACAAGCCGCAGGCCCAGAGGAGGCCGAGAATAGGACCCAGCACTTCTCCCGTTCCCCTGCTCCCTTCCTGTGGACCCAGGCAACTGGAAAAAGAGACTGCCTAGGTTCCTCCTCCCCTCAGTCCCTGTCTGTTCCTCACCCACCCCACTAACTCCAGGGCTGTACTTATTTTTTTTCCAGGGCTGTACTTATGTTAATGGGTAATTTAAAACAGATACCAGAGCTGTACACGCATTCACCTCATTGCCAGGACACCAGGCCCCAGGTTTTTGCGGTTCCTTGTGTATATTGTTGAATATGTTTTGCTAATATTTTGTTGAGGATGTTTACAACTGTATTCATCAAATATATTAATCTGTAATTTCCTTTTTTTTTTGTACTGTTTTTTTCTGGTTTTGGTATCAGGGTAATGGTGGCCTTGTAGTATACATTTGGGAGTATTCCTTCCTTTTCAATATTTTGGAATAATTTGAGGAGAATAGGCATTAGCTCTTCCATAAATGTTTGGTAGAATTCCCCTGCAAACTTTTCTGGCCATGGACTTTTGTTTGTTGGGAGTTTTATTATTTTTTTTTTAATTACAAATGTAATTTTGCTAGTAATGATCAGTCAGTTCAGATTGTCTATTCCTTTCTGATTCAGTCCTGGAAGAGTGTATGTTTTTAAAAATTTATTCATTTCTTCTAGGTAGTCCAGTTTATTGACATACAACTGTTCAAAGTGTTCACTTAATGATTTTTTTTGTATCTTTGTAGTATTGGTTGTTATTTCTACTATTTAATCTCTCACTTTGTTTATCTGACTCCTCTTTTTTTCTTCCTGGGGAGGCTGGCTAGAAGTTTATCAATTTTATTCATCTTTAAAAAACAAACAAAGCAAGCTCGGTTTCATTGACCTTTTCTATTAATTTTTTTCTCTCTCTCTTTTTAAAATTTTCTCTCTGATCTTTATTTTTCCTTCCTTCTGCAGACATTGGATTTAGTTTGTTCTTCCTTTCCTAATTCCTTTAGATGGCAGTTTATTTGAGATTTTTCTTGTTTCTTGAGGTAGGCCTGTGTCACTATCGACTTCCTGCTTACAGATGCTTTTGTCGCAGCACATAGATTTTGGAAATTTGTGTTTATATTTTCATTTGTCTCAAGGTATTTTGATTTCCTCTTTGATTTCTTCATTAACCCATTGGTTTTTGAGTAGCATGTTATAAAGTTCCACGTGTTCATTATTTTCTTATTTTTCTTCCTGTAATTGATCTCAACTTTCATACTGTTGTGGTTGGAAGAAATACTTAATATAATTTATATCTTAAATTTGTTGAGACTTGTTTTGTGGCCTCAAGAGTGATATGTCCTGGAGAACATTCCATGTGCACATGAAAATAACAGATATTCTGCTGTTTGGGGATGGAATGTCATGCAGATTCTATTAGGTCAAACCGGTCTGTTGTATCATTTAGGACCATTGTTTTCCTATTGATTTTCTGTATGGATAATCTACCCATTAATGTAAGTGGGCTGTTAAAATTCCTTATGATATTACTGTATTATTGTCAGTTTGCTTTTTTTACATTTGTTAATATTTGATTTATATATTTAGGTTATCCTGTATTAGGAGCATATATTTTAATGAGTCTAATATTCTCTTCTTTTATCATCCCTTTATCTTTGTATATGCCTCTGTTTTCTTTTATAGGAGACTCTGGTTTTAGTCTATTTTGTGTGATATGAGTATTGCTAGCCCTGTTTTTTTTTTTTTTTTTTCTAATTTCCATTTGCATGAAATGTCTTTTCCCATTTCCTCACTTTTACTCTGTGTATGTTGTTGTTGTTATTGTTTTGTTTGTTTTTTGTTTTGTTTTGTTTTGTTTTTTTTGCTCTGAATGAGTCTCTTGTAAGCAGCTTATAGGCAGGTCTTTTTTTTTTTTTTTTTTTTAAATACGATCAGCCACTCTGTCTCTTGACTAAAGCATTTTGTCCATTAACATTTAAACTGATTATTGATAAGTATGTCCTTATCGCCGTTTTGTTACTTGTTTTCTGCTTGCTTTTGTAGTACTTCTCTTTTCTTCTTTTCTTTTTTCTTCCCTTGTGGTTTGATGATTTTCTTTAGTGGTGAGCCTGGGTTCTTTACTATCTAGCTTTTGTGCATCTAGTTTAGGTTTTTGATTTGTGGTTAACATGGGATTCATATATGTTGACCTATACATAAATAGACCTAACATACACGTACAGAACATTTTACCCAACAACATAATACACACTCTTCTCGAGTGCACATGGAACATTTTCTAAGATAGATTATGCATTAGGCCTTAAAGTAAGTCTTAACAAATTCCCAATTTAAATTATACCAAATTATAAGATAATTAAGTTCTAGAGATGTAATGTGCAACATGATGATTAAAGCTAAAACTGGTGTCTGATATATAGAGAAGGAGTTGAGAGAATAAATCTTAAGTGTTTTCATCAGAAGATATTGTTTTCCTTTATCCTTTTCTTCCTTCTTTTTATTGTATCCAAATGAGAAGATGGATGATGGCTGAACCTATGGTGCTAGCCATTTCACAGTGTATGTAAATTAAACCATCATGCTGTCCACCTTCATCTTATTCAGTGATGGATGTCAATCATGTCTTAGTAAAAAGGAAAAACAAACAAAAATCAATGAAAGATATGCCTAAAAATACAAAAAATAATTAAATTTTCCTTCCAAATAATGATTTTTTAAAGCGAGAACACAAGAGAAACTAGAAATAAAACTTCAAAATAATCAAAGTTAAGTAGCATTGCTGAATGTACGGCAGTAAACAAAAGTCAACTTTGTAGGAACCAAGAACAACCAATGAGGCAACATTAATATTATGGAAGCCTTAATCACAATTGCAAACAAACACTAAGATTTTTAAGAACAAATCCAATGAATGAGGTTAAAAACACTAAAGAAAATATAAAATATTGTTTAAGGATATCAAAGAAAACTAAAGGGAGAGGTAAATTATGTCCACTAAAGGAAAAGTTATATAATAGCAGAATTAAATTCTTTCTGAAAGTACTTAAAATTTAATCAAAATTATAAGAGGATTTTTTTTCCATGTAACTTTACCAACCGTTTTGAAAATATTCCGTCTTGAAGAAATTATAGTTGAAAAAATTTAAAAGAATGAAGAGAATTTATCTTATCATGTATAAAGCCTTAAAAATAAAACAGCTTATTTTTGATACAGAAATGTACTAGTAGACCAAGTAAAACTATTGAGCACAGAAAAAAATCAGCATCCATATGGGAACTTAAAATATGATAGAAAATAATATTATAATGAGCAGGAAATTATATTAAAAGCTTGAACCCTTGACATATTAAAATATAAAAAGAAATCCTTTTTTGTATGTTGGTATATGTTGTATATATAATCCTTTTTATTAGTTTTTTAAATATTAAAAGGATTTAGTTATTCTATTCCTAGTTTGAATTTTCTAAGTAGTTGAAAAGTAATATTATTTCATTCAAAGCTTAAAGAGTCACAATGGATGAAATTTCCAACCTGATTAACATTTGAAAATAAAACTGCTTTATTGCTCTTTGAAATTTTTACAAAAGAGTCTAAACACTGCAATGACTTGCTACCCTCCGTAATGTGGGAGCATTTCTTTATAAGAAATTTTACACTGTAGCTTTTTTCCTCTAATGGGATTCAATTTCATTTCTCCCATAGAATTTTTTTTGTGGAATTGGTGTCTGATTTTATGATAAATTGTGGTCTGTAGTTTTTCTTTCTCTCTGAAGTATTTGTCTCACTTTGATGTCAGGGTAATACTGTTCTCAGGGAATGAATTGGGAAGTGTTTTTCAGTTTCTATTTTCTAGAAGAGTCTGTGGAAATGGTATTATTTCTTCTGTAAATTTTTGATGGACTTTACCAGTTAAACCATCTGGACCTGGGCTCTTGGAAGAAGTCACTTGTAAGACTTTTAAGTAATAATTTCTCTACAGTGTTATAAATATAATCAGATCTTCTGTGTCTCTTTGAAGAAATTGTGATAATTCGTATTTCTGTAGAAATGTGTTCATTCCATCTAACATAACGACTTTGCTAGCATAATTTCATTTGTAGTAGCCCTTATAATCTTCTTAATTTCTGTAATGTTAATATCAATACCCCTCTTTCATTCCTGATTGTGTTTGTCTACATGCTCTTTAATTCTTTGTAAGTCAAGCTAAATTTATATATTTTGTTGATCTTTTTTCAAAGAACCACTAATACTGTTTTCCTGATTCATATTTTAACTACATTAATTTCCACTCTTAGATACATTATTTCCTATCTTCTGCCAGCTTTGAGTTTAGTCTTTTCTTTTTTATCTAGTTTCCTAAGATACAATCTAAGGCCCATTCTTTTTCATTGTTTTACTAAAATAGTTATTTACTGCTGTAAATTTCCCCCTAAGAATGTCTTTAGCTGTATCCTATAAACTATGATTAGTTTTTAAAATTTTAATTCAGTTCAGACTTTTTTCTAAATTCCTTTTTTATTTATTCTTTGATCAATAAGTTATTTACAAATGTTAATTACTTAACAATATGGAGAAATTTACCAAAAGTATTTCTGTTATTTATTTAATTTGATTGTGGTCAAGAGGACATTTCTTGTAGGACTTCATTATTTTTTAATTTATTGAGACTTGTTTTGTGGCTGATCTATGGTCTATTTTGGTAAATGTTTATGCACACTTGAGAAGAATGCATATCCTAGTATTTGGGGTTGGACTGTCCTGGTTTGTCTTTTTTTTTTTTTTTTTTTTTTGAGTTGATTTTTGTTTTGTGTAAGATAAGGGTACAATCTCATTCTTTTACATGTGGATATTCAGTTTTTCTAGCACCATTTGTTGAAGAGATCATCTTTTCCCCACTAGGTATTCTTGGTCTCTTGTTGAAAATGAGTTGATAGCATATGCATGGGTTTATTTCTGGGCTCTCTATTCTGTTCCGTTGGTGTATATATATATATATATATGGGTTTTTTTTTATACCAATAGCATATTGTTTTAATTAATGTAGGTTTATAATATGTTTTGAAATCAGAACATGTGAGGCCTTTGGCTCTGTTCTTCTTTCCCAAGATTGTTTTGTCTGTTCAAGTTCTTTTGTGGTTCCATGTGAATTTTAGGATTTTTTCCTCTACTTTTGTAAAAAAAAGTCATTGGATTCTGATAGGAATTGCATTGAATCTATAGGTTGCTTTGAACGTTTTAGTGTGAACATTTTAACAACATTAAGCCTTCCAATCCATGAATATGGGATGTCTTTCCATTTATTTGTGTCTTCTTTTGTTTATTTCAGCAATGTTTTGCAGTTTTCAATGTACAAGTCTTTTACCTCCTTAGTTAAGTTTACTCCTAAATATTTTATTCCTTTTGATGCTATTGTAAATGGGATTGTTTTCTTAATTTCTTTTTGAATTGTTGCTTGTTTCTGGCACCCTATTTGAAGCCACATATGCACAGATTAAAATACGTCTGGAAGAGACTGATAGTGATAGGAAGACTAGAAACCTTGCTATGTGAAGGGAAGCTTTAAAAACATGGTGATAACTAGCCTTGAATAGAAAAGACCTGAGTGGACATAAGCACTAACTTCAAAGCCAATCACTATTAAAAGGCACACTGGTCTTTTCTCTAATGATGGAAGCTCTCCAACTTCCGAATAGAGGCATTATTAAAGTGAGAGGCTTCTGTATTCCCTAGACACTCCACTCATCATACAAGCTGGTCAGGAGCTTAGGGTTAGGACACTTTAGACCTGTGAGTGAATTCTAGCTGGGCCACTTGTTAGATCACTGTGTGACCTGGGATGGAGTATTTAAGCTCTCTGAATATTAATTTTTTCGCTTATCAGGTGAGAAAAATAAGACTGTCTTCCACATAATAGTGCTGTCAGATCTATGCATAGCATGGTAAGTCATAATTCTGAAGACTTAGAGTGTCTTTTGCTCTTTGGTGATTTCAGTGAATATTACTGCGAATTTTAATGAATATTATTGAGAGCACATGGCAATGCACCTCAAGAGAATTATAGAGAGATAAAGATATGATTCCTGTCCTTACATTGCGAGCCGGATACAAGACATTTTCCAGAAAATAAAGAACAAAGCACAAAAACGTATGTAACATATATGTACATGTATGGACAATTCATGTAACATACAAATATATTTGCAAATGAACAACAGCAACAATGAAAAAGAAAGGGAAGAAAGGATGGAAGAAAGAAAACCACAAAAATGCTTACATTTGTTAGATAATTTTTTGTGTTTTATTTTCCAAATTTTATGTAATATGAATGTAACCGCATGAAGAAATTTTGTTCTCAACCACTGCGGAAAAGTTCATAAAAAGGAAGAGGAAAGAATGGGGAAGGATGAGGGACTGTTGACATTTGGATTACATTACATTGAAAAATAACTTTATTTTTCAGTACTATAGAGAAGCCCATATTTGGTGACATGAGTAGACTTTAAGAACAAATTTAGCGTGCTGCTATCTGCAAATAACCCATTAGTTGCATCAGTATTTTTGCAGCCAGTAAGGTGGTGCTGATTTATGCCTACTTTTAGAGAAGCCATTTAGAAAAATGTTTCTAGTCACTGAAACAGCAACCTTGAGAATTTTTAGATTCACAAAAAGCTATTTTCTGAGGGTGGTTAGATTCTAAATGTAACCCTCATGTAAATATATAGAAATGCCATTCCAAGTCACAAAATAAAGCTAATAGGTCAAAAACCACATTCAAATGAAACTTAATATTTCAGTAAATGAAAAATTCGCCTACGTGCTCAGCAGATAGAGCCCAGTGGCTGGCCGTGTCTGCGGCTGTGCGCTGGGGATGCCCATGCTTGGGGTTGTCGGACTTGACCTCCCCACTGTCTGGAGAGATTAAGCAGACTTCATTGTCCCCGTGGCTGCCGTGGGTGAGAGCCTGAACAGGATGACTGTCAAGCTTCTGTGTTCCTGAGACATGGCAGCTGACTCTCGCCAATTCCATGGCATGGCCTCACTTACAGCCAGATAAGAAAGGAGCATGTATTTCTTGAGATATTTGTTCTTATGCCTGAATTTGTTACTAGGGGGATAGTGCAGGAGTGGCAGGCGTACTGAGGGACACTGATGCTGCAGTGCAGCACTAGCTCTCTCAGCAGGAGGGTGTGCCTGAGATGCCCTCACACCTTGGTTATTCCAGAGTTCTTTATTTTTGCTTTCTACCTTGATTTTTAAAAATTAGCAATTTTGACCTATCCTAGAATAAATACTACTATGAATTGTATTTCACATTCATTGATATTGATGGGGACTAGGTAGCCTTCTGGGAATAACTCCAAACTACGTCCACACTTGGGGGTTTAGACACACAGGAACGGGGTGGAGAAGGCAACAGACACTTAATTGCAAGGGGGATGGATATTTGAGAACCTGGAAGGGAAAGGAGGGCACCACAGAGAAAGGAGGACAAGCCATGGTGAGACTGACTCAGCAAAGAGTTTGAGGATTGAAGGGGACCGGCATTTCATTAGTCACAGTGTTTGGCTGTGACTCAAACCTGCCTGAGCCCAGTCCCCCTGCAAATGTACACGTGGGTTGGGAAAGAAGAGGCTGTGCGTGTCTAACCCCTGAGGACCTGAACAGCTCCAAAAGAGGGCACTGCTAGGCAGGAGGCAGGCGAGCTCTGGCACCCAGCTGGGGCAGTTGAGAGCATCAAGATGTGGCTGGCACTGAAGATGAGTGGTTCCGGTGAGTGGTGGCAGCGGCAGGATGGTGAGCCTGGTGTTGAGCGCCTGGGGTGGGCGGGGAGCTCAGGTGTAAGATTAGAGATTTAATTTGCATCCTCCCATCTTCAGAGCATTTGAGCATCTTATAAAGTTTTGTTAGCCATTCCACTTTCTTTTTCTTTAAATTGGACCTTCATATCCTTCCCTTGTATTTTACTGCTGAGCTTGACTTCTGTTGATATTTAAGAAATCTTATATAAATTCTGCAGACCAATCCATGTCACTTAAATATGCTGCAAATATCTTCTCCCAGCCTGTAGCTTGTCTTTCTCTCTCTCTTTTTAAAATTTGTCTTGTCATGCAGGAAGTTTTGCTTTTAATATTATCAGTTTTACCAGTCTTTCATAAATATGGTTTACATGTCTTTTATATCTTATTTAAGACATTCTTCTCACCCTCAAACATAGGATAACATTTCTTGAAATATTTTCAGAAATATGAATTCTTCTGTCACTAGTTATTGTTGCTCATTGCTATGGTTTTGACATTCATCTGTGGTGATGCATATAGCTGTGGTTCATTCATTTTTACTTATCCACAGTATTTCAGTTTATGACTAGATCACAGTTTATTAATACATTCTATCAATCAAGGGATGTTCTTCCTTCCTTCCTTCCTTCCTTCCTTCCTTCCTTCCTTCCTTCCTTTCCAAAACATTGACAGTATTATATTTAGTCATCTTTTGGTTCTTGATTTCTCTCTTCATTGCACTCAGAGCATAAAGTTTATATGCAACCGATTTCTGCCTTTTTTAATGATTAACTTCATGCCTAGTAAATAATAAATTTTTGCAAATGTGTTATGTGTTCTTGAAAAATATTTCTGTGTTGGATACGTGCTTCTATACATGTTCATAGATTAAACTTAATTGTATTATTTAAATATTCTGTCTGTACTAGATTTCTGTCTGCTTGATATATGAGCTACTGCAAGAAGTATAGTAAATCTGCTGTTATGTTTGAGGATTTATAAATTTCTTCTTGTAATTCTATCACTTAATGTTTTATAAATTTGGATGCTAAACATATGTTATTACAATTGTTACGGCTTCCTGGTGAATTACTCCTTTTATAATTATGTAGTTATTGATATTCTCAATAATGCTTGGGGGAGGGTGTGGCTCAAGTAGAAGAGCCGCATGCTTAGCATGCATGAGGTCCTGGGTTCAGTCCCCAGTACCTCCTCTAAAAATAAATAAATAAGCAAGCCAGTTAACCCCCCCCCGAAGTAATACCTTTTCTCTTTATAGTTTAATACAGCCACGGTAGCTGGGGGTTTATTTTGAGGGGGGATTAGTGTCTCTTGGTATATCTTTTTCAGTCTTATTTTCAACCTTTCTCTTTCATGTTTTGACTGTTTCTCTTGGAAATCTTACACCTCTCATTGTGGATTTATAAATTTCTATCACTTTTTGATTTGTGCACATATTTTTAAACCAAACCTGGCAAACTTTTAAATGTGGAGTTTAGACTTTCACCATTTGTAATAATTCCTGATGTATTATTGTTTTTACCATCTTCCTATATGCTTTCTATTCATTTTGCTTTCCCCCTGCATCTTTTACCCCCTTTCCTGCTTTTTCTATCATTTTCATCTCATTTTTTAAAAGTTTCCCTCCATATCATAAGCATTTGGTGAATGTTGGCTAGAATAATTTCATCTGGCCATCAAGAAACCCCTGTGCTATATGTTATTCAGCATGGGTGTGTATTTGGAAATCCTGGATTTGCTTTACTGTAGCTCTCAGCTCTGCGTGTTCGGAACACTGGCTTCCTCAGGCCTATCAGAGCTCTTAAACTGAAAACATCTAGTTTTGTATCTTATGTTTTTCCTACTTAATGATGTATCCTGGTAATTTTCCTCACGTGCCGTGTGATGTCTGTATAGGTCTATTGTTGGCCATGAATTTGTTTCCAATTGCCTTATTATAAGTAATGGCATAGTGAACATCTTTGTGCCCATGTATAACTCCTTCTTTGGGATAAATTCCTTGAAATTGCTGATCAGGAGGAAGAACTATTTTAAAGGCCTCACCTCTTGAAATATCACACTCCTTTGTGTGGACATTTTCCAACAGAGTTTAAGAATGCCCAGAGATCATTCCAACAGCTCGCTTCCCAAGGTCACACTGACCCCCTCAGGGTTGGCAGGGTTGGACTTGAGGCAGAACCCCAGTCAGGTGCAAGAGAGAGGCAGAGGATCTGGTCGGCTGCTGTCCTGGTCCTGGGAGCATTGGGCAGATGTAGCTTGGGACTGGGATCTTGGGGTGGTAGTGGGGGAGACCTTCCTCCCTCCCACCTGCTGTCCCTGTGGTGGGCTCAGCTCTCAGACTCCACGCTGCAGCAGGACCAGGCACACCTCCGAGAGTTTAAGACACTCAGTATCTCTGGTGTGCAGACCTCCTCACTCCTGAGGGCCTTGGGGAGGCAGGCCCAGGGGCGAGGAAGGGGGAACGCTGTGGACGTCCTCTTTCTCCCCAGCCCACCCTGCACTGGAAGTACTTTCGGCCCCTCCACTGGGGGAGAACTGCCCGTGGGCCGGCCCTGGGTTTGCCTCAGCGCCTGCTCCATCAAAAGCCGGCCAGTGCTCAAATTGCTGGGCCTGTTGGCTCGGTGGCAGGTTTGCATCCCTAGGAGGTCTGTCTGGTTGCTTCTCTCTCCTCTGGAGCTTTTCTCCTGGAGAGAGAGGGGAGGGCGAGGGGCCGCTCAAGTCCTGCCCGCCGGCCCGCCGCCTCCCCGCTGCGGACCTGCCGAGACGCTGCGGCCAAGGACTCAGCGGGCCCGGGCCCGGAGGGGCGCGGGGACTCGCCGTCCTGCCGCCCGCCCGCGGCACAAAGCCCGCACCGGTTTGGCTGCCTCGGGTGCGTGCCCCGGGCCCCGACCTCCCCGGGGCCTCTCTGGCCCGCGCGAGGGGCCGAGCTTCCTGACCGCGCCGGGGAGGGGACGTGCTGCCTGCCGCGGACTCCCGCTGGGGGCTGGGGACACGCTCTGCCAGGGCTCCTGGGGCCCGGGCTTGGGCTCTGCTCCGCCAAGCAAGGCAGACCTAGGCCTGGATTGCTCGCCCCCTCCCGGCCGGTTGGTTTCTCGGGCTGTGAGTCAGGGGCATTCGCCACCTACTTAGGCGGTAAAGATGCCCTTGTCACGGTCACCCCTGCAGTGGGCATGTTGGGGTGCCGGGGTGGGAGCAGGGTAGAAGTTGACAGGGGTGCAGGGTGCCTTCCCCCGCGCTGTCTTGACAGTATCCCACTCCAGGCCTGCCTTGGCCAGATTCGTCCTCAGAGGCGGACCTGCCCCCTCCCTCCAACACTGGCTCATCACCCACTGCCCACCACACAGCAGGGCGAGTGGCTGAACTTTTCCGAAGCCTGGCAGTTGGCAGCAAGGCATTCCTGAGCCTGAGCCCCCTGACCCTGCACGGCATTCCTTACACGTGCACCTCTCACGATGGTGGGCATCCATTCCTCCACTCACTTCTCTACTTAGCATCCATTTATTGAGCACCTGCTGTGTGCCAGGCACTGTTCCAAGTCCTGAGAAGACATCAGAGGACAAGGCAGACCTAGTCTCTGCCCTCAGGGGTGCTGTGGTCTGACTCCAACACCTGTTCCTCCACCACTATTACACTGACTTTGGCAGATCACCTCCCGCTGGCCTCAGCTTTCCCTACCTACAGATTCAACATTCCGGATCCACAGGACAGACTGCCAGTCCTGTGCAGCGTTTTGCTAAAGATTCCTTTATTGGTGACTGGCAAAGAGCAGTGTGGGGAGGAAAAAAAAAAAAAGAAGAAATCCCAGGAAAATGAGATGAAACATGTGCAGAAACTAGGCACCACACCAGTCATCATTAAATCAAAACAGGGCCTGATTGGAAAGGGGTGCAGACCTGTGATTTCTCGCTGAGCCCTGTTGTCACTCAGCAAATTCAAGCAAGATTCCACGTTCACATCCAGAGGGCAGGAAAGAAGAAAGCAGTGATCCTCAATGGCAAGGCTGACCGTTTGCTGTGTAGGCCGGGGGATGGGGGTGGGGGCTTGGGGGGAGTGGGGTTGGCATGATCTAATCACAAGGGCATTGGTGATAAGACCACAGGCCAAATCCTCCTCTGTCTGTAAACTCTCCATTTTCACCTTGTTCAATGGCCTCCATGACCACTGAATTAAGTATAAACTTCCCATGGGCCTTAGCTGTAGGATGACCTCCAATCTATCTTTTCAGTTCCACCTTAAAAGATGTTTCACACCTGTCCCTAGCTCCAGCCAAACAGGACAATGTGTTGCTGCCTGTGTGCCCCTCTGCCTTGGCCCTTGATAATCACGGTAATTGACACTTGCTCAGGACTCACTGTGTGTGCTGTGTCCTGCCTGGTCTCCCTGGTAAATGATGTTATGAAAATGCCAGAAGTTGGGGTGAGATACCGAAAGCAAGAGATGGGATCAACTGACCTGAATCTCTCAGGAGACCCCACAGTGTCTCCTATTACATCTTTCTCTCTTCCCCCAGCACATGTTCATATGGTACCCCATCTTCTCCACTGGCTACCCCCAGCTGACCTGATGGAGCACGAGCTCCTGGGGCTGTGGCAAGCAGCACCGCCTCCCCAGCAGGCCAGTCTGCAGAGAGGGAGCCCCAGTCCGGGGCAGGCTGTGCTATGACCACCCTGGCTCTGAGCTCCTCCCACTGGGAAGTCAGGACTTGTGTTATAATTTAAGATACCTGAATGCCTTGACCCCCTGCCATGTTGGAGGGAGACAGGGGAAGGGAGAGGGTGGTGGCTCAGGGGCTGTGGCCCTAGGAAGCAGCCTCCTAGCTTCCGGTGGAGACCAGCACCCGATCTGCAGGAAAGGAGGAAAGTGTTGTGGTCTCCCATGCTCTTCCAAGGTTACAGAGAGCCCGCAAAAGTGTCCAGTTGGGAGTCCAGGAGAGCAGAGTAGGTCGTGGGCTGGTGGAAGGCCATCTGTTGCAGGCCTCCCTGGCCTTTGCCCACTGCCTGTTAAGCCCAAAGATCAAGTGAGGCAGCTGGGAAAGAAAATCCTCACTGCGAGGTGTCTGAGGCCCTTCTAAGATGAGAGAATGGCCCCCTTTCAGCAGCCCTGCTTGGGGCCAGGACAGCACTCCCAGGGGGAGCAGGCTGGTGAATGGCCATCTGTCTGCTCAGATGGACTGCAGCCTGGTCTGCAAGGGAGGAGACTCTGATTCTGGTTTCTGTTTGCAAATTCAGGGGCTCTGAGGTACTTGAATAAATAAACACCTATTTACTGAGCTCCTACCGTGCGCACAGCATAGTGATGGACACGGAGAAGCACTGATCAGAAAAACCACAGATCAGAGTTCATCCAAGCAAATGAGCTTGCTCCCTGGGGAGGCTGGATACCCACATATCCAGTGAGGCCACACTGTTTGAGGAACTGGTCCCAGCCCCATCTCCAAATGATCTTGAATTTTCTCAGTGGGGATGCTGGATGTTTTAAAAGTAAAACT
Organism: Camelus ferus; assembly: GCF_009834535.1. Classification (NCBI taxonomy): domain Eukaryota; kingdom Metazoa; phylum Chordata; class Mammalia; order Artiodactyla; family Camelidae; genus Camelus; species Camelus ferus. The sequence continues at coordinate 10,708,457 of NC_045725.1, read as the reverse complement.
AGCTAAGAGTCATTCAGAGCTCATTTACCCATTGCCCACTGAGATAGGCACTGCTCTGGTTGCTTGTGGATGAGAAACCCTGAAAGTGTGCATGGTTTGCCAGGGGTGACCAGCAGGCTGGCCAGCCTGATGACAAGCTGGTTGTCCTTCTAAGAGCCCCCTGACCCAGTTGATGTGGGATCGGTGCCAGGCCTCAGGGGGCACAGCTCTTACCTGGCCTACGGTAGCAGGCAATGACCGTGCCTAGGGGTTAAGTACCATGACAGGCAGCCTGGGGGTGCTTGGGGGAGCAGAGAGGAGGGAGCCCTAGCCACACAGAGGAGGGGTGGGGAAATCAGGGCTGTCTTGGAAGGGATAGCATTGCCAGTGTTTACTGAACACTCCGAACATCTAGGCATGAGGCTAGCGCTTTACGTGGATTAATTGTCCTGCTTTATCATCACAGCCCTTCCGGGGATACACAGTAGGGCTTCCTTGTCCACAGTTTACATATGAGGAAACTGAGGCACAGAGAGTTTAAGTAACTTGTCCAAGATCCCACAGCAGCGAAGTAGGTTCAAACCCAGTTGGTCTGACGCCTGAGTCTAACTCTTTAACCTCCACATGGCACTGCTTCCAGGGAGAAGGGGGAAGGCAAACGGCTAACTGGTCAAGTACAGCCAAGGTTTAATGAGACTGGTTTTCTTGGCTCTGCAGACAGTTCTTAAAGAGGATTTGTGAGCTCAGGCGGAGTCACTGGGCACTGTGCTTGGCCTCCTGGCGGGGAGCACATCCGATCTAGAAGGAGCATGGAGTTGGGGAGGCACTGAGACGTGGGGTTGCCCCCCACGCCCCCCACGTCTTGCTGAGTAACAAACATCTGGGCATTGGTTTCCTCATCTGTGAAGTGGAGCTGGCGAGCCCAGGTAAGCAGTGCTATTATGAGGACTAAAAAGGGTCATTTATGTAAAGCATTTAGCAGAGTAGCACTCAATGAATAGCAATCCTCCTTTCTCTTCTTAAAGATTAGTCACACAGGCTGGTGGGACTAAAGTTGCCATGATCCTGGCCATCGTGGGCCCATTAAAAAACAGAAGACAACTGGCCAGATCGGAAGTTGGCACAAGAACCCAAGGAACTGACTACTTTCAGTCCTGGAGGAAGGGCTGAAAGGGAAGGGAAGGGGCCCATCACTTTAATTTTTGCTGACGTCCATGACTGAGTATATTTACTCTCTGGCTCCCATAAGATCACCTTGCTGTCTCCTCTCTGGCGTAATTAATAGTGATACTACACACCCTTCCTGCTGGTCCCTGTGCCGTGCAGGACGTGCTCACAGGCATCCCCTCAGTGAAATCATTGTCTCACGGCTCTTCTCCACCATGTGCTGTGCAGAGATGGTGGCCCCATTTTCCAGCGTGGGAGCTGAGACCTGGAGCAGGTGCTGCGTCATTAACAAGTAGAGTCAGAACTTGAAACCAGGTGTCTTCTGAGTTCCCCTCAAAGCCACACCACCGGGCAAGTCCTGGGTGCAGGCAGTTTATTCGACAGGTCATCCTAGCAAGGGACTAGGGAAAGTGAGTCAAGGAAAAGAGAGAAGCCCACAGAGGGTACATTAATGGGCAGGTTACAGACTGGGCAACTGAGGCTCCATCTCACTGTAGACTCTCTGAGAAACCATATGGAACATGCCTCAAAAGAGCACATGCTTTTCCCCGCTGCAGATGGGAGGCTGGCGCACGCATCCAGCAGCCCCTGTCTTCTGTAGGCTGAGGGCTGCCCCTGGGGCTGTGAACTCCCTGGCTTTTGTTAGTGGCTGGCAGTGAATGAGCCCTGGTCTGGGAGAAATCTCTCAGACAGATAAAACAAGGGAGGAGGCAGGTGCTGAAGGCGAGTCTTACTCCTCTGAACCTCGGTTGCCACAGATGAGCAACTACCTTGTAGAGCTGTGAGACTCAAATGAGGTGATATATGAAAAGCACTTACTATTACCAGTTAAAATGTTAGTTTTCATATTTTGCAAACACAAAAGGGGGCAACTGGGAGTGCTAACTTTCCTCAAGTCCTAGAATTGAGATCTCAGGTGTTTCTCGCTCCTTCCAGGCGCCTCACAGCCTGGGTGAGTCAGCAACGGTCCTGCTCAGGACTGACTCAGGGTCCTGTCCCTCCCCTCTCATGACTGGCCTCCCTCATGCCTCGTTCTGGGTGGGGTCTGGAGTGCTCTGCTCACCCAGAGCCCAAGTGCCACTTCCTGCTGAGCTCAGGAGGAATTTCACAGCCTCTGTACAGACCCAGCCTGGCAGGACCCGAGCCTTGGCCTCTCCCCGAGGGCTGCTTTGCCTCCGACTGATGGCTCCCCGAGCTCTTGCGGGGAGGAGGTGTGGTGGCCGTCCCCATACTCGGGCTAGTCTCCGTGCTTCCTGTCTCATGAGCTCCAGGACATTTACACACTGGATTTGGGCTGGGTTTTTTTGACCTGGGAAGGGAGAGAAGTGGCCTAAAATCTTGAGGACACAGCTGGGGAAGCACTGGTGGCCTTTCCCTCTTGCCTTCTCCTTCCCCAAAGAGCAAACACCATCAGGACACAGCATAAACAGTCAAAAGCCAGATGACACATTGAGGGGAAATGTTTGCAATCCGTATCACACGTAAAGTGATGACATATAAAGAGCCCTTTGAAACTGAGAAGGCAAAGAGCAATAACTTAATAGAAAAATGGGTACATGACATGAGCGGACAGTTCATAGAAAAAAGAAAGGCAAGTGGTTCTCAAACATACAAAGCTGTGTTCAGCCCCATAAGCAATCAGACAAGTGTGTATCAAAACTTCATTGAACAATCAGTTCTCACTTATTAAACCGACAGTTCACTCTGAGGCTGTGCAGGCTCACGCATCCCTGAGGGAGTGCAGAGTGGAGGGGAAGGTGGCAGTACCTCACCGAGTGGCATATGCAGTTTACCCTTTGACCTGACACACTCATTCCAGGAATCTACCCTGAAGGTACAACTCAACAAGTAAGCACATGGTTACTCACTGTGGCATTATTTGTAAAAACAAAACATATGCAGAACCCAAATCCTACCAAAAAGGGACTGGCTGAATAAACTCTGGTATGTCCACATAATGAGTACCAGGCAGGCCTAGGAAAGAATGAGGAAAAATCCCTATGAATGCATGTACAGCGATTTCTATGACGTATTGTTAAGTGAAGTTGTGTCAGAAACCCAGGAGCCCTGAAAGATGGATGGGAGTGTTGGCAAAAGAACACAGAAGCCAAACTGAAGGGCTTTCCTCTGAACAAACGTGGCCCAATTTGAGCCAAATCACAAAGAATAATGATGGTCTCTAACTGTAATACTAAGGATGAAAAAGCGTCCTAGGCTACATCCCCCGACCCCCAAACAGAGGGCGCGTGCGGAGGAGGGGAAGGTCTCTCTCTTTTAAACTGAAGAAGGTCTGCATGCACACATGAGAAGAGTGACAGAAAACCGGTCCACAGGGTCCAGTGTAGTCACTGATTTAGGCAAAGATCATCAATGGACGCCAAAATCATTAGGTGAAAGGTCACTGGGGAACTACCTCAAAATTACTTATTTCAAAGACAAAACTTTGCCTTTATGATGGAAGTCCCTGGAGGTCATCACCATGATCTGAAGACCTATCCCCCAAATCGCACCACTCAGGGAGGCAGCCTGGCAGCATACGCCTTCTCGTGTGCTGCACTGTGAAGAACACAGAAGCACTTGCGAAATTTGTTTAAATTGGATTATAACCAGGATTTGTTTAACTCGAATCTACTCAGGCATCTAGTCTCCACTTCTAGTTTATAAGAAAAATGAGGATTGAGGAACAAGTGACAACACCATGTGGATACAATCAGGCAATGTGGGACCTTCTGCAAAGCTTAGACGCTTCAAAGAGCCAGTATTGTGGGCCTGGCTACGTGATTTGTGGGGCCCAGTGCCAAGGGAAATGTGGGCCCTTTGTTCAAAAAGCAAGAAAAAAGTGCTGTTAAAGACATTAAAAACTATTACAGTTTTTTTCTTCTTCTATGGCTTTTCTCTTGATCGGCCATGATATTTTTAATTTGCTATTTAATGATATTTTAAGTAAAGTGAAATTAAAATTTTACATTATTAGCATGAATTTTACCATCCATCTTTACATTGTGCACTGCTGCATTTAACCACAAATATAAAAGTGCTCAACTCATACGTGGAATCACCAGAATTACACAGCTTGTACTTCATAGCTTGTACGAGGGCATGTGTATTTGGCTTTTACCAGAAAAGGGGGAATGTTGCACGAAATAATAGCTGCTTTTATTTCACTTGTTTTTTGGCAGGAAGAGGTAATTAGGTTTATTTATTTATCATTTTTTTAAATGGAGATACTGGGGCTTGAACCCAGGACCACGGGCACAGCACGCACTCTACCACTGAGCTGTACCCTCCCCCATATTTCACTTCCTGATGCACTCTGCCAGCAGTCTCCACCTTCCAGGTGCTTGTAAGAAAGGAAGACTTGAAGGAAAGGATTGCTGTCTCCTTCCCCTTTCTGATATGTCATCATTTCCAGGGCAAGTTATAGGGAAGCACGTTACAGGGAATTAAGGTGAGTGAGGAAGGATCTGATAGGGTTCCTTGGTCATGTATGTTTCTTAGAACCCCCTTGCTTTTTGTTCTGCATCTGAATAAAGTCTTTGAACAGAAGTGCCCCACTGTAGATGTAACACACATTATGGGTCCACTGGAACTGTGTGCCTGTGGGATATCAGGGACTCTGCACACAGGAAGGTGGCAAGAAATGACAGCAGACACACATATTGTACATATCTCCTCTGCTTATACACATAGTCCGTGGTCCCCTCAAACTTCCCTTACAAAACATAAGTTCAAATATAGAATATCAGAAGAAATTAAGAATTTCAGGAGAGTGATAGCAGGACACCAAACCAAACACTGGGTCCTTCTGAGCACAACTGAACAAGTCACATATCCATGGTCGCAGGGGACACAATGTGGAGAGAGTGCTCTAAGTCAGAGCTTGGCAACCTGTGGCCTGTAGGACAGATCTAGCCCGCTGCCTTTTCTTTTTAAGAGCTGCAAGTTAAGAATGGCTTTTGAATTTTAATTTATTTTTAATTTTTTTATATATGTATATAAACATTTTTATTGAGTTATAGTCATTTTAGAATGTTGTGTCAAATTCCAGTGTAGAGCACAATTTTTCAGTTGTACATGAACATACATACATTCATTGTCACATTCTCTTTCGCTGTGAGTTACCACAAGGTCCTGTATATATTTCCCTGTACTACACAGTACAATCTTGTTTATCTATTCTGCGTTTTGAGATCCCAGTCCCTTCCCACCCCCGTCACCCTGGCAACCACAAGTTTGTACCTATGTCTATGAGTCTGTTTCTGTTTTGTATATATATTTTTTTAGATTCCACATATGAGCGATCTCATATGGTATTTTTCTTTCTCTTTCTGGCTTACTTCACTTAGAATGACATTCTCCAGGAACATCCATGTTGCTGCAAATGGCGTTATGTTGTCAGTTTTTATGGCTGAATAGTATTCCATTGTATAAATATACCACATCTTCTTTATCCAGTCATCTGTTGATGGACATTTAGGCTGTTTCCATGTCTTGGCTATTGTAAATAGTGCTGCTGTGAACATTGGGGTGCAGGTGTCATTTTGAAGTAAGGGTCCTTATGGATATATGCCCAGGAGTGGGATTCCTGGGTCACATGGTAAGACTATTCCTAGTCTTTTGAGGAATCTCCATACTGCTTTCCACAGTGGCTGCACCAAACTGCATTCCCACCAGCAGCGTAGGAGGGTTCCCTTTTCTCCACAGCCTCTCCAGCATTTGTCATTTGTGGACTTTTGAATGATGGAAGAATGGCTTTTATATTTTTAAATGTTTGTTAATCTAAGTACCTACGATGATTTTGCTTCTTGGCCTGAAAAACATGAAATACTTACTATCTGGCCCTTTGTTGAAAAATCTAGATCCCTGCTCTAGATTAAAAGAGACTAAAGAGCAGAACAACCAAATGCAATGAGGGAACTTAACTGGATCTTTGGAAGAGAAAACAAAACAAAACAAAAAAAACACATGCTTGGGACAACTGAAGGCAATTTGAATATGTGTTCAGAGAGTATATGCATATTCACTGTGCTGGCTTTCAAGTTTTCTGTGCATTTGAATTTCTTAATAATAGAAATTTGAGAAAAGTATACAGACCTGATGGGTTTCCCTGCCGATTGGGGGTTCAAAATTATTGTAATGCAGGTTAGGTTTGAAACATACCAGAGATGACATTAGAATGCAAGGATGTGCTGTGTGCCCGGGCCTAGTTTGGGAAATACCACGGCTTTCCATGTTGGGATTCCTGGGGTGTAATCATTGGTGTGTTGTTAAATATTTAACAACTGGAGCTCCAGGAAAAGCAAAGCTGACTTGCAGCATTGACAATCTGCATGTTGTAAATGTGCTCACCATGGCTGATTTCAAACCACCAACATGATGTCACTGACCTCAAAATTGAGAAGACGTTCTCATACTCAGCTCTCACAGGCCCACGTGAGTTAGCTGCAGCACACCACTGCAGTCCGGCCTGGTAAAGGGTCAAACCAGACAAAATGTGTCCTGGTTCCTCAGGAGTTAAGGTGAGGGTGGTGGCTGAAACCTGGACCTCAGGAAAGAAGGCACATAACAGCTGTGATTTAGGATAAGATGAGCCTCCCAGCTTCACCAAGCCCCACTCCGCTGCTGGAACCTGGTGCCCATCACTGCGCTCCCCATGGGTTCCAGTCTCCCTGCTGGCTGCCCCATCTCCAGCTGGCTGCTCCCCATTTCCAAACCTGCCCACAACACACCTTCTGTCCTTATAGTGCACCCTTTCCCATGCCAGTCCAGTATGCATCCTCCCCTCACTGCCCCACAAATCCAGCCTATGTATTCTGTCCCTGCAAATTCTCACTAACCTTTCCCTGGTTTGGAATGTGCTACTCTATCCTCTAATTCTACAAGTCTGTAAATTCTGGTTCGAGACTCACATGTTCCAGAATCCCTCCCTCCCTGCTCTAGCTCATAACTGACTTCCTTCTTTATTCCTCACCTTCACTATAATGTTTACTTCCATTAATTATCACCTCCAGTGCCTTCATCTCTTTCATCACCTCCACCATCCCCATTCCTTTTCCTTCACTAACACCACTATCATCACCATCACCTCCACCTTTATCTTCACTGCTTTCATCTCTGCATCACCTCTACCATCACTGGTTCACTACTTCCGCTACCACTTCCGTCACCATTTTCACCACCAATGCTCTGCTACCTTTACTATCACTTCCTTCATCACAATAATCATTACCTCCAGTTATACTTCCACTGACTTCATCTCCTTCATCACCTTCACCACTACTGCTCCATCGTCTTCACCACCTACTTCTACCACCACCACTTCCGTCACCATCACCTCCACTTCTGTCTTTTCCACCTCTACTTCCACGGCTTTTCCTCACTCCACCATTATGGTGACTGCTATTTATTTCTTTGGCTTCTATCCTTAGTGCCCTCTCCTTGTTATTATCAGATTTTTCTTCTCTGTCTCCATGTCTTTACCTTTGACATTGAACATAGAAACCTGATACCCTTGCCCATAAGTGATATCCATGTAAAAATGAGCCTCTTTGTTGAAATAATGAGATTTGCAAGAAGAAAATAAAGTCAGATATTGCTCAAATCCACAGGTATGGGCATTCGCAGCCCTTTTCAGGCTCTAGAACTTGGCATACATGTGAGTAGTGAGGGAAGAGAACATGTGTTCAGTTCAGTGGCTGGGTATACAGGCTCAGTAGCTCCTTCTCTGAGTCCTGCCCCCCTATCATTTTCAGAACCAGGTTCCCCAGGCTTGAGGCCAGTGATGCAGGGAGAAGGAGCAGGGCCAGGCCGAGCTGGATGAGTGGTCAGTACAGCCCAGCCCTTGGTCCGCCCTGTCTGTGAGGTTTGCTGGGAAAGTGTGCAGTGCTCCGAGTCCAGCCTCAGGTGGTCAGGAGTGAGTGCCAAACACCCCCAGCTGCCCTTAACAATCACTGTGACTCTCCCACCCCTGAAATGATCAAAACCCTCCTTGAACCAATTTTTGTTTGCCTCCCTACTGTCTCTACGGTGGATTCATTCCAGATGTTCGCAGCTTCCTGGTTTTACCCCAAAAGCCTCCCTTTCTGAGTTTGCTGGGTGTCCTCCTGTTTCCAGCATTTCGAAGTGCTGAACCTCCTCCATATTCTTCATGCCATGAACACTGTCTTCTCAGTGCTCTTGAGAATAAACAAGACAAATACATAAATCTATTTTCAGTCGAAGTTCCTCAGTGCTCTTACGGGCATAATCACTTTCCCGAACGTCCCCTTGTGTAATGATGCCTTTATCCCTGGGGAGTGGGAGTGAGTTGGACGTTGCTTCGCATCATGAAACCCTCACCGTCAGTTACTCATCTGATACCTATGTATGTGTCTTCAGGGTAAATTCAGAAGAGGAGCATGGCATAAAAGTCTCCTTCTGATCTGGCCTCCTCTCTCACCATCCTGTCCCTCCCTCAGGCCCATGCCGTCTGCCCAGCAGTCACAGCTCCGTGCCTTTGCACTTGGGGCTTCTCCTCCTGGAATGTCTTTCCTTCCCCTTTTCTGGCTCATGACCTAGTTTAGGCACTGGGTCCCTAGAAGACTTCCCGATACACCACGGAGGGCTGGATGCCTCCCACTAGGCTCCCAAAGCCCCCTGCACTCCCTCAATTAGAGCGTTTATCACACCCCCACCATGACTGTCGGGTTAGCTACCCCATCAGGCTGCAGCATCTCCCCCAGAAGGAGACCTCCACAAGGAGAGGGGCCGTGGTTTCATCTCTGACTTGAAATAGCTCATATTATTGGTTTGAGATATCTCATTTAAGAAGTTCCTTGTTTTATGTTTTGGACCTATTAACCTTATCAAGATAGCTCATTAAAGAGAGGCTGGTGAATGAGATCATCCATCCTCTTCTACAGAGAGGAGCCTGCCTTTTAGAATGAACAGAGGAGGAAAACACCGGGGGCTCGGACAGATCAGGGAGCAGCACGGGCACCGGGTCAGGGCGAGGCTCGGTGCCCAGGCTGGGGAGCGCCAGCTGCCTCTCTGGGGTGGGGGCTTCTGGGTTTCTGTGCTTCCTCAGACCCACTACCCATCTTTGAAAACACAACTTTCCTTCTGCGATGAGCTGTAGTTTCAGCAGCCCAGCCTGACAGGTTCATTATTTAGCAGCTGTTTTGAAGCCCTAGCTCACATCTTTCCTGGACTTTCAATATGGAATTTTAAATAATCTCATGGCTTCCTGTGGACTGTTTACTTTTAAAGCAGAACTATTTTCTATTTATTTCTATTTTTCCCTGACAGTATTTTCCAATAGTTCCTCTTACTAAAAATGACAGATGTTTTGTTTCCCCCCAATCACCAGGAGGTACAGTTTAACCAAATATGTGTGTTGAGGTGAGAGGTGTATCCAGACATTTCCTGTGTAAGACCCAGGCCACCTAGGACCACGCCCCGTGTGCGTCCTTCCCTGGTGGGTTCTACAGCCGTAGGGCCTGCCCCAGGAGGTGCTTGTGTATCTCCTTGTCGAACATCTCTTCTGTTCTGTGCTTGGACAAGGGTATTTCTGCTTTCAGAAAAGCAGTCGTGTTGGGCATGCACAATCTGCACGGATGGACGCAATGTTCCTGGCCCAGGGGTTTCCAGAACCCTCACCTGGCACAGTCCTTCCCTGGCAGGGTCTGTGGAGGGGAGGAGCTGAGCAGCATGGACAGGCAGCAAGGTGGCTGAAGGTCCAGCCCTCTGGGAGCAGAACCAGCTCCACTGTGGCTTGTGTCCAGTGAACTGGATCCCAGTGTTCAAGAGTCTCAGTGGATAGTGGGTGCCTACTTATGACACATGGAAGGGAGGTGTTTCCCCTCAAAGACCTCGCTCTCCCTGGCTTCTCTGGCAGAGCTTTTATCTTTTCCTTGTCTTTTCCAACAGGATACATACACTATGTAAGCAAGGGCCGACGTCAGGGCACAGGTGATGGGCTGTTGCTCTGACTCTCATATATAGCTTGACAGGCCCACCTAGCTGGCTCAGAGCAGGACTGCGCCACCTCCAGGTTCATCATCTAAGCAGTGGCCTTCCGGGGACCACCTGCTTTCATCCCCCTTTTGTTATCTGTCTCCTTCCTGAACCAAGTCGAGCAGTCCTCTGCATCGTCCCTTCTGGTGCTCTGCGTCCTCTCAAACCTAAGATGAAAGTCATCTTAGAGGACATTTTTATTTTATACTTCAAAGTATGCTGGGTGCTGCAAATAAAGATGCTGAAGACATTCTTTGTCACGTCTTTTTGGTGAATATGCACATTGCTTTCTGTTGGTTATTTATCTGGAGGTGGGATTGCTGGGTCAGAGCACGGTTTACCTTCAGTAGATTCTACCAAATGCTTCTCCAAAGCCGCTGGGCCAGCCTGCCCTCCCCCCAGCAGTCCCCGAGAGCGCCAGTTGCTCCACGTCCTCCCCAGTGCTTGCGACTGCCAGGCTTTTTAATTAAAATTTCAGTCTTTCTGGTAGGTAAGTAGCAATGTCTCATTTTGTTTTTATTTACATTTCTCTGAGAAGTAATGATGTTGAGTATTTTTTCAAAGGCTTAGGAGCTATTTCGGATATCTTTTTTAAAGTTCCTGTTCAAATATTTTACCAATTTTTTTTATTGAGCTCTTTCTCTCTTTATCACTGACTTGCGGAATTTTAAAAGTAAACATTCTAAATAGGACTACTTTGTCAGATATACAGATTGCAAACATCTCTCTGTCTTTGGTTTATCCATCCATTTTCTTCATGGTGTCTTTTAATGAACAGGTTATTAATTTTAATGAAGTTTTGATGAACAGGCAATTAATTTTTTATTTGAGGTATAGTCAGTTTACAAGGCTGTGTCAATTTCTGGTGTACAGCACCGTGCTTCAGTCATACATATATTCATTTTCATATTGTTTTTCACCATAAGTTCAGGCAATTAATTTTAATAAAGTTATTAACTTTAATGAAGTATTTTTAAATTTCTTTAATGCCTTTTGTGTCCTGTTAAGACATTCTTGCCCTTCCCCAGGTCGTGAAGATATTTTCTTATATTTTCTCATAAAATGATTGTTTTCTTTCCTAATTCAGGCCTGTGATCCACTTTGAATTAATTTTTGTGTGACGTATAAGTTAGGGGTAGGTAAGGGTTAATTTTTTTTCCAACTAGACATCCAATAGCTCCACTGTCATTTATCGCAGGACATTTTTTCTCCCATTGAAGAGCAATAGAGCTTTTGTTGCAAGTCCTAGCAGCCTTATTCATCATAGGCCTGCGCTGAAATGAGCCCAAACATCCATGAATGGAGAAACAGACTGTGGCACATCTATACAATGGACTACTACTCAGCAATAAGAAGGATGAACTATGGATAAGCACAACAACAAGAATGGATCTCAGAAACATGTCAAGGAAAGGATGACAGAGACAAAAGAATATATACTGTTTGGTTCCATTTATATGAGACAAAATTAATGCATGGTGATAAAAGTCAGAACAGTGGGTCCCCACTGCTGGGAGGGGATTGATGGGGTGGACTGGTTTGCGAGGCACTTACGTTGTGCTCAGCATAATGCACCCATGGAAGGCTCGCCTTCACACCAAGCCTTAGTTGCCCTCGACCCCTAAGCCCCTGGACTCACGCGCCAGATTGTCTCAGTGGAGACTTTATAGGTAGAAGTGACATACTGAGAAGAAGCCCCAAACCAGCTTGATCCTTTCCTGTCCTGCAGACCACGAGGCCGCGTTCGTACGTGCGTGTGCACACACACATTCCTGGGGACAGAGCCAGGGGCTCCAGGATTGGGGCTGCAGTGCGGTGAGACTTAAGGGGGGCTGGGAATTAATTTTCATCTTGACTCACGTGACCCATCCCCTCATATATCCTTCCTTGGGAGGCCGTCGCTTTGTGTTAGTGACAGGCCTCTACTGGGAGTCCTTTCCCTCCCCTGGGTCTGAATCTTGCTGCCTGAGTCTTCAGGAGATACAATCCCAGGGGGCTCCGGCCAAGTGCAGGGGAATGTTATGCCCACTGGGCAAGCAAGGGCTGGGCTGGACAACCTAGAATCAGGGACTTCTGCCACCCTGCTCCCTAAAACCCTAGGCCAGAGGCAAGCCTCAGCAGCCTTCTGGCTACCTGGCTTTCCTTGGGTAGAGGAAGAGAAAGAAAAAAAGAATGAGGAGGGAAAAATATTAAGAAGGAGGCACCCCCTTTCACTGTCTCAGCTGCATGCCCATGGTCCCTTTCTGGACCCTTTCCTGAGGGAAATGTGGGGATGGAGGACCAACAGGTACCTTATCCCTAAAGAAGTGCTTATAATTTTAGGGGCTGCTTCCAGACAGGTCCCTAGAGGTGTCTGTTGTTAAATATAATCATGGAGTTGGCTTGAAATATTTTAAAATTGCATTGGGCCCAATAGTTGGGTCCTGTGCAGTCATAAATATAGGACACTGATTGATGTATTTATTTGTCTATCTAGCAAATAAATAGCCCCTGGCATGCTAGGCCTGACATAGCAGGGAGCAGGGGCGTCATGCGCCCTGCCCTGTGGGGAGGGGAGGGTTTCCAGCAGAGGCAGGCACAGATGGGTGACAGGGAGCAGACAGTGTTGAGCCCAGGGGGACACGGTGCCTGATACAGACTTGATGCTTAATAAGTGTTTGCTATGTGAACAAGTGAGGACAGGACAGACTAAGGGAGGACGTGGCAGAGAGGATCCAGGAGGATTTGGTGAAGGAAGGGGGTGGGGAGAGCAGAAGCGGGGATACAGTGACCCTCGTTATTTATGGATGATACTTTTTTTTCAAATTTACTACTTGTTATAATTCATGTGTAATTCAAAATCAGCTCTGTGGCCCAGTCACTCACGGACATGCACAGATCAGTGGAGACTTTGAACTCTGAGGTTGGACAAGGCGATGCCCTGCCCTCTTGTCTCAGCTCATACTGTAAATACGTGTCCTCTTCCAGTCTAGTTAGTGTCTCATTTTTTGCTTATCTGTGCTTTGTGTGAGTGACTGGGCTGTTCAGAATGGCCCCCAAGCATCACGCTGAAGGGCTGTGTGGGGTTCCTGAGAGCAAGAATGCCGTGTGAGCCACTTAGATCAGGCCTGAGTCCTAGTGCTGTGGACTGAATCCAGCACATTAATGAGTCAACCATATCTGTTAAGCAAGGTGCACTTAAACGGAAACCCACATACAACAAGGTTATGTGTTGATGGTCGATAAAAATGTGACCAGAGGCTGGCAAGAGCCTAAGCCCATACCCCCCCATAGGAGCAATAGTTCCGTGTTCACTAATTCGGTGTAAGTGGTGACTTTAACAGAATATAACTACCTCAGATAATGAGAATTTACTGCAGATCGGACAAGTGGCAAGAAATAGACAAGGTCGGTTAGAGCTGGCCAAGAGAAGAGAGGGGCAGTGAGGCATGAGGAGGATGGAGGCAGCTCAGCGGGAAGCGGCAGGGAGCCAGGACTCTCTGGGCCAAAGTAGGGCCAGCGGCCGCGAGGCTGCGAGGGGGCGACTGGGGCGTCGGCGCTTTCAGCCAGAGGCTCAGCAAGGACCGGGGGCCCTGCAGGGATGCAGTGGGGGGTGAGAGGTGGTGACCCAGCCGAGATGCAGCGACTGCAAACCGGAAAACAGCTCAAGAAGTCCAGTTGCTTACCTTGGAGCGAGGAGAGTACTACCTTGCTTACATCGCAGGTTAGGAGCAGGGCCCGGGGGCCCTTACAGATAACAAGGGGTGACTTGAAGGTAGGTCCCCTCTTCCTAGGGTCTCCCTCTAGACTGGTTTGGGGACTTGAATTTCTCCATTTGATCCCCATTTTCCTCCGACACATCTCAGTGTAAGGGTGCCGAGTGCCAGCTCTGCGCTGGCCCGGCTCTTCCTGTCCTGACTAACTTTGGCCCCCCTGTCCCCCAGCCTGGCTCTCTGGTCCCAGATCTTGACTCTCACACATCTCTGTCCATGGCTTCTCTCTGTGGCCCCAGAGAGAAGTGGGTGACACGGGTGGGCTGCCGGGTAGAGCAGGGTTCTGTGGCTCCTTGCAAACAAGACTTGCTCTGTGTGCCGTGCTGCGGAGGCCAGCTGCTGGGGGAAAGCAAAGGAAAGAGAATCTGTTTTAAAAAGCCCAGGTGAAGGCCGCCAAGACAAACACAGCCAGCCAAGGGAACAGGAGGGCTGGGGGGTTCCAGGTGTAGAGGCCGCCCTCCACCACCATGGTCTGACCAAGGGGCTGGGCAGATGAACGAGGCAGAGGAAGGTGCCAGGCAGGGTGTCTTTACCTGCTGCCTCCTGAGCCCAAGCAGGAGACATTTTCCCTGGGACAGGGCCTTACTGGCTGCGGGGCTGAGCTGGATTCAGCCCAACAGCTCAAGCTTCAGTTGGAAACTCATGGTCCCACAATGGGCAGCAGAGGAAGGGGTATGTGGACAGTGCCTGGTGTTGTCCCAGGTGATGGCCAGCAAAGGACCGTGTCCTCTGCTCCTTCTCCCACTCCCACTCTTTCCAGCCCCCCGCCTCCCTCACTCGGTGTCACGTGGCCCTTCTGTCAACACTGGCTGAGCAAGGGGGGCTGAGGGAACGTGTGGGTCTTTCCTTTACTGCTGTTCTGGGAACCAGCCTGGGCCTTATGGAAATGTGCCCTCTAAAAGGACAGCCTGTGGTCTCCCAGCACGGGACACTTACCCAAGGTGGGCCCCCGTGAGTCAGGGGGCCACACGGCCCGGGAGGGACTCACGCCGGCGGGCTGCAGGTCTGAGCAGTAGGGCATTTTGCTGCTGCTTCGTCCCTAACCCTCTCTCAGCAGCAGAGGGAGAGGCGGAGGAGAGCAGACTGGCTGCAAAGTTGGCACAAGGGGGAGGACCACACGGGCCGGAGCAAGTCTGCAAACTGAGTTGGGCAAATGTGCCTGGGGCCGGGCCACTAGGCAGAAGCTCTCTGCAAACAGGGCCCCTCTTGAGTGTTGAGAGCAGACTTGTGTTGGCCTGATGCCAGGACAGACACGAGGACAGGCCCAGAGGGGCAGGGCAGCGGGACAGAGGTCTCCATGAGCAACTTCATGGTATGGCCGAGGCCTCCTGGCTGAGACTGGAGGGTCATTTCTGACTTTTTGAAGGGCTGGCCCCTGGAAGAGAGTGATGCTGCCCTGGAGGGCCCCCAAAGGGAGCTGGAGTGATGGAGTTTAAGGACCTGGAGACAGAGTTACCCTCAAAATAGGGAGGAACTTGTCAGCGATTGAGAGATCTCTCTGAGGACAGATGATGTGTTTTGGAAGATAATGTGCATTCTTCCATTAAATATGTTCACACAAAAAGTATGGCAGCCGCTTTGGAAGGATGTTGTTGGGGGGAGGGGGCGCAGACTGGACGGATGGCTGCAGTAGATGCTCTTTGGAGGCCTGTCCCATCCTGAGAGTTTCTTAAGTCCAAGGAATCGAGTTAGTGACATGCATGGTGGCAAGTGTCTTAATCTCCTTAGCCTCAATTTCCCCATCTGAAAAACTGAATTTGTCTGGGTCACATCATGGTGGAGACCAAATGACGTTTGACACCCAAAAGCCTACAGTGACATGTGAGACATCACTAACGTAGGTTCTCAGTTAGATTTGGGGAGCGATTAAATTATCAAGGGCAGTAGCTGAAAACACCAGTAGTGTGGCCCTGATACCTGCTGAAGTCTCTAGTGCCAAGCCTGTTCCCTAAACCAACAGACTGAACACACACACACGCACACACTCTCTCTCCCACCTCTTCCCATCCTGAAGACTTGCTCAGCTCAGTCAGGGGGCAGACATGCTTCCACAATCTGGCTAACTTTTCCCTTTCTGAAAAAGAAGACTGAACTCAGAGATCACCCCTCCTAAGTTCTTTGTGGCCCACTGTTTGGTGTTTAGTGCACCCCGGGGGGGGGGTGCTTAGTGGTGAAGCGCACGGGCTTTAAGATCGGACACGCCTGGGTTGGAGTCCCAGCCTGCTCTTGGCTGACTGCAGGAACTTGTCCTCCCAGACTCAGTTTTCTCATCTGTAAAATGGGAATCATAAAGTAAGGCAAATACACTCACAGCTGTTGTGAGGATTAAAGAAAGAAAGAAAGTGCGTGGGTGCTCAGCACGGGGCCAGGCGCGCAGTAAACGCCCAGTAGGTTTAGCTCTTGTGCTCGTGGGTACGGAAGCGGTGCCAAGCACGCAGCGGGAGCCGGGCGTGTGGGGGGCTGAGCGGGTGGAGGAAAGGCTGAGCAAACTGACACTCGCCTGTCCCCTGGCTTCCAGGGCTGAGCTCTCACGACCTTCTGCGGTGGGCTCTGCGTCCCTGCAGCGGAAAGTGCGCTGAGTCAGGGGGCAAGGAGCAAAGCGAGTCCCTTCAAGGCAGGGAACCGAGGGACCGAGGGGCCCAGGCTTATCTCGGGTCCCACCGCAGCCGCTCTGAGCCCTTCAGAGGGGGCCCAGGAGGGCGGTCCTTGTCGGGGCCCTGGAAAAGTCCTGGGCCACAGCCTGGGCTCCATCCACTCTTGCGCAAGCCCCACTCCCAGGGTGAGCGTTGCTTCTGGAGTCTGTTTAAGGGAAGCGGCGGAGGGAGCACGAGCACGGGGGCCGCCCGCCGTCCGGCCACGGCTGCGCGAGCAGACGCACCACAGAGCCGCCGCCGAGGGCCGGGCAGCCGAGGACCGGGGCCGCCTCGCCCCACGTTCACGCAGAGGCGCCCAGGGCTCCACTGAAAGACCCGCACCCTGGACGAAGCACGGATGGGTTTATCCCTGACTGTCCCCACGGCCCCCCTGGGATTCTCTCTGCAGAGTGGCTCTACTACCCTGTTGGCCCAGAATCACCCCCCTCGCCCACCCCCAGCTATTTTAGTCTCTGAGTCTTTTCATTAAAACAAACAAACAACCTAGTCTATTAGATTTTTTAATTTTTTCTTTCTGGAACACGGTTTAGCCAGGTCCCTCTTAGCGGGCTGAGCTTGCACCAAATAGGGATGTTTAAAATTTAATTATTTTGATGCTACCAAGTAGCAGAGGCTGGATTTTTTTTTGCAGGGGGTGTGTGGGGTGGGTCGGGGATGGGGGAGAAGGGGCCGCAGGAGGCACAGGACGTGAAACCCAGGCCGGCTGCAAACTTGGGGCCCATGGTGGTTGCTCTCTGCCTGGGCAGGAGGAACTTCTAAAGCGCAAACGAGAGCCAAAAGGCCCCTGGGCCCAGACTGCCCCTCTTCCCTCCAGCCGCTCACGGGGAGGGAACTGAGGACGGCAGGGGCAGGGCCAGGTGTCAGGCTCTGAGCCCGGGGTGTGTGTGTTATGCACCCCTTCTGGGTGGCACTACAGGGAGGGATGGGGGAGCTCTGGGGTCAGCTGGATGAAAATTGAAATCCTGGCCCCACCAAGGAAGCTTCTTATCTCTCTGTGCCTCAGTTTCCTCACCTGTAAAAGAGGGTAACAAAAGAACCAACTCATAGGGTTCTGGCAAGGATGAAATGAGGTGATGTTTGCAGAGCAGTCAGAACAGTGCCTGGGTCTTGGCGAATAATCATTATTGTTCCCACATTAGAGAGGAGGAATCAGGGCTTGCAGAGGTCATTCGGGGTGCCCAAGGTCACATGACTTGCCCAAGGTCACACAGCTGATCAGTGGTGGAAATGGATTTCAAGCTCGAATCAACTTGGTCGGGAGTTGGTGGACTTGCCCTCGCCCTGCACTGCCGCACAGAAGAAGGTGTTCCACCTCTGACTCGGATGTTTTTTAAAGAAATATCAAAATTCCAACTTTTTAAAAAAAATTCTTGGGTGGGTGCCTTTACTGAGCTGGTGCACCAAGAGGCTAAGCTGGGCTCGGGGACAACAGAATCCCTGCCCTCAGGGAACTCAGGCCGGTGGGGGCACCAAAACTCAGTGCCCAGTGACTATGATGTGAAGTGTGTAGAAGCTTAAAGATGAGGCACTTGCGGAGCACAGGGGTTTGGGAGCTCACACAAAGCTTCAGAGAAGTCACCCAGAAGAGAGCGAGGACATTGGAACCAGTTCCTCCCATCAGCCAGAGTCCCTGAGATTCATCCATGTGGCAACTGAATCTCAGCAGCCCTTGCAAGGACCAGGGGTTGACAGAGCTGGGGCTGCTCATCTCCATGGGGTCCTGCACGTGGCCTGGGATGATGCTGGCTGTCATTACCCTGTTTCCTGTGGTCGCTGAAACAAGTCCCCCTGAGACACCAGCGCCCCCTGTAGGCAGCATTCCCTGAACTCCGCCTCCTGCCTCAGCACAGCTGTCCTTCCATGAGGCCCATTCTTTGCAGTAAACCCTGAGAGGTACGGCTCTTTCCTCACTCACCCCGCAGTGCCCTGCCTCACCCCCATGCTGTGCCTGACACGCTGCTGGCAGACGAAGCAGCTCCAGAGATGTCAGCTCAACGGGCCGTGCTTGTCCTCATTCAGCCCCAGAAGCACTGGTTAGCATCCTAACGGCTCACATTTATCAAGGGCCTGGGCCTGGACATGGGTGTTGCTCGCTTTGCTGCTTTGTCTCAGTTCTCACATCAGCCCAGGCTTGGAGGTGCCCGTGTTGTTTCCATTTCACAGATGCACTGACAGAGGCAGAGAGAAGTCACACAGGTTACCAGGGGCAGCACTGACCTTGATGGCAGGGGTTGACTCTTGATCATCACACGGTCTGTGCTGCCTCCCACACATGCAGGGGAGGGGCCTGGGGGCCCGAGGATGGGCTTGGAAGGGGCAGATGTGAGAACACCCTACATTCACTCTGGACCCAGAGTGTGCTCGTATTCCTGTGGGGTCTTTCTGCTCCCGTCCTTAGGCTGAGGTCCAGGCAGGCCCTCGGCACCCGTCCCTCACTTCTCCTGGGACCCTGAGAACTGATGTCCCCCAGGCTTGCCCTCCTATGGAGGCCCTGTGGTCTAGAACTTTCCTGACCTACCCTCCACCCCTGTCAGGGATTCTTTGCTTCCCAAGGTGCTCACCCCAGAGGCATCTGTCCTTCTTCCCTAAGCGGGGCTTTCTGGAGACAAGGCATTAAGACAGAGAGGAGAATTTCAATGATGAACTTTGTCAGGGCCTGTATCAACCTCTCCAAAGCTGACTTAAACCTTCTGCCTGGAGCTCCTTCCTCCAGGCCTCTAAGGCTCCTGTGCTGCTCTGCCTGTCCTCTCACCATCCCTCCTCTTGGAGCTGTGCAAGCCCAGACGGCCGCCGTGGCCTCAGCAGAAGGGCTCAGCACCCCGCTCCCCGCCAGGCCCCAGGGGGGCAGCCCATCTGAGCAGCAGATCTCACCTTGGGATCAGCTCCCGCTCTCTCAGGTGCATCAGGCCTCTAGGGGCCATGGGATAGAGCTTAAGCCCTTCCTTCTTCAAAACTGGAAGATTTCTGGCAACCTCAGGGAAGGATTTTATATTTTGTCTCCTGCTTCTCTTTAATAGCAATTGGATGGAAACTGCAGAAAACCCTATGCTCAGCAAAATGTCCCTCTATAATAAGGAAATAGCAAGAAACCATGTTCCAGAATGAACGCCAGGCCAGTTTCAGTGTTTCTTGGAGCCTCTGACTTGTTACATAATGTCTATGGTCCAGCCCAGGTGAGCTGGCACCCCTGGAGCTTGGCAAGCCCCCTTTGCTTTGTGAGCCCCCTGCCCTGGGCTGGTCAGGCCCCTAGGAAGGCACAGGCTTTCTCTGTAATAACAGTTGTCTTTTTAATACTGACTCCTCCCTGTGCCCCTTCTCCCCGCCCCTTGGCTCATTTTTCACGGAAACAGCAACAGTTCCCATGATGAGCTCAGTGCGCAGGCAGGAACTGAACCTGTCTGGGCTTTCTGCTTCCCCACTGGAGGGCTGCGGATCAAGTGACCTGAGGTTATCGCTTGGAACCAACATCCCATGATTCTGTGGTTTTTCTCATAAAGGAAATCTCCCTGTTCTTGAGTCTGTAGACCATGACTGAGGGGGAAGGCTTCCACACAGAGCCATCAAGTCCCCTCCTAGCTGGCTGTGACTAATCCTGTCTTCTCCCCCACTGAGCAATGACACGCACATGCACACAGGATATCAGGCAAGCCTGCCTCTCGTGGGTTGCCTTCTTTCATTCATCCACCCATCCACCCACCCATCCATTCATTTGTTCCATGACTGTTCATTAAGCTCCCACTTCGTCCTACAGACACAGAGGTGATGGGATCCGCTTCCTGCCTCCAAACTCACAGGCTGGTGGGGGAGGGGCAGCGTGCAGCCCAGACAGGGCAGTGCTGAGTGAAAGACCCAGTGCAGGGGTCTGGCGGGGGCTGGCAGGGCAAGTGCCCGCAGCATCCTGGCTGCTTCGCCGTCTCCTCAATCTGCGTTTGCCCACACTGGACCCGGCGTGCAGGCGTATGCCTGTGAGGTGCCCTGAACACCTGGGAGATGTCCTCCCAGTCCTGTGCCCAGAGTGTTGGCCAAAGTTCAGGAAGGCCACGCAAGTGGGGAAGCTGGAACCATACCCTGGGCCCCTGAATGTTACCAAGCTGGTGACTCTTATCATGGTGGCAGCTAGCAAGGCTCAAGACTCCACTTAAGACAGGGTGGCAGTAAACACTCGGACTTCACTGTAGAATTCCAGAGCCAGCACTGTCACCTATGTCTTGGCAGGCAGGGAAACTGAGGCATAGATTGGATGAGTCATCTGCCTGGTGTCCTCAGCTTGGAAGAGGCTGAGCTGGGAGAATGCGCAGGTCCCCTGACTCCAGGCTGGCCTCCAGCAGGCTCTGGTTCAGCCACACTGCTGTAATCGCTTACACCCCCGCTTCCTAGACCCTTCCCTGGGTGGTCCTGAGTCAGACGGCCTGGCCACAGCAAATGCCGCTGTGCCAGCAGACAGGGGTGTGCTCATCCCCCGAGATGGCGTGGCAGGACTGTGGTGGCAGCCTGGGCTTCTGCTGCTGTCTGAAATCATGGATCAAAGTGGCTTGCCTGCGGTCTGTTGATGCCTGATACTCTATCATCAGATTGGGGAAGTCAATTAAAAGTGTCTGGTTTCCCCTGAGGGCCTGGGAACTGCACAGAGGCCAGGGATCAGGGGCCAAGAGGAAAAGGGCCATAAGTCCCCCTTTACAACATCAAAGCCAGAGGCTGCAGGCTGCACCTAGTGGGTCTGTTGGAAGCAACAGGCAGTTCCCAGGGACTGGCAAAGAGAGACCAGCTCTCCAGTCTGAAGAATAGGCTCAGATTCAGGCTGCAGGAGCATCTGGCCCTCCTGGAAAATGCACAGGGAACAGCTCAGGACGGGAGGGCCCTGGGACTGCCCTGGAACTTCCTGTGGCCAATGGGGCAGAGGCCAAGAGACCAGAGTGGTATGAGTTGGGAGTGACTGTGGCTGGTTCCAAATGGGACTTCAGGGACACTGGGTAATGTTCAGAGCAGGGCAGAGGGATGAGTGCCCAAGGAAGTGCAAACTCTTCCCCTGTCATGTGCAAAACATAGGAACGTGGACCTCTTCTCCTCTCCAGCTTGATGCTGACCTGGGCCAGCCAACAGGAGACAGAAACCAGACTCCCCAAGCCCTACTCCAGCTGAAATCAAACTGTGCCCCTTCCCCAAGACGGCTTGGCCCTCTGTGGGTTTCAGGTCTAATGCAGTTCCACCTTATTACTCAGCCAGCTCCCCTTTCACCTTTGGCCGCATTAACCTTCCTATTTTCAGGCCCCCAGGTTCCAACTTTCCTTGGCTGGATGATGAAGACTGTGCGGGCACAGGGATAACAGGCTGGGCCAGTGGTGTCCACACTTGAGAATCCAATATCCAGATCACCTTGGAGGGATTGTTAAAACAGAGTGCCAGGCCCCATCCCCAGAGTTTCTGACTCAGTAGGTCGGTGATGGGTCCTAAGAACATGCATTTTGAACAAATTCCTGAGTGATGCTGATGCTGCAAGTCCAGGGACCACACTTTGAGAACCACTGTACTAAGCAATGACCTGATCAGGAAGGGGGCACCTGTAGCTGCCATGGCCAAGGAAGACCTCCCTGAGGAGGTGACATTGAGCTGGGACCTGAAGGACAAGGAAGAGCCAGACATGCAAAGGTCTAGGGATTCCTACACTCTTCTGTGGCACAGGTGCTGGGACAGTCTGGCAAAGCCTCAGGACTCCTTCCCTAGATGATGCATAAAATAATATGCAAAGTGTTTCATAGGAAAATTAATTAAATTCAGTGAAATGTAAATCCACCTCATCCTATGGACCCGCTGGTTAAGAACCCCTAGGGAAAAAGTGTTTGGGGGAAGTGGGAACAGCAAGTGCAAAGATTCTGGGGTGGAAATGAACTTGGCAGGTTGGAGCTCAGACCAGGGGCTGAGCTTAGTGGGAGGAGAGGAGTAAAGGCAGGAGCCTGGGGCTGTGGGACTGGCTCTCAACTGTGTTCCCAGTGTGCTGGAAGACGTCACTTTTAAACAGGGCATTGTGGTGGTCAGATTCATGTTCTAAGAAATCACTTTGGCTGCTGGATGGGGGATGGGATGTTAGGGGGACAAGAGGGAAGGCAGGAGGCCTATGATGGGGGCTGCCAGCCCCGGGTGGTACACAGGACCTGTCTTTGACTCAGAGCATGCAGAGCCAGAGGAGCCTGGGGAGTCCAAAGGGACTTGGGAGGCATAATTGACTGAAATGCCTGTGTTGGACACAGGGCAGAGGCAAGGGAGGACCGGGGTTTGGGGTTAGAGCCTAGGGCTGACTCCGTCCCTAGTCCACCACGCCACTTTGAACGGTTGCTTCCCCTTCTGCCCTAGTGCGTAAAGGGAGGGGTGGACTAGACTCTAATTGCGAGCCTGGAAGTGCTCCGTGGGGGCGTGGCGAACCCCTGGCTGAGAAGGGCTGTTTGCCCGGGGAGGGCGATGCCCGCGGCGGGGCGCCCCGGTGGCTGCCCAGCCTGGCTGCGGGCCTGCTCTGCGGGCAGAGGGGGCGGCGGCAGCGACAGCCGGGTGGCCGAGCGCCTGGGCGGCGAGGGGCCGCGGCGCCCCCGTCCGGCTGCCGGCGGCGGCGGGGCCGTGTCCGGCCGGGCCGAACCAGGGCAGTGGGAGCCCAAGGGAGGCTCGGGCGGCCGCGACGCTAGCGACCTCCTTCTCCGGCTCGGCCTGCTCCTCCTGCTGCTCCATCTGCTCCTCCTCTGGGCAGAGCGTTTGGGGGGGAAAGGGAGTGGCAGAGGGACAGAAAGCAGCTGGCCAGCTCCGCACGGCCCAGCAGGGCAGCGAGTGCTCAAGAGGAAAAGCTACCGCCTCCTGGCCCGGGCTCCCACCAGCATCCCCACTCCCGAGGTCCCGCGCCAGAGGCCTGGGGGAGGAGGCTCTCCCCCACCACCGGACCCTGCTGGCCCCCCGCAGGGAAGTGCTTTCTCCCGCTTCACTGCCACAGCCCCTCGTTCCCTCCCTCAGATCCTTGAACTGCTGCCTGGAGATTGCGTCTGGGAGGCGCTGTCATTTACTCAGTCAACAAACTGTACTGAAAAACCTCTTCTTGCTGGCACAGAGCTGGGCCCTGGTTGCTACACAAGTTAAGATTCTGTCCCTGCCCTGGAAGAGCACCAGTCTAATGGTGGAGACAGAAATGTACAGTGACATGAACTGAGCACCCATTTTTTGCCAGGTTTTGAAGGTACATAGTGTTATTCCCACTTACAGATGTTGAGACAGATACGTACACGATAGACTAAGGTAGCAGATGGGTGAAATTACCTTTACAATACAGTATAAAAAATCCTAGAGAAGTGAATCTCTTAGAATACATAGATCTCTTACAAAACCCACCAGAATGGCTACAATTAAAAAAACTGAAAATATCAAGTATTGTCAGGGATGAGGAGCAACTGGAATTTTCCCGCACTACTGGTAGGAGTGTAAATTGGTATGAACACTTTAGAAAATGTTTGCAAGTGTCCATTAAAGCTAAACCTGCAAAAATGCCCATGATGCAACAATTCCACCCCCAACTGCACTGAGTGCTTATATCCAACAAAAGGCATGTTCAAGAATGTTTATAGAAGCTTTAGTCACATATAATAACTCCAAACTGGAAACAACCCC
Organism: Camelus ferus; assembly: GCF_009834535.1. Classification (NCBI taxonomy): domain Eukaryota; kingdom Metazoa; phylum Chordata; class Mammalia; order Artiodactyla; family Camelidae; genus Camelus; species Camelus ferus. The sequence continues at coordinate 10,684,273 of NC_045725.1, read as the reverse complement.
AATGTCCATCATCAAGCAAAAGGGTGAATAATTGTGGCATAGGCACATGGTGGAATATCATGCAGCAATAAAAAAGACTGACTTAATGCTGCAAACAACATAGGTGGGTCTTACAGACACTATTCAGAGAAAAAAGTACATATTGTTTAATTCCATTGATATGAACTTTTGGGACAGGAAAACTGACCTAAGGTGATAGAGGTCACAATAGCTGCTACCTTAAGAGATACCTGACCAGGGGAACACAAGGAGCCTTTGTGAAGGCTGGGACTGCTCTAAGTCTTGATCTGGGCAGTGGTTACACTGATGTAAACTTGTGTAAGAACTAGTCAAGTTCCACACTAAAGATCTGTGCACTTTACTTTATGAAAGTTATGTCTCAATTCAAACAAAGCAGAAAAAAGAGCTCCTGCCTATCAGTAAGGACAAGCCAGGAAGAACAAAGTTTGACAAGCAAAGAATATAAAATGGTAATTCCCAGAAAGAGAGGTCCTAAGAGCCAATGGATATTTGAAAAGATACTCAATCTCATTAGTAATAAGATAAACATATGCTGAAACACGGTTTTACTCGACACCCATCAGAATGGCAAAGATTTGCAAAGTGGGTAGGTACCCAGTGTGGGCCAGGATGTGGGGAGGTAGGGGCTGGAGCTCTGCTGGAGCCCAGGCAGGTAACTGGTTGGTTCAGGCAGTGAGGAAGCAGTCAGGCCAGCAGCCCTGAGTGACATAAAGTAAGCGCACAGCTTGGGTCCCAGAGACCCGCTCTCAGTGCTTGTGCAGACCAGCAAGGGGACTGGAAGGATGGCATGTTCACCACGGCATTATTTATGGGAGTGCTGCATTGGGGGCAACCTTGGTGTTCATCAAAGGGAGGGATAAGTAAAGTGGTGGGGACACACCATGAATGCTGCGCAGCAGTCAGAAGCAACAAGCTTTTCATTGCAGGGTATGCAGAGTGGAGCTCAAAGAGTAAGGTCAAGTGAAACAAGTAAGAAACAGAACTAGATTTACAGCCTAGTACTGTGTACGTAAGTTAACCATCCCCACCACCACACACACAAACACACACACACACCCCCCAGCTCTGAGCATTTTAAGAGGATATGTTCATGGTTAAAGGAATATATCAGAGTGGGTGCTTAAGGGAGAGCAAGAGTAAAGATTAGGGATGAAGGAGAAAAATGTAATAAAATATGATCCAGTCATGCTACTTTGAGAGAGACATGAAAGCGCATGTCCACACCAAGTGTTCTGTCTGCAGGCTCACAGAGCTTTACTTGTGATAGCCAAAAAGTGGAAGCAGCCCCTATGTCCATTAACAGGTGACTGGATGAACAAATTGTACGATAACCATACACTAGAATGCCACCCAACGATTAAAGAGGAAAAACCACTAATACAACATGGATGACCGCAAAATAATCATGCTGAATGAAAGAATCCAGACAGTATGATTCCGTTGATGTTCACTTCTAGAACAACCCAAGTCTCTCTGTTGCACTACTCAGCTCTGCCCTAGTAGCGTGAAAGCACCCAGAGGCAACAGAAACAAATGGGCATGACTGCATTGCAATAAAACTTTATTTATAAAAACAGGCAATAGCCTGGACTTGACCTACAGATTACAGTTTGCTCATGGCTGGATTTGATTATTGTTTGGTGGTTATTTTCTCCTTTCTCCCTTCCTCTTGCCCCTTGATTTTGGGCTCAACTGTGAAACTTCTTTTAGCTAATGGCTGTTAGCAGATGTAGGACAAACAGAGACTTGACACATGCTTATGTATTTCCACTTGCCCTCGTAGGCTTCTGTCATTGCCATGAGAATATACCTTGGATAGAGCACTGGTCCAAGGATAAGACAAACATGGAACAGCTCACTCTAGATCAGCTGACAGCTGGTTAACCTGCAAACGTGAAGAAGAATAAATGACGATTGATTTAAGTAACTGAGTTTAGGGGTGGCTTGTTACACAGCATTATTGTGGCAATAGCTGACACAGCTGGATATCTCACTATCAAGTTAATACAACACATCCATGAATTATCTTCTGTCCCAAACTTGCTCATTATCCTCTTCCCCTCCTTCATATACCCAGCAGCACAGGCATGGTCCTACCCGCTTATCCCTGGTCTCCAGTCGTGTGATGGATCTCCAGGTTCTGTTTATTCTGCCCCTTCTCATTAATCTCATCACAGTTCAGTACTGCTTATCCCTACTGCGGCTACCCTTTGTCATCTGTCTTCAGTATTGCTGCAGTAGTCTTTCAACAGGCCTTCCTTTCTTTTGCCTCTGGTATTTCCAATAGAGTCATCGTTACCCCCAAAGCCAACTTCCTGATACAAATGGTGAACCACATCACTTCTCTCTACAAAAACCAGGAATGGCTCCCCCGCAGTTCTCACGAAGGGTTTAAAATTTGGTGTCAGGAGGCATGGAGAGAGAGGGAGGGATTTCTGTCAGCAAACCTTCTCCTTGGTCCTGGTCTCTCCTCCCCCTACTCTGTCTTGCCCAGCGGTAGGCATCTCCACCTGCCACGTCCCCCATGCCACTCAACAGCTGGGGTGCAGAACTCAGCTCCGCTGCACCATGAGGGATTAGGCAGACTTCCATGATGTTCAGCCAGCACAGCTTAGAGAGCCAACCTACCAGAGGTTGGGTACTGTAAACAACAAACATTTACTTCTCACAGTTCTGGAGGGTGGGAAGTTCAAGATCAAGGCACTGGTAGGTTCTGTGTCTGGTGAGGATCTGCCTCCTGGTTCACAGATGGCTGTCTTCTTGCAGTGTCCTTACCCGGTGGGAGGGGCGAGGGGGTGCTCTGGGATCCCTTTTATAGGGGCACTGGCCCCACTCATGAGGGCTCCACCCTCATGAACTGAGCATTTCCCAAAGGCTTCATCTCCTAATACAGTTCCCCTGGGGGTTACAGTTTCAACAAATAAATCCTATATGTGGGGGGACGCAGACATTCAGTCCATAGTCCTGAGTGTCTTAGTCTGGTTCCCTAGAAGCGTGCCTCAGGTGGGGGTTTGGGTGCAAGTGACTTATTAGGAGAGAAAAGTGCAGGAGGTGGGAGGGGTAGGAGAACAGGGGAGGGGAAGGAGTCAAGCAAGGGTGAGTTTTGAAGCGATTCCAACCTCAGCCCGATCTTTGGGGTAGCTCTGGTGTGTACGTTACATCTCAGAGTGTGCATCTCCTGCACAAGTCAGTCACTAGCTGCTGGCTGCCTGTGAGTGTGCAAGTGCATCTGTGAGTGTGGAGAGTGGTGGACATCAACTCCCGGGCACCTCCTGCTTTGCAGCGGTGAGCAGTTTGGAGAGGAAATGGCTCTAGTGGCCCGGAGCAGCCTTCTGAAGATCACAGATGCAAGCCTTTAAAAGCAAAGCACGCAGAAACTGAAGAGGACTCACAGACCCAATGAAGGGGATTTGAGTGGGAGCATTTATAGTGTCTGCTATCAAGGGCAAAACGTTGTGGGTTTTTTTTTAAGAGAAGGCAATTAACATTTATTAAAGTTCTACTTTGCAACAAGAGCTTTATGGACACTTATTTTATTTAATTTTCTAAAAAGAGAAAGAAAACTCCACTTACAAAGTGTCAGAGCCTACCCCAATGCAAACAGAGTTTCCTGCTGTCCTTCGCATGCCTTTCACTTAATATACCCAGTACCTGGTGAGTTACTGCCATGTGCCCATTTTACAGATGAAGGACCCCAAAGCTTAGATCATTTTGGAAAGTAGGGGAACTGGTCTTGAGGTCAGGCCTTGTGACCTTGCACACCCAGGGCTCTGGCCCTTATGGTACTGTTGTTTCCTGCCTAGATTGGGAGTAACTTGAAAATGGGATCCATATTTCATGTTTTAAAATCCTATTTAAAATAAAGGGTACAAATTTCAATCCACAAAATCCCACGTGCAAAAAAAAAGTAATGATCTTTTTGTAACTAACCTTTGCTCTAAGTCTTGGTTCCCCTGCCTGGTGGAAACACTCTCAGTCAGCTCGTGGTTCCTCTGACTTTCTCCTGTCCCTGTACGAGGGGTTCCTCAGGCTGGATAACTCGCCCTTTCCTTCAGTGCCACCCTTGCACACACAGGTGCCTGCCTGCTCTGGTGGGCATGGGCACTTGCTGATCTCACCAACCCCTGCCTGCCTGCACACTCCACTCAGACATTTCCACTTCAGTTGTTGCCATATCTTCATTGCTCTCAGATTTTCTGAACCTACCTGGCTCTGTCACCCCCATTTTACCAGGCATGGGATGGAGCACTGTCCACGGACACATCTTCATCTTAATGCTCTTTGCTTCCTCTCCAGTTTCTTACTGGTAACCATGGGCCTCATCTAGTTCTGGGCTCCTACCACTTGCTGTGTGGTCTGGGACAAGTTACCTACCCTGTCTGTGCCTAATTTGCCTCATGTTTGAAATGAGAATAACAATAACTTAACAGAGTTGTTATAAGGATTAAATTAACAAAGATGTATGAAAAGCACAGAGAATAGTGCCTGGCACATAATAAATGCTTAATGAACATTATTATTATGGGGTGTTGAGTCCATGGGCTGACTTAGACCATTGGAAACCCACTCAAAAGATGATTCAAAGATGATTCAAAGCCTAGGTGAGGATTGAGATGATGTCCTGATACTGTCTGGCTTGATGCCTCCCCCACCCTCTGCATTTGTCTCTAACAGTGGTCATCAGGAGATTAAAGTTGCCACTTTGGGGGTTCAAGTAACAGGCACTGTGGCTTGGCATTGAAAATAAAGTCCTTCATATTCACTGGCAATTATATAAAGGAAAATGAAGTATTTACAATAAGAAATCAAATTGATTCATTTTCCAAAAGCATAATCCATAGAAACCAAACAGAATGAAGATGAACAGAAAGAATCTGTATCCTGGCGCCAGCCTACACCTTAGAGGTCATCCACGCAGTTCTTCCTGCATTAAGGACAAGGAGGTCTGGGGTGGGAGAAGGGGGAGGGACTCGCCCAGGACCACACTGGACCACAGCAGGGCTGGGTCTAGAACTGGGTGATCTGCTTTCCAGTTGTGGCTCCGGCTTCATCCAGTCACCCCAGTTCTCCAGGATGCCCCAGCAAAGGCACACATCTTGGGCAAGCTTTGTCCTCTAAATCCCCTTGTACTTCCCTCCCCTGACAAACTGAGAATGAAGAAACCGCAAGGTCCATTTATCTCCCTGCCTCAGAGCCTGGGGCCAGTCTTAGCGTGACTCCCAGACTGGGGGCCCCGGGGCAACACATTTTCTTTCTCTAAGCATTAAAAGATTTCTCTTTTGAAAATGCATAATGCAGCCTGACCTGCTGACTTGGAAGAGCTGTGAGGATTGGGATGTGATAACGTAGGCCAAAATGCTTAGAGCTTAAATGGACATAAATAAGAAGCAGGGGGGTGGTGACCCCTCCCTCAGATGTGTGGACTCTACCTACCATGACTTTAAAATGTTAGCAATCAATGTACAGCAGGACAGTTGTGCCTGTTACAAAAGGACATGTATCAAGGACCCCCAAGTCACTGAGTCCACAGCTCCTGACCCTGCAGGAAGAGTCCCTGCTGGCAGTAGCCAAACAAGACTGAGACTTGTGGGCCTTTGCCCACCCCACCCCCAACTTCCAGGGTGTCCCAGTCCTTCCTTGCGTGCTTCGCTGTCCGTGTTTCCTAACTAGAGACCACTCGCCAAGGTGGGGTCCTGGCCAGAGGCTCTGATTCATTCTTTTAGGAAGTGGGCCCCTGGCTCCTTGTTTCTAAAAATCTCCATGCTGCTTCAGAAGACAGGATTTTTTAAAGAGGGCTTTTATCCAGCTAATGAATTTCTCTTCTATTCCAAGGTTTTTGACAGGTTTCATCATAAATGAATAAACGAATATTAGATTTGTCAAATGTATTTTTCTATTGAGGTGATAATGTGGTTTTTTGCTATTGTTTTCTTAACAGAAAGTAATTAAAGGAGATCTAAATAAATTGATATAGTTTCCAATTTTATCAATTGGAAGAACCCATATTGTTAAAATGGAAATTCTCTCAAATCGATCTATAGACTCACTAAGTTAGGTTTAGGGTTAGGGTTAGGGGCACAGAAGTTCAGAGGACCTCAAATTTGCCCTTGAAGAAATGCTTGAACCTACTTATGAGTTCTAATTTCACAGGCCCAGACTCTAAACAATCAAAATACAATTTGGAGATCAGTCTAACAGAGACAGAGGGATAGGCTGCAGCTTGGGGGTCTCTCTGGAGTGCCAGCCCATCCTGTGGTCTGAAGGTGGGCGGAGGCATTCACTAATCTCTGACAAAATCTTAGATCAGTTTTGTTTTTTTGTTTTGTTTTGTTTTGTTTTTGCAGAAATTGATAGATTGACCCTAAAATCTATATGGAAATGCAAACAATTTAGAATGGTCAAAATAATGCTGAAACTTGTACTTCTTGATTTTAAAACTTACTACAGAGCTACAGTTATCAAGAAAGTGTAGTACTGCCAAAAGAATAGACATGCCGCTCAATGGAACACAGCAGAGAGTCCAGAAATAGTGCTTCATTATGGTCAATAGATTTTCAACAAAGAAATTAAGGCAATTCAATAGGGAAAATATAATCTTTTCCAGCAAATGGAGCTGGGGCAATTGGATATCTACCTGCAAAAGGTAATATTTAGACCACAGATCAACAAACTACCCCCATAAAGTAAATCCAGTCTGCTGCCTCCTTTTGCAAATAAACTTTATTGAGACACAGTCATATCTGTTTGTTTGCATACTGTCCATGACTGCTTCACGCTACAACAGCACAGGTGAGGAGCTGGGACAGATGCTGTCCAGCCCACAAAGCCCTGATGGCCCCGTACAGAGAAATTCTGCCAACCCCTGACTTAGATCCTTACTTCATAACATATATAAAAATTAACAAAATGGATAATATATCTAACTGCAATAAATGAAACTCTTAAACTCTTCAAAGAAGACATAAGAGTAAATCCTCATAACCTTGGATTTGGTAATCATTTCTAAATAACTCATCAAAAGTATAGGCTACAAAAGAGGAAGAAACAATAAATTGAACTTTCTGAAAAAAAAAAGCATATGCTTTTCAAAAGCATTATTAAGAAAATGAAAAGACAAGCCACAGTCAGGAGAAAGAACAATTGCAGATAATATGTCTAATAAAGGCTTTGTATACAGGATGCATAATAAACTCTTTCAACTCAATAATAAGACAAATAATCCAATTTTTTTCTGCTGCAAAAATAGCAGGACATAATAGAAATATACAGTGATTTGGGGCCTCCAAGTACTTTCACATCCCTCGTGCAGTTCAATTTTCTCAACAACCCAACCAGATGTGGTATTATTATTACACCCACTTCAGAGACGCGGTAACTAAAGCCCACGGGGACTGACTTCTCAGGACCCCTCGGTGAGTAGTCATTCTCTGAATCCTAGTCCAGTGCCCAACCAAGCAGCACTTTCCTGGCACTGCAATCCTCTTCTTTTCCTCATGTATTCAGAGCTTAATTTAATTAAAGTAGTACTTCTAGACAAAGAAACTATATAAATATTGAAGCTACATGAAGCTAATCTTTGAAAAAAAGATTAGACCATGTGTATCAAAGTATTCAACTGAAAAGCTGGCTCTCAGAACCCAATCTCATAGAAAAAAACACATGAATTTAGAAAAGCAAGGCTAACTCTTCCTTGAAAATACATATATTTTACAAATTCTTCCTATGTAATAGAATGGTAGGCCATCATCAAAATATTTCATTTACGGATAAGATGTAATCACCTTCTTCTTAATTATATCATATACTTTTAACCTTAGCTATACTTAACTGTTAGGAAAGTTCATACAAAGGAGAAAAATTAGTCAAAAAAAAAAAAAAAAAAAAAACACCACAAAACCCAAGGTGATATTTAAAGCCACAGAAAACCTGAACTTCAGGGACTAGGGACACATTCTCACATTACGACTTTGCTCAGATTTTTCCAGCAGAGTAACCTTAGACTAAACTGGGAGAGGGAGACATGGAGGCAGGATGAATGGTCCTCAACTGGCTACAGCATCACTAAACAATGAGTCCAGCAAACAGAGAGATGGTAAGGGAACTGGTGTGATCCTCCAGGCTTCAAAACAGGAGGGGTCTCTGTTCTCTGTGTGAATCTGAGGAGATTTGGGAGGTGGGGGCATGTAGCAGAGATAAGAAGCCAGCAGCTGGGTGTCATGTTACAAAGTTGAAAGGAAGTAGAGAAACCACGAACAGGCAGAAGACAGATCAGAGAAAGCTATTATTATGTAATATGCCCATTGCAGACAGACAGGCGGCCCCTGCCCTTCATCTTTCTTAACCTCAGATTCCGAGAAAGCCTTCGTTACAGCCTGGTCAGTCACACACAGGCACACGCTGGGGTGATGTCAAGGTCTCTGCCAACCCCACTCTGGACAAGAGGGTAACTAAACTTGGGAAACCCCTGAGACCTTTTCAGGTTAGCCCCATCCTAGTTATCAGTTTCCCAGTCTTAGCTTCCTTCTGTTGCCCCCAGCTCCAAACCAAACCCCTCTGAGGGCAGTGGGAAAGTGGGGCTGCCTCCAGCATGGCAAACAGCAATGTGTTTGGGGCCACAATTTGCCCACATACTTGGCAGGCACCACCCTAGACTCATGCTGACTTGAGCTGGGGGAAGTGAAAGACTCACTCATCAAAGAGTTGTTTTGTCTACATGACACCAGACCAACCACTGGTTGATCTAGTGCAACAGGATGCGGAGAGCTGCCTTGACTGAAATCAGCTCCTATGACTTTGTCCGTCACCTGTGGCCTGTGTTGGATGCCAGGTGGGGCATAGGTAGAGCCATAGGTCAGAGCATCCCTCAGACCCAGCCCAGCTGAGGGGGGCTCTGTTTGCATGTCCCCCTCTTACAGTTCCAATTGCTGCTCTGTCCACTGTCACAGCTCTGAGTGCTTATGTGGCATCGGCAGGTGTCCCTGTTGGAAGACACTTGGAGGGGAGAGGGGATTTTCTTAGAGATATTTAACTGAGACACAATAACTTAGTAAGGTTTGGATAGGTCCTCATGTACACGCCTTGTGTCTGCTTTATTATGGAAGAAGTATCATCATGCCTATTTTAAGATGAAAGGCTGAAAAAGAGCCTGGAGTCAGAGTGAGGTTCTGAAGGTACCCACCACATAGGATACAGTGAACATTAAATGAAATAAAACAATGTGCAGATCACCAGTGCATGGAGGCAACAGTAAGTGCCCAGTGGGTGTTCACTGCTTCCCTTCTTCTCTGCAGCCTAATTTTCCCAAGTTATTTTAAAGTCCTTGAGGACAGAAACAAGCTATCCTTTTTCACCTTGTATCCTAGGGTCTAGAACAGTACCTGGCAATAAAAATTACACTGTCTGACTAGCATTTATATCATTTGTAACACTTCTATCTCCCTCCGGCCACACTCTTTCCCTTTTCTCAATTTTCTCTTAACTCCTTGTGATTCAGTTTCTTGCTTGAATTAGCTCATCTCCGGCTTTCCTCCCCTCTATTCATTTGCTGTGCCTTCAAGCAGTAAGCTTCTCTGTGTTCATGTATTTTGAAGATTCTCTGCTTCTTAGTCATCTCATTCTTGGGGCAAAGATAGAATGTTTCTTTTCCTTCTAAAAAATTTAGGCTGTAATAATCACCATCCCTGTGACCTGGGAAAGATGGAGTATTTCTTTAAAATATCTATTTTACTTGCTCAAAGTAATGGGCCTGCCTCACAAGTATAGGTTTTTAGCTAATTTATTCACTCCTCACAGCAGATCAAGAGGCTGTGAGGAGTTCTAAACTGAATTCCAAGTTGCTGTAATCTAAAAATCAAACCTAGATAAAACAACTAGCATTTAAATCTCAACATCTCCCAAACCTGCATCTCACATTGTCATATAATGTCAGACTCCAGAAAACATATTTACTTTGCCTTAACAAATTAAAATAGGTTAGAGAAGCACTGTGAACTATCTACTTACGTACGTATGTGTACTCTGGCACTGCTCAATGAGCACACATGCTGTACAAATTAAGTAACAGTATATATCTAATACCATCCTGTGTATATTTTTTTGAGGACTTGGAAACAAAATTTTCCAAATCACACCCTAGAGCCTTCTGCCAATTCTATCACACATCTGACATCATGCAGAACTGAAGCTTAAGGAGTTTACTTAAACACACACACACACACACACACACACACACACGCACACGCACACACAAAGGGTTTATATGCAGAAGTGGCTCAGAAATAAGGGAGACTCATGCTTGGTGTAGAAAACCCAGAACTCAAGAGTATTCTTCCTTTCAGCAGGAAAGTTAGCTTATGAGATATCCTCATAACCAGAATAGGTTTTTTTTTTTAAAGTTAACATTTTACCCAACTTTATTCAATTTTTTCCTTCATATTGAAATAAACACTTTCCAAAGACTTCCTCTCAAGTCATTAAAACATCACCAGGTAGGAAAATATCAGTCAAACATTTACTACCATAAGTAGGACTAAGATACATAATAGTCTCAGTTACCTTTCAACAGACAAAATATGCCACTGGTTCAAGGAGACATTAGACGCTTTCAATTCAATATCACACCATGAAAAGCAGAAAAATACAATGTGAGATAATTTATTGAATCCAATGTTTTCACAGTAGAATAAGATTCTTCTTTAAAAGCAAAAAATTATTTGTTTAACATTAAAGAGAAATGAACATCAGTATATGTGTACATTGCCCAAATTTTATCAGTGACATTTCTGACAGTGGGTTGTAGGTCTTTGCTGCTCAAAGCAAATCATTTTTTTCTGGACTAAGGTAGTATATATATTTTTGAATCTCTTTGAAATGGTGTTTGACTCACACAGAGTGAACTCCATGAACTTTGAGAGGGCAAAAATGCAGCAGTTACAAGAAACCAGTAATACTGCTTAAGTTTACATGATCCTAGAAGTACTGATGTCTTGTAGTATCCAGACCCAGACATCCTGGGATAACTGGGTATGTCTGGAATCAACTGGACACTCTGGTCAGAATGGTTCAAATTTAGATAAGAAGATCTTACACAATCAAACGGAGTTGATTTTTTTTTTTTTTTTTTTTTTTGCTGTAAGAATGTAGACTATATGTGCATCTGATTCTAGGAGCACCGTGAGAATATAATACCTAAGAAAATGAAGACTTTGTGTCTAAAGCATGACTTGTTTGGTAAATGATAAGAATAGAAAAAACATCTTTTTCTGGAAAGACTGACCATGGCCTATGATGAAAAGTTCAAAGTTCCAATTCAGCATTATTTACATTTTATGAAATTCCCAACGTTAAGCAGAAATTGAGCTCATTAGCTAAAACAGTTACACAAAGGGCAGTATTACTCTGGTGGGATTGTTAACTTTTGAAGAACGGTGTTCCATTTAATACATAGCATGAACTTCATACACATCCATTATCAGTGCCTTGAAAAATCAAACAACTTTAAAAGTTAGCAGCAGTTCCTTCAAGTACAAAAATACACATTTCTTACATAACATATGGTAGTAAAATTTGTCAAGATATATTATACAAACTCAAAAGCATCTTAGATAAAGCATCAGTCTAATATTTTATAGACTGACAAGAGTGTAATAAGATGACATGTAGTCTGTCTTCAAATCATACAATATAATACTTTACAGCAATATTAAGTATTCACATTAAGTATGTAAGGAGTATCTAAGGGAACACAGAGTAGAAATGGTTATTAAAGAACTTGAGTGTCTATTCTTTTCTCTGCTTCAAACTGGGCATATGATTTTCTCCCGTCAATACAAGAGAAAAACAAAAACATGGCTAGAACTATTATTTTGTTAAGTAGAGAAGAAGTTTGTTTCCGGAGAAGACACTCCAAGCCATACAGCTTCATTCACATATTGCAGTTCTGACAGTAGTGTGCCCGCAGGGTGAGGGAAATCCCTGCTGCTCTCATATATCATATCACATGAGATGCATAGGAACAGTTGGAGGACTCTCAATATAGGAGTGGTTGGTGATAAGGTAAAATCTACTTCACATCTGTGACTGAGATGGCCAGTGTCATAAAGGAGCTCTTTGGACACAGAAATATAAAGGTTTATTATAATGCTTAGGTCAAAAAGTGCCATGTCCCCAAGAGGTAGGTAGCACCTATAGCTAATATTGAAAGGACTTCTTCTAATTTACAGAAAAAAATTTTTTTCATAACAAAAAAATGCAATCTTTAGGAGAACAGGGGAAGCATATCTGGCATGAAAGTTTCTGGGTGGCTAAGAAAGGCGATTTGGAATAAGCAAGTTTGTGGGAGAAAAGGCCATTGGAATTTGAACTAAAGAGGTCAAATGGGTTCTAAAAAATTTCCAATAAGTAACTCTTTAAAATGAAGGGAGGTGCACAACCATTCCTGATTGTCCCTTTGTAATGTCTGGCAAGGCCTAATCATCCATGGAGATACTTCAGGAGAGGTGTAACTTCTGAGAGAGAGGGGCTGGTAGGCTGTAAAGAGTCATAGAAGAGAAGAGCCATCACAGAACAGAAGAGCCACCACAGTGCCAGTCAGGACTTCTTTCAGACAGTCCTCGACGATGATATTCTCACCAACAGAAGTTTTTACATCTTTTTGTCCCAAGGTGATTCATGGTGTATACCCCATTGGAAAAAACCAGTGGGGTCTACACCGCAGTGCATGCCCCAGTGGAATAAGCCAATGGGGTCTACAATGCCATGCATGCTCCACTGGAATAAACCAATGGGGACTACACCGTGGTGCATGCCCCAGTGGAATAAACCAATGGGGACTACACCGCGGTGCATGCCCCAGTGGAATAAACCAATGGGGACTACACCGCGGTGAACGCCCTATTGGAATAAACCAATGGGGTCTACACCGCGGTGCATGCCCCAGTGGAGTAAACCAATGGGGTCTACACCGCGGTGCATGCCCCATTGGAATAAACCAATGGGGTCTACACCGCGGTGCATGCCCCATTGGAATAAACCAATGGGGTCTACACCGCGGTGCATGCCACAGTGGAATAAACCAATGGGGTCTACACCGCGGTCCATGCCCCATTGGAATAAACCAATGGGGTCTACACCGCGGTCCATGCCCCATTGGAATAAACCAATGGGGTCTACACCGCGGTGCATGCCCCAGTGGAATAAACCAATGGGGTCTACACCGCGGTGCATGCCCCAGTGGAATAAACCAATGGGGTCTACACCGCGGTGCATGCCCCAGTGGAATAAACCAATGGGGACTACACCGCGGTGCATGCCCCAGTGGAATAAACCAATGGGGACTACACCGCGGTGCATGTCCCAGTGGAATAAACCAATGGGGACTACACCGTGGTGCATGTCCCAGTGGAGTAAACCAATGGGGTCTATACCGCGGTGCATGCCCCAGTGGAGTAAACCAATGGGGACTACACCGCGGTGCATGCCCCATTGGAGTAAACCAATGGGGTCTACACCACGGTGCATGCCCCAGTGGAATAAACCAAAGGGGACTACACCGCGGTGCATGCCCCAGTGGAATAAACCAATGGGGACTACACAGCGGTGCATGCCCCAGTGGAATAACTCAATGGGGACTACACCGCGGTGCATTCCCCAGTGGAATAAACCAATGGGGTGTACACCACGGTGCATGCCCCAGTGGAATAAACCAATGGGGTGTACACCGCGGTGCATGCCCCAGTGGAATAAACCAATGGGGTGTACACCGCGGTGCATGCCCCAGTGGAATAAACCAATGGGGAATACACCGCGGTGCATGCCCCAGTGGAATAAACCAATGGGGAATACACCACGGTGCATGCCCCAGTGGAATAAACCAATGGGGACTACACCACGGTGCATGCCCCAGTGGAATAAACCAATGGGGACTACACCGCGGTGCATGCCCCAGTGGAATAAACCAATGGGGACTACACCGTGGTGCATGACCCAGTGGAATAAACCAATGGGGAATACACCGCGGTGCATGCCCCAGTGGATTAAACCAATGGGGTCTACACCACGGTGCATGCCCCAGTGGAGTAAACCAATGGGGACTACACCGCGGTGCATGCCCCAGTGGAGTAAACCAATGGGGTCTACACCGCGGTGCATGCCCCATTTGAGTAAACCAATGGGGTCTACACCGCGGTGCATGCCCCATTTGAGTAAACCAATGGGGAATACACCGCGGTGCATGCCCCAGTGGAATAAACCAATGGGGACTGAACCGCGGTGAACGCCCCACTGGAATAAACCAATGGGATCTACACCGCGGTGAACGCCCCAGCGGAGTAAACCAATGGGGTCTACACCGCGGTGCATGCTCCATTGGAATAAACCAATGGGGACTAAACCGCGGTGCATGTCCCAGTGGAATAAACCAATAGGGACTACACCGCGGTGCATGTCCCAGTGGAATAAACCAATGGGGACTACACCGCGGTGCATGCCCCAGTGGAATAAACCAAAGGGGACTACACCGCAGTGCATGCCCCAGTGGAATAAACCAATGGGGTGTACACCACGGTCATGCCCCAGTGGAATAAACCAATGGGGACTAAACCGCGGTGCATGTCCCAGTGGAATAAACCAATGGGGACTACACCGCGGTGCATGCCCCAGTGGAATAAACCAATGGGGGGTGTATACCGCAGTGCATGCCGCAGTGGAATAAACCAATGGAGAGTACACCGCGGAGCATGCCCCAGTGGAATAAACCAATGGGGTGTACACCGCGGTGCATGCCCCAGGGGAATAAACCAATTGGGACTACACCGCGGTGCATGCCCCAGTGGAATAAACCAATGGGGACTACACCGCGGTGCATGCCCCAGTGGAATAAACCAATGGAGAATACACCGCGGTGCATGCCCCAGTGGAATAAACCAATGGGGACTACACCGCGGTGCATGCCCCATTGGAGTAAACCAATGGGGTCTACACCACGGTGCATGCCCCAGTGGAATAAACCAAAGGGGACTACACCGCGGTGCATGCCCCAGTGGAATAAACCAAAGGGGACTACACAGCGGTGCATGCCCCAGTGGAATAACTCAATGGGTACTACACAGCGGTGCATTCCCCAGTGGAATAAACCAATGGGGTGTACACCGCGGTGCATGCCCCAGTGGAATAAACCAATGGGGTGTACACCGCGGTGCATGCCCCAGTGGAATAAACCAATGGGGAATACACCGCGGTGCATGCCCCAGTGGAATAAACCAATGGGGAATACACCATGGTGCATGCCCCAGTGGAATAAATCAATGGGGACTACACCACGGTGCATGCCCCAGTGGAATAAACCAATAGGGACTACACCGCGGTGCATGCCCCAGTGGAATAAACCAATGGGGACTACACCGCGGTGCATGACCCAGTGGAATAAACCAATGGGGAATACACCGCGGTGCATGCCCCAGTGGATTAAACCAATGGGGTCTACACCACGGTGCATGCCCCAGTGGAGTAAACCAATGGGGACTACACCGCGGTGCATGCCCCAGTGGAGTAAACCAATGGGGTCTACACCGCGGTGCATGCCCCATTTGAGTAAACCAATGGGGTCTACACCGCGGTGCATGCCCCAGTGGAATAAACCAATGGGGAATACACCGCGGTGCATGCCCCAGTGGAATAAACCAATGGGGACTGAACCGCGGTGAACGCCCCACTGGAATAAACCAATGGGATCTACACCGCGGTGCATGCCCCAGTGGAGTAAACCAATGGGGTCTACACCGCGGTGCATGCCCCATTGGAATAAACCAATGGGGACTAAACCGCGGTGCATGTCCCAGTGGAATAAACCAATGGGGACTACACCGCGGTGCACGTCCCAGTGGAATAAACCAATGGGGACTACACCGCGGTGCATGCCCCAGTGGAATAAACCAAAGGGGACTACACCGCAGTGCATGCCCCAGTGGAATAAACCAATGGGGTGTACACCACGGTCATGCCCCAGTGGAATAAACCAATGGGGACTTATACCGCGGTGCATGCCCCAGTGGAATAAACCAATGGGGACTACACCGCGGTGCATGCCCCAGTGGAATAAACCAATGGGGGGTGTATACCGCAGTGCATGCCGCAGTGGAATAAACCAATGGAGAATACACCGCGGAGCATGCCCCAGTGGAATAAACCAATGGGGTGTACACCGCGGTGCATGCCCCAGTGGAATAAACCAATGGGGACTACACCGCGGTGCTTGCCCCAGTGGAATAAACCAATGGAGAATACACCGCGGTGCATGCCCCAGTGGAATAAACCAATGGGGACTACACCGCGGTGCATGCCCCAGTGGATTAAACCAATGGGGTCTACACCACGGTGCATGCTCCAGTGGAGTAAACCAATGGGGACTACACCGCGGTGCATGCCCCAGTGGAGTAAACCAATGGGGTCTACACCGCGGTGCATGCCCCATTTGAGTAAACCAATGGGGTCTACACCGCGGTGCATGCCCCAGTGGAATAAACCAATGGGGAATACACCGCGGTGCATGCCCCAGTGGAATAAACCAATGGGGACTGAACCGCGGTGAACGCCCCACTGGAATAAACCAATGGGATCTACACCGCGGTGCATGCCCCAGTGGAGTAAACCAATGGGGTCTACACCGCGGTGCATGCCCCATTGGAATAAACCAATGGGGACTAAACCGCGGTGCATGTCCCAGTGGAATAAACCAATGGGGACTACACCGCGGTGCATGTCCCAGTGGAATAAACCAATGGGGACTACACCGCGGTGCATGCCCCAGTGGAATAAACCAAAGGGGACTACACCGCAGTGCATGCCCCAGTGGAATAAACCAATGGGGTGTACACCACGGTCATGCCCCAGTGGAATAAACCAATGGGGACTTATACCGCGGTGCATGCCCCAGTGGAATAAACCAATGGGGACTACACCGCGGTGCATGCCCCAGTGGAATAAACCAATGGGGGGTGTATACCGCAGTGCATGCCGCAGTGGAATAAACCAATGGAGAATACACCGCGGAGCATGCCCCAGTGGAATAAACCAATGGGGTGTACACCGCGGTGCATGCCCCAGTGGAATAAACCAATTGGGACTACACCGCGGTGCATGCCCCAGTGGAATAAACCAATGGAGAATACACCGCGGTGCATGCCCCAGTGGAATAAACCAATGGAGAATACACCGCGGTGCATGCCCCAGTGGAATAAACCAATGGGGACTACACCGCGGTGCATGCCCCAGTGGAATAAACCAATTGGGACTACACCGCGGTGCATGCCCCAGTGGAATAAACCAATGCGGTCTACACCGCGGTGCATGCCCCAGTGGAGTAAACCAATGGGGACTTACACCGCGGTGCATGCCCCAGTGGAATAAACCAATGGGGACTACACCGTGGTGCATGCCCCAGTGGAGTAAACCATTGCGGTCTACACCGCGGTGCATGCCCCAGTGGAGTAAACCAATGGGGAATACACCGTGGTGCTTGCCCCAGTGGAATGAACGAATGGGGTCTACTCCGCGGTGCATGCCCCAGTGGAATAAACCAATGGGGACTACACCGTGGTGCATGCCCCAGTGGAATAAACCAATGGGCGGTGTATACCATGGTGCATGCCCCAGTGGAATAAACCAATGGGGACTATACAGCGGTGCATGCCCCAGTGGAGTAAACCAATGGGGACTACACCGCGGTGCATGCCCCAAGGAGTAAACCAATGGGGTCTACACCGCGGTGCATGCCCCAGTGGAGTAAACCAATGGGGACTACACCGCGGTGCATGCCCCAGTGGAGTAAACCAATGCGGTCTACACCGCGGTGCATGCCCCAGTGGAGTAAACCAATGCGGTCTACACCGCGGTGCATGCCCCAGTGGAGTAAACCAATGGGGAATACACCGCGGTGCATGTCCCAGTGGAATAAACCAATGGAGAATACACCGCGGTGCATGCCCCAGTGGAATAAACCAATGGGGACTACACCGCGGTGCATGCCCCAGTGGAATAAACCAATTGGGACTACACCGCGGTGCATGCCCCAGTGGAATAAACCAATGCGGTCTACACCGCGGTGCATGCCCCAGTGGAGTAAACCAATGGGGACTTACACCGCGGTGCATGCCCCAGTGGAATAAACCAATGGGGACTACACCGTGGTGCATGCCCCAGTGGAGTAAACCATTGCGGTCTACACCGCGGTGCATGCCCCAGTGGAGTAAACCAATGGGGAATACACCGTGGTGCTTGCCCCAGTGGAATGAACGAATGGGGTCTACTCCGCGGTGCATGCCCCAGTGGAATAAACCAATGGGGATTACACCGCGGTGCATGCCCCAGTGGAATAAACCAATGGGGACTACACCGTGGTGCATGCCCCAGTGGAATAAACCAATGGGCGGTGTATACCATGGTGCATGCCCCAGTGGAATAAACCAATGGGGACTATACAGCGGTGCATGCCCCAGTGGAGTAAACCAATGGGGACTACACCGCGGTGCATGCCCCAAGGAGTAAACCAATGGGGTCTACACCGCGGTGCATGCCCCAGTGGAGTAAACCAATGGGGACTACACCGCGGTGCATGCCCCAGTGGAGTAAACCAATGGGGTCTACACCACGGTGCATGCCCCAGTGGAGTAAACCAATGGGGACTACACCGCGGTGCTTGCCCGAGTGGAGTAAACCAATGGGGTCTACACCGCGGTGCACGCCCCAGAGGAGTAAACCAATGGGGAATACACCTCGGTGCACGCCCCAGAGGAGTAAACCAATGGGGAATACACCGCGGTGCATGCCCCAGTGGAATAAACCAATGGGGTCTACACCGCGGTGCATGCCCCAGTGGAATAAACCAATGGGTACTGCATCGCGGTGCATGCCCCAGTGGAGTAAACCAATGGGGACTACACCGCGGTGCATGCCCCAGTGGAAAAACCAATGGGGTCTACACCATGGTTCATGCCCCAGTGGAGTAAACCAATGGGGAATACACCTCGGTGCATTCCCCAGTGGAGTAAACCAATGGGGACTACACCGCGGTGCATGCCCCAGTGGAATAAACCAATGGGGTCTACACCACGGTGCATGCCCCAGTGGAGTAAACCAATGGGGACTACACCTCGGTGCATGCCCCAGTGGAATAAACCAATGGGTACTGCATCGCGGTGCATGCCCCAGTGGAGTAAACCAATGGGGACTACACCGCGGTGCATGCCCCAGTGGAAAAACCAATGGGGTCTACACCATGGTTCATGCCCCAGTGGAGTAAACCAATGGGGAATACACCTCGGTGCATTCCCCAGTGGAGTAAACCAATGGGGACTACACCGCGGTGCATGCCCCAGTGGAATAAACCAATGGGGACTACACCTCGGTGCATGCCCCAGTGGAATAAACCAATGGGGTCTACACCACGGTGCATGCCCCAGTGGAATAAACCTATGGGGACTGCACTGCGGTGCATGCCCCAGTGGAATAAACCAATGGGGTCTACACCGCGGTGCATGCCCCAGTGGAATAAACCAATGGGTTCTACATCGCGGTGCATGCCGCAGTGGAATAAACCAATGGGGTCTAAACCGTGGTGCATGCCGCAGTGGAATAAACCAATGGGGTCTACACCGCGGTGCATGCCCCAGTGGAATAGACCAGTGGGGTCTGCACAGCAGTGCATTCCCCAGTGGAATAAACCAATGGGGTGTACACTGCGGTGCATGCCCCAGTGGAATTAACCAATGGGGTATACCCCATGAATCATTTGGGAGAAAAAGATGTAAAAAGTTCTGTCGGTGAGAAAATCCAACGTCGAGGACTGTTTGAAAGAAGGCCCGACAGCGACTGTGGTGGCTCTTTTGTTTTGTGACTGTTTACAACCTGCCAGCCGTCAAAACTGCTCTCTTAGCTTTAAATGGCCATCGGAAAAGGGAGAATTTATCAGCAATTTTTTTTCTTACTGATTAATCCTATAGGCAAGGCTGCAGAAAAACATTTCAGCAATGTGGGGTCTTGCTTTGATCACCTGTTGGCAATGATGACCATGTAACAAAGGAATGACTGTTGTTGCAGACTCTTCCTGCTCACCCAGACAGCGAATGCCGTCAAGAGGGCACCTCCTAGGAGGGAAAAGTGAATTTCTGGAGAATGTTCCTGGCTCAGGCACCTCTAGAAAGAACACTGAAATGAACACCCATTTCCTTCTTTCTCCCCACAGCTGTGTCCGGGGCCTTGCAGAGCAGTGAAACACTAATGGAAAAAAGAATTGACCAACAAAAACTATGATGTCTTGGTACTCATGGCTCAAATCCCTTGAGTTTTTTCCACTCTAGCTGAAATGAGTCTGTGAGGGCATGTGATTGACTATGAGATGTCTCAGAACTGGCCACTCGCTTGGTTTCAGGGAAAAGTCTGATGTGATTTCCTTGATCATCTGACATGCTTTCCTTCTTAATGCTTTGATTGGTGGTATTTTTCTTGTTTACTTATTAAAAACATTTCATGTAATGTGGATGGTTTCTTTGCAGACTTCCCCCTCTGTCCATGGTTTTTATTCTTTGCTTTTGATATCCTTGCCTTCTTAATGTCATCTAAGGTATGTTTCCTCTAGAGAAGATGATTCTTCTTTAGCCCTCTGCTTGGATCTCTTAAAATGCATGATAGGATCAATCCATGCTCTAATAAGGAAAAGCCTCCCAAACAGTTAGGTGATAAAATCTTTTAGTCTCAACTTTTTGCCAAATAGTCTCAATAAAGAGGATTCTTTTGTTGTCCTAAGTATCAGCAGTGATAACCTTGATGCTACCTGTCTTGGTTATTCTATACACAGGTGTCATAGTAATTATTATCTTTATGTTATTAGCAGCCCGGTTTCTGTCCTTGCAGATATTAGATTCTGATTGTGGTTAAATGTCTTTGGTTACGTGCGTGTCCTCAGCATCAGAAACCACTGTTGGCCCTGAGTCTGGGCTGGACACGTCGTCCACTGTCAAAGAGCTGGGAGAGGATCCTTCTAGAGGCAGAGTACCAGAACACTGCTCATCCTTCTCTCCTTCCTCAGGGGACTTCATACAAAGCTCAAGTCCATCTTCCGCCAGGCTGGATGGAGAGCTACCGTCCTTCTCCAAGTCCTGGCTGGGGTAAGAACTACAGCACTGGGCTGTTTGCACGGCTCCAAGTCCTTCAGCTGCCCTTTGGGGAATGTGTGTCTGTCTCTCTTGCAGTGCGCTGGTTCCTGGAATGCCAGAAGCAAGTGGAGGTGGCTCTGTGGGTGCTTTTAGAGAACCTGTTTTATTGTCTTCTGGTCTTGGTGCCCTTGCCTTCTTTTTGAGGGACCAATTTTTCAAACTGGCTATACCATTTCTCAACCATGTGCTGGGGTGAAGACTTACAGAACGCATTTGTGAATGCCCCTCTAGGCTGTCCTTTTTTGTATGAGCCAGGTGGCTGCTGGCCTGCCCTGATGAGGGACTGGGAATTCCAGAAATGAGGCTGGAACTGCTAAAGTCAGAAGAAAGCTCTTCCTGTTTTCCTTGAGCTTGAAAAGTGCAATCTACTGGAGAGGATGTTTCAGTGGGTGTAAACACTGACTGTTCAGAAATCTGAGGAAAAGCGCTGTCTTGGGAGCTCACTGATGAGCCAGATGGGGACGTGTCTGGGGAGGACAAGCTGGAATAGCTACTCCTCGGGCAAATATTTAATCTTGGGGGGAAGACCTTCTCAGTGTTCTGGTTTGTGGCACCACTCTTGCCAACCTCGATCCCCATGACCAAGCTCTGATTGATAAGCTTTTGTCCCTCCATCTGCAAAGACTTGTGCCTCTTGAGATAATCCTCCTCTCCATGCAAGAGACTGGTGTCACAGCTTGCGTTGTGCTGCTGCTTTTTTGAATAAAGTCCCCTGAGATAGGTCAGTTTGCAGTGCTGGTCATCAGTGCTGGGCTCTGAGCAGCGCCGCTGCCCCCTTGAGCCCTTGAGGGGCTCTGCTGTGCATGGTGGGGAGTACCCAGCCGTGTCCGCAGTGAAGGGCTGGTTCCTGGGACAATCATGTGAGGACAGGCAGCTGTAAGAAATGGTCACTGGCTTGGATTTAGGAAAAAGCTTTACATGATTTCCTTCGCTATCACAAAAGATTTTCTTCTTATGATTTTTATCAGTGGTATTTTTCTTGACATCAGTACCTGTGACTAAACTCGTTTTAAAACCTGTCTTACCCTCTTCCTGGAGGGGTGGATTCTGACTCAGATGGTTCTCATCTTTTTTCAGGAGAATAGCATCACAGCTGGCCCTGCGTATCCTTTTCTGATAAAACGCCCTGAGAAAGGAAATCTTTGAACCCAGGTAGCCGATGCTGGGCTCTGAGCAGTGCCGCTGTTGCCTCGGGGTTTTTGGAGCATCTTCTGTAGCTGTGGACAGGTAGATGGGGGTGCTCGTGCCAGAGGGGGCACTGGCCTGGTCCTGCAGTGAGGCCTTTCTGTGCACTGCTGCCATGGCCACCGGCGCGGGCTCACCGGGCTGTTCCACGTGGATGTCTTCATCTTTAGGACGGTCTAAGTCAAAGTCACTCAAGGTTAAAACGCCTTCCACCTCAGGCTGCTCGAGGTCATAGTCAATGAGGGTTAACACGGAGTCCATGCTTCTGCTGCCTGGACCGAGTTTCTTTACTAAGTCACTGCACGGAGCATCGACTTCTTTGTTCAGCTCATTTTCCAGGCTGTCATAGGAGGAGTCATTCAACTGGAAGCAGGAGATATCTGCCAAAAAAATCAAACCGTGATTAACATTTGCACTTGCCTCAAATACACGCTGCCTTAAAAAAAAAACAAAAAAACAACTAAACAACTATGATGTTTAGTTTAATTCTGTTTTCATGCAGATTTTTCAAATTCCTACTCCCAAGAAAGAAAGCATCTTTCACAATCTTTCTAGTTGTTAGTGCAGAAATTAAAAGTAAATTTTTGGGGTATACTAGATTTACCTCAGTCCCTGAAGAAATAGGCTTTCTTTAAGTAAGACTTCCTCAAAACAATGAACACATGTCATAATACCAAGAAATGGTAAAAAAAAAAAAAAAAACGAATAAATTAATGCAGATATACCCAGGTTCTGAATAAGACCCTGTCTTTTATTAAATGGATTAGCTGGCAGGTATACCTAATTAATTCTGTTAGCCTCAGTGAAACCATTTACCAACCTTATCAATTTCCCTTTGACAAAGTTCTTTAATATCTATTACCTTGTTTATTCTTTACGGCAATAATACCAGTTAGATGTTATGGTTTCCCACAATTACAGGAGAAGATACTAATGTTATGGTGGCACAGAATAATTGTTCAAAGATAACCAAGAATTGGTGGTGCAGGCATTCATATTCTGGAAGGCTGAATGTCTTCAAGCCCCACACACCCTGCCCCGCCCCATGAAGCTAGCTGTTTTCTCAAGCGTTTTGCAGGGCGCTGGATTTCTGAGAGGTGTCAGGGACCTCGGAGAGGAAGATGAGGAGGAACCAGACCAGGCCTGCATCTGGGTCTCCTACTCCAGTTTCAACCACAGCAGTTCTGTAATATTGTAAGATGTTGTAACAATATGTTATAACAATATATTATATTGTAAGTCTGTTAATTGTTCTATTGTATATCCTTGTAAGGTTTATTTTAAAAAAAAGTTAAAATTCTGCCACTAACAACTTCTTGGAGTTTGGGAACCTTGTCTTATACACTTGGTAACCCGACCACAGTGTTAACACAGCCTGACCTACGAGCAAGCCTTGTAAGGAAGGGGCAGGAGCCCTCGGCCCCTGACCCAGGCGAGAGGCCCCTTCACCTGAGCTGCTCTGGGCTGCAGGGTAACCAGTGCCCTCGCTGACCTTCACATGTGTGTCTATTTCTCACGAACAGAAACAACCCCATTATTCACAATACCTGAGGCTTTCTCTTTCGTATCACATGTCACTGAAACTGCTTCCAGAAGGGAAGTGATTTCTTCTCCAAATATTCTACAGCAATTTTCAATCAGAAATTGTATAAGCAGAGAAACCTGTACAAAAAAGGAATAAAAATGAAGGGCTACTTTTCACATAGTGCACCTATAAATCACACTTCCTGTATGAATCCTGGTTCAAACCGAAAAAAAAAAAAAAAAAAGAATCCTGAGAAAAATTCAAAGTTCCTATCTCCTTGAAAACTAAACAGAACTGTTTCCCCTAAAAAAACACGATACTTTCAAGAGTAGTTTGAGTATAGAAATTGATTTTAACCAGTGGCTTAAAGTTATTATTTGTGGCCTTGGTTTAATGCTAACATTTTGATACTAATGGTCCTGTCTTTAAAATTAGGGTAATTTTAAGTATTCTCTGTACAGGGCATTTGGGATGAAGAAATATACTTTCTTATTAAAATTCATGAAGCATCATTAGATAAAGACTTATAAAATATGTTTCTTATGTAAAAGGCAGGTGTCATAAGTGTGGGAGGTGGGCATCCTCTGTGGATTTACTGTGAAGGAGAGAGACAGCTGGAGAGAAAAGCGTACATTTTGCCTGACCAGCCTCTTCCTATGCATTTCCCTCCCTGAGGAGCCAGAACTGGAGATGCTTGGAGAAGAGCTCACTGGAGAGCGCTGTGCCTCCACTGAGATAAACTGGAACATTTACATAGTCTTCTTGCCCCAATAGCTGAGGCAAAGGAACAGGCGGAACGTTGGGAGGAAGAGGAATCAGTACCCCGTCCCTGTACTAACCACTAGGTACTGCAGGAGTGTGATTTCAAGTAAGTACTGAGTGAGCGAGGTACCATCCCCACCTCCACTGTGTTAGGTGAGGAAACTGTGGATCAGTGTAACTAATTCTGCCCTAGATTGTACATCTGGCAAGTGCGGAGGGCTGAGATTTCCACCTGCACCTGTTCAATTTCAAAGTATTTTGTTTCTTTTTAAAATCTTATCATCTGCTCTTATTCCTCTGTGGTTTCAGTCAGTCATAGCTGTTTTGCCTCCTTAAAGGGAAAACAGAAGTAACCCAATTACTATCACTTTCTTTACTTAAGAAATCACCTTTCTGCAGTCTACCAGGAGAGGACAGAATAGTCGATGAACTCAGACTTATAAAAAGATGTACTTAAGAACATGTCTTTCAGAATTAATACCCCAAACTTTAGGTTCAAAACGGGGACTCAGTCCCCCAGGGCAGAAAAATGAAAAACTTTATTACCTTTTTTGTAAATTCACTTTCTAGTTCAGGGCTGGAGGAAGCAGGAGGCCAAAGGACACTTGGAGAGATGCACACTGCTAAGTTAAATGCATTCATCTGATTCGATGAGTTGTGCTGTTCAATCTTGTGCAATAACCCAAAAAGATGCTTTAGCAGAATAACGTTAGCTCTTGGGAGCTGGTCTAATAGCCTAAAGACAGACAAAAGTGCTCTTTAAGCAAGACATTTTGTGGAAAACTTGTAGACAGGGCAACCTTTCTTCACTTTTCATGGGGAATCACGCAGACAGAAACACAGTTCAGATATGCAGGAGTGTCAGCTTATACGGTACGTGCGGAGCGAGGACTGTCTTATAGAGGGGAGAGAGTAAGACTCAGGGGGGTTATTCATTTATTTTGTATATTCTGTCTCTGGATTAGAACCTTTCAAGCCTCAGCCACAAAGACTCCCAGTTCCATCCTGAGAGCTTACACTCTGCTCCACCAGCTTCTAAGGTCAGTTCTGTCCCATGTCTCTTTATCTCAGTGGCACCACTTTCACACGTCAGTCAAGCTTATAACAGTATATTTCCTACTGTTCCGATTTTGTACTTGATAAGGGATTTTTAAATTATCCTTCACCATCATTTACTACCATCCAGAATACATATATATATATACACACATATATTCATGGTTGTTGCTTTTTTCCAACAAGAATCTGCAACTGAGACAGGAGGGAAGGGGGCAGGACACAGCCATTAAAGGAATGACACAGCAGTTAGCACCAAGGTGGAGGAAAAGTCAACTTCCGATGGACCTTGAGGACCAGGATGGAAGGGGATCTGACCTCCAGCGGACCCTGAGCTCCCTCACACACACTGTAATGTACTAGCACCACGAACGGCACACCCACAGGTGCCATGACAGCTCCAAGGCTGACCGTGAAAGTCAAGGAGAGGGTGGTGGCCCAATTCCTGGGGATCCCCGCCCCCTTTCTCAAAGCAGTTGGAGTAATCCTCTCACTTGTTAGCGTATAAAAACTCGCAACACCGCGCCTCGTGGCCTCCTTGCTCCCTCACCTTCCGAGATGCCCGGCACTCTGTCTATGGACTGTGTGTCTGCTTCTTCTTTAAACAAAGCACCCAACCTGCTCCCCTCTGCCCTTCTCCTGCGTTCTGAGATGGCCTGCACTCTGTCTACAGAGTGTACATCTCTCTAAACAAATCTACTTTTACTCAACTAGGGCTCGCTCTTGAATTCTTTCCTGCGTGAAGCCAACGACCCTCACTTGGCAGGGTGCATCCCAGGGACTCAAGTGAGACCTGGGACACAGCCCTCCTCTCGTGCCCCGTTTTCCTGTATCACAACCTGGGGAAGAAAATCAGGTAATCTGACTCTTGTTGCAGAGAGGTGCTTCTTCAGCACCACAGACTGACAATGAGTGTGGTTTTCTAGGGACAAATTATGACAGATTACAACGGGCCAAAAGATTACTGAATGTATTCAGTGGAAAGTAAGGCCTTGCCTAGCGTGCTCTTTTGGGGTGTCAGATTCTGTGGGGGCCCTGAGCCTTTGAGTTATTTTACACCTCTGTAAACTGTAGCACATTGACAGCAACACACATAATACTTGTCCATAGACCTGAAAATTCTCTCTGGTGAAGAGACACGTGATTTATTTGCACTGCCTCATGTCCCAGCAGAAAAAGCCAGTTTTTTTTATATATTTATAAATTCATTTCAGCATTTCTGATTCAACTATTATAACTTGTGGTAGTTAACCGTCTTCTCTGAACCGGCGGCAGTAACGTCTTAGTAGTTCTCTTTATTAATTCATGTTTTAAATAAAATTTCTTTCATGTGTGTATATTTATATGAAAGCCATAATTTTGACCTTTTAAAAATCATCCTTTAATAGCTCTAGAATATAAAGTTTTAGACAGTGAGCAACAACATACAGAATCTCAGGTTCCCTGTCTCTGAACAGTTCCCAACAAGCTGTCATGAAAGCAGAGACAGCATTTTGTACATGGCTCTGAGTCTGGTGTCTTCAACACTTACACCATCAGTAGCTGTGTGTAGATAATGATTTACATTTGAAAGTTGCTCAAGATAACACTGCACTAAACAAGCATTTGCAAATAAATGATACTGGGATTCTTGGGTTTCACAGAAACGCAAGTATTGCTTTTCATTAATGGACACTTCTTTCCTATTCTCTTATGATGTGGGAAATACTCAGGAATGGGGGTGCTGGGTTCTGCTCGCAACTTCCCTTTCCATGAGGACAGACCATGCATTCTCTGTGATCAGGCTGAGGCTTTGCAACTCCCTTTTCCCTTGACACTTTCAATGAGTTGACTGTCTCTCTGGACTGTCCTCACGTCCCCTTCTCCACATACCCCTGTCACGGCACTGACTGCACCACACTGGAATTCTGGGTTTTATCTGTCTATTTCTACTAGACTGTGAGTTCCTTGAGGGGAAGGAATTTTCTCTGTATGAATTCAGCTGCTAAATGAAGTGTATAAGGAATCATCTGGTTAGTTAAATATTTACCAAAATTAAGGTCATAAATTGTAGATTGTGTCTACAGTATTAGCTATTAGTCTAATGGGTTTCAGTGCCTATCAGATTAGAATATACAGAAGGTGTACAATGGTCAAGTATTCCATATTAATAAGATTAGGAAAAAAACCAATAATAACAACAGCTGCTAGCATAAATCTATTTTTAAACTGGCCCCTATGGATATGACTTTGACAGTTATTATTACATTAACAGACAAGCTTATAAAATATAAGTTTTTTTAAAGTATTTTTGAGAAATGACCAAATTGGAATAATTACCTTTGAACTGCATTTATTTTCTCCTCATCATTTCCTTCGTCCATTACACAGACCCAATGATCATAGAGATCTGATGAAAACACGCTTCCAGGAATATGTCGTAGAAAATCCTTACATAGAGGGAAAATTTTTTTTAAATTGTTATTCTACTAATTTGTATTGGAGAAATTAGAAAGAAGGCACTTTATTGGAAAATTCAGTCCTCCCTTCTTTGGAACACACAGAGCTCTGTGCCAGCCCTCCAATGATGTGCATACACAGAAAAATATGCTTTGAATTTTTTCCTAACAAAAAACCAGAGGGAAATTGGGGTCTAGACTACAGTGGGAAAGATAAAGGACAACCTGTTTGGACTGAAACCTCCTGTTTGCATACATCTTAGCAAACTAGTGTAACATGGCAGAGTCTGGCAAACCATCCTAATCTTTTTTTTTTTCTCTCTCTCTCTCTCAAATCACTAGTTAAAAGAAATGCATGAAGGTATCTGTGAGATTCACAATGTGGTAGTCAGTCATCCAGTCATTCTACACATATTTACTCATCTTTGCCAGGCACTGTTTGAGGTGCCAGGAACAGGGTAGTAAATAAAACAAAGTCCCTGGTAATTTAGAACTTTAGATTCCAGCAGCATTGGTGACTAATTCCATCCAGAGGTGTCTGGAGTTTCTCCCTGTATTCTTCATAGGAGGGGAGAAGGCATTCCAGGCTATGGCTGGGCTCTGGGAGCCTGGGGCAGCACCCTCATCCCTAATGTATATTAAATAACATGTCCCTGGTACATTATCCTTCCCGGCCTTTGAGACTCCTGCTGAGAGCACTTGTGGGGCCGGGTGTGGTGAAACCAGACTATGACACAAGTAGGATCTGACCAAGGGAATTTGTTGTTTGACATTTGTTTATAAAAAAGCTTAAAAGTAAACACACTTTGGTCCTGGTCCTATGTTCCTTTCCTTTCTAGGCCAGCACTCTCTGTTGCTTTTGGCACGGTCCTAACAAGCCAAGCTTGCGAAGTCTGATCTCCACCTTAGGAAACTTCAGGCAGAGAAAACCCAATTCCATGTCTAAGCACTGGACCCATGGCTGACCACCCTCTTGCAAGTTCCTGCTTACAACATGGAGACAGGTGTGCAATGGAGTAATTTTAATTCTTGCTGGAAAATCAAATAGCAGGCTTACATATGTGCTTTACCAAAGGCGACACACAACTTGTGACGTACATGTCGTGTTTCTGTGACTACATGGAAGCCTTGGGCCTCGGTGCTGCAGTCAGCTGATGAGGTGAGCATGTCTCCCACGAGCCTACGAGCTCCTTCAGGGCAGGACCAGACCAGACCCTTGCCTTTCACTGCGTACACTCAACGCCAAGCACAGTTGCAGTCATAGCAGGGGGTCATTACTGAAATGTCGCTGTATGTGCTATGGCCAAATATTAGTGAGGGACAAGGGAAGGCCAGCTAACTATAGCTGAGGCTCTAAAATAATTTAAAAGTAAACCTATTTGCCATAGACATCTTTGCCACAAGTATTTCTGCTACAAATACTTTTACCACGTAGCTAATTGGCTGTGAGACTCTAAGTATGATGGTTCTTCACAGATGGGGATAGCGTTATAATGAGGGAGACCAGCTGTCTCCCCCCAGAGCTCCACTACTGGGGGGACAAAGGGTGTGCGTTCCCACCTTTAAGACAGAGGCTATCACGAAAGCCGATTCACAGTCTAGCTGTACTTCAACTCCGGAATTCAGTTTCTCTCTCAGCTCTCTGCAGGATTTCATGTTGGCCGACTGTCTGAAGATCCCTTTTGTGAGGGGTCCTTTCTGATTAAGGAAGAAAAGCATATCCTATGGGGAAGCAAAGGAAACAAAAATCAAAATGGCACTTGAGGCAGAAGGAGCCGGAGAACACACCGCTGCCCTCCCCGGCTGCCAGGGGCCGGGGCGGCCCAGCGGGAGGCACTGAAGGGCTGGGGCTGGATGGGCTGCCAGTGGATTAAAGCCACTTTGTATGTGTGTGTGTCTCTAAATCTACTTTCTCCCATTTGTTCTTGCTACATTTCAACACTTGCTTTCATGCGACTGTCATTTTTCAGCGATCCAGTAGTCACTTCAAGGTACCTGTTACCTCGTCTCTCTCCTGTCTCACTATTCTTTGCCCACTGTTCTCTAACATGAAATCTTGTCCCCAGACATGGAAATGTTCTTGCCAAACTCATCCTCCACTTGCTTGTCTTGCTTTTCATGTGACTTTACACTTCATCCTACTTCCTGTGTTGCCTTCTTTTAAAATCAGCCTCCAAAATCATCGCCTCCAGGAAGCTTTCTCTGTCCCATTCTATTCCAATCAGTCTTTCATTTTGCTTCCTTTCCAGCTGCGTGTCCTACGCTTGCCGAGGAGGAAGAGAGTGGGTGCCGGAGACATGCAACCCACAGGACCTGAGACCTAGTTATGGCTCAGACTTGCTGTGTGTGACTTTCAGTAAACTTGAGGGGTTTTTGGGGGGAGTGGGGCTTTAATTTGTGAAGTAGGAATGATGGAGATGGTGATGGTGACGGTGACGATGGTGATAACTACCTTCTAACTCTGTTGTGAAGGACCAGCGATGAAGTGGCTAGAATGTGTCTGGTACTCACAGCCCCACAGCAGAGCATGAAGTGCCAGGCATCTGGGACGGTGCCTGGAGGGTACCAGACACTCAATAACTGCTGCTTGACAGGGTTCATTTACTACCTTCACTGAAGACCATGCACACTCAGTGGCTTTCACCTGATCTGTTCTACATACAAAAGGTAACTAAATGCCAGAGGATGTATCTGCATGCCTAAACGCTTAGAACACTAATAAGAAGTATGAGGTTTAGTCCCTGCTGCTAAGGTGACTGAAAGAGTCATGTTCTGAACAACACAGGGTTCAAGAAAGGATGTGAGAGGAACGTGCAGATAAAGTGCGCTCTCCGTCCATGGAGCAGACAGACTCTAGTTGATCTGAGCAGGTTCGCGCTGCTCCTTCCTGCCGCCAGCAGACGAGACCATCCCTCCCCATCACATCTGCCTTATTATGCTGCAATAGTTTAGTCAAGATTTGTATTCTTTGAAGTAATAATAAAGGTTCTCAGCCAAAGCCATGAGTGTCCACAATTTTTCCATTTGGGGTAGAGTTTCCCTCCAGAGCTCTCCTTTCCTGTTAAGTGTTACAGACCAAAACGAGACTTACCAAGAGAGGTTTGGGTAGATTGTCGTTCTCACAGATATCTGGCAAAGACACTCCAAAGAGTTGTCCCGGCTTTGGAGACGTTGGTGACATGGGCTGGTTGTCCAGGTGGGTGCTCGAGCCCCGCCAGAAGGCCCAGTTAATGACAGATCTTCTTTTAAATGTCTTCTGACCTGAATCTAAGGAAGAAGTGAGATTATTAGTAAACCTAATTTAATTCATGTAATCTTATTTCTATAGTTTCCATTTTATAGTATGCTCAGCATTTTATAAGGTAAGGAAACATTAAACGCTTGGGTTATTCTCCCCCCCATTTTGGGGACGTCACTGGTCTATGTACTTGAATTCTGGAACCAAATTTTCAAAGGTCAAAGAAGGGCTCCCCCTTTACTGAACTTACAGCACAAAGCATTTCATACCAACACACAGGCCATTTTAAAGAGGAAACTAAGTGAACAAAAAAGCTGAAGATCAAATTAGACCACAACTCAATAATGAGAAAAAGAAAGGAAGAAGGAGGAGGAAAAGGAGAGAGAAGGAGAGGGGGGAGGGGAGAAGGACGAGGAGGAGGAGGAGGAAAAGAAGAGGAAGAAGACAAGGGGGAAGGGGAGGAGGCATCGCTATGAAGGTGCTCTCTGAGAACAAGAGCTCTCTGCTGCCTGATGCCCCACTCTGCTGTCGAGCACAGAGGCAGGAAGCTAATGCTCTGCATTCCCCCCTTTTCTCTCCAACTGAAGACTTTTCATGTATCTTTTTGGTTCCTGACTTTAAAAAGTATGTTCAAGGCAGCATGGATGGATGAAAACATGAGTGAGACTCGCCCTTGCCATGGTAAAGTTTATAATCTTATGGGGGGACAAGATTGGTGATGGGTGGTGGGGGGACAGCAAGTATATTAATAAATAAAATGTCCTAAGGGAGGAACAAGGCACCAGAGGCATTCAGAAGAACCATGAAGCACATCATGTCTCCCCTTTGGGAGAGAGGGAGCGGTCCTGCAGGCACCTGCATTGGATGTGAATTTTGAATCAACACGATTTCAACAGATAGAAGATCCAGCATCATCCCTCATGTCTAGTAAGTACTCAATAAATCATTCTCGAACAGTAACTGAACTGAGCAGACATATAGGTGAAAAAAGACAGCAGGAACAAAACAGGCAGGAGAAAGGTCAGCAGTGAATCACGGTTTTGTGAGATCATAGTTCTAAAACAGTTCTGATGTCATCTGCATCTAATTTTAAGACAAAAATGGATGAATCTGCACAGGATCTGATACCTAAAAAGACAGCTCTTTAGGGTCCTTTTTGATCTTTCTGCCACCTACACCTCCTGGCCTAAACAAATACACACAGGTAACAGCTATAAACTCCAGACAACACTTAAATATGTAAGAGCCGACCTGGAGACACTAAAGAGTGACCAAAGGAAGGCACAGAGTGAAGGCAACAGTTTGACACCTGGAAGAAGGGAATGGCATGGCGCTGGGTGAGGTTCCCATTTTTACAGCTTCTTCCATGAGCACAGGACCCAGGGTGGCAGGGGTGACTAAAGTTTGGAGAGAGACCTGTCCTCTTGTTGGTTTGAAAAAACTGTAGAGAATGGAGTTGGAGATGACCACAGCAGCTGGATGGTGAAGGGGGAACCCCAGGAAGGAGCAGACTAGTGGGAGCCCCAACCCAACTAATGGGCATGAATTCTGCCCAAGCCTCTGGCTGACCCCCGAAGCCTGCGCTGCGTGGGGCAGATGCAAAACAGCTCTTGAGGCGAACGGGCCCCCAGGTGGCACCCACATAGAGTCTGACTACATTTTTCACCAGGGACAGTGCATGAAACTGGTCATCACGCTCTGGCTGTGAGGCCCTGACACCCAACCATGCTGCCAAAGATGGTGCTTTACCCCTCAGCTCTCTCTGACCATGGGGCACGAAGGGGACGATGTTGGGGGGGCACCGAGGAGACAATTCCGGGGGGGGACACCAAAGGAGACTATTCCGGGGGGTGGGGTGGGGCACCGAGGAGATGATTCCTGGGGTGGAGGGACACAAAGGGGACTATCTCGTGGGGCAGGGCACCAAGGAGACGATTCCTGGGGGGCGGTGGGGCACGGTCGGCAGTGCCCAGTGCTCATTTCAAGCAAGTGTTTCATACTGTTTATTTCCTCAGCATAACCAACATAAACCAAATACTAAAAAAGCCACGTCATGGGAAGATAATCAAATAGGAAACATTTTACTGAACAGCATCTAGACCATCATCCACCCCTGGCTTCCTCAGGATACAGGAAGTGCATCATAAATGCTCATACACCCAGGTGTAGAGGTCTTTGTTTCAGGAGTCAGGAGCCCAGCTAGACTCCCGCTTCAGATATTTGTGCAAGTTACTTATCCTGCTTCTTCACTTTAAAACGAGAACACCGCCCATAGCTCACAGCCTCACTGAGAGAATTAAGTAGGATAATGTTTGAAAAGCATTACTTTGCCCAGGGCATAGGTCCATAGCAGCCTCGAACAGAGCTGCCAAGACACCAATCTCCTCCCCAGAAAGAGGACCTCCTCCCCACATCCATTCTCCACTTGTTTAACAGCCTTCGGGAAGTGTGCGGACAGGAAGGAATCCCAGACTCTGCTTAACTAAAGAACTTTCTTCCTGTCCTGACATTCCCAACTCGTACCATCTTAAAGAACAGGAAAGGAAACTGAACCCATTCTTAAATCCAGGAGGGGTCTCCTGTGTGCCAGCAAAGCCAATCTGTGCAAATGTTTGTTGAGTATATATGTTGACATATGATGAGTAGTTGTACTCAGCCTAGTTTCCTCACATTTAATCTGGTTTCATTATTTCTAAACTATCAGATTTATTTGATTTTTTTTTTAGCTTTCATACACTTCTTAGGAAGAATGCTCTATCATAAAGTTATATACCCAGCTATCCTATGCGTGCAGACAGAGGATAAAGCAGAAACTGAGTCCTGAACTTTATTACAAATACTTTCAGCTGCAGCCATGTCTTTTACAACGTACAACATTCAATTTCAGAGCTCACGTTCCCTCTGGGATTGAGAGAAAAGAATCTCACTAAAGTTTACTTTCTTGTAGAACTTTAATGCACAGCTCTTACTTTCCAAATGTCAAAGACTGATGAAAAGACATGCAATTGCTATAAAAACTGTAAGGGAGATGTAAATGCAGGGCTGGTGGAGTTCAGGAAGGCCTAGCGGCCCAGAGAGCCCTGACAAGGTCCAAGCCAGCGTTTCTCCACGCTTCAATTAGGGAGCTGAATATTAAAAAGTATAATTCTCAGAAGTTTGTCCTCATAGATTGTTAAAGAATAATCACAACAAAAAACCCTTTAATGAGAGATTTTAGCAAGATGGTGACATAGGAAGACCCTGAACTCACCTCCTCCCATGCATACACCGTATCTACAGCTACCTATGCGACAGTTTTCTCTGGAAAAAAACCTAAAAACTGGCAGAGAGACTGTCACATTGGGAAAATGAGAGGGAAGTGGCTAGAAAAGGCTGAGACAATCTCACCATAAACCCCACCCCTAGTGCAACAACCCACAGTTGGGAGGGAACTTAAAATCTCCTCAAAACCCGGACCTTCTCCAGAAGGAGTGAAAGGTTTGTACCCCAAATTTTAAGGTCTGGCACCTGTGAGACAAACCCCTAAAACATCTCACTTTGAAGGCCAAGAGAGCTCATGCCCAGGAGACCTGTGGGCCGTGGCGGACTGGGGAACAGTTCTTAAAGCACTCGTGTGCACACTACCCACCCCAGGGCTCAGAGCAGAAGCAATTCTTTCCAAATCACTGACTTCATGTTAAAGAGACTCATTTCCTAATTTTAAGGCACTGGTCTGAGGGGCAGGGCCGCTGGGATACCCCCCGGAATATACAACGGGGAAAGGACAGTCTCTTCAAAAGTGATGTGGGTTCATTTCTGGGCTCTCTATTCTGTTCCACTGATCCAGATGTCTGTTTGTGTGCCAATACCATGCTGTTTCAATTACTGTAGCTCTGTAGTGTTGTCTGAAGCCTGGGAGGGTTATTCATCCAGCCTCCTTCTTTTTCTTTAGTAATGCTTTGGCAATTCTAGGTCTTTTGTGATTCCATATAAATTTTATTATGATTTGTTCTAGTGGAAAAATTGGAGAGCAGTAAGTGAAAAATGAAACTGGACCACACCATACACAAAAATTAATTCAAAATGGATCAGACGTGAATATAAGACCTGAAATCATAAAACTCCTAGAAGGAAACATGGGGGTAAATTACTTGACACTGGTCTTAGCAATGATTTTTTTTTTTTTGCATTTGACACCAAAAATGAAAAACAACAAAAGAAAAAATGAAGGAGTACATCAAACTAAAAAGCTTCTGCACAGCAAAGAAACCCATGAACAAAATGAAAAATCAACCTACTTCAATAAGGTGATGGGAGAAAGTATTTGCAAATCACATATCTGATGAGGGGTTAACATCTAAAATATATAAAGAACTCATATAACTCAACAGCAAAAAAACAAACAACCCTATTAAAAATAGGCAGAGGATTTGAAGAGACTTTTTCCAAAAAACATATAAAGTTGGCAACCAGGCACGTGAAAAGATGCTCAACATCACTAATTCTCAGGGAAATGCAAATCAAAACCACAATGAGATAGAAACTCACACCTGTGAGAATGGCTATTATCAACAGGACACAAATGACAAGTGTTGGTGAGGATGTGGAGAAACGGGACCCTCACGCACTATTGGTGGGAATGCAACTTGGGGCAGACGCTATGGGAAACAGCATGGGGGTTTCTCCAAAAAGTAAAAATAGTACAACCATATGACACAGCAATTCCACTGCTGGGTATTTATCTAAAGGAAACAAAAACACTACTTTGACATTTAATGACATTTAGTGAACAAGTAATGTCAAGCTACTTTCACACTTTTCTTGCCGTCTAAAGTCAAAACAAGAAGCAAGATCTCCATTCTCATAAAAAAATTGTAGCGGATATATTTTCTGAGCTCAAACTACATGTCTAGCAGTATTTACCTACCTCAATGTAAGTGCAAAGGATACTTCTATATTTGAAAATCCTTTAACTGTGCAATTGACCTGTGCAAAGGGGAATTTCATGTTTCAAAAGCCTTTCACTTCTACCTAACTTTCAATTGGAAGTGATTAATCTGCAATGAAATGACACGCCAAAAGGCAAATATCAAAAGAAGGATCTAACAAAATTCTACAAATGTCTCTGAAGAGAGAAATATGCTCAATTAAAATTGTACGCTTGTAGCGTGGTATGTCAGTATTTGGCAGCACCTACTTGTGTGAAAAGGTATTTTCAAAGATGATGAAATACACAAAACCTCACTACAGATCAGAACACTTTCCATCCAATGGTGATAATTGGAATACTAACTTTGCACTTCAATTAAGCCAAATGTTATTCCCCCAAAACAATCCTATTCCTCTCATTAGCAGATCTGTACTACACAAAATTGTACTCTATTACTACATATCAAATGTCATCGATAAAAAATTTGTGAAAATTTGTTTTTCCTCTTGTTATTTAAGTACCTGTGTAATAATGTCAATTCTGTCTCTTGATCTGCAAATTTTACTACCTGGCCCTTTACAGAAAAAGTCTATTGAGCCCTGGTCTAAGTCAGTGGTTTCCAAAGCAGCTGTTCATCAAAATCTTGCATATTAAAAAAATACAAAACTGGTTCACTTGTTAAATTTTTAGTTTCACATGTAGGTTGCCACCATGGGTCTGTAGTCACTCCATTCCCTTAGTGTGAATCATCCTACAGCTGCAACCAATATCATCCTACTTCCAGCAGAGAGAAGCAGAGGACTAACACACAGAGGATGCCTACAGTCTAATTAAGCAAGCTGTTGACAAAGTTGGGTAAAACTCTTAGGATTCTTGACCCCTGATTGTTTTGGTCAAGTCAGTTAAAATAAATTTATTTTACTGACAAGGGACCCAGAGATATCATTTTGAACAACATGGGTATAAAGATAGAAGAGTAAAACACCATTTTCCTCAGCTTAGTTATAAAGGTGACATTCCCTTTGTGTCTTCAATGAGTACCAGCAACAGACCTGTCAATAAAATAATTCATTCAACAAATATTTATTGAGTTCAATTTATATATGCAGACACTGTTTCAGGTGCTGAAAACATAGCAGTGAACAAAACAGACTCAGCTCTCTGCCTTCATGGAGCTCACGTTTCAGGGGATGGAAAACTGTAATATCTCCATAGCACCCCAAAGACGTGGGTAGAGGGCCTTAGAGTTCAAAAACTCACTTTAACTCTGTGGGAAACAGGTGCAAATGCAGGGTAAGTTTTTTATAGCTGGTGTTGGCAAGATGAAGGAGTCCTGAC
Source organism: Camelus ferus (assembly GCF_009834535.1). Classification (NCBI taxonomy): domain Eukaryota; kingdom Metazoa; phylum Chordata; class Mammalia; order Artiodactyla; family Camelidae; genus Camelus; species Camelus ferus. Next base: position 10,646,595 of record NC_045725.1, on the reverse strand, counting down.
CAGTGATTTCAATAAAGTATAAAGTTTGAGGCTAGGTCATCAACCGAAAGAGATGGGGCTGGACATGCATGTGTCGGGGGATGAGCATAAAACAGTGGCCACTGTCCATGGGGCATCCCAGTTTGTTCAGGTTTACAAAAGCAGCTCCAAAAATTCAGCATCAATTTTCTGCTATCCCCCCACCCCCACCTCACACTTTTTGGTCTGACACATTTGCTTTCATTTGTATACAATCTTACTTTCAGACTGAGGGTTTAAAGCTCAAACACAGGTTAGGGTAATTAATGATGGTCCTCCTACGTTGAACACCACTTTTTATCACTCTGGAGTCTTTATTATGGGGAGGGTAACAGATGGCTATGTTCCCAGGGAATTCAGATTAGCTTAGCAGACTAAGGAGAGATTTCTGTGGAAATTACCTTCATCTTCACATGATTATCAGTACCAGGATCCAGGTAGGGCACCAGCATCTCCTGACACCCATCACGGACGGCCTTCTTTTAATAATATGATCATTTAGGGGGAACACACAATGCAATGCATTACAGTACAAAGAAGGCATTGAAGCACCTGCCGCATTGCCTGGTGCCTTTGACTCTGCAGTGGGCATAAAGCTAAAGGGGGAAGGACAGTGAAGAAAGAAAGAACAGACCGTACCACAACCAGCTACTGATTACCCATCAGTCACCCCTACCGCTGATTTATAAACCCATCTTCTAAAGCTACATCTTTCCCTTCAAAACACTTAGAAAACTCAAAAGAAAAAAAATACCTCATCTGGCTGGAAGTTTGGGTCTTTGCCTGTATAAAGGCAAAGAACTTTGAAAACTTTGTTTTCAGGAGTGAAAAGTTTTGCTAAAAAAAGGCTCTCATGAAAGAGAAAACTCACCACCCAGTTGTTGGGCCACAGCCAGCCGGCTGGGCTTCAAGATGAAGTGACACTGCTTCTCTTGGGGCAGCTGTTCCATGAAGAAGGACTCTTGGAGGTTTGAAGGTGTGGGGAAGTCCTTTGACCCCTGCGTCAGGAGTGCCTTGTCTCGAAGGTGACTCATTTCAATCCCATAGGGGAATTCATGTCCTACACAGAGAAAAATCTAAATGTAGACTTTAGGCTGACTGGCACTGTGTCAGTATGAGCATGTGTGCTACAGACTGGAATGTCCTGCAATTTGCTCCTGGGGCTTTTGGTATAAAGAATCCTTTTGTTGACTGAGCAATCGCCATGCACACTCTTACAGTTGGAGACCACTGTGTAATGCAGGTGGCCCCACCAAAGTAGTTTTTTTTGGGGGGGGTACAGAGAAGAAACAAAGAGAAAAAAGTCTTTAAAGAATATCTTGTTTGGGAATGCACAGGTTAGTTTGTGAGTTGCATCCTGTTGACTTTTCCTATGTTCACATCTGAGAATACTGAAAGGCATTCTAGTTTCTCCTTTGACACTACCTACCTCTGTAAATCTTCAGCAAATCCTTGACCTCTCTCAGCCTTAAGTTTATGATTTAAAATATTTATCCTACCCATCACACAGTATTATAAGGATCAAATAAGAAAATTTAGTGGTTAATAGTATTTAAATACAAAGGGCAAATAACTATATATTTCAAAGATCACTATTATTACTATTATTCAATACAAGATATCTACCTGAAAGAAGACATTTTATACTCTTTATTAGTTATAGAAACAATTAGAGTTACTCAAGGGCTGGCTTGTCTGACTTACGCTTCCCTCCCACCATGCCACTCTGAGGCCGTTATTCACAGGCAATAGTTAGAAGGAAGACTGCAGGGTATGAGAGACACAAAAACAAGATTCAAAAAGGAGTTTTCTAACTAGAAAAACTAAACCCTGGACACCTGACTGAAATATCAGTTTTTGATCTTTAGTACGCTGAGTAATTTCATTTTCTCAATTCTTAAGTACCATTGGGCTGTAGATTTGTTTACTTTTTAAGTACAGAGAGTAAGGTCTCTTCCATTCCAGACTTATCACTGAATATAATTCAGTGAACTTTTCCTTTTCATCTTGCATAGGCATATAGTGTCAATGTTTCATTGATATTAAGTACTACAGCAACTTTCAGGGACTAAGGCAGAAAAATAAAAAAAGACTTCTATGACAGCAATAAAACAAAATTGATTTACCAAAATAACCAGTAGCTAATCCACAACTGAAATTTGCAAGGTGCAGTAAAATATACAATGGAGAATTGCTGCTAAGTAACAACCATGTCCCATATCCTTTTTTTTTTTTTAGTGAGTTAGAAATGAAGCTTCATGTTGTTTTAAGCCTGAGAGTTACTATCTACATAGTTTTAATTAAATTAATATATTTTATTAAAACAACTATTTTAAGTATTTATTTGACTTTTCAAAACAGCTTTAATTGTTGCTCATTGACTTTTACACAAATGACAACATTAAGAAATAAACTGGAAATGAATGGAATATTTTGTCCTCAGCTATGTGCATGATGGCTTGCTTTAAAGCTGAGAATATACATTTCATAGAAAAGTTTGGATTTGGGTTATTCGGATCACTTGAAACCTGAATTACACTGTAGTGATCTCACAGGTAAATGAAAGGGATGACATGAGATAACTCATGCGATATGCTTTGCATAATGCTAGGCAGATAGCAAGCATTTAAAAATCATTAACAGAAATCGTCATCATCATCAATGTCATCATCTCAAGATTTGCTACAGATGCTGTCCCTTATTTTAATTGCCCTATTTCCATTAACTATACTGAAGGACTTCACTGATCAAGAAATATTTTTATAGCTAAATGATTTAAATAAGGTGAGATGTGACCTATTTTCCAGTAATTCCTCAAAACAGGTGCTGGGAAGTTTGGCTAGAGAAATAGCAAAGTAGTTAGTTGGTAGGGTAGTACCTATTGCTAAATAAGTCAATAAAGATTTTTAGGAATCTAAATGGTTTAATTTCATTTTCTTTTTTGATGCCTAGCAAAGATCTGGGTACAGGGCAGGTGTTAAATACTCACTGATAGATTAAGAGGCATGACTGGATCATAGAAGGTTTTCTATAGAGGCAAACAGCAGGAAAAGGAAAGGAGATTCAAGAACTCAATATGAAAAATAAATATACAGGGAAAATGGGATTCCAGCACATCTTGCTTTCTCTTAGAAAGAAATTTTTAAAAGGTTTGACAAAAATAGGTCTATTTGTAAAGTGAAAAAAAAAAAGAAAGGAAAATTTACATTTCTCTTCCCCTCTACACCACTGGTTACTTGAAGAGCTATCATTTATCTGCACATAGGACATACTTGATATATGTATTTATTAAATGAATAAATGAATATTACATGGGATTTATTATTTAATAGTATTTAAATTTAGGACTGTATGACCAACTCTCTGAGACATTTAGAACTATAACTAAAACACAATCCATCTTATAGTTTCACAGAAACTTACCAATAAGTGGGTATGGTGCCTCCTCTTTGCTGGAATTCACCCATAATTTGTACTCTTTCTCAGAGCCCTTGGAGATAAAAGAATTAACAATCATCCTCTCACACCTGGTAACTGAACAAAGACATATTTTTTGGCATTTCTATGTTTTGCAAAAACATAGGGCCACTATAAATGCTTTCATGGTTCATGGGGGTGATATGGTTTTTGAAGGTGGCAATGCTGATTCCTACAACCCATCTCTCCTCTAACCCCTAACAGATGATTCAAAATCTTGGCCTTTTCCCCTAGTGATGACGAGGGATCCATGAACTTCAGTGGAATCAGGCTCTCAGTATTATGGGTAGCCCACAGAATGGGAAATCACATACACACCCTTTTGTAAAGTAAAAAACAAAAAAAACCCCCAAAAAACAAAAAACCTTCCTGGTTTACTAAAAGGTTAATCGATCTTATTTAGAGTCCTGACTTCTGTTAGGTCTCTGTACTTGTTAGCAAACACTAGAATTAATCTCCAACGTGCCCCTGCAAAGACAACCTTGTTATCCAGAAAACCACAACACTGCTGTGTCTGTGATGAAAAAGTAAAGTCTCAAAGTCTGATTATTAACTCAGCTGCTCCTGAGTGGAAAGAAAAGACTGACCAAGGGGCTCTGAGGAGACAGGTAGTTGGCACAGTGTGCGCTGGCTTTATTTTGGGCAAGTCCAGTCCTGGGGACAGAAAGGACAAGAATTCTGTCTAGAGAACAGGCCCAGTTATGGGAAACAATGAAACCATTCACTAGCAGAATTACAACCCAGTAATACTAAAAATCCCATTTGAAAGAAATAATATCAAATTATACAGACTTTGCTGTATCCTCTAGAAGAGGATAAAGCAAAAATGTTTAAAATGAAGTCAGAACAGAATGGCAATATTTAATATTCTTGCCTTTATCTTCTGATTAAAAATCATGACCCTGACCTTATAATGAAGGGAACAGGCTAGGAGACCATCCTGCCAAGTCCCCTCCCCTACTTTGTCACTTCCTTTCCTATCCTCTAGTCAAACATTTTTATTGCAAACAGGAAGAGCAATCTAGTAAAAATCCTTTCTTTTCATGTAGGGTAGCGTACACATTAATAATTCCTTAAAGCAGTATAACCAGAGAGACTCAATTCCTAATCCCACACTGAATAGAAATACTTTTGGTGTGATGAGACTGATCACTTATCCAAAAGAAAAGCATAAATAAGAAAATGAGTCATGTCATTAATTAACCTCCCTTCCTTCCCTCAAGCTACTCACTCTCTTCCAATGTATAATTCTATAGGCTTAGAAATCTATGCAGAGGGGCCTGCTTTACTCAGCACATATATATTTAATTATACCTTAAATATATTTCTAAATTGAACTAAAATAAATCAGGTATCTCATTCTAAATTTTGATTCTTTCTTAAGGGCTAAACAATAGCAATGTGTACAAGCAAATCAAAATACTTAAGACTATGACATATCTTAAATATATGTCATGTCACGTCATAGTATCACTGTGTCTTCATATGTATAGAGAATCTCACGCAAGAAATGGTATTGTCCAAGTGTTTCCTTTGGCATCCATCCTTTTGAAAGTCATTCACTTTAATACAAGGACCCACTGTGTGGTGTTTATACACCGGTAAGGAGGAGATGGGACTCCCCAATGCTCTTTCCCTACCTCATCCTCAAACATTCCAATCTTCTCCACTAACAAAAATGTGGTGTGAGGCCTTCAAATCCATGATCTAATTCAAAGCTTATTTTTTAATTTACCAGTTCATCAGAAGCACCATCCTTCTTATCCTCTGAACCTGTAGCCAGTGAATATGGTTTCTAGCTATATATTCTTTACGTAAAAATTCTATAGAGTAAATCCTTCAGAATTCAGCATCCTAAGACTGAATTGAATTTTGGGATAATAAAGAGAATAACAGATAACAAAGATGAACTAAGACAGGAAACAGGGAAAGAATAGTCATACAATGACAAGTGAGGAATGGGGAAGGAGGTTATTAAGAATCTTACACAACAAACAAACCCTCAAAAAGAATAAAAAAATCTACTGTCCCTATTTTCTACATTTTTGGGGACAAAACAGAACTTTAGTATCTCTAGTAATCAGCTGTCTTATGATGGAAGGGATAATATTTACATGAACCTAAAGTATCAAAGTTTGTTTTTAATTAAGAATGTCTAGCAGAGTAACTTACAGTTATCCCTAGCATTGGTAGGGCCGCGTTGATAACGTCATTTGCAGTATCTGTATTTGTTACTGTTATAGTTTTAGACTGTATAAAAAAAAGAAATAGAAAAACACAGCTATAAATAGAGAATTTTAAAACAGGTGGACAAATAATTATCGTCAAATGGTTATCTACAGGCAAATCTTAGTTTAAAGTGTTTAAAGAGTAAAGTACATGGCCTAAGTAGAACACAAACCCTTGATTATAATTTATTTTCATCCTATTATATATGATGCCTTTTAATACAGCATCTCTTTCTTTTAAAATAAAGAATATGTGGCTCACAGAACATAAGACCTTAAGCCAGACAGAAAAAGAATAAAATATTTCAGAGAGATTACATGAATCACCCTCCCAACCAAAAGAAAAAAAATCAGTGAGGCTGATCACCCAGCCCATGACTACTTCCATAATGCAACATGTTAGTAAAGAAGGGACTGCGCTGGATTAATTCCTATTTCTTCTTGTGTACTGTTTTCACAGTGTGGGTTTTTATTTCTTTGCATGGTAAAAAGTCAGTTTAGGTAAAATCAGAACTAGAACTGGTTACAAAAGACATTTCAAGTTTAGCATTAAAAAGCCCCACTGTTTATTGAGCACTTTCTCTATGTCAGGTGCTGCGGCTACTGAAATTTTCATTTCTGAAATCTGGAGTGGCCTTAAAACCAATGAGTCTACTGAAGAGACTGAACATTTCAGAAAGCTCAGTCCTGTTACCAGCTTTGCCATTAAACAGGGTATCTGTAACAGCTCTGTGCTAAACCACGGTGAGAAATGACTATTTAATAGTACAGTTCACAACAAAGAGAATAACAAGATTCTGAAATATCTATAAAGTTCACTGAATTCCAAGACATTACTTAAATATAAGACAATGCTATGCTATAAAAAGTAAGTATTTACTATAGGTAGGTTCTACATGTTACAATGATCAGATAAATCAGCAATTAGGGCTGTGTCCCCAACAGGGCTTAAATGGCACAGATAAGGCAGCATAAATAGAAACAAAATGATGTATACATATGAAGCTAAGTGAAAGCCACTGATAACTCATCACTCATCCCTCTGTTATAGAGCATTTCTTCTCTATGGGCCAATTACTTGACATGACAAATTGCTTAAATTTGTTAACTGATTTCAAATTGTGTTCCTTGCAGCTCCAAGGTTTATGCAGAAGTGTCTCAGAACCCAGCAGGGAGGGCTCAGTGTTCACCTTCTACCAGAATGGCAGAGATGTTTTTGCAAACTTGAGATAACTATCATGAAAGGCTTCTGCTTTTTTACTTTAAAGTCTGAAAAACCTCTCCATTTCATATAAAGAAACAGTATAAAATCTTTTGTAAAGTGAAGCGTCTATCCTGTAATACTAATAATCACCTGCAATCTATCTGGTTTCTAAGACGATGACTTTTCTTAATATTAGAGACATCTGCTCGAAACAGTAATTATAGGATGTGTATTTTTCCCCGCATGCCTCTCTGGTATACAAAACAAATGAATTTTAGCAGATAAGTTTTCTTTGGCTAGTACACAAAATAAAGAGACAAAACTGAAAATGTGGCTATTTTTTCTATATTAGCAGAAGTCACTAGCAGGTGGCACATAACTGAAGGCCAAGGATAAAGAACACTCTCAGACATGCACTCCTGCTTGAGGGAATCACTCTTTCTGGCAGCAGGGCTCCCCGAAAGGAGAGTGTTGCCATGAAACAACTTCAGAGAGCAAAGGACAGTGTGTTGCACCATCATGGACTTCACCAGGGTCTAGTGATAGAATAGAGCACCCAACCCGACCACAAACAATATGATATAAAAATAAAGCTAAGTGAAATCCACTGGTAACTCAACCACTCAAGTTTTTATGGTGTGAGACTGCACAGACCTTCTGTAGCAAAGTAAGGGGCAGAAAAAACACCACCGTTTTCCTGCTGGCTTTCGTTCAGTGGTTATGGCAGATGGTTACATTCAGGATTTTCATGGAAAAATACCTTGAAAATTTTTTTCCAACACTTGCAGTGTATGGAAAGTGTGTCCTTGAGAAAGAACTGGTTTTAGAAGAGAAGTGAAAGAAGAGAAAAATTTGATTATTTCCCTCAAGCAGTGGCATTTGGCACTAGTATCAGACCTTTGCATAACTTTTGCCCAAAATATAACTATTTTGTACTACATATCTGTCCACACACAAAACTACTCTGTGTGATCTTGAGCTCCTGTGACGTGTGACAATCCACAGTATCACGGAAATATTCATGTTTCCGTTTTGCTCATCGCTGATAACATGGTGGCACTTTGCTGTATTTCAGTCATCACATTCCACATAATGACTAGGGCTAAATAGACTGAATTTTTTCTTGACCAATATGATAACAACTGTGAGGAAGAAACATGCTGATCCATTAAAAATACCATCTCTCCCAGCTCATCCATTTATTAATAACCTGAGGGATTCAATCCCTAAAAACTCAAAGAATGGAGAACTTTCCGAAACCAGTCTCTCCTTATCTCTACTTAAGTAGTGACAAGTTGGAAAAAAGTTGCTTAATACTAATAGGAAATATCTCCTTATGGAAATGGCTTTACAACAAGCCTCTGCAGCGGCTTTTGGACGGACCCAGAGAAGCATGGATGCCAGAGGAAGGCAAGAGACACCTGACAGGCAATATCCTTCCAAGCATCAATGTTCAACACTGTAGTTAACAAGAATTTCTCTTGTTTCATTTTCTCTAGGGTTACTTGTCACTTATACAAAGATATACATACACCCAGGAAAATGTACTTCCCCACATGGTATTTCTAAATGCCTACCTTCTGTAGACTGTACACAGTCTGTCTGTCTTTCTGTCTACCTGCCTGTCTCTCTTTTATCCATGGCGCTCGGCCTTATGTAGGGACCTGGAACTTAATTTTTTCTGGCTTAGAAACACTTACACAGGTGCAATTCCCAACGTCCTTGGCGACGACTTGGAGCGGAATGCTCTTCGGGTAGTCCTTCTCTTTCTCTAGATTGATGTATCTAATCAAATGCAACAACAATCCAAAACAACACGGAGTCAGATGGATTTTCCTAACGGCTTATTTTTAAATCAATCTATTTTTGCTAATATTTTTCAATATACTTATATGCTGTTTTTTAAAAGACAGGTGGAAAGACTCAGCAAAGTCAAATTACATTATGGATTGGAAGATCACTTTAAAAATTCTCAGGACATTAGGCATGGGCACAAAAAAGAACAGAGAAGGTCCATTCCAAGCAAGGCTTGAGAAGCAGAGTCAGGTTAAGGCACCTCTGGGTGATGTTTTATCATCAAAGCTTCCCTGCCTTCCCTGGACATGCCCAGAACCTGGCTCATTGGCACAGGAGCATTTGTAACACTTTATTAGATCAAACCAAAGCAGTGGCCTTTCCCTTCTCACTGAGCTCTCCAGGGGAGTGTGCATCTTGGTTATCTCCACTGCTTGGAAAGGGGGAGCAGGGAGGAAGGGGGAAGGTCCACGGGAATCAGAGATGGATCTAAGTTGACCATTTTAGTCTGTATGCTCAGAGGTAGGGATGATAATTGAATTCTGAGGTGCTCAGCAGAAAGCCCTCCATGTGTGGAAACTTAACACACGCTTTGAGGAAACTGTGAGCAAGTGACAGGTTGGAGACAAAGAAAGAGATGGGAGAGATTATTAACTAAATTCTGTCTAACATGATCCAGACCTCAATGTTCTCCTTCCTAGAAAGTAAGAAGTACATGTAATGAGAGAACATTATTTACAGCACATAGTTTGGCATACGGTCTAAACCTCAGATTATTCTGAGGACAAACAATTTCTACTAAGGGGAAGAGGAATAGTTTGCGGCACATCCCTGCAGAGAAGAATTTAATCGTTTAACTACACCTGAAAGATTAAAAATATGTATACTGAAAAAATACCTCTGAAGGAGAGAGAGCCATTTGCCCTTTTGTTCTGGAGAACTGCAATGAAAGAAAATGGGAGAGAACAATTAAACCACATAGAACACTTATCCTAACAAATTAAGAGCATCAATCCAGACAAAATATCAGCAGCCCATTGTTGCTGACGGGGGTGGACGGTACTGCTGCAACCCTGGGTAAAACTGTGTTCTGGAGAACCCAGAAGTGAAAATCCCCATTAGGAAAAACTACACAGTCAGGTTTTAGTTTTTAACTAAAACCTCTTGGAAGGATCCAAGAAAGATCCACTTTCTTACTTTATGGCTCTCTTACAAGTAATATCCTTATAGTGGAAAAAGTACTTGATTTGGAATTCCAACACCTGGCTTCAAAAATATATCTAAGATGTATTATCATGGGCAAATCACTTAACATCTCTATGCTTCGGTTTCCACATCTGTAAAACTGGGCTAATTATCTCAAGAGTGTTTTTGTAGCTTTAAGTGCCATGCAAACAGAAAATATGCTTAATTTGAGATTAAAGAGATTAAGGAGAAATTTGGCATACTGATGGAAATATCTTGGCTCAGAAACCAGTTTGCTGTCAGTAAAGGAAACATTTATTTCTCTATACATATGGCAGAACTATAATTCAGTAATTTAGTTCATAGAAAACTTATTCTTAATTACTGTAATCTTCTGATTAAGATCAACTTATTTACAACTAAATTACTATTAATAATTTTTCTGAAGTCACTGCTGTATTTAATTCTTAAAGTTAAAAATAATTTAAAGTTTATTTCTACATAGTCTTGTTACTCAGTAGCTTTTAAAATCATATTTCTAATCTTCAAGAAGTTGGAAACCTCAATTACTTTCTTGCTCCAGGAAAATACACTTAACAATATTTGTAACTTGTTCCTAACTCTGTTGTTTAACAATTTTCTCCATGAGCAATCTCCAGGATTGGTCATCAGAAAGTTCATTATATCTCTTTGCCACTGACAAATTTTCATCTTTCTTAGTCCCTTACAATCTTTGATGCCTTCTCCTTTTCCGAACAGAAGATTTTCTAGGTTCATTTATGTCAAATACTGCATTTATTTGGCAAAAAAAAATCTATGTTGAAAAAATTAGGTTTTTCTTTAGACTTGTACCTTTTCAAAGCAATTAAATAAAACTGTCCCTTTAAACAATCAGTATTGTAAACTTTTAACTTGTTATTGACATATAAGATACACAGAGAGAACTTGTACAATGATTAATTGTCCAGCTTGAAGAATTTTCACAAATTGAACACACCCCGTTTGACAAGCACCCAGAGTAAGAAACAGAAAACCACCTTGGAAGGTTTCCTTGTGTTCCTTTTCAGGCACTAGTTCCTACTATCCTGACTTCTAATAAAACACAACAGTTTTGTTTATTTGGGCATTTTATATAAATATAACCATATAGCATGCAAAGTTTTATACCCGACTTCTTTTGTTTAACATTGTGTTTGTGAGACTTATCCATTTTACTGCATGTGGTTTTAGCTCATTCGTCCTCAGTGCTGCATCGTGTTCCATTGTTTGAATATATAGCATACTTTACTTTAAAATAAACAAATTATGAACAAACAAGTTAACTCACTGAGATTACTTTGGTAATCTTCTTGCATCTTCCCCTAGCTCTCGCTCTATGCAGGAATTCAGGGCTTCTCCTTGCCTAGTAATTCCTAATCTCAGGCATTTTTGTAGAACTAAAAACAGAAGTACTCCCAAATCAAGGTTATTTCAGCGTTTCATAAACACCTAAGATAAGAGCCAGGAGAGAAGCAAGCAGTGTAACTTAGAGAAAGAAAAAGGGGAAGATAGTCTGGGAAGATCCCCTCAAATTTGGGAGGTGATTGAGAGTCTACCATCCCTGAGAGTTAGCTGGGAACTATGTGCCATTCAGTTGAGGTGCCTAAGGAAACAGAAGACCCTAGAGGAAACTGTTATAAGGAGCAGGTGCAGAGGCTTCTTCCTAGGCACCAAGGCATTAAAAAAATCTTTGTTTTCTCTATTCCTCAGATTGGACAATTTCTATCAATGCACCTTCAAATTCACTGACTCATTTCTCTTTCATTTCCACTCTGCAACTAAGGCTACAGGGGGGGATTTTTAAAAATTTAAGATATTACAACTTTAGATCTAGATTTTTCATTTGGCTTTTACAAATATTTTCTATTTCTCTGCTTAGCTTTCCCATCTTTTCATTCATTTTAATTGGCTTCTCCCTTTACCCACTGAGCATAGTCATAGGAGCTGCTTTAAAGTTCTTTTTTTTTTTTTTTTGATTCAAATAATATATATATTTTTTCCTCTGTGAAACTGAGTAGAACTGAGGAGGAATCAAAGAAAGCCTCATATATTAAATTCTTAAATAGATTCTCTGAATTCAAAAGTTAAGGGTTAGTGGGAGAGGCACAGGTGGCGGGCCTTGTCCTGGCAAACAAAGCCACCACGGTGGTCCTGCAAATTAAGGAGGATGGAAAATCCCTTCCTTCAAAAGAAAAAGTTCTCGAGGGGGAAACATATAAAATATTTAAGTTTCAAAAGCCGAACTCTTCCACACTGTTGCTTCTCTACCCCGGAGTGTCCTAAAATAGAGTACTTTAAGGTTAAGTTTTCAATGTTCAGCTTTTTGCAAATATACGCAAATACATTTCTCACAAGCAGTCCTGATTTGGCAATTAACAGCAAGCAATATGCTTGGATTAGAGGTTCGATTTCCACTCGAATGCAGTTTCTTCTCTTCCGGCAACAAAGCCATTTGCAGAGATCCGGAAATCGTGAGATTCCTAAGTGGGAGGAGGTACTGTTCTGGTTCACCTGAAAATAGCCCTTCAGATTGGCTGGTGCTTTACAGTCCCCTTTCAAGACCCGGTGTGTGTTGTTGACGACAATGGGGTCGGGATTGCTGTAGTTTTGGGTGGGTTTGCATAGGGGTCGTAGCCGAGCCGAGCCAGCATGGGGGCGATCTGGGCCATGTCCCTAATCACATCCCTGGGGATGTGGCCAGTCCACTTGGAGAGAGCTTCCAGGTTTACGGGTTTGATGACCTGGTCTGTGGATCGCTCAGTCTTGGACAGGGAGACGCCCCCGGGCTTGCCGATGAGATTCTCGTGGTGCAGGACGGCGTCGCTCCAGGCAATGCCGAGGAAGTCGAGGATGAGCTTGAGGGAGCGCCGGGGGTACAGTACCAGCCGCTCATAGTACACGGGCAGGCATTTGTCCTTGCCCACCTCCATGCACTGAGGTTACATCACCTCGATGGCCTTGTTCCTCTTGGTGAGGCAGTCGCGGTAGCTGCTGAGGTCGAAGCCGGCGATAGTGACCTTGCGGGTGATCATGGAGTGCACGGAGGCCCGGCCGTCCCGCACCATCAGCAGGAACTTGGAGTTGGGGAACAGGAGCGACAAGTAGACGGACGACTTGAGCGTGAAGGGGTCCTTGTTGCAGAGGACGCGGGCCGGCTCACCGTGCTTGACGATCACCTCCAGGATGAAGGCCTGCATGGCGGCATCCAGTACCTCGTCCGTCACGCCCGCCTCGTCCAGCCGCAGCTTCTCCCGGCCAGACTGGGACCAGGCCTGGTGCATGGCCAGCACGCGGGGAATGATGCGGGTCTCCTCGCCGCAGCGCACCTCGGGGTGGGGGTCCAGCATGGCGCGCATCAGCGTGGTGCAGCTCCGGGGCACGCCCCCCACGAAGATAAGCGGCACGGCCTTGCCGTAGCGGTACTCCATGTGGTCGGCGCCCACCATCACCCGGTCCTCCTGCTCCGGCTGCATGGTCCGACAGGGGCCCAGCGGGCCCCCCAGCACCGCCCGGCACTCCAGCACCTGCTGCCCCAGCTGGACCGCCAGCACCAGGGCCAGGGCGAAGCCAGCTGCCAGCAGTGCCCTCCTCAACGACAAGCGCATGCTGGGCCTGGGGCGGGGGGCGTGCTTCAGCGACAGGTCAGAGGGAGGTCCCTGGGGCTCGCCTAAGTTTCGCTTGAGACTGATCCTTAATTTGGCTACAGGACTTCAAAACCAAGCACTGAGTGGCGTTTTTACGTTTACTGAGCATGTACTCTGCTCAAGCTTATTCTAGGCACCATTTAGCGGGGTCCTCTCCACCACCTCGGGTAGGGATGCCCTGCGCCCAGCAAGCAGCTCAGAGAGAAGCGGCAACTTGCCCAGGATTGCACAGCCAGAGCGGCAGGCCTGGGTCAGAGCAGGCTGAGGCCAAGCTGGTCACTGTCCTTTGACAGGACCCGGCGAGGGGCCCATCTCTGCCACCAGGAGAAAACGGCTCAAAGCGGGCAGGTCAGCTGTGAGTAGGAGACAGCAGAGGCCTGGAGAGCGGCTTGAGAAGAAAAGCAGGGCGACTTGGCAGAGGGAAAGCAGCTGGGAACCTCCCCTGGGCGCACTCTTCCCTGGGCTCTAGCCTTCGCAGCTGCTGCCCAAGACTGTCCATCGGCTGAGCCCGTGCGAGGCGCGCCGAGAAAGCGCCGCGCGCGCAGCGACTGGCTGCTCGCCAGCCTCCCGGCCGGGGGGGGGGGGGGGGGGGGAATGCCCGCGCCGGGGGCGGGGCCGCCTAAAGTTCTTTTACGGTAATTCCAACATATGAATTATCCGAGGGCTGGCTTTTATTTATTATCTTTTCCTCTCTAGGTTTTTCATATGTTAAGAAATTTTAGATTGCATTCTGGACATTAGGAATGCTTTGTTTTGGAGACTCTGAGCTTTGTTATATTTGCTAAATACTGTTGATGTTTTTGTTTTAACAACTAACTTTATTAGACTCAAGCTGAAAACTTTATCTCACCTGTGTTGAGCAGCACCTCGGTTCAATTTTTTTAGCCTTAGCTCCAGACTGCTTTAAGTCTGTTCCATGCATGTGCGGTTCAGCCTTCAGCCAGAAGCTGGGGCACAGTCTAAACAAAAATTCTAGAGCTTCTCTCTGCTGATACTCTCCTTTTTGAGAATTCCCCCCTCACGTTCCTGTGGTGGTGGCTGACCCAGACTCTGTACTTTGGTTCTTGAGCCCAGAAAGACTGCAGCTTTTTGTTGGCTTGGTTTTCCTGCACCACCATGTGCCTGCAGCCTGCCCTCAAGCTAATGCCTTAAAAACAGGAAACTCACCTAGAGTTGCTGCCTCATTCCAAGGTTCATTTCTTCTCCAAAATATGCTAATTTTTGCTTACTTTTCAGGACCTTCAGGTAGTTTGTTGCTGTTTATATTTTGCTTAGGGTTTACAATTGTTATCTGTAGAGTGGTCAGTCTGTTTGTTGAGACCTCACTCTGCCAAACTAGGGTCTGAACTCTTCAACACTACTTTTTTTTAAACAAAAGTAATCTTTTAATTTGGAAATAATTTAAAATCTTCAGAAACACTGCAAAGATAGTACAGAAAGTCTATATACCTCACTCCTAGCTTTCGATTCCTCTACAGGAATCCTGACTGTTCAGATTTCAACAGTTTTCCCATTAATGTCCTTTTTTCTGTTCTAGGATCCATCCAGGATACCACATTGCATTTAGTTATCATATCTCCTTAGTAACTATTTCTATGTCTTTTCCTTTTTTTTTTTTTTTTTTTTTTTTTGGCCTTGACAGTTTTGAGGCTTACTGGTTAGGTAACCCTACAGAACATCCCTCAATTTGAGCATCTCTGATTCTGTTCTCATGATTAGACTGAGGTTACGGTTTGGGGGAGAGATGCTACAGGAGTGAATTGCTCTTCGAGGGGCAGATATTCACACAACATCACTAGTAATGTTAACTTAACCATTTGGTTAAAGTGCTGTACTTTTCCAGGAATTATAATGTATTGTATAACTTGTTTCTACATTTTCTCTTCTTCTTAAAAAAAAGGTTCATGAAAAAACTACTCAACTAAAGATGTCACGTAGTCCCAGCCCTCACTTGAAATCGCTTCCTTTCAGCTGTAAACTCCAAGGAGATTAAACAATAGGAAATGATAATGTCTAGAGAAATCTGTCATGGAAAAGAAGATATGCTGAGAATGATACAAACACATGCTTTCTTCCAAATAAGTTCTTAAAATCTTTTGGTAGGCCAGTGGTGCATAACAGAACTTCATGGCATGCTCTTCCTTCATCAGATAATTAGTAGCTTAAAAATTTTTAGTTCTCTAGCTTTAAGATGATGCCTGAGGAGTTTGATGGTAGTGAGGAGAGAAGAAGCAGAAAGAAAAACATTGTGTGCATGAGATGAAAACCAGCTCTTTCAAGCTTTCAACATTACACTGGACTTGAGGATGCAGTTGTTCAAAATCACAAGTTAAGAGTCCTGGTCAGCTCACCTTGATGTGAAAAGTGCCAGCTGAGCATGTTCAGGATGAGAGCACAAAGATTCTCTATTCATACATTCTCCAACTCCATCCCCACCAAGGAGTGAGTTTTAGGAAACTGACTTTCACTCCTTGTATCATATATTTGCTTTTGATTGTCACATCTCTATAGACACTAAATCAGAACATGATATACAATTCAGGAACCACATTATTTCATGACATTAAATTCATTTCTATAATTAATTTTTTTTAGAAAATTTGGGAGTATAAACCAGTTATTCAAACTCAATTGGAGAATTTTATAAAATTTGTTTCAGTAAAGGTCTGCTTCAGTGGTTTGAAAAGCCAAGTTGAAAGCTCAGCATATAAAACAATACCTGACCACGAGTGAAGGGGATGTTGGAGAGGGGGTCCTAGAGCTCTGACCACCCCCTCCTCTTCCACAGTGCTTGAGATGTTTTGGTAGCCCCTTTAGCAATCACCGCTCAAACCAAGATAATGATTTCAAGAGTTCTCAGTATTTACCAATATATTTCACATATTTTAATAAAAAGCTCTTTGGGAAAAAATATAAGGCATACGGGAGCCTCCAGTGGGGTGTGTCAAAAGATGAGTTACTGGCTTCAGAACAGATCAATCAGAAGAAAATATTTCCTTTAAAAAATCAGAAGAACAAAACTGGAACAAAATCTGATTAATTTTTTTTCCTTCCACCCTGGACATTCCATAGCTGACGGGATTTTGCAGCAGCCAGCCCACAGACCGACCGCGGCGCTCACCTGAAAGTGACCACAAAGTTGATGGTGGGCCAGCCCAGGACAAAGGACCTCGCAGCGCTGGTGTTGTCTTCTCCCACTTCATCCACACAGCTTGCCGTCCACATGTCACTTAATTTTATTTTATTTTGTATCTTAAGGTCGTTGTTGTATCTAGAAAGATAAAAACCAGACAAGGACTTCTTGTAATTTGGCTTGTTAAATTTTATGACAACTTCTGCATTTGTGATAAGAGGACAGTTCTCACTAATCATGGGCAAAGAATGTCTTACTCACTGTTTTTATCTTTGGTGCCTACCACGATGAATGGTAACACGGTTGGCTACCTTGGCCCAAAAAGGCCTTTGAGATGTTTAGTGTATTAGTCCTAATGTCTGCATTTGTGACAGGAAATAATCATAACCTTGTGACTTTATTATTCTATACTGAGCATTGCATTTGGATCAAAACCCCTAATTTTAAACTTGCTGCTGTTACAAAAAATTGATTCATTTACTATTTATAACTTGCTTACTTCCAAAAATATTTTAGTGGTTGAACAAAAGAGTAAAAAAAAATTATTTAAAAAAATACTTGTAAAATTTTCATCTTAAGAGCAATAGATACACTAAAATATATAACCTGAAATTAATTACAGAAATTTATAATGCATTTCCAACTGGGCAGTTATAAGATTTTCTAATCTTTAGAAGCAAATATTATTTTAAATTTCCTTTCTTAAGATTTTGTCCATAACATTTCCCCATATATTTTGACTAAAATTGAAAAACTGTAGCCTAAAAATAGACTCTACATTAAACTGAAAAAAAAAATACTAAGAAGTAATTGATACAATTAATATTTATCCCTGGAGACCCAGAAGTTGATCTTCTTTAAGATGGCAATGAAATTGCTTTTTGACAATTTCTACCTAAACCTCCTTAGAACCTTGGTATTGAAACCGTTATATCTCTTAGCCTAGTTCACAGATTTAATGCTCATAATGAACCCAAGGCTTAAATGGAAGGCCCTGGGAAGGATTAAGAGAATATTCTGGAAACCTGTGTATTTCCTATCATTCAGAGCCATTTGTGGAAACACCAGAAGCTAAAACGAAATCCAAGATACTTTACAGGAAAGTACCCCTAAAACTCTGTATGGGATATTTAAAACTAAAACTCTTCGGCAGGATTTATAAAATGAAAGGGGATTTTGCAGGAACTATATACACGAAGGACAGTGTAGATTCAAAGCCTCATCTACGCTTCCTGTAGGGCACACCACTTAAGTGTAACAGTGAAGTGCTTCGTGGCACAATGGCTTCATTCTATATTTCATTTCAATATTTTTTATCACTATGAATCATTAGTTTTTTTTAAAATAAAGCAGACTGAACTGAAGATATTTTTTTTCTTTTAAAAATCTTATTTCTTAATGGCAGCTATTTAGGTAACACAAAACTGACACTATGAAACTTTGGAAGGAAAAGTGTGTTTCCATATCTGTTTTCATACATTTTGTGTCTTTTAATGCAGACCTCTCTTTATATTAGATAATTCAGATACCATGTGGGCACTTTATGTGTCTATTGATCTGGAAAAAATCCTTCCCTAGATCAATAAAGTGCCAAGAGTATCCATTTCCTTATACAAATAACAAGGAGCTGTCTGAAAGCGTGAAGAACGACTTCCATTCCAATGGTCAGCATCTGTTGAACTTACCATTTGCCATTCATTGTTGTAAACACTTAACACATATTATTTGGTTTAATCCTCAAACACTTTATAGATAAGGAAATGTCATAGGGAGTTAAAGTAATTTGTCAAAAGTCAAACCACTTAACTAGCAGAGATAGAATCTGAACTTGAGCAGAGTGGACTTAAGCTTATTTATTATGCTCATAACCATTGTGTATCTATAAAAAGCCCTGGTTATTGCCATTCTTATAAAGCACCTGCACTGATTTTCTGTCTGGATGATCTGCCCATTGTAAATGCGGTGTTAAAGTCACCTACTAGTATTGTATTATTGTCAGTTTCTCCCTTTATGTCTGCTAATATGTACTTTATATACTTAGGTGCTCCTGTATTGGGTACACATATGTTAACGAGTGTAATACCCTCTTCTTGTACTAACTCCCTTATCGTAATTCCCTTCTTCGTCTTTGTTCAGCTTTTGTTTTAAAATCTACTTTGTCTGATATGAGTATTGCTACTCTAGCTTTGTCTTTTCTATTTGCATGAAATATCTTTTTCCACACCCTCCTCCCCACTTTAAGACTGTCTGTGTCTTTAGCTCTGGAGTGAGTCTCTTGGGGGCAGCATATAGAAGGGTCTTGTTTTTTAATCCAAATCAGCCACCCTCTATTTTTTGATGTCAGCATTTTTTTCCATTGACATTTAAAGAGTGATTGATAGGTATGCACTCTTATTGCCATTTTTGTTACTTGCTTTCTGGTTGTTTTTGTAGTTTTTCTGTCTCTTTTTTTGTGCTTTAATGATTTTCTTTAGCAGAATGCTTGTGTTCCTTTTTTTTTTTTTTTAGCTTTTGTGTATCTGTTGTAGGTTTTTGATTTGTGGTTACCATGGGGTTTATATATGTTGATCTATATCTTCTTGTTTTAAACTGATAGTCATTTAAATTCAAACACATTCTAAAGATTTACATTTTTTCTTCCTTCCCCCACATTTTCTGTTTTTGATGTCATATTTTACAACTTCATGTTTATCCCTTAACTGTTTGTTTTAGTTGTAGTTGATTTTTACAATTTTTATCTTTTAATCTTCATACTATCTTACTTAAGTCATTATCCACAGCCTTTACTGTGTATTTTCCTTTACAAGTATGATTTTTCCTGTTCTGTAACTTGTTACTTCCTTTTAAAAATTGAAGTACACTCAGTTACAATGTGTCAATTTCTGGTGTACAGCACAATGTCCCAGTCATGCATATACACACATACATTCTGCTAACTTGTTACTTCTTGTTGTAGCCTTGTCTTTTCTACTTAGAGAAGACTCTCTAACAAGTTTTAGGGTTGTTAGTTTTGATGAACTCTTAGTTTTCTTGTCTGAGAAGTTCTTTATCTCTCCTTTAATTCTGAGTGGCAACTTTGCTGGTAGAGTGTCCTAGATTGTAGGTTTTTATCTCTCAGCACTTTAAATGTATCATGTCACTCCATTGTGGTCTGCAAAGTTTCTCCAGAAAAATCAGCTGATAGCCTTAAGGGGGTTCCCTTAATGTGACTGTGTTTTTCTCTTGCTGCCTTTAGAATGCTCTCTTTAACTTTTCCCATTTTAATGTGACATGTCTCGGTGTGGGTCTCTTTGGTATCATTTTGTTTTGGAAGTATCCCATGTGCTTCTTGTACCTGGTTATCTGCCTCCTTCTTCAGTTTGGGAAGTTTTCAGCCATAATTTCCTCAAATACATTTTTGGCCCCTTTCTCTCTCCCTTCTCCTTCTAGGATCCTATAATATGACTATTAATACTCTTCATGTTGTCCTATAGTTCCCTCTAACTGTCCTTATTTTTTAATTTGTTTTTCTTTTTTCATTGGGTGATTTCCATTATCCTGTCTTCAAGATCACTTATACAGTCATCTGTATCACCTACCTGGCTATTAGCTCCTTCTAGTATGTTTTTCATTTCCGTTACTGTATTCTCAAGCTCTGACTGGTGCTTTTTGTATTTTCTAGTTCTTTGTCAGCATTCTCACTGTTTTCATCTATTCTTTTCCCAAGTTCAGGTAGCATTTTGACTACTAATGCTTTGAACTCTTTATCTGGTATGTTCTTTATCTGTTTCATTTGTTGTTTTTTAGGGTTTTTCTTTGTTTTTTGTTTGAAACAAACTCCTATGTCTTTTTATTTTGTCTAACTTTCTCTGTTTCTATGAAATTAGGTGAAACACTTACCTATCTCAGTCTTAAAAGGGTGCCCTTGTATGGGAGCATGCCTATGGAAGTCTGCATATTCTGAGGGGCTTTGGTGGGAGAGCTGGATCTTAACTGAGTGTGGGTCACGTCTTCTCCCAGGATACGCTGCCACCTGTCACCTTGGTGAGAGGTAGGACTGGAGCTGGAGGGGCTACACCCTGAGTCAGGTGCGAGCTGGAGCTTCTCCTGTGCTCAGTGGCCGTCACCACCCTACTGGGGGCAGGGTCAGGTCCAAAGGTGCTGGAACAGAAACCCTGAGGGTCAGGTCTGAGCTAGTGCTGTTCCCTCTAAATGTGTACTCTTCCTTCTCCCAGCAGTGGCACCTTTGCCACAGACGGGAGCAGTGATGGAGTAAGAGGAGTTTGGCGTGGCCGCCTGGTGCAGCTGGGGTGCACACTGGGACAGTCCCCAGTATACCAGTCAGAGCTCCAGACAGCTCCCAATCTGTCCCCTACATGAGTGCCAGTGATAAATGTCCTTGGCTCATTCAATTGCAGTGCTGGGTCTGAGCTGGCTCTGTGTCCGCCAAGTGCACACTCTTCTTGGCAACACCCTGGTTGGAAGTTGAGCTAGTCAGAGACGATGCCGGGGTGTGCACTGGGTCAGAGCCCTGGGCAGTTTTAATCTGCCTCCTCCACTTGGTTTGAGGAGTAAGCAAGAGTGTGTGCACATTCTTCATGAGTGGACTCTCGGTTCCTTACAGCCCTCCTACTGGTTTTCAAAGGGACTTGTCTTCTTGGTATTGGCTAGGGTGCCCAATATATGTTTCAAATCACTCGTTCCCCAGGTAAGACTTGCAAGCCCATGATACCCCCGTCTTCTTCTGTGTCCCCTCCTAGGGGTGGGGGCCCCGACCTGATTGCTTCTCCTGCCTTTCTACCTGACTCCTTGCGGATCTTTCTTTGCAGCCTTGGTTGTAGAAAAGTCTTTCTGCCAGTCTCCAGCTTTTCCGTGAGAATTGCTCCACATGTAGCTGTACTTTTGACGTGTTCCTGGGGGCAGGTGAGCCCACCGTCCTCCCACTCCACTGTCCGGATCTCCTCCCCACCCACGTCTTATCTATGACATTGCGTAACTAGGTGTGAGGGTGTGGATAGTAGAAAAAAGTGTTTACTATTCTCTAGTGACTAACAATCTCTTTGATGAGACTGGATTTGTTAAACGACTCTTATCTTTTAGGATGTTTCATAAACAATGAGAATGGGGGATGCAGCAAGTTGCAACCACTGTTTTCTAGGCTGGATGTTAACTGCATTGGCATTTAGTGTTGTGTGAAAAGTGAATTCTTTTGGTTACCTCTACAGTATATTCCAAATATGTTGGTATCCTTCATGTAACTGCCATTTCCCCAGTTAAGGCCCTCACTATCTCTTATCAGGTCTAGGACAATAACCTCCTGTTGAGTCTCCCTGCTTCTACTCTTGCCAACCCTCTAATCCATTATCTGTCATAGCCGGAACAATATTTTTAAAATATGAACTAATTAAAACCCTTTGGAATAGAATCCAAACTCCCATCATAGCCTTTGTGGTACCCGGCCTCCAAGATGGTCCCCAATGATGCCTGTTTCCTGATATTCATACCCTTGTTTAGTTCCCTCCCAACTGCACCAAGGGTGGTCTCTGTGGCCAGCAGCAGACACTGGAAATGATGGTACGCCACTGCCGAAACAGGTTATAAGACTGCAGCTTCTGTTTTGGGGGGTCTTTCCCTTATGTACTCTCTTCCTCACGTTCTTGGATCTTTCACTTTGAGGAGACCTACCTGGAGAAGACCTACAGCCCTGGGCCAACAGCCGCTGAGGACCCGAGGCCTGCCAGCCCCCCTGAGTGAGATGGGAAGGGGATTCTCTAGCTCCATTTAAGCTCTGACATGACTGTCACCATGGTCAACAGTTTGACTGCAACCTCATGAGAGCCTCTGAGCCAGAACGACTAGCTAAGCCACTCTCAGATTCTTGGCTCAGAGAAAATGTACAAAGGCATTCATACTCATAAGCTGTTGTGTTTTGGGATAATTTGTTATATGACAATAGACAATTAAAGCAGCCCCCAAAGGTCCTGATAAGCTGATCGTTGCCTATTTCCCCTGCTTATCATGCTCCAGTGACAGGCTTTCTTTTAACTCCCCCAAAGGGCAAAGCTTTCTGCACCACCTTTGTACCTGCTGTCTCCTCTGCCCATCTTCCTAATATCTGAATGGCTGTTTGTTTTTTATCCTTCATTGATTTTTTTCCCCCTTGACTACACCTACCTAACATATATCCCATATTTCACTTCAACCAGCACTCTATTTTCTTCTCAACACTAAGTACAATTTGTAATGTCTGCCCCCACACATTAGAATGAAAGCATCAAGGAAGCAGACACTGAGAGAGAGACTCTACTGACCCCAAGAAATCACTTTGGATAGTGGGCAGCTGATTCCTCTCGCCATGCAGACCTGCAGAGCTGTGGACTAGGCCTCCAGTAAACAGGATGCTGGCCAGTTGGCTCTCACTGTTCTGTGTTATTGCAGCAAAGTGTGCTGGACCTGACCCAGGCTACCACTCTCACACTACACACTCAGTCCAGAGTGCTGAGCGACTGGAATTAGGCAGAGAGAATGTTTTACAAACCAATTGAACAGTATCTTGATTATGGAGTAACAATGACTGGTGTGATGTAAAATGGTTGGCCAATCAGGCTGAGTTCTACAACATCACGTGTTCTAAGCACAGTATTCGTTTCCACCTCTGCACAACGACTCAGAGAAAGGAGTCCTTGTTGATGTGTAAGAATTCAGAGGCCAACAGTGTATAAAAGGAAAGGGAAAGGACATTTGGGCAATCGAGGCTTACCTCAGTGTCTTGGGAGAAAATGTCTGGAGTCCAAACTGTAACATTTAGGATTCTAAAAAGTGTTTAAAAGAATAAACTGCTAAAAGTAACAATGAAGATAATGTCTACACATAAAAATATGAAAGCAGGGATCATGTCCATCACGGTCTTCTTTGCACCCCCTGTATTTACAGAGAACATGGCACAGAGTGGGGTCTAAATGAACACCTGTTGAATGAATAAATAATTGAAACACTCTTTTCAAAACCAAACCAAAACAAACATAAAACTCACTTCAGATATTAGTTATGGTAACAGAGTCCAGATAGTCTCATAGTAAGCAAAGAACAGAAAGGTTGCCTTTGTCAGTGGAAATGCAATTTTATAATGATAACCAGGGGAGAATGTATAGAGTATACTCACTTGATTGTTGCCACAACAAACAGGTCATTGAATAGGAAAAGATGCTCCTCCTGACTCTGCAGGCCTCTTCTGAGTTCCACCCTGCCATCAATTAGCAGGGTCCTACTGGAGCACAAGAACGATGACAGAAATGCACATGTGTCCAGGCTAGCAGACGGGCTTTCCCTGCAACAGATCAAACGCCACAGATCTTTGGTCAGGTGATCAAATATAGACTTTCTACAAAATTTCTACAAAAATCACAGCTTTGTACTAGTCTTTTTATGACCTACGTTTTCATTTTTCTTGGATAAACACCTCACGGCAAAATTGTTGGGTCACAAAGTAGGTGTATGTTTAATCTTATAAAAAACTACCAGATAATTTTCTAGAGTGGTTGTATCAATTTATATATTCAACAAGACTGTCGGAGAATTTTAGTTGCTTCACAACCTTGCAAACTTCTTTTTGCTGTGGTTAGCATAGACCAAAGGTTAATTAAGTTATTTTAAAAATGTTCTGCAGGGCCGGAGCTGGGGAGGAGCCAGGAAAGGCAGCCCCAGCCCAGAGCGCAGCCGGCGGCTGCGCGGAGAGCCAAGCGGGCGGTCGGGGGTCATAGGGGAGAGTGCGCTGGAGCCGGGGCCTGGGCCCGGGGGCCCGGTGCACGCGGTCGCCGCCGTGACCCTGCTGGAGAAGCTGGCCACCATGCTGGAGGCGCTGCGCGAGCCGCAGAGGGGCCTGGCCGGCCCCGTGAGCCGCATCCAGAGTGGCCCGGGCGCGCCGAGTCGCAGGCACGACACCCCGAGCAGCACGCCGGCTCGGCTGCTGGCCGGGGCGGAGCGCGTGGGCGCGCACGCGGGTGCTGCCCAGGAGCGCGGGGCGCCGCGCCGGCCCGGGGCAGCGGCTG
This sequence comes from Camelus ferus, assembly GCF_009834535.1. Classification (NCBI taxonomy): domain Eukaryota; kingdom Metazoa; phylum Chordata; class Mammalia; order Artiodactyla; family Camelidae; genus Camelus; species Camelus ferus. Next base: position 10,621,846 of record NC_045725.1, on the reverse strand, counting down.
GAGGCCGACCGCGGGCTGCTGGTGGCGCGCGGGAAGCTCCGCGTTCTGCTGTTCCGGGAGGAGGCAGAACTCCCAGCCAGAGCCTTCCGGAAGGCGTCGGAGCCCTCAGGCCCGGCGGAACAGGCCGAAGCTGGCCAAGAGCAGCCCGAGGCCGAAGCTGAGAAGCGCTCCGACGAGGAGCCCGCGGAGGCCAGGGCGCGGCGGCTGCGGCGCACCGGGTGCAGAAGGTCCAGAGCCTGCGAGGGGCCCTATCGGGCCGTAAAGGCCCTGCTGCGCCGGCACCCATGCCTGTTAAGCCACCTCGCTTTGGGCCTGGCCGGAGTGCTGAGGGCCAGCCCGAAGCCCAGCCTGCGCTGGAGGCCAAGCCAGAGCCAGAACCTCCGCGAGGCACCGAGGAAGATCCCCGGAGACCTGAGGCTGCCGAGGCGGCTCTTCTCCAGATAGAAAGTGCGGCCTGATGGCTGGTGCCGCTGGCCTCCCCCGTGCCTATGCCTGGTCCCGCAGTAAATCTTCCTCTGCGAATGCAGCGTTCCCACCCAAATAAGGAGCGAATCCTGCATCCACAGCCCAGCTCTGGCCCTCCCTTCCCGGCTTCTTCAGCCCAGCACCCTCTGAAAGAGGAACAGCCACTCACACCTGCTTGCACTTACCATCAATAAAAATAATGTCACCCGGAAAAAAAAAAGTTCTGCATTTAAAAGCAATCCCAAAGGATTTTAATACATAATAACTCTTTTCCCATCTTACAATAATAGTTTTAAATAAATAGATTTGATGGTAGTTCTAGGGGAAAATCCACAATGAAATAAAAATCTTTTTTTTTCTAGTGTGGATTTATCAATGTACATGTCGTACAGTCTGTCATTTTTAAAGATCTATGTGTAATAAGCATGGCAAGAGATGCCTCACGATTTTAGCAATCTAAGTATTGATTAAAAAAAAAAAAACCAACTTAGCAGTCCACAGTAAAAATAAACATCTCAGCTCTCACATAATTTAAAAAGAAAAACTGTCTTTTACAGAAGGAAACAAAAATTTGTGTTTTCTAAAATGACAATCTTATCAGCGTTTCCTACTTAAAACTGTATTTCTCAATTATGTGACTCTAAAGTGTGTATTTTTATTGAGTGCAATGCAGATAGATGTGTTTTATTTTAGTCTCTTGGAGTATGGAAATGGGGAGGAGGGTAAGATTATAACCTTCTATTTAGCCTCTTAATATAGCCTGATTACGATTTACAACTTACACTTAAGAGCGCTCTAAAACGAGCTAACAAGTACAAGGGGAGTCTAAGAGTCAACCTGCTGCCTGCTTCTTATGTATTAACATTCCATTTTCAAATACGTTTGTGAAGCCATTTCTGAAAGGCAAAAAGCAGTTTTAGGACCTTAATCATTTTTCACTAAAATTAGACGACAGCTTTCATGAGGCTGGGCCACACTAGTGTCCCGATATTTACCCCTGAAGCTCACTGTAACAGTGAGTCCACTGTCAGGTACAGTTTTAGAGGTAGTGTTGCTTCATCTTAAATCACGAAAGAAAATAAACTAAAATTCAGAATTCTTCTTGGAAATGCCTGTGTTTATAAGGGGGAATCAACTAACGGCTACTGATGGCTGGGTAGTACCAGTCCCCAGTACTAGGTAGGGTCCTGATAACCTCGAAGCCTAACACGTGGTCCCTGCTCATTCCAAACGCCATCTCTTTCATGAAAAATTTCTCTCATTTGAATTCTTATCGGCATTTCTTACATATCTAACACATATCCTACCTTGAACCTCTTAAAGCATTCTCATTTAAAATACACTGAGTATATGATCACCATATAATAAGTTAGTTGTTTGTAATAGTGATCAGGGTTGCCTTTGCTGGGTGGCTGCCATGTGCCAGGCACTGGAGATAGATGTGGTTTCTAGCCTCAGGGAGTTAGCAATGTGACAAGGGAATCAGACAAGTAAACGTCATGATACGCCAGTGAGGTAAGTGACATAAAAGAAATGCAGGGCACTGTGGGCAAAGAGAAAAGCCAAAATAGGAGGCCCTTTCTGAGACTGAATTGGTTAGGAAAGTTTCTTGGAGGAATCAAAGTCTTAAAGGATGGAAGGACAACGAAGACTGAAGGGCATTCTATGGAAAAAGAAGAGCGTGTCAAAGACAGGAGGGCGTGCATCAGTAACCCTGGGAAGTTCCCAGCGGCTGGCATGACAGAGGTCTGAGAGGAGGAGCAGCAGACGAGGAAGGGGCAATATATTACAGGTGTTTTCCCCACAACCTTCAGACTCCGTATGAAAGCACTGCAGGATTTTAAGCAGGACGCTGTGGTTTACAGTATGTTGAAGAGAATAAATGAAGGCAAGCTTAGAGGAAGGGAGACCTTTAGGAATTTGTTGCAGTAATCTCAGGCAAGAAATGTCATGGGCCTGAGTTGGCAGTGAGAAAAGGATAGAGGATATAGGAGAAAAAACATATTCAAGAGATATTAAAAATATAGATCGTTAAAATTTGCAAACTGATTAGTTGGGGGTGGGGTAAATGGAGATCGACTTGGCTGAGAAAAGGAATACAACAGACTTACTGCCCAGTCTTTATTTATTTACTTATTTTTAATTTATTTTTCATCCAACAAATGCCTTCTGAGCATCTGTGTGTGTTGGCTAGGCACCATGCTGAATGGTGAACACATGGGGTAAACAAGTTAGACTTACCCTCTACTCTTACACAACTGCTGAGTCTGATTCTACCATAAAGCAGCTACTTGACATCACGTCATTGCTGCTCAGTTCACTCTGTAACAGAGGTTGAGAACCACAGCCCACAGTCATGTTTTATTTGGCCTGCATTCTGATTGCCTGGTTCACCACATTCCCTCACTTGCAAACTCTTTACTCTGTATCCTGCAACTCCCAGGGACCTGAAAGCATTTAAGTCCATGATTCTTACTCTAGCACCACTTTAAAAAAAAAAAAAAAAACTAGCTTAATTTTAAGTTATTTTTAAAAATTATGGCAAAACACACATAAAATAAAATTTATCATTTTAACCATTTTAAAATTCAGTGGCACTCAGTATGTTCACAATGTTGTGCAACTATCACCGCTACCTAGAGTTCCTGAATATTTTCATCATCCCCAAAGGAAAACCTGAACCTATTAAACAATCACTCCCCACTCTACCCAGTCCCTGGCAACTACTAACCTCTTTCTGTCTCTATGAATTTGCCTACTCTGGATATTTCAGCCCATAAAATATTTGGCCTTTTATGTCTGGTTTCTTTCATTTTGCATAATGCTTTCAGGGTTCATCCATATTGTAGCATGAATCAGTACTTCATTCCTTTTTATTGGTGAATAATATTCCATTGTATGGATATCCATTCAGTAGGTGATGGACATTTGGGCTGTTTCATGGCTATTGTGAATAGTGCTGCTATAAAAAATGTGTGCACACTTGTTTGAAAACCTGCTTTTATCTTCTGAGTAGACCCAGCAGTGGAACTGCTGTATAATATGGTAATTCTATGTTTAAGTCACTGAGGAACCACCAAACTGCTTTTCACAGTGGTTGTAACCGTTGTACAATCCCATGAGAAATGAATGAGGGCCCTTCTGCTACTTTTTATTCTCTCTTTTGTCCCCCATATGTAATCACATCTTATGTTTAAGGACATTCTAATTAAAAAATAAAATCTCCTGAGTCTAGATTTGTAATAAACTCCTAACTGGACTCTCTACTTCCTTGCTCTTACTTTTTCAATCCATACTATTCACTTCTTGCTTCTATCATATTAGTCTTCTTGACGTATATTGTCAATGCACAGCATGTACACTGTCTAAAGAGTAAGCCCAACTCATTTAACCTCGCATTCAAATTCTGGCATCTATTTTACCCTACCTGGTTATGATGATAAGTCACGTTACCAATCTCTATATTGCCTGAGCAAAGCTAACCCTAGTAAATCTTAGAGAATAAATTAGCCCAGAAATAATTTAGAACAAAGAGATGACTACTGAAATGAAGCCACAAAAACTATTATCAAATCAAAATTCTATCTTATTCAACAATACAAATCTGTCCCTTAGATATTCATGACTATCTCAAACATTTCAAACATTAAAAAAAGCGCACATTTTTAGGAAATCTAGTCTAAAGGAATTATCTGTCTTATTAATGGTATAAAATACAAAAAGTTACAGTTACATTTCAATAGGCATCATCTAGATAAAAATCACATTCAAATCCCATTCAAATTACCAAAGAAAAGTGTATGTAGAGATTATACCATAACGAGGTTGTATGCAATATGTACTACTATTTTCACTTCCAAATTAACATTGCTGATTAAATGATGCAGCATGTAGCTCATACTACACAGTCTGAATTCTGACTTGAGATTACAGAACAGAGCCTAATGATAATGATAATGCCAGGTTCAAAATGTACTAAGGTAGGATAAGGGCTTGTAGGATACATGGACGAATGGTTAGATAAACAGAGTGAGCAAGGATACAAAGGACAACTTCAAAATTATCATCAAAATACTGATTGCAACCGGCAGCATAAGTGACACAATGAGAACAATAATCTTATCAGCGACGCTAATATTTAAAGAGCAAGGAAAACACAAACATTAAATAAGTAAAGGCAGAAGCAATATGGGAGGAGAGACTAAAGGACAGAGAAGGACACTGATAAACAGTCACCCTAACAGAGCGAGATCCATACACAAAGAGATATTATCTCCAAAGAGTGGAGTAAACCATGTGACTTATTCACAGCCCGGACACAGAAGTTGCTCAACAGTATCTGCTGGGAATCCACGTAGTACAAAGCACTTGTCAAGGCATGATAGGGAGAATTATAAGGTCAAGGCATTACAGGAGAGAGCAAGATCTTATGAGCATCGTCTCTGAGAACTTAAAAAAATACATGCAAATTATGTCAACGACATAACCCAATTCAATAAAAACCCAAGTTTTAGAACTTCAAACACTCTGGTGCAAATGACACCTCTTCAGAAAGGACAGCTCTACTTCATTATGAAAGAATGAATTAAAGTTCCTTAGTAAAAGCTCATTAGAGGCTTTTTGAAATGCAGTAACTCAGTATAGAAATGATGGTGGTTTGGTAGCTGTGGAGGTGGTAAGAAAGAGTTCTATCCTAGATACATTCAAGGTAGAACTTAATAGGATTTGATGACAGATTGATTTTTGGCATGGGGACCTTGGGTAGGGATGGGGATAAGGAATTTGGTCTTAGGCATGTAAATTTGAAATAACAATTAGAAAAAGGGAGATAAAGCTACGGCAGAGATCGGGTCATGGAGCAAGTTAGCATAGATGGAGAACAGGGTCAAGTACTGAGCCCTGGGCGCCCCGACAGTTACAAGCTGAGGAAGAAGGGAAAACTAATAAAGCAGAATGAGTTGGCTGTCAGTAAATAGAACCAAAAAGTTGTTTATTTTACTGTCCTAAAACTCACTTATTGTAGGTAAAACAGAAATAACATACTAAAAAGATGCTGTAATTTCAGACAGGGCTAACTTAATATTATTTCAAGTGCTTCAGCTGAGCCTATGTTGGGAATTCTAATCTTGACATTAATTCCTGAAAGCATTAAAATCTAATACACTTTCCAATTTCAAACAAAAGTGAGTCTAATCGTTAAAATAAAAGCTTTCTATGGAATATATACAATGTATACTGTCAACAAATGTTGAGCTAAAAGATTTTTAAGTTGCTAAGAGAAGCAATTTTTATATTTACTACTGTATAAGAAACTCCAATTATGAATCCTTTTCACCTGGGCTGTCACCACTTGTGCAAGTATGAGTGAAATCTGCTACGACACAGCACTTAAAAGGCCTGGCATTTTAAATCACTATTTTCACCCTGTAAAACTTCGGCATCTGTCACCAAAGCAAGATGCAAAACCAAACACACACAAAAAATCCTTTAAATTGACCAGGACCATTGATTGGCATCGAGACGTATTGAAAGTGGTGTAACTTGATGTAAAAAATGATACGATATAAGGTCAAAGTGGTAAGTACCATAGAAAAGAGGTACAACTCAAGGATGAAGGGAATTTAGGAGTCAGAAGGCATCCTTTGAGACAATTAGGTGGTGAACGGGGATGAAGCGGGTGGGCATGGAGGAAGACATCAGAAAAAGCTTCACAGAGGAGTCGGCATTGGATCTGAGTCTCTCAAGAGAGTTAGGTTTTGGACAAAAGAAAAACTTTAGCACAAAAAGATCAACTGATTTGTCAAAGTCACCAAACTGCTTATTGCAAAGTCAGGCCTAGAGCAATGGTTTTCTGATGGCTGAAAGTAAGCAGGCTTTGGATTATGCATTCAATTTGGGGCAGAAGCAGCAGCTTTGGCAGTCCTTTTCACCTAGTTTTTCCTCACAGTAAATGATCTTTGGCTGTTTTCCCATTTTTTTGGTTGAAACTGGTCACAATACAAACACTGTTGCTACAAAGACTTGGAGACCAGGAATATTTTCACTGTATGTCTCAATTACCTACATTACTTAGCAATCTTTCTCTTCTCTAAACAGAAACTATACAAATATATTTCTTTAAAGTCTGTATTCTGATAGAGTAGCTGTATCTGACTCGTAACAGGTGTTACTCGTGGACTGAATGCACTGCAGATGCGCTACGTAGCACTGAATTGCATGCTCCCTTTCATGTTCTTTATGTGTCTTGTGTCTGTGAGCCCTGCTTCCCCAACTGAATGGCGCTCCCAGTGAGCACCTTAGACTGTGCAGTAAGGCAGAGTCCATGTCTTATTTCTGATCCTCTGTTTCTAGAATTGTGCCTGGTACAGAGGACTAAAACGTTTGCAGGGTTAATAGCTAAACAAACAAAACAGTGTCTTCTCCACCTACAAAATTAAACTAGGGAAATCACTCAGTTTATCTGGACCACTCAGAAACCAAAACCAAACCTCAGAGCCACTTTGCTCTGAATCTAATGTTGGTATTAATACTCTTTGGCTGGACTAGGAGAGGGGTGGGAAAGAGCGGTCCTCTTGTTTGACATGATTACCATGGTAACCCGGTAGAGCACAGCGTAAAGAAGTAACTCTCTGGAGGAGGCAGATGCATTTGCTTATTTGCTCCAGCTCCCCGCCTACTTCACGATTGTAGTCCCACTTATACATCCACGTCACTCTATTTCTGGAACTCTTTTCCATCAATGCTGCTAAATAAAAATAAAAGAGGACAGGAGAATTCCAGAAAGATGAGTATCTGACTTCACACAATTTCATTCATAGCGGCTTCAAGTGATCAAAGTATTCCAAAACTGAGAAAAAGCTAAAAGATATTAGGGGGAAAAAAACCCTCAAAAAACGGTTTCTCTTGCCTAAGTTAACAGAGTCTAGCTCAGACTCACCCCTCTCAAAGACTTGGGCTGTGTGCACATTTCCAAAAGCATGTGCTAAGATGCCCAGTGTGATTTTGGAATTCTAACCCCCCATACAAGGGCAGATCTTTAAATTTTGCTCCTTATAAAACACAAAGCCTAGCATATATTCAACAAATGTGTGCTGAACTGAAATCAGAACCAAACTAAAAAAAAAAAAAAAAGAGAGAGAAACATTATGAAGTTCTCACCAACTGGACATTCATCACGAGGAATCATCGTATTAAAATTATCATTAAAAAATCCTTTCATCATTCTCAAAATTTTTTTTCTCATGTTCAGATCATCAAGAGATGAATCACAATGATCATAAACAAATACTAATTAACAAGTGTATTAATTTCTACTTTATTGAAAGTCCTTAAAAGTGTTAGTAATAAATGGAATACTTAAAAATCACTGCCGGCACATGTTCAAGTGTGAAATGCACATATTAAAGGCCAGACAAAGTAAGAAATGACAGCACTACTAAAACCCAACCACCTTTTAAAGTCATTTTTCACACAGCTAGAATGACATCATTGCCTTAACAGAGCAGAAAGCACGCACTGCATCTGTGTTGGGAGCTGAGCAAACATACATGCGGCCTGATTTATTTCCAGACTGTGAAGACATTAGTGTGCTGCTAACAGCGCTCTCTCTGACCATTCAGCAAAGGGCTGAAGCAATATCCCCTGTCTTAGAGGCCTCCCTAGAAAGGGAGGTTAGTCGGAAAATGCTCTACTGTTTCTATCATTCCCAATAAAATTACATTGGAAATAAATTCCAGAGGTTTCTGAATGCAGGGGTTTGGAGAAGGCTAAGCAGAATATAAATTGCAGTGCAAGTTTCATGTTTCTCATTCTTCAGAAAAAGCTTCTCCAGCGACCTCACTCTAGAGACCTATGGGGAGTACGAGTAACCCACAGAAATACAGCCATGTTAACCACCTTTCCACTGGCTGTACCCCAGTCTCCTTTTCCAAACCAGGGAGCTAAGCAGACAGACTTTGGAAAGAGAATGAAACAAACGGGGAGGTGGGAAGCAAGTCGTCTTCTCTTTAGAGCCAGAGCTTCATGTGCCCAAAATATCAGCAGGACAAAATCAGGGTCCCTGCCCCCCATGAGGGCAAGGGGCTTTGTCCGTCATATTCACTACTGTGCTCCTAGACGCGTCTGGCCACCGGAAAGTCAATGGAGGTTTGCTGAATGAATTACGATGATGATGTCCATCTTGCTATCATCTTATAAAGCTCCTCACAGGCAGTCATGGGTCTGCTCTGCAGTTGGCAGATACTGTCAGGGCTAGTGACACGGGAAGAGGCAGGTCTCTGAAGTGGATAAGAGTGCCCGACTCTGGCTTCTTACTCTTGGACTTGGTGTCACATAAGAATGTGGAGCCCCTTGGGGCTGGCACTCAGAGGACCACGAGAAAGGCGTCCAGCTCAGGGGCACCTGCCTTGCCATCCTACTGAGACTAGCCACTCTCTCTTCTATGGCCCTGTTTTGTTCTCTTACACAAGGTACTCCTTTTTAATACTCTCATTTGTTTTGCATTTTCCCATCCACATCCCCCCACTGGAATGTAAACTCCATGAAAGCAAGGACCGCATAACAATATACCCAAATGCCTAGAAAAGTGCCTGACAAATAGTTGGCATTTAAATACTTACTGAATAAATTAACAATTGCCAGGCACTGTTCTAAGAGGTGAATGAGACAAACAAAATGCCTGTTCCTTCTAGAGTTTATCTTTTGTGAAGATCAGGGAAAAGGAACCTGAGAGGAACGTGAGATTGAAGAGGTTTCTTTACTTCCCTATTTCCCACAGCTTTTACTCTGCTATACATACAGTGAAAGCTGATGGAGAACCCTCTGTCCCCTCAACTGAACATCCGACAGCAGCAATGCTGCCCGCTCACACTGAACACACGTGGAGAAATGCACTCCTGTGTCTCACTTAGGTAATCCCACACAGTCTGCCTTTGCTGGGATGCTGGCGCTATATGTACACTAGGGTTAAAGTCTTAAATTATCAGTGTGATGACAGCAGTGATAAGCAGAGCAAGATCCTCAGTGGTACATGGATGAAAAGGGACAAGACAATGAGCTGAGAGTTCCAGCCATCCCTCCCTGCCAGGATGTCCTCCCTCCATTACCAATACACAAAATTTGGTTTATTTATTCAGCTTGAGAGCTTCTGAGCTTCTTCCTTAATTGTGTAAAATTCTTGGCCATTTGTATCTTCAAATATTTTTTTCTGCCCCATTTTCCTCTCTGTTCTTCTGGGACCACTCACACGTATGACAGGCCGTCTGACATTATTCCACAGCTCCTGGATAAGTCACATGTTTTTAATTTGTGTTCAACGTTGGAAAATTTCTTATTAATCCATCTTCAGGTTTACTGATTCTTTCTTCAGCTACGTCAAGTCTGCAGATAAAACTGCTGAAGAATTCCTCACCTTTGATAGCACATGTTTATCTCCCACGTTTCCATTTGGCTCTTTTTCAGTTTCCACCTCCCTGCTAAAATTCCCCATCTGTTCATGGTTGCTGCCCACCTTTTCCACTAGAGCCTTAACATATCAATCATAGTTGTTTTAACATCCCCATGTGATAGTTCCAACATCCAGATCGTCTCTAAGTCTAGCTGGCTGCTTTAGGTTTCAACCATGGGTCTTTTTCTAGCCATTTATTGTGTCACAAAACTTTTGATTGAATACTAGACATTGTGATAGAAGAATAATAGAGGCTGGTATTTACTCATGGAAATGGGCACGCCTCTTCTGTCAGGTCATTATCGTTAGCATGGGAGGCTGAGAAGCTTTAGTCAGTTGCTGAGCTGGGTTTGGGTTTTGTTGTTGCTGTCTTTAACATCAGTGAACCACAGGCTTTGGATTCTCCCCGTGACGGACCACTACCGCCTGTGCTTAGGGTGAGGCCTGGAACGCTACAGAGTTCTTCTCAGTGTTCCTGGTCCGCTTTCATCTTTTAGCTGCCCCTGAACGCCTGCGCTTCGTGGAAGGGTGGTTCTTGCCAGCTCTTGCTCTTGTCCTAGCAGGAGGTTCCTACTGCATGCTACTCAGCATTAGGCTCTTTGTGGGAACAAGTGGGGTTCTCAGTCCTCCTGGCCTGTCTCAATTTTAGGCAGAGTCTACGCACCTGGGCCTCTGAGGTAGGGTCTTCTCATAGTCCTGCCCTTCCTCAATCCCCATGGCAGCCTAATTCTGCCTTGAATTTGTGATAGCTCTGTGGCAAAAACAAACAAACAAACAAAAAAAACAGACTTTCTAGCTTCTCCCTCAATGGCAGCAGACCTCTGGTTTGTATTGGTGCAGAATCCTGAGACCAAGAGGTTTTTCTGCCTTTCCCACATGGGTAAATGGTCCAGAAGCCGTGGATACTGACCTGTGTCCTACAGGCAAAGGAGAAACCCATTCGGGACTTTCCTAGAAACCTTAAGAAGCCTAAAGGGTCACTTGCTTTAGGAAAAAAAATTGCCTTCCTGTAGCCTTTGTATAATCCTCTTCTTCCTTAAGATATCACAGTTCCCATCTCCTTGGCACAAAGACTACAACACGTATTTAAAAGTAGCTCAAGGAGAGAGTCCCCCCTACTGCGAACAGTAACAGTTTATGCCCAGCAAGGAGGAAGACGACTTGTTTTGTCTGATTCACTGTGCCTACGTGGGAGGGAAAGCAGATTTTTTTTAAAAAATGTGTGCTGAAAAAACACTCTTATTTACAGGGCAAAGTTAAACTCGGGTTCACAAAATGCAAATAGAGTGAAACATGGTACACCGTTCACTAGTGACGCCATCTATGCACAGAGGACTCGGGGTTGGCCCTCGTCTATAACATCCTGGACTCGGGCTGCGGCTATTCATCGTTCGCTTTTGTCTTGCGCTACCAGAGCCTGCATCAGCCCTCTGCAGACATTCAGAAATCCTGAAGAGGCCTGGAAATTGCCCTCTGGTGTTGCAAAGGATTAGCCTTATTACCTGACACTCACTCCTTGGCCTATGCTATGCTACCTGACTATGGCTTAATCACTTCTGAGAATGAGACTTCACCCAGTGAATGGCCTCAGATTTGACCTATATCTGAGTCACATGTAGGGCTGATTAAAACATATGTAGAATGCCGGGCCCTAGTCCTGCAGGCTCTGATTCAGCATGGGGCAGGGTGCTATAATCAGTATTTCTAATATTTTCCCAGGTGATTCTCAGGACCACACTCTGGACCACTGACCTCGGAAGGTTTTGTTTGCACAGGCTGGTACACCCTCTAGGTATCTGAGGTGTGTGTTAGAAGAGATGGCTGTCACTGGCTTATAGAGAGAACTGTGAGAAAGAGAGAAAAGTGAATAAATAATGACAGGGCATGGGAATAGATGAAGATACAGAGTAATGAATTGTTCTTCCATCAGTTTTTAAAAGGGGTGGAGTCCCAAGGCTTAACTTGGGGGCCAGTGGAGAGTGCTGGCAAGTCAGCCTTTTTTTTTTTTTTTTTTTTTTTTTACTAGATCTTGGGAGTAGAGGGCCAGTTACCCACACCCATCCACAGTAGCTCTGCCCCACGTCCTCCACCAATGGAGAGCGGATATTCTCAGGAACACAGTCTCCAAGGACAATACCCTGGTCTTTTCCCCTCAGAACTAAAAGCGGTCACCCAAATTTCAAGGCACTTATTTTCAGTGCCTTAGAAAACCAGCAGCATGCCTGCTACTCTCTTTACGAATGTCCAGTGTTTGATTATGTTGGCCCGTTTTTCACCCACTCTCTTACCTTAAAGGTCGGATATGAGAGAAAAATTGAGGCTAGATTGAGGACTATACCAAAGTATTTTGGTGAAATTACTACGTGTATAATTTAATTTCAAATGGCTCAGGAGAACGTATAGATATGGAGATACCCAGACAAATACAGAGGAAATGATTAGGGCAAATGTCAACAATTATACAGAAAATACAGGTACTGAGTATATGAGCGCTGTTCTGTAAACTTCATGTTAAAATTTTTTCCTAATTGAAAGGTAAGAAAACAGTTTAATGTTGCCTCCACCAGATTAGAGCTATCTCTGACTGTCATTAGATTAAAAAAAATTTCAGCCCAGTGAGAACTGAGTCCAAAATTTCTACACTACAGATTTCTGGTACTCAGTTCAGAAGCTTGTACAGTTCCAAAACAAACATGTCAGAGACCATTCTTAGACCAGTAGTTCCACTTACAAGTTATCCTACTTATCCAACGCTTGTGGGAGGTTAAAAAATAAAAAGTTGATACTGATTCCTTTGTCTGTTTTTCCTGTTTTCATCTTATTTTCTTTTTTCATAAAAAGCAGACAGTTACTAAGTCCAAGAGGAATTAGCCCGCTTTGTTATCCAGGTGCACAAACATAACCATAAGCCCATTTTTGTGTAACTAAGAACTTACGTGTTTATCCAGAACACGGGGGAGAGACACGCTGGGGGAAAAATAACAGCAGGAGGACAAGGAATTCACATCCAAAAGTTAGCTGAAAAAAAGTCCTTTAAATCCAGTGAGTCAATTTACAAGTTTAGTAAAATTTTACTTCGTAAGACTGTAGTACTGATATGGAAATATTATCTGGATGTAAGTTCTCAGTTTAAGAAAAATCCAGTGACCTTCTCATAATTAACACTCTGAATTATACTTAAAAAATGACAGCAGAAATAATAATTCAGCATTTATTTTTATGTAAAGAACATTTTATATTTCTACATTGCTCCGATGAGTTTGTTTTTTTGCCCTGCATTTCTGATTATGTTTTCATAGCAGAGTAAATATTTTAAAATTTACTTTACATTTGTTTACATAATATATAATTTAAAATATGTTTTACTTCATACTAATAGAAATTTAAATGAAAACCACCCTGGATACATCACATCAACATAATCTGTAAGTGAGGCTGTGGCAGAGACAGGACCTCTTTCTACATCAGTGATGAGAATGCAAATGGCACAACCTTTAAAAATGGAAAATCTGTCAATATCTAGCAAAATTATAGATAGCAATTCCACTTCTGATAAGTACAAGCTTATCACTAGAGTATCATTTATTGCAGAAGAGTGGAAAAAAGTGATCATAATTTCATCAGACTGGCTGAATGAACCATTGCATCTGTAAGCTCTGGATTACCAGTAAGCTGTAGAAAGGGAAGAAAAGTATCTCTATATACTAGTATGAAGTGGCCGTAGAGATAGTGTTATGTAAAAAAAGTGGGGTGGAAAGTATATATCATTATTTAAGAAAGAGAATTCACATCTACTTATATAAAAAACTGAATGTTTTGAAAGTTGGCAATGGCAAAGGAGGGAAAAAAAAACAAGGTTGAGGAGATAGAAACTAAACTTCTTTGAATATACCTTGTTTTAAGTACTATGTAAATATTTACTTAATTATAAAATTTTATGAAACCATACAAATTTTTAGTTTTATACAAAAGTAAAAACTATAAAATTATAAAGGATAAGCTATAAAACTTGTAAACTATAAAAGTATAAAAGTAAAATTAAAACAAATTAGCCAAAATAACCACAAACAGAAAAACTAATCCAAGTCACTTTAAAAAAACCAATATTCCTGTATATCACTAATGGGATATGTCATAAAGATACAGATAATTGCTTAAAAAAAATCAAACTATTTTCAGTAATCATATTGATGGTAGTAGTGTTGATGATGTTATTCTGAAACTGTATATTGTAAAATCATGTGAGTAATTATATAGTTCAATTCATAGATTCCCAGAGTCACTGAATGTGGTATTCTCAGCATGAAAGACAGAAAACACAGATACCAGCATAGGCTAGGGTGATGAACACATCTATAGTCCTGAATCTGAATTAGAAATAAATTTATATGCATTTATGACATATTTTGTCTCTAAATAAGATATATTCTCCTTATGACTTTCAGTGACCTAGAAATGATAACCAACCTAATAGCAGTGCCTAGATTAGACCTGAATCCAGATCTGAGGAAGGGAATACACGAGCTGAACCAAGCTGAACCGAGCACATCGTGTCATGAATAGACGCTCAACATCATAAGGGAAAAAGGCAAATAAAAACATAGACATACCTCTCTACACTCACTAATGTGGAAAATAACAAGGGATGGTAAGGATGTGGGGAAGTTAGAACCCTCATACATTGCTGATGGGAATGCAGAATGGTGCAGGTGCCTTGGGAAGAATTTGGTACTTCCTCAAAAAGCCAAACAGAATTACCATATGACCCAACAATTCCACTTCTAGATATATGTAAGAGAAATGAAATCTATGTCCACATAAAAACTGGTACATGAATGCTCACAGCAGCATTATTCATAACGGCCAAAAGGTGAAACTAACCCAAATGTCCATCCACTGATGAGCAAATAAACAAAACTGCTATATTTACCCATATAATGAAATAGTATCTGACAATGAAAAGTAATCGATACAAGCTTGATGAACTCATATCAATGGATGAACCCTGGAAACATTATGAAAACTGAAAGAAGCCAGTGACAAGAGACTACATAGTGCAGGACTGCATTTATATGAGATGTCCAGAAAAGGCAAAGCCACAGAGGCAGAAAAGAAATCAATGGCTGCTTAGAGGTAGAGACAGGGGAAGAAGGGACATGGGAGAGAATGAGGAATGACAGCTAATGGCTACAAGGTTTCCTTTAGGAGGGATGAAAATGCTCTAAGGTTGTGGTGATGGCTTCACAACTTTGTGAATATCCTAACAACCACTGAAATGTACACTTCAAATGAGTAAATAAGATGGCATAAACTGTATCTCAATAAAACTGTTTAAAGAAAGAAAGAATGTTATCTGGCCCCTTTTCCAACAAATGACATTACCCGGGGAGTGAGCATTTTCATTTATAAATGGGAACAGTCTGTTTCCATCTTTCTACCTCTAGCTATAAGAATACATAAAAGGTACATAGGAGAAGCATTCTAGAAAGCTAGTTTCATAACTTGAAGGTGCCTGTACTAGTTACCAATTGCTGCATAACAAATTACCCCAAAACACAGCAGTTAAAACAACAAACATTTATCATCTCATACAGTTTCTAAGGGTCAGGAACCAAGGAGTAGCTTAGCTGGGTGGGGCTGGCTCAGGTCTCTTATGAGGTTGCAGTGAAGCAATAATAAAATAAAAATACCCTACACTTAAAAAACAAGGGCTACGATCTCTGAAGACCTGGCTGTTGGAAAATTCACTTGCAAGCTCCTTCACATGCCTGCTGGTTGGAGACTTCAGTTCCTCCCACAGCAGTCCTCTTCATAGGGCTGCTCAGGACATGTCTTCCCCGAGAGCAAGTGATCAGTGAGTTGGAGAGAGCATGAGGGCAATCAAGACAGAGGCTCAGGCTTCTATAACCTGACCTTGGAAGTGACACGTCGTCATTTTTGCCACATGGTATTGGTTACACGGATCAGTGCTGATACATTGTTGGAGGGGACTGGACAGGAGTGTGAATTCCAAGTATTGAGAATCATTGGGGCCACTGTGGAGACTGGCTACTAAAACAACATTATGACAATAAACAGACCAAAGATCCCATAGGAGCAAACGCTTGACCTTTGCACTCAAAGTGGGTAAGGGGGATACACAATCCTCAGTTCTGTGACAGAAGCACCCTTGGAGAGTTTTAAGAGCTGTGACAAAAGGGTTTTGCAAGATTGAGGTCTATCCCAGTGGGGCTTTTTCTGTAGACCTACAGTGTTGGAAACGCTTCAGAGAGTAACTTTCCTTTCCATAGGTTTCCTTTCCCCACGGAACTACATGTCAGATCTGCGGGAAAGAACTACAAGACAGAGCTGCTAAATAAACTGTGAAAAGCCTAGCAGTCAGACGTTTTTATTTCGGGTATTGGCATGTCCCAGTGATCAGTGCTGTCAGCTGGGTGTGACAGCTCAGAAGTGAGTAAGATTTGAACTTAATGCATATTTAAAGGGTATTTAAAATTCAGAACCAGGCAGATCAATCTCCTCTGACCCTAAATATGGTCCTAAAGTAAAGGGCTTGAGGAAATTGGATTTCAAAGATTACAGGTGGGGAATTTGCGAAGTGTGTCCACGGTCCACTGGAGAGCAAAAAAGCCCAACTACAAGAACTGTGGACTGACTAATACGACAACCATGGATTAAGCAAAAGTTCTTTTTGAAAGGCTATCTTAGAGATCATGACTCACACATTGCAGACCTAAGGTGATGGGCAGTGGAAGGAATCATCAGAACAGCAGAACAGAAACTCCTTAAAAATTTATTGACAAAAATTTTGTGCATGTTACACATAATAAGAAAAAATCCTACACTTGAAAAACAAGTCTTTTCAAGAACCACTCAACCATTTTCCATTCTTCTTGCGCCTGAGTTATGGTTGGGATAAAGAAACACAAAATCATAGAGTTAGGGGCTGGTGGACAAAGAACACGAAAGATTTAGTCAACTTCACCCTCCCCCTCCTCCCGCCGCTGACAGGCAAGGAGAGTCCTAGCTGAAGAAAGGCCAGGTGACTCTACCAGGACCATTAGTGACAGAGCAGGATTTGAATCCATCGCACCAGGAGCTACGCATCAGAGGCTCAGTGGCAGTGACTCATAATACAGACACGTTAAACATGTGAGCATTAAATCAACAAACATTAAACTGCTGGTCACTCTGGAATGGGCATTTCTTTGTGTGGCTTTTGACACTTGCTGTGTTACTTCCTTAGGTAGCAGTGGACTCTTACCCCTCTTTCTGCTCCAACAGACAGCTGACCTTCTTAGCCAGGGGAAGGAAGCAATCTCTCACTCAGCTCAGCTAATATTTACAGAATATCTGTATTACACCTAGCACTGAACATGTGCATTTAAAGAGTAGAAAACACAGTTCCTTCATTCCAAAAGCAGATATTCAAGCTGAAGAAAACCTACACCTGGAACACTAAGAAAATTACACATCACGCGAGAGGGCACACAGGAATTTATATATTTTTAATACCTTTACACAATAAAAAACTTATATAATACTTACAATGTGCCAGATATATTATAATTCTAAATCTTTAGTACCCTATGAGGTTATGAAATTTGCCAAAATTCTCACGCCTGGTAAGAAGCAGGGCCAGATTCAAACCCAGAAAGAATGGCTCCAGAGACTCATCATGAAAGGGGCCTTTGTGAGGTCATTCAGCTCATTTCAGGGATGGTATCTGCCAGGTTCACACTTAATCTATTGCCGGTAGAAGCAGTGTTTCACTCTGCTGTGAAAGCAGGCCTGACCACAATCCTCAGTAAACTATTTGAGAGTATAAATGTACTTCTAGCATTTGAAAGTATGGTTAAGTCATCATCCACTTGAGACTAATTAGATGTTAGATGCTAGACAGAGAAACAGGAAATGGAATAAGGAAGAATTTGCAGAACACAATGTGGGGCAGCCTGAGTAGGACAACGTTAGCCAGTGTGTGTGTAGTCACGCACAAGAGGAGTGAACTGACCAGGAGGAAGAAGTCAGTTAGCAAATGGCTGCTTTCCTCCTTCCCCAATGTCTTCTGCTGCGGTCCTCTCATCCAAGCATCCTTACTCCAAACCAGCCAATCTGATAGCCCTGACTCACAGCTCTGGCACATATGAGTGCCCTGGCGTCTGCTCATCTCAAATGGCCAAGCAAACCAGGTCAATCCTCCATGTCTCAGGCCCTAATTTCCCAGAATTATTCCAGGCACACTTTCAACTTCTGCCTAGGGAGACCTTAAGAATTGTTAGTGTCTACCGAGAATAAATTTCAAATATTCTGAACTAATCTCACTTTAGGTGTGACCTTAGAAATATAACTGTCTTGCTAAAATGAATTTAATGTTATGGTCAAGCTGGCTTCCAGACTGCATCTTCCATCTTTTTAAATTTTGCATCTACCACGGTCCTGAAAGTGTCTCTATTCCAGGATAATGTGAGCTTCAGTGCTGCTGCTACTATGACTACTACCACTAACAACCTTCAGGCTGGCACTTCATTCCAGCACTGATTACGTGCTAGAAGCTACGTTAAAAGCTTTACATACAGAAGAGCCATTCAGTCTTTCTTACAACCTTATGAAGTAGGTTTTATTATTACCCCTGGTTTAAAAACATGCCCAAGATCACACAACTGGTAAGGGACAGTACTGGGATTCAAAACCTGGCCATTTGGCTCCAGAATCCATTCTCTTAGACATTGTATCATTCTCCTTGTCTTTATGCAATGCAAAGAATATTCCATCAAAATCAGAGACCTGGGTTTTCATTCCCGTCTCTAATGCTATAACCAACTGTGTGACCCAGGGCAAGTCATCCTCAAGACACAACTCAGTTTCCACTACATCCTGAGCCAGGCTCGATTTGTTTCTAGTCATACGATACTGTGATGATAAAGTAGTGGCTTTTCCTTAACAAACTTGACTTTGCTGGAGAATTCAAGAGATTTAAACCTTACAAATGAAATATACCCAAGGGAAGGAAAGAGGCAACTAATAATAACTATGTAAACCTTCTAAGCATTTTCACTTATTTTCTCATTTCATATTCTATGACAAAAGCATTAGATTCATATTTTACAGAGGAAAACATTGAGACTCAGAGATTAGGTAATTTACCCAAAGTGACACAGAAAATCAGGATGGAGAGCCAGCATTTGGACGCAGCCGAAGCCCAAGCCCTTTCCACTGCACCACAGTGCTTCCTTGGCACTGCCTTCCTCTCCTCGCAGCAGCAGAAAGCAGAGGTGAAAGGTAATGTATGGAAAGTACTTATTATGAAGTCTTGCAAACAACACACACACAGTAAATTAATTTGGATAGTGAGGATGGAGATGGGCGAATGCCAACGTCAAAGTGCAAACAGACTGTAACGTAAAACCAAACCGGGTACATTTTGGTGTAACTTTTACAAGGTGGGCTGAAATATCAAAACAGGTGACTTTCTGGAAGAAGTTTGTGTGACTTGAGTTTATCCCTAAGTACACAATGAAGTACGACAAGAATGCCAATATATGTGGCATTCCCAGACCACATACATGCGTTCCTGTGGTATTTTGCTGCATGAAATAACTTCCTAACAATAACTCAGAATCATTGTGCTAAAATGGATCTGCATTTTTCCCTAGCCAGAATTTCACGAATAATACCAACAAACAAGGAAAGTCTTATGTACTGGCTACTCAAAGAAGGGCAGAAAAGTCAGAAACTACTGTGCTAACTTACTAAATTCCTATTTTGATTTGGAAATTGAGTCACTTGCTCATTAACTAATTCATCTGACAAATAATAACTGAATACCAGGTACCTACAAGCCTTTAATTACTAAATAACACCTTATAAAAATCCTAATCACATTTGCATAAACAAAGGTGTAAGAAGGACATACAAATGATTAATAGTGGTCACCCCTGGGGACAGAGAGTGCGGACTTTTACTTTTTTGTTTTATAACATCCACACAGTTTGTTTTACAAGAAATAAATATTATAATTCTATATTTTCTTAAAATTCTGTTTGAGTTTTTTTTTTAGAGCATTCTTTAAAGAAAGGATTCTTCTGTAGCTTGCGGGAGTGGTTCTCCACCCAGAGTGTATTACAATTAACTGTGAAGGGTTTTTAAACAAATATGCAGGTGTCTGGGTCTCACTGCAGAGTACGGACTTAGAAAGGTCTGGAAACCTCCAGACCAGATGACCTTTAAGGTCTTCACCAATCCTACCAGATTACGCTACTTGCAAATATTTTGTGCACCTTCAACACCCAAAATAGCTTTTTTTTTTGGACACATATTAACCACCAGATACTGCACAGAGTAAAGGCGTTATTCCTGTAAGTGAAAGTCCTGTTCTCTGGCACTAAGTACTCGTCTTACTGACCTAGAGACACTCATAGGAAACAAGCTGAAGATTAAAACATACACAATTTCAACTTAAACTTTATTTCCTGTGGTTATTTTGACACAAAACCCATCATATTTCACTATTTGTGAGGCAGGAATTTGGGGAACCGGCTCCAATGTAAGCACCAATTATTGCAGAGGTGATGGGGAGGCCGGAAGGCAGAGGGTCATGGTTGCAATATTGTCATATTGGTTCTCTTAACTCAAAACCACCCCAGTAAGTCACGTATTGGCTTCTTCCCTAACCTGGCACTTCACCTCTCTCAGTCATTTTCAACCCTATTAGACCCAATATCCCTTTGTTATATACATGTCTATGCTTATCCATTCATTCCAATTCCTCCTTTTCTATCCTGAGACAAAATTCACAGCTATTTAACAGAATTTCAAAAGTGTCTAAATATTTGTATATTCATGGATGACTGAAGCATTGTGCTGTACACCAGAAACTGACACAACATTGTCAACTGACTATACCTCAATTATAAAAAATAGAAAAAAAATCCTAACAGTTAATAAAGGAAAATGAAAGTAATTAATTATGTATTTCATTATGTTTATGTTTCACATAAAGAATAGGCCTTATTAAATAACCTCAGAACAAAAGTCCTATTTTCTGTTAGTTAACAGAGAATTCTGGTCTTGATTAAAAACAAACCTCACACGTTTAAAAAAACAACGCAGCACGTGCCAAATGTGTAGCACAGAGCTCCACACTTACTTGGTCCTCGGCCGTTTCTGCTGGGCTTCATCCAGGACGAGGGATGGGGCACTCCTCCTCCTTTCTGCTAGTGCTTTCATTTTCTGTTGAGGGGGAACAAATCAAAGTGAAGACCACGAGGCTATAAAGCAAGTAAATGCCAGTTTTCAATACCAGTTCGCAATCTTATCATGGACATAAAACAATAACATCTAAACCAGGACAGCTAAGTGGCAAAAAGCGGTACAAGCAGCAAGTCTGTTTCGTGGTCAGAGAATAAGGAGCTTAAATGTTGACCAGCGTATTCGGGAAAGAGCACCCAACCATTAGCATCAGCTGCGGCTTCACTGCTCACGGCCCTACGCCGAGGACAGGACCGGACTGTCTCATTTCCTCTCTGGAATCTCATCAGAGTGATTCTGCTAGCTCTGCTTCACAGGCAGGGTGGGCCCCAAAGTGGGCTTCAAGGGAAAACAGAATTCGAAGAGATCAAGAAAAGGGAGAAAGAACGTAGTTAAAGCAAAAGACGGAGACTAGGTCCGTATACACTTAATAGACTTTAAAATTGAAATGTTGACACATTTGGGGATCTATCCTTCCAAATAGATATTTACCTGTAACTTTAAAAAAGTAACTTTTTCTTTCTTTTCTAAGTGGTATATAAGTACAGGATTAATTGGATAATTCAGATACTCTGTGCTTCAGAGGACCTAAAATTTGTGATAAATGGGGTTTTATTCAACTTGAATTATCCAGATAATTACTCCTTAAATTTTCAATGTTACATATCTGACACCTCTAGACAGAGTCTGAGGGCCTGCCGCTGGAGTTGGATGTGTAAAACTTACAATATAGTCACAAACAGCCATGAGTGAAGTTCAGGCTGGGTCACAGTAGCATTCTTCCTGCTCTACCCTCTCTCCTTATCCTGGCCAGAGGTCTCACCCACCCATCACCTGAGGGCCTAGGCCAGCCATGCCTGGGACTGGATACTGCTCTTAAAACACACACACACACACACACACACACACACACACACACACAAGACCAACTAGCTCAGTAGCAGTATCTCCTTACATGATTTATAAGGGAACTGCTTCTTAGCTAGTAAAATAAAACCTAGATCCTAAGGAAGAGAGGTAGAACCATCCAGTGAGAAGGGGATACTGGACTTCCTTGGCCCATTTCATTGCCTCCAGATTTACCATGCCCCGGGGATCTCACACAAGTTACTGTTGTCACCAGTGCCATGGCCTCAGTGTTACTCTTTCCCCCTTTCGTCTTTTGGCTCACGTGTAGAAACTAAATGCCCAAACCTTCTTCATACAGCTCAGATAGCAACTGAAACAATTATATAAAACATTAATAATGGGCAGGAAACAAATGCAGAACACCATACTCAATCAGGACTTATTAACCATGAATTCGTTTCGGGGCAGGTTAGATTGTATAAATTTTTTTTTTCACATGATACATATTTGGTGCCTCCTTTCTGAAGGGAAAGCCTGAAGTTTTCATCAGATTCCCAGAAGAATCTGTAATCCCTCTCAAGCCCAGTGATTCTGATAAACTGTTTTATATATTACAGCTTATAAGCCTATAAGCCCCACTGCACTGCTTCCATTAGTCACATCTCTAGGGAATGTACCTCTCAGGGATCTAATACTCCGTGGCCACTCTGGGTGCAGAGGCTGCAGGATCCAGGGAAATATGGGAGACTAGTATTTGTACTGCAAGGTCCAGCAGCCTGTCTCCACATAAAGAGTCTCAACTTTGGAAGATCAGTTTTGATTTTACTAAAACAGGTGGCAGTTCATTCATATGCAGATTTTCTGCAGGATTCTGTTCCACCTTCAGGTCTGGGTTTGATTCCTGCTCCTTATCCTGACTCCCTTTATTCAGGATCTATTTACCATGCTTTGAAATTTGAAATGCGCCCAATCCTTTAAGCTTGCCCTGGGTCCCCTGCCCTCTGTCTGTTCTGATCATGAGGGTCTGCCTAGCTACCTGAGCACAGGCCACAATCCCGGGCCTATCTCAGTAGTCTTACTTCTGCTGCTCTAACCCTCTGACACTGTCAGCAGATCCAAGCTCCTAAACTAGGTCTTCATTAATACATGATCTTTAATTCTGAGCTCCTTGACTTTCAGGTTTATAAAGAATTTGGAAAAGGTTCAAAAGATTACCATCAAAATGATTTCAAATGAGAGAAGTTAAAATGGTCTGAAATTCTTCATTTAGAAACAGTAATAATATACAAATTAATGCAGAGTTATAATACAGAGGATCGAAAGTATCTTTCAAAGAAAATAAGGCAAAAAGAAATGTGGCCAAACTGTAGACTGAGAATCCAGGTTGACCTTGGGTAGTGGTTCTCAGAGAAGTTCACAAAAGCTGTGAACTAAATTATGCACGTTAACTTCAAGGGCCTCAGAAACCCCTAACATGGATTCTTCAGGGATCTGTGGATCCCCAAATTGAAACCTTCTGCTATAAGGAAAACTTTCTGAGAGTGATGGTTGTTAAGCATGAGAATGGATAAATCAAAGGGTGACAAATTTTCTTCTGTAAAGGTGCTTTTAAGATAGGAGCTTCCATGGAGACCTAGTGCAGAGGACCATTTGTGCATATATACATAGGAATTAGACGGTTTTCTTAGTTATAAAATTGTTAGATGTGTGAGGAGTCAAATGTGGAGTATGCCTACCTCATCTAGTGGACTCATACTCGAGAATGCATTTTTGGAAAAAAAATGTTAAAAGCAAAATGAAACAGTTCTTCAACCTTACTCCTGCTCTATAGGCAATAAAATGCTGTCAAAAGACCAGACTGGCAACATCCATTTACTTTTTTTAAAAAGGAAAAGGAAAAGACTGGATTGGTAACGAGACAACCCATTATGTTTTATAATGAAGGACAGCATTTTAGGACAATGGCTTAAGATATAAAGCAACCTATCATTTATTGGACAAGTACTATTGATACGTAAGCAAGCTCCTCTAACGCGTTCTCCCTTCACCAGTATGCCTAACTACCGTTAGTAAAAAAGGAAGAGATCTGTTCACGAATAATTTGATTTTTCCCAATTCCTTAAGTTTACAAGAATAAAAGTGCTTTAAAAATGCTAATTACTGAACATTCAATTACCTTCCCAAATATAGCTCTAACCTAGTGAGTCCCTCTCCCCCCATCCCTGCATCTCTGAAGGGGACAAGCACAAGGACAAACCTCAGCCTCAATACATCAAAGGCTGAGCCGGCACTACAGCGATACATCGAGTTCACCGACACCTAGATGGCTTGGTGACATGGTCATGGTCCTTGGGAGCTCACACACTTCTGAACTCGGCGCACGGATGCATGGATCTCGCCGCTCTTCCACTGACCTGGAGCCCACCCAGATCCTGGTCGGAGGAGTCATGAAAGGCTGTAAGATTCTGACATCAGGGAGCCTCCGCGGTCCCTTAGGGCCCCAACGATATAAATACAATGCCTCAAGACATTTCTTAAGGAAGAGTTAGGTTATTCCTCGAATCCCAATTTGGTTCCACAGAAGCTGGAAGGGCACCACCAGGACACAGAGCAAAAATGGCCAAATATCAGAAGGTCTTGGGGAAGGGGAGGAGCGAGAGCAGGCAAGGCTAGAAACACTCAAATCAATCAATCAGAGAGACACCCAAGCTGCAGAGGCCAGCCGCTTGCGGCCACGTGCACTTGCCGAGGGAAGGGTTCCAAGGAAACCTGACCCGATCCGAACGGGCACACCGCACGGCGGCTGTGTTTATCGGCATGGTACGCTACAAGTTGTGGCCTGCGTCCCTCCCATCTTTGACAGGGATCAAGCGCGCCGTCCGCACGCCCACACTGACACCTGGCCCTCCCCAGCCCCGCCGGGCCCCGCGGGCCGGGACCAAGCGCAGGGCCAAGGCCCTCCACCGCAGCCCTCACGACCCCCCGCTGCAGCCCACCGGCCCCACCCAGCCCGTTCCCAGGCCCTTCCGTGGAGCTGACCGTTAGCATCAGCAGCACACCTACGAGGCTGCCCACCGCCTGGGAGACCCGGAGTCCTTCCGGGAGCGCAGTGAGGGGCGCACCCCCTCCCCGACCCCCGCAAATCGCGCGGAGCGGCCGCGCCGCGGGGTCCAGGTGAGAGGTTGATCCCCGGGGGCGCCGCAGCGCGGCCGCCTACCTTACTCGGCGCGGTAGCCGCGCCCGGGAACACGCCGCCGGCCTCGACCACCTCGGAGCTGACCCGGTCAAGAAGCGGTGAGCGCCCGGGGGACTTCGGGCGGGGCGCCAAGAGCCGGCACCAGGAGGGGATGGGGAAAGGCATTGCCCAGCTCCCGGCCCTCGCCCCCGCCGGAGGCGGGAGCGGGGCCGCCGGGCCCGCGGCGGATGGGCTGCCGCGGGGTCCTCTGTGGAGCGAGTGAGACTAGACACGAAGAGACCAGGAGGTGCTGGGGGCGCCGCAGGCGTGAAGGCGGGTAAGGCGGGAATGGTCTGGAACAAACGGCGCCGAACGCGAGCTTCGAACGTTAAACCCTGCGGCGTCAGCGGCGGACGCAGAAGGCGCGCGCCGGGAATGGGACCGCGGCGGCGGCGGCGGCGGCGGCGGCGGCGGCGGCGGCGGGCGCGGGGTCCCGCTAGGCGCCTTCACCTTCTTGGTGCTGGGGCCGCCCGCGATCTGAGACACTCCTGTCAGGGAAGAGGAGCGCCCCGGCTGCCCACCCCACCTCCAGCGTCTCCTGTTGGGGGGACATCGCTTCCAGGAAGAAGACCTTCAAGCAAATCCCAGCCCAAGAGGAGGCTACGCGGTCCCGTCCGCGGGACGGCGGCCGGACGGCCAAGGACGCGCAGCGCCGAGGCGGTCCGGCCGCCGCGCTCAGGCGCGCGGGGCTCCGGGTGCGGGCCGCGCACCTCCCGTCGGGGCCATGCACCGCCTCCCGCCTTCCGCAGCGCGGCTGCAGCCGATTGCGGCGGCGGTCGCCCTGCCTCAGGTCCGCGACTACGCGCCGGGCGCCCCGCGCGGGGCCGCCCTCCTCCGGCCGCAGCCCTCCCCGCGGCGGCCCGGCCTGCCGCGCGCCTTTCTAGATAGAAATTAGGACACCGGCCACCGACTGACCTTCTCAGTCCGCGACGCCGATTGGGTCCGGTCCGAAGGGGCTCACCGGCCGGTGTCACTAACCGGGCCTCTAGCGCGCGGATGCGCGCCTCTCCCGCCACCCAGCCCACTCGCGCCCGACCCCATCCCTTCCCGCGCTGCACCCGCGGGAAAGGCGCCGCGGCAGCCCGTGCATCGGCGCTGCCGTGGCGACCTCAGCCCGAAGGGAGGAGTGCCGGTGATGCCTGTCTTGCTTTCTCCGTGCTGCGGAGGGGTCCCCCGCCCCCCGCCCCGCCCGGGAGGCCCGGGGACGGAGTCGCGCGTCGCAGAGGGGTTTGGAAGCACCGGCTGACCTCCTGTGCAATCCCGCCCTTTAGCCTGCCCGGGGGACCCGCGCCGGCTTCTGCAGCCGCTGGGCCGGGCAGGGCAGCAGCCCCCGCGCAATTTGCACCGGCGGTTTCCGCTGTCTGCGGGCTGCAGAGACCTGGGCATTCCAAACGTGCAAGCGCGATTAAGGAAAACGCAGGCAGAGAGAGGACTCCGAAATTTGACTTCGCTGTTGAGAAGGCTACAATATGCGGCAGTGTTTATCATTTATGTGCTCTGAGAGCATAACTTCCTGTCAGCCCAAATAGTGGCAAATTTTTTAAAGACCAAAGAATAATCAGAGGGAGGGGACTTGGAGCCGACCCGGGCTGAGTTGAGCGTTGCCGCACTTTGCAGGACTGGCTGACCGGTGCGGATGGTTCGGTAGATGGCATTCTTCCCTTGGAGTCAGGACTACAGAAAGGGCGGATTAGTGATGAGGGGCACCACTCTGTGATACTAGCTCGTTGAAGGGGTTTGTTTGTTTTTGTGATAAGAAAGAAATGGATCGAAGTTCCTGCCGGATTGGACTGTTACCGGGACAGGTTGCGGAAGAACAGGGTTCGGGCCAGCTCTGTTCCAAGCAGGAGTTGCTGTCCAAAACACACCCACACGTACACACACCCACACACCACCACCGCACCAAACCCTGGAACTGTTGATTGTGGAAGTAATGGGGGGAAGATGTTCCAGCCCGTTTTAAGCTTTGTCCATATCATATGGTTTAAAGTAGGCATACACAGGCTTTATAAATCATGCACACCCACACATACAATTATATGTCATGCTAATAGATATGTATGTGCATATATATGTATATGTGTGTATATATGTATATATATGTGTGATATATATATATACACACACACACACACATATATATACAGTTTTTCAAGGTGATTCTCTTTCTGCTGCTTAGACCAGTGTCCTGAGATAAGACTTTGCACCCACCCTAGAGTTTATCATGAATTTTACACTCTATACTGCAGAGGGCTTTTCTAGTTCCTTTCATTCCTTGTTGAAATTGTGCTATGATGATTCCTACCATGAATGTATGATTTCAGTTTTTTTTTTACTCTGCTTCATTTTTAAATTTCAATAATTCTTAATCTTCTTTCAATATTTCATGTGATTTACTTATTCCATTTAAGTGTTATTATTGTTGTCTTGCAGAGGGCAGGAACCTTTGTTGTTGTTCCTCCCAAGCACCTTAGAGCAGTGTCTGGCACAACAAATGTTTGTTTGATTAAATGAATGAATGAGACACAGAAAAGATATGAGATAGATCCAGAATGGCCAGGCTAGAGATGATAATTTCACTCATGCTATCAGGTATTTCTTTTTGAGATAAACACCTCATGCTCCCAATTGAAGTGTTATTTTTACTGCATATATGGAAAACTCACATTTACTTCTTAATTTGTAAGTGCTTTTATTTCAAAATTTGTTAGTTTTGATTTGCATAGAAAACCATCTTATCTCTCTTCTAGAAGGAGTTTTGAGGGACGTCTCACTTCCTAAAGAAAACTGAGTTTGCCTAGAGTGATGTGATCACCAGAGTAATGTTTTAAGAACACAAACCTAATCATGTCACTCCTCTGCTTAAAACCTTCTGTGGTTCCTTGTGTCTATGGAATAATTTTCAAATGCCATAGTATGACATACTACACCTATAATCTGACACCCTGGCCCCCACTTCTTCCTTTTCTCATTTCTTACCCCTCTTCACTTTTCACCCTGTTCTCCCTCTCACTGATCTATCTGCACTTCCGAGAACTTGTTATGACCTCTCACACCTTCATGACTTTGCACCTGCTGTTCCCTTGCCGAGGAATTTCTCCTTCTGTATTTTCTAACTTATTGCTTTACACTTACTTACTTAGTGCAGAGTGTGTAAGTAAATACCCAACAAATATTTGTTAAGGAAATAATCTTTAAGACTTAAGTCAATAATTAAATCAGGAAAATCTTCCTAATTTTATTACTCGCTACCTCCAAGCACCACACACACACACACACACACACACACACACACACACACACACACACACACATACACACACGGTTAAGCACACCTTCTGTAGTAGCAACAGATAATATTTATTGAGTGCTTACTTTATACCAGACACTATTCTAAGCATTTCAACATATTAATCTACTTAAATCTTCATTATAATCCTGCAAGGTAGATACCCACACACATGATTTTACACATGGGAAAACCAAGCTACAAAGATGTTAAATAACTTGTTAAACAGCTGGTAAGCAGTGAAGCCAGGCTTGAAACTGGGGCGTCTGCCCGCAGCCCATGCTCTCAACCACTTGGCTGTACTGCCTCTCCTGTGTGTGGATTCTTCTCTTCATAGCATGTTTTACACTATACTGCTACCATCTGTTTACTTGCCTGTAAGCTCCTTGAAATTGAAGGTTGCATTTATTTGTCTTTTCTTCTTGGTGCCAGGCAGACAAGTATGCTTTCACTGATTTTTTTTCAAGGACTTACCTTTGAATGAATGAATGAAATATTAAAAACAACTATCTTCATTGTGCTGCACAATATAAGGAAGATGCTCTTATGGGGAAGAAACAATCCTAGGCCAGCCTTGTCTTTTCTCAGATGGTAAAACCATTTTTTCCTGCACTGGAAATGTTATGTTGTAGAAATGGGTGATGCCAGAAAACCAAAGCGATGATAAGGCGGTTGGAGGAGTGTGATGACCATGTCTGACACAGCAGGATGTATCCAGAATATTTTGAAACAAACCATAAAGCAAAGTACTGAGAATAGCAACATAAAACAGCTGGGAAATACCAATAGCAGACCTTTAATAGGAAGCAATCTCAGAATGAAACCAAAATGTTTTGCCAACCATTAGACTGAATAACAGTGAATACAAAGGGAGGTGTCTGTGCACCTTGTCCATTCAGTGTATTTATTGTGTGCCAGACGTTCTGCCAGGCACTTAGAATACAGTCAAAATGAATCCACAGAACAGTCCTTGTAAGCCCCCAAAATGGGCACAAGAATCATCAGCAGTGCCACCCAAATATCCTAGAGCAGGGGTTTCAAACTGATGGCCCACTGAGTGAATTCAGGCATGTTTTTCAACTTACATGCTTTTTTTCAAACTTGTTACCAACCTTAAAAATCAAGATATTCCACTTAGACATCTCAGTCCTCTTGAAAAAGATCAAACTCTTCATAACACTGGGCTCAATTTCTGCAAGGCAACAATCAGCTAACACTGAGTTATAGCTGTGTTATTACATTTCATGCTCACAACAAACCTATGATTATCGAGTCACTGCTGTCCCTAGTGCTGAGGAACCACTAACAGGTAAGACAATGGAAGATAAAAAACTGGCAAGAGAAGTAGAGAAGAGGGCAGAAATGAATGAGAAACACTGTGTGTGTGTGTGTGTGTGTGTGTGTGTGTGTGTGTGTGTGTGTGTGTATGTGTTTTACAGCCAAAGTAATTAGTTTTCCAAGAAAAGATTGACAGTGTCTAATGCTGCAAGAGATCAAGCCCTCCCCAGGGTGACTAAGGGCCTTGACACAGCAGAGCTTTGAATTTACTCAATTATCAAGGTCAGACGTGGGGTTTGCTTTCTTATCCTTGGTTGAAATCTCAAAAGGGGCTACTCCCTTAAAGAACAGAATCCCAGCTATAAGAGTGGGAGCTCATGAAGTGGGAGACACAGGAATTAGGGAAAGGAGGAAGGAAGAAATGGAGGATGTTAGGAGCTTAGGCTGAAAAAAAGAGGTAGTGGCCAAACTATGAAGGATTCCATGGTAAAAATGTGGTTATTATTTTTTAGGGAAAGTGGTAGAAAGGGAACTGGCATCTGCTGAGGGCCTGCCGTGTGTTAGGTATGCCTTACATGCATTATCTCATTTAACTTTGACCATCACCAGAGATGTGGGCATCATTATACTCACGTTAAATGTGAAAATGAGGCACAGAGAAGTTAAGCAGCTTTCTGAGGTCACACAACCAAAATGTGATGGAGCCAAATTTGAACCAGATCTGATTGAATCTAAGGACATATGCTTATGATGTCAACAGTTTTATAATATTATTCACAACAGATACCATTCATTGAGAGCTAACTTTGTGGAAACATGGATTAGGTAGTCAAATGTTGTGCTAAGCATTTTATGCACTATCAAAATATTCAGAACAACTCTAATGGCTTGTAGTTTTATGCCCACTATGCAAAGAGCCTGGTACTCAGAGATACTAAGCTTTTTGTTAGAAATTATATGGCTACTGAGTCCAAGAGCCAGGATCATACCCAGGACACCACATCCTATGTTCTTAACCTCTGCACTTGATGGTATTGTCCTATTTTAGTTCCTTATGAGTGCATAAATTGTGTTGCATCCATTTCCTGTGAGATAAAACTTGTTATGATCCCTTCTGCTCTGTCCACAGTAAACTTGCTTGCTGGTCAGAGGCTTAGCTTAATCATTTAAAAAAAATGTATTTTACAAAGCAACTTGATATTTTAATAAGAAACAGCAAAAAGGAGGAGGAATGTCTGTTTTCCATCGAAGTTTAGGTTGCTCTGTTGAGCCAGACCTAATTAATTAACTAATCATCATTTATTGTCTACCATGTGCCTCGTGCTCATGCCCATTCTTCAAGGGTAAGCACAGTGTTTGACACTTCTCTCCCCAACAAATCACTTTGGGTTTTTAAAAATTTCTTCCTCTTTGTTTTTTTTTTAAAGGCATTTCAATTGACTGCATGTTTTTTAGCTCTGTCTACATGTTTATGTTACAGTCCTCTCCAGAGATCTCTGGAAACTTGCTCTTTTAATTATACTCCTATTTCCCTGCTAGATCTGCTGCACAGTTGATTACTGTCTGTGCTGATGTGGCAGAGTTATTAGGGAGCTCAGTCCGTGAGTAGATTCGGTGAGCTGTGCAAGATTGCTCGGCTAATATGCGGTGGAACGGCATTCTAGTCCAGTTGTTCCTCTTAAAACTGTGAGACTTAAATTCTTTCCCTTAAATCCTATTTGAATTATAAATGAAAATCACCTGTTGCCTATTTGTAGTATAAAATAACAGAAAACGGTACTGGTAATTAAACAAACATATGGCTTATTTTTTAAAATAGTGTTTGTGTCAAATAAAAAGAAGTTAGAAAGAAGTTAGAGATAAACATACTGAAAGAAGTTTTATTTTAAAACATATTTTCCAAAGCATGTCATATGCAACACTAGTTTCTTAAGATGCTTTTAGAAAAAGAAGTGTTCCAAAGTCGAGGGTTCCATGGGAAATACTGCTGATGTCCTAGTGTACATTATAAAATGTGTATATTAAATCTTTGAAATATTCTGCAGTTAAAAAAACAAACCCTGCTTAATCTCTGATTAACCTTTTCTTCTGCCTCTGTATAGTTAACATGTTAATACAGTTTTATAAGAACATTACTGGGTATCTAATAAGACAAGAAAAGGAAATAAAATGTAGACAGATTGGGAAGGAAGACATAAAACTTTCTTTTTTTGGCAAATGGCATGATCATCTATGTGGAACATCGAAAGAATCAATGAAATAACCCCTTGACCTAATAAATGACATAGCAAGGTTGCAGGATACCAAGTTAATATAAAAAAGTCAATGGCTTTCCTATATACCAATAATGACTGAGTGAAATTTGAAATTAAATACACGATAACATTTACATTAGCACCCCCAAATGAAATATTTAGGTATAAATCTAGCAAAATATATACAAGATTTGTATGAGGAATACTGTAAAACTTTGATGAACAGTATTAAAGAACTACATAAATGGAGGAATATTCTGTGATCATGGATAAGAAGGCAATATTGTCAACGTATCAGCTATCCCCAACTTGATCTATAGATTCAGTGCAATCCCACTCAAAATCATAGCAGGTTATTTTATAGGTAAGAATAAATTTGTTCTCAAGTTTATATGGAAAGGTGAAAAGCCCAGAATAGCCAACACAATACTGAAGAAACAAAGTTAAAGGACTGATGTAACCTGACTTCAAAACATAGCGTAAAGATACAGTAATCAAGACAGTGCGGTGTTGGTGAAACAATAGACAGATCAATGAAACATATTAGAAAGCCCAGAAATAGACCCCCATAAATATAGCTAACTGATCTTTGAAAAGAGGACAAAGGAAATACAACATCTAAACACAGACTTCACACCCTTGACAAAATTAACTCAAAATGGGTCACTGACCTAAAAAAAAAAAAAGCAAAACTATAGGAGAAAATCTAGATGACCATGGGTATGCTGATGATTTTTTAGATACAACACCAAAGACAAGATTCATAAAAGAAATAATTAATAGATTAAAAACTAATGCTCTGGGGAAAAAACAGTATCAAGAGAATTAGAAGACAAGCCACAGATTGGGAGAAAATATTTGCAAAAGCCACGTCTAATAGGAACTGTCATCCAAAATACAAAAACCTCTTGCAATTCAGCAACAAGAAAACAAAGAACTTAATCAGAATATGGGCCAAAGATCGTAATAGACACCTTAGCAAAGAAGATATACAGATGGCAAATAAGCATAAAAAGAGATCTCCCACATGTTATGTCACCAGGGAAATGCAAATTAATACACCAACGAGATACCACTACCCACCTATTAGAATGGCCAAAATCCAGAGCAGTGACAACACCAAAGTCTGATGAGGATGTGAAATAATGCATTCATTGCTGGTGGGAATGCAAATCCTACAGCTACTTTGGAAGGGAGTTTGGTAGTTTTCTTACAAAACTAGACATACGCTTACCATGTGATCCAGTCATTGTGCTCTTTGGTATCTACCCAAAGGAGCTGAAAGCTTAGGTCCACACAAAAACGTGCAAACTGAGGTTCAAGCAAGTTTTATTTATAATTACCAAAACTTGGAAGCAACCAAGATGTCCTTAGGTAGATGAATGGATGAATACAGTGTAGTATATCAGACTTTGAAATATTATTCTGGGTCACTGGAGGCTTGTCCTCGGGTCAGCCTGCTCCTGAGAGGTGGGACATGGTGCAGTCAGTGTGCTGGGGCGGGGGCAGGGGCAGCGGCAGCGGCAGCGGGAAAAGGGAGCACATCCCCCATCTAGCATGGGGCAGCCCCAATCCTGCCATCTCCAGCGCTGCTGCTGCCACTGCTGCCGCCGCCCCGCCCCCCTGACCACAGCCGGCTTGCCTCCCAGGAGCAGGTGGACAGGGGG
This sequence comes from Camelus ferus, assembly GCF_009834535.1. Taxonomy (NCBI): domain Eukaryota; kingdom Metazoa; phylum Chordata; class Mammalia; order Artiodactyla; family Camelidae; genus Camelus; species Camelus ferus. The sequence goes on along the minus strand of NC_045725.1, from coordinate 10,588,113 downwards.
AAACTCCTTCCAGGAAGCTCCGGCAGCAGAGGTTGCCCCCAGGCCAGGCAGCGGAGGAGATGGGAGCAAGTAGACTGGCTCTCCCAGGGCAGCCTCCTCTCCCCCACCGCCGCCGCCACTGCTGCCAGCTGTCCATCGCGGGGGCCGGGCTGCGGCTGCACCCTCCCTCCCAGCACCAGCATCAAGCAGCCAAGGACCACTGGCGAGCGGTGTGCAGCCTGGGACCACCCTGACCCATGAGCTCAGAGGAGGCAGTGGGCATGAGGGTGGGGTGGGGGGAGGGATGGGGGCATGGGGGTGGTGCAGGAAATTGGAATGGCCTCCAGCCTCGCCCTCCCGCCCGGGCCGGGCACCTGGGACCTAGGGCTGTGTGCCTGCAGTCAGCCCGGGATCCCTGTCTGGCGGCTGTCGCCATGGTGATCGGAGCCCGGACCGCCCGGCTCCCGCGAGGAGAGGGCTGAGGGGGTCAGCTGGGGTAGGGGTGCACTCCGGGTGTGGGGCGAACTGGCAGTGGAGGAGGACATGCTGAGGGGAAGGGGTTGCTGGGAGTGGAAGTGACTCGGCTGAAGGGTGGGGGGTAATTCCGGGGTGAAGGGTTAGGGGAGTATCTCTGGACTGTGGGGGAACCTGGGGTGAGGCATGAGGGGTAAGCTTGGTTTGCAGGGGCTGTAGCTTAGGATCTAGTGGGGCGCAGACCTGGGGTGGGACTTGGGTGTGAGGAAAAGCAGCCTTGTCTGGGGGGGTGCAACGGATCAGGGGACAGGGCGTGGCAGGGGTGGGGAGGCATTGACTGGGTGGGGGTCGGCAAGTAGGGGGACTGGGGCTGGTGAGGGTGTGGCCTGGCCCTGGGCCCATGGTGGTTCTAGTTGGGTGCTGGGATCCTAGCGGGGGGGACATTGGGGTTGGGGACCTGCCCAGCACTGGTCGAGGGCTGGGTGCGCACCACCACCCCACCGCCTCAAGCTCCACTGACCCACCGCCCAGTCCCACTCATAGATCCCTACTTCAGGAGCCCCAGCCAAGCTTCCTTGCTGCAGGCAGGCAGACAGGCAGGCTGGCAGGCAGAGGGGGTGGGGGGATCACCACAGCCCTAACAAGAGGACGCTGGGGCAGGAGCTGGGTGCTCCTGGACCAGCTCCCAGAGGAAGAAGGTGGCTTCCTGTCTACTGGAGGAAGCCTCCCAGGACTCGACAGACCTGGAGGGATGCCAGTTGCCACCCTGAGGCAGCAGACGGCCCACCCAGAGCAGGCGGAGGGGGACACTGGGAGGAAATCCACAGGCTTCCCTGGGCAGCAACCAACCCCTCTGCTGCCCACTCTGCAGACGCCCCCGCACCCGCCCCCTGACCACGACGCGACCTCCTCCCGGGAGCCGGCCGACACAGAGATGCGCACCCCATGAACCTAGGGTAGAAGAGACAGACACCAGGCCCAGGCAAGTGGGAGATAGGAGCAAATATACCAGCTCAGTAGGGCAGCACCCGCCTCCTCACTGCAGCCCCTGACCGCACCGCGCGCGCCTCCAGGGCTCAGGCTGACCTGGAAACATGCATACTGTGAACCTAGGGCAGGTGAGGCTACCCCCACTCCAGTCCACTGTGGAGATGGGATCAAACTGATCTGCTCACCCAAGGCAGTCCACTCCCAGCGACATCCCTGTATCCTGAACTCACCTCACCAGCATCCCAGGACCTGGCTGACAAGGAGAATTAAATCCCTCAATTGTGGGGTAGCAGAGCATGCCTCGAGCCCATGACAGGGGTAGATGGGAGGAAAATGACCAACTACCCGGGGCAGTTGCACACACTTGCAGTGCAGCCGCCTCCACCACCGACCTCTTCCACTCACCGCACCACGCCGTTCCCAGGAGCAGGCTGACTTCAAAGGCTTGAGTCCAGAGAACGTGGGGGAGCTGAGGCTGCCCCCAGACCATGCCCCTAGGGACATGGGAGAAAATCTTCTGGCTCACCAAGGGCACCCCATTCCCCGGTCGCCGCCGCCTACTCCATCCCCTGACCGCGCCCCACCTCTAGTGTGCCTGTCTCTCTGACTGCCTGCCGGAATCTATCTAACGGAGGAGGGGAGAGGCAAGTTTATGTGTGTCTCTGTCTGTTTATCTAACGGAAGAGGAGGCGACTAGAATGTCTCTCTCCTTGCCTATCTAGCTATCTATCTATCAGTCTATTTATCGATCTATCTATCTATATAGTGGAGGCATACGAGCCGACTAGTGTGTCTTTTTAACTGTCTGTCTGTCGGTTGGAGGAGGAGTATACTGCGTCAATCTACCTACCTACCTAATTGGGGAGGAGGAGGAGGCTAGATTATTATGTGTGTGGGTGTGCGTCTCTGTCTATGTATCTGTAACTAAAAGGGGAGGAGGCTAATGTGTCTGTCTATCTGTGTATAGATGCATTTAATGGAGGAGGAGGAGGCTAGTATGCCTGTCTGTCTGATTATCTATCAGGTATCTATGTACTTAGATCTAGTCAGGAAGAAGGAGGAGGCTAGAGTGTCTTTCTCTCTGTCCGTCAGAGGAGGAGAAGACTAGTGTGTCTGTCTCTCCATGTGTCTGTGAGTCTGTCTTATCGATATCTAATGGAGAAGTAGGAGGAGGCCGTGTTCCTGGCTATATGTCTGTATCTTTAACAGGAGAAGGTAGAGGCGAGTGTGTGTATCCGTCTATATCACTGACTATCTATCTAATGAAGGAAGAGAAAGAGTCTATTATTAAGTTTATCTATCTATTATCTAATGGAGGAGGAGATTAGTGTGTCTATCTACCTACCTAGTTGAGGAATAGGAGAAGGCAAGTGTGTGTGTGTCCGTTTGTCTCTCTATGTATGTATCTGTCTACCTATCTCATGGATGAGAAGGAGGAGGATAGGAAATATGTCTGCTTCTAAAGGGAGGAAGAGGCCAGTGTGTCTATATATTTATTTGTCTCTCTGTCTGTCTAATGGAGGAAGCCTCCCAGTACACGATCAACTAGGAGGGATGCTAACTGACACCCTGAAGAAGCAGACAGCGCCACCATTGCAGGCTGAGGGGGACACTGGATGGAAATCCACAGGTGTGCCTTGGCAGCCTGCAAACCCCGCTTCCGCCCTCTCTGTAGCCGTCACAGCCCGCCCCAGCCCCGCCACCTGACCACCCCGCGCCCACCAACTGGGAGCCTGAAAACACAGAGATGTGCACTTTATGTACCTCACATAGAAGAGACCGAAGCCAGGACCGGCCAAGGAAGAGATTGGAGCAAATACACGGACTCGGTGGGTCAGCCACGACTCCCCAATGCAGCCCCTGAACGCACCGCACCGCCTCAGGGCTCAGGTTGACCTGGAAACATGCATACAATGAACCTGGGGAAGGAAAGGCCCCCCCACGCCCAGACCAGGCCCTTGTGGAGATGGGAGCAAACTGATCGGCTCACCGGAGGCAGTCCGCTCCCCGTGACATCCCTTTCCCCTGAACTCACCTCACCAGCATCCCAGGACCATGCTGAAAAAGAGACTTAAATCCCGCATACCTGGTGTAGCAGAGGACGCCCCGAGGACAGGAGAGGGAGAGATGGGAGGAAAATGACCAACTCGCCGTGGCATCCCCCTTTACTGCTGTGCCGCCTCCGCCTATGCTGGCGACCTCTGCCCCTGAACTCACCACGCCCCTCCCTGGAGCAGGTTGATGGCAAAGACTTAAATGCGGAGAACATGGGCGTGCGGAGACCGTCCCCAGGCAAGGCAGCTTGGGATATGGGAGAATATCCTCGGGCTCTCGAGGGGCACCCTAGTCCCCTTTCGCAGCCACCAAAACCCGGGTCCAGACCGCACCCTGCCTGAAGTGTGTCTGGCTGTCTGACAGCCTGCCTGACTGCCTATCTATTGGAGGATCGGATAGGCTAGAGTATGTGTGTGTCTGTCTGTTTATCTAACGGAGGAGGAGGCCACTATTATGTCTCTCTCTTGGCCCGCAGAACTATCTACGTGTATAACTATGTACCTAACTACCTTCCTACCTATCTATGTATCTATGTATCTATCTATCTATCCATCTATCTATCTATCTTTCTATCTATCTATCAATCTATCTTTCTATCTTCTTATCTAACTACAGGAGGCATACCTGCAGGCTAGTGTGTCTTTTTATTTGTCTCTCTGTTGCAGGACGAGGTTTGTGTGTTTATGTACCTATCTACCTATTTCAGGAAGAGGAGGAGACTAGTGTGTGTGTGTGTGTGTGTGCGTGTGTTGTTCTTTTTGCCTGACTATAAATGTATATGTGTACCTATATAATGTATGAGGAGGAGGAGGTTAGGATTTATGGCTGTTGCTAAATGGAGGAAGAGGCTAGTGTGTCTGCCTATTTATATGTCTGTCTGTCTGTCTAATGGAGGAAGCCTCACACTACTCGACCCACCTGGAGGGATGTCACTTGCCACCCTGAAGCAGCAGAGGGCGCCCCCATTGCAGGCTGAGGGGGACACTGGATGGAAATCCACAGGAGTGCCTTGGCAGCCTGCGAACCCCTCTTCTGCCCTCTGTGTAGCCGCCAAGGCCCGCCCCTTCCCCGCCCCGTGACCACCCCGCACCCGCCTACCGGGAGCCAGAAAACACAGAGATGTGCACTTCGTGTACCTCAGATAGCAGAGACCGAAGCCAGGACCGGCCAAGGAAGAGATTGGAGCAAATACACGGGCTCGGTGGGTCAGCCACGACTCCCCACTGCAGCCCCTGACCGCACCGCACCGCACCGCCTCAGGGGCGCAGGCTGACCTGCAAACATGCATACAATGAACCTGGCGAAGGAGAGGCCCCCAAACCCCAGACCAACACCTTGTAGAGATGAGAGCAAACTGATCGGCTCACCCGAGGCCATCCGCTCCCCGCGACATCCCTGTCCATGAACTCACCCCACCAGCATCCCAGGACCATACTGAGAAGGAGACTTAAATCCCGCAAACCTGGGCTAGCAGAGGCCGCCCCGAGGACAGGAGAGAGGGAGATGGGAGGAAAATGACCAACTCGCCTTGGCATCCCCCTTTAATGCTGTGCAGCCACCTCCTGGGCTGCTGACCTCTTCCCCTGACCTCACCACGCCCCTCCCTGAGCAGACTGATCTCAAGGCCTTAAATGCCGTGAACCTGGGGGAGCGGAGGCAGTCCCCAGGCAAGGCAGCCTGGGACAAGGGAAGAAATCCTCTGGCTCGCGAGGTTCACCCTAGTCCCCTGTCGTGGCCGCCAAACCCCGTGTCCGGACAGCACCCTGCCTATAGTTTGTCTCTCTGTCTGACAGCCTGCCTGACTGCCTAACTATTGGAGGATGGCAGAGGCTAGACTATGTGTGTGTGTGTCTGTTTATCTAACGGAGGAGGAGGCGACTAGATTGTCTCTCTCTGGGCCCGCAGTACTATCTAACTTTATAACTATGTACCTAACTTTCTACCTACCTATCTATCTATCTAACTATCTATCTATCTCTCTATCTATCTATCTATCTATCTATCTACCTATCTATCTATCTATCTTTCTATCTATATTCTTATCTGCCTACAGGAGGCATAGCAGCAGGCTAGTGTGTCTTTTTATTAGTCTGTCTGTTGCAGGATGAGTTTTGTTTGTCTATGTACCTATCTAGCTATTTCAAGAAGAGAAGGAGATTAGTGTGTGTGTGTGTGCGTGTGTGCGTGTGTGGTTCTTTCTGTCTGACTATGTATGTATTTGTCTACCTATAAAATGTATGAGGAAGAGAAGATTAGATTTATGGCTGTTGCTAAATGCAGGAAGAGGCTAGTGTGTCTGCGTATTTATATGTCTGTCTGTCTGTCTAATGGAGGAAGCCGCACAGTACTCGACCCACCTGGAGGGATGTCACTTGCCACCCTGAAGCAGCAGAGGGCGCCCCCATTGGAGGCTGAGGGGGACACTGGATGGAAATCCACAGGAGTGCCTTGGCAGCCTGCGAACCCCTCTTCCGCCCTCTGTGTAGCCGCCACGGCCCGCCCTTCCCCGCCCCGTGACCACCCCGCACCCGCCTACCGGGAGCCAGAAAACACAGAGATGTGCACTTCGTGTACTTCAGATAGCAGTGACCGAAGCCAGGACGGGCCAAGGAAGAGATTGGAGCAAATACACGGGCTCGGTGGGTCAGCCACGACTCCCCAGTGCAGACCCTGACCGCACCGCACCGCCTCAGGGGCGCAGGCTGACCTGCAAACATGCATACAATGAACCTGGCGAAGGAGAGGCCCCCAAACCCCACACCAACACCTTGTGGAGATGGGAGCAAACTGATCGGCTCACCCGAGGCCGTCCGCTCCCCGCGACATCCCTGTCCATGAACTCACCCCACCAGCATCTCTGGACCATGCTGAGAAGGAGACTTAAATCCCGCAATCCTGGGGTAGCAGAGGCCGCCCCGAGGACAGGAGAGGGGGAGATGGGAGGAAAATGACCAACTCGCCTTGGCATCTCCCTTTACTGCTGTGCCGCCTCCTCCTATGCTGCTGACCTCTTCCCCTGACTTCACCAAGCCCCTCCCTGGAGCAGGCTGATCTCAAAGCCTTAAATGCCGTGAACATGGGGGAGTGGAGGCAGCCCCCAGGCAAGGCAGCCTGGGACAAGGGAAGATATCCTCTGGCTTGCGAGGTTCACCCTAGTCCCCTGTCGCGGCCGCCACACCCCGTGTCCGGACAGCACCATGACTGTAGTTTCTCTCTCTGTCTGACAGCCTGCCTGACTGCCTATCTATTGGAGGATGGCAGAGGCTAGACTATGTGTGTGTGTGTCTGTTTATCTAACGGAGGAGGAGGCCACTAGTATGTCTCTCTCTGGGCCCGCAGAACTATCTAACTTTATAACTATGTACCTACCTATCTACCTACCTAACTATCTATCTAACTATCTATCTATCTATCTATCTATCTATCTATCTATCTATCTATCTATCTATCTATCTATCTATTCTTTCTATCTATCTATCTTATCTAACTACAGGAGGCATAGAAGCAGGCTAGTGGGTCTTTTTATTAGTCTGTCTGTTGCAGGACGAGTTTTGTTTGTCTATGTACCTATCTAGCTATTTCAAGAAGAGAAGGAGATTAGTGTGTGTGTGTGTGCGTGTGTGCGTGTGTGGTTCTTTCTGTCTGACTATGTATGTATTTGTCTACCTATAAAATGTATGAGGAAGAGAAGATTAGATTTATGGCTGTTGCTAAATGCAGGAAGAGGCTAGTGTGTCTGTGTATTTATATGTCTGTCTGTGTGTCTAATGGGGGAAGCCTCCCAGTACTAGACCCACTTGGAGGGATGCCAGTTGTCACCCTGAAGCAGCAGAGGGCACCCCCATTGGCAGGCTGAGGGGGACACTGGATGGAAATCCACAGGCGTGCCTTGGCAGCCAGCGAACCCGCTTCAGCTGTCTATGTAGCCGCCACCGCCCCGCCCCTGACCCGCCCCGTTACCACCCCGCACCCGCCTACCGGGAGCCAGAAAACACAGAGATGTGCACTTCGTGTACCTCAGATAGCAGAGACCGAAGCCAGGACCGGCCAAGGAAGAGATTGGAGCAAATACACGGACTCGGTGGGTCAGCCACGACTCCTCAATGCAGCCCCTGACCGCACCGCACCGCCTCAGGGGCGCAGGCTGACCTGGAAGCATGTATACAATGTACCTGGGGAAGGAAAGGCCCCCCCACGCCCAGACCAGGCCCTTGTGGAGATGGGAGCAAACTGATCGGCTCACCGGAGGCAGTCCGCTCCCCGTGACATCCCTTTCCCCTGAACTCACCTCACCAGCATCCCAGGACCATGCTGAAAAAGAGACTTAAATCCCGCATACCTGGTGTAGCAGAGGTCGCCCCGAGGCCAGGAGAGGGAGAGATGGGAGGAAAATGACCAACTCGCCGTGGCATCCCCCTTTACTTCTGTGCTGCCTCCGCCTTTGCTGGCGACCTCTAAACCTGAACTCACCACGCCCCTCCCTGGAGCAGGTTGATGGCAAAGACTTAAATGCGGAGAACATGGGGGTGCGGAGGCCGTCCCCAGGCAAGGCAGCTTGGGATATGGGAGAATATCCTCGGGCTCTCGAGGGGCACCCTAGTCCCCTTTCGCAGCCACCAAAACCCGGGTCCAGACCGCACCCTGCCTGAAGTGTGTCTGGCTGTCTGACAGCCTGCCTGACTGCCTATCTATTGGAGGATGGGATAGGCTAGAGTATGTGTGTGTCTGTCTATTTATCTAACGGAGGAGGAGGCCACTATTATGTCTCTCTCTTGGCCCGCAGAACTATCTACGTGTATAACTATGTACCTAACTAACTTCCTACCTATCTATGTATCTATGTATCTATCTATCTATCCATCTATATCTATCTTTCTATCTATCTATCAATCTATCTTTCTATCTTCTTATCTACCTACAGGAGGCATAGCAGCAGGCTAGTGTGTCATTTTATTTGTCTCTCTGTTGCAGGAAGAGGTTTGTGTGTTTATGTACCTATCTACCTATTTCAGGAAGAGGAGGAGACTAGTGTGTGTGTGTGTGTGTGTGTGTGTGTGCGTGTGTTGTTCTTTCTGCCTGACTATAAATGTATATGTGTACCTATATAATGTATGAGGAGGAGGAGGTTAGGATTTATGGCTGTTGCTAAATGGAGGAAGAGGCTAGTGTGTCTGCCTATTTATATGTCTGTCTGTCTGTCTAATGGAGGAAGCCGCACACTACTCGACCCACCTGGAGGGATGTCACTTGCCACCCTGAAGCAGCAGAGGGCGCCCCCATTGCAGGCTGAGGGGGACACTGGATGGAAATCCACAGGAGTGCCTTGGCAGCCTGCGAACCCCTCTTTTGCCCTCTGTGTAGCCGACACGGCCCGCCCCTTCCCCGCCCCGTGACCACCCCGCACCCGCCTACCGGGAGCCAGAAAACACAGAGATGTGCACTTCGTGTAACTCAGATAGCAGAGACCGAAGCCAGGACCGGCCAAGGAAGAGATTGGAGCAAATACACGGGCTCGGTGGGTCAGCCACGACTCCCCAGTGCAGCCCCTGACCGTACCGCACCGCACCGCCTGAGGGGCGCAGGCTGACCTGCAAACATGCATACAATGAACCTGGCGAAGGAGAGGCCCCCAAACCCCAGACCAACACCTTGTGGAGATGGGAGCAAACTGATCGGCTCACCCGAGGCCGTCCGCTCCCCGCGACATCCCTGTCCTTGAACTCACCCCACCAGCATCCCAGGACCATACTGAGAAGGAGACTTAAATCCCGCAAACCTGGGCTAGCAGAGGTCGCCCCGAGGCCAGGAGAGGGAGAGATGGGAGGAAAATGACCAACTCGCCGTGGCATCCCCCTTTACTGCTGTGCCGCCTCCGCCTATGCTGGCGACCTCTACCCCTGAACTCACCACGCCCCTCCCTGGAGCAGGTTGATGGCAAAGACTTAAATGCGGAGAACATGGGGGAGCGGAGGCCGTCCCCAGGCAAGGCAGCTTGGGATATGGGAGAATATCCTCGGGCTCTCGAGGGGCACCCTAGTCCCCTTTCGCAGCCACCAAAACCCGGGTCCAGACCGCACCCTGCCTGAAGTGTGTCTGGTTCTCTGACAGCCTGCCTGACTGCCTATCTATTGGAGGGTGGGATAGGCTAGAGTATGTGTGTGTCTGTCTGTTTATCTAACGGAGGAAGAGGCCACTATTATGTCTCTCTCTTGGCCCGCAGAACTATCTACGTGTATAACTATGTACCTAACTACCTTCCTACCTATCTATGTATCTATCTATCTATCTATCTATCTTTACATCTATCTATCTATCTTTCTATCTATCTATCAATCTACATTTCTATCTTCTTATCTACCTACAGGAGGCATACCTGCAGGCTAGTGTGTCATTTTATTTGTCTCTCTGTTGCAGGAGGAGGTTTGTGTGTTTATGTACCTATCTACCGATTTCAGGAAGAGGAGGAGACTAGTGTGTGTGTGTGTGTGTGTGTGTGTGCGTGTGTTCATTTTTCTGCCTGACTATAAATGTATATGTGTAACTATATAATGTATGAGGTGGAGGAGGTTAGGATTTATGGCTGTTGCTAAATGGAGGAAGAGGCTAGTGTGTCTGCCTATTTATATGTCTGTCTGTCTGTCTAATGGAGGAAGCCGCACACTACTCGACCCACCTGGAGGGATGTCACTTGCCACCCTGAAGCAGCAGAGGGCAACCCCATTGCAGGCTGAGGGGGACACTGGATGGAAATCCACAGGAGTGCCTTGGCAGCCTGCGAACCCCTCTTCTGCCCTCTGTGTAGCCGCCAAGTCCCGCCCCTTCCACGCCCCGTGACCACCCCGCAGCCGCCTACCGGGAGCCAGAAAACACAGATATGTGCACTTCGTGTAACTCAGATAGCAGAGACCGAAGCCAGGACCGGCCAAGGAAGAGATTGGAGCAAATACACGGGCTCGGTGGGTCAGCCACGACTCCCCAGTGCAGCCCCTGACCGCACCGCACCGCACCGCCTCAGGGGCGCAGGCAGACCTGCAAACATGCATACAATGAACCTGGCGAAGGAGAGGCCCCCAAACCCCAGACCAACACCTTGTGGAGATGGGAGCAAACTGATCGGCTCACCAGAGGCCGTCCGCTCCCCGCGACATCCCTGTCCATGAACTCACCCCACCAGCATCCCAGGACCATACTGAGAAGGAGACTTAAATCCCGCAAACCTGGGCTAGCAGAGGCCGCCCCGAGGACAGGAGAGGGGGAGATGGGAGGAAAATGACCAACTCGCCTTGGCATCCCCCTTTACTGCTGTGCAGCCACCTCCTGGGCTGCTGACCTCTTCCCCTGACCCCACCACGCCCCTCCCTGAGCAGGCTGATCTCAAGGCCTTAAATGCCGTGAACCTGGGGGAGCGGAGGCAGTCCCCAGGAAAGGCAGCCTGGGACAAGTCAAGAAATCTTCTGGCTCGCGAGTTTCACCCTAGTCTCCTGTCGCGGCCGCCAAACCCCGTGTCCGGACAGCACCCTGCCTATAGTTTGTCTCTCTGTCTGACAGCCTGCCTGACTGCCTAACTATTGGAGGATGGCAGAGGCTAGACTATGTGTGGGTGTCTGTTTATCTAACGGAGGAGGAGGCGACTAGATTGTCTCTCTCTGGGCCCGCAGAACTATCTAACTTATAACTATGTACCTACCTTTCACCTACCTAACTATCTATCTATCTAACTATCTCTTTCTCTATCTATCTATCTATCTATCTATCTATCTATCTATCTATCTATCTATCTATCTATCTATCAATCTATCTATCTATCTATCTATCTATCTATCTATCTATCTATCTATCTATCTACCTATCTATCTATCTATCTTTCTATCTATATTCTTATCTGCCTACAGGAGGCATAGCAGCAGGCTAGTGTGTCTTTTTATTAGTCTGTCTGTTGCAGGACGAGTTTTGTTTGTCTATGTACCTATCTACCTATTTCAGGAAGAGGAGGAGACTAGTGTGTGTGTGTGTGTGTGTGTGCGTGTGTTGTTCTTTCTGCCTGACTATAAATGTATATGTGTACCTATATAATGTATGAGGAGGAGGAGGTTAGGATTTATGGCTGTTGCTAAATGGAGGAAGAGGCTAGTGTGTCTGCCTATTTATATGTCTGTCTGTCTGTCTAATGGAGGAAGCCGCACACTACTCGACCCACCTGGAGGGATGTCACTTGCCACCCTGAAGCAGCAGAGGGCGCCCCCATTGCAGGCTGAGGGGGACACTGGATGGAAATCCACAGGAGTGCCTTGGTAGCCTGCGAACCCCTCTTCCGCGCTCTGTGTAGCCGCCACGGCCTGCCCTTAACGCCCCGTGACCACCCCGCACCCGCCTACCGGGAGCCAGAAAACACAGAGATGTGCACTTCGTGTACCTCAGATAGCAGAGACCGAAGCCAGGACCGGCCAAGGAAGAGATTGGAGCAAATACACGGGCTCGGTGGGTCAGCCACTACTCCCCAGTGCAGCCCCTGACCGCACCGCACCGCCTCAGGGGCGCAGGGTGATCTGCAAACATGCATACAATGAACCTTGCGAAGGAGAGGCGCCCAACCCCCAGACCAAGCCCTTGTCGAGATGGAAGCAAACTGATCGGCTCACCCGAGGCCGTCCATTCCCAACGACATCCCTGTCCATGAACTCACCCCTCAAGCATCCCAGGACCATGATGAGAAGGAGACTTAAATCCCGCAATCCTGGGGTAGCAGAGGCCGCCCCGAGGACAGGAGAGGGGGAGATGGGAGGAAAATGACCAACTCGCCTTGGCATCTCCCTTTACTGCTGTGCCGCCTCCTCCTATGCTGCTGACCTCTTCCCCTGACTTCACCAAGCCCCTCCCTGGAGCAGGCTGATCTCAAAGCCTTAAATGCCGTGAACCTGGGGGAGCGGAGGCAGTCCCCAGGCAAGGCAGCCTGGGACAAGGGAAGATATCCTCTGGCTTGCGAGGTTCACCCTAGTCCCCTGTCGCGGCCGCCACACCCCGTGTCCGGACAGCACCATGACTGTAGTTTCTCTCTCTGTCTGACAGCCTGCCTGACTGCCTATCTATTGGAGGATGGCAGAGGCTAGACTATGTGTGTGTGTGTCTGTTTATCTAATGGAGGAGGAGGCCACTATTATGTCTCTCCCTGGGCCCGCAGAACTATCTAACTTTATAACTATGTACCTACCTATCTACCTACCTAACTATCTATCTAACATTCTAACTATATATCTATCTATCTATCTATGTATCTATCTATCTATCTATCTATCTTTCTATCTATCTATCTTATCTAACTACAGGAGGCATAGAAGCAGGCTAGTGTGTCTTTTTATTAGTCTGTCTGTTGCAGGACGAGTTTTGTTTGTCTATGTACCTATCTAGCTATTTCAGGAAGAGGAGGATATTAGTGTGTGTGTGTGTGCGTGTGTGCGTGTGTGGTTCCTTCTGTCTGACTATGTATGTATTTGTCTACCTATAAAATGTATGAGGAAGAGAAGATTAGATTTATGGCTGTTGCTAAATGCAGGAAGAGGCTAGTGTGTCTGTGTATTTATATGTCTGTCTGTGTGTCTAATGGAGGAAGCCTCACAGTACTAGACCCACTTGGAGGGATGCCAGTTGTCACCCTGAAGCAGCAGAGGGCACCCCCATTGCAGGCTGAGGGGGACACTGGATGGAAATCCACAGGCGTGCCTTGGCAGCCAGCGAACCCGCTTCAGCTGTCTATGTAGCCGCCACCGCCCCGCCCCTGACCCGCCCCGTTACCACCCCGCACCCGCCTACCGGGAGCCAGAAAACACAGAGATGTGCACTTCGTGTACCTCAGATAGCAGAGACCGAAGCCAGGACCGGCCAAGGAAGAGATTGGAGCAAATACACGGACTCGGTGGGTCAGCCACGACTCCTCAATGCAGCCCCTGACCGCACCGCAACGCCTCAGGGGCGCAGGCTGACCTGGAAACATGTATACAATGTACCTGGGGAAGGAAAGGCCCCCCCACGCCCAGACCAGCCCTTGTGGAGATGGGAGCAAACTGATCGGCTCACCGGAGGCAGTCCGCTCCCCGTGACATCCCTTTCCCCTGAACTCACCTCACCAGCATCCCAGGACCATGCTGAAAAGAGACTTAAATCCCGCATACCTGGTGTAGCAGAGGTCGCCCCGAGGCAGGAGAGGGAGAGATGGGAGGAAAATGACCAACTCGCCGTGGCATCCCCCTTTACTGCTGTGCCGCCTCCGCCTATGCTGGCGACCTCTACCCCTGACCTCACCACGCCCCTCCCTGGAGCAGGTTGATGGCAAGACTTAAATGCGGAGAACATGGGGGTGCGGAGGCCGTCCCCAGGCAAGGCAGCTTGGGATATGGGAGAATATCCTCGGGCTCTCGAGGTGCACCCTAGTCCCCTTTCGCAGCCACCAAAACCCGGGTCCAGACCGCACCCTGCCTGAAGTGTGTCTGGCTGTCTGACAGCCTGCGTGACTGCCTATCTATTGGAGGGTGGGATAGGCTAGAGTATGTGTGTGTCTGTCTGTTTATCTAACGGAGGTGGAGGCCACTATTATGTCTCTCTCTTGGCCCGTAGAACTATCTACGTGTATAACTATGTACCTAACTACCTTCCTACCTATCTATGTATCTATGTATCTATCTATCTATCCATCTATCTATCTATCTTTCTATCTATCTATCAATCTATCTTTCTATCTTCTTATCTACCTACAGGAGGCATACCTGCAGGCTAGTGTGTCATTTTATTTGTCTCTCTGTTGCAGGAAGAGGTTTGTGTGTTTATGTACCTATCTACCTATTTCAGGAAGAGGAGGAGACTAGTGTGTGTGTGTGTGTGTGTGTGTGTGCGTGTGTTGTTCTTTCTGCCTGACTATAAATGTATATGTGTACCTATATAATGTATGAGGAGGAGGAGGTTAGGATTTATGGCTGTTGCTAAATGGAGGAAGAGGCTAGTGTGTCTGCCTATTTATATGTCTGTCTGTCTGTCTAATGGAGGAAGCCGCACACTACTCGACCCACCTGGAGGGATGTCACTTGCCACCCTGAAGCAGCAGAGGGCGCCCCCATTGCAGGCTGAGGGGGACACTGGATGGAAATCCACAGGAGTGCCTTGGTAGCCTGCGAACCCCTCTTCTGCCCTCTGTGTAGCCGCCAAGGCCCGCCCCTTCCCCGCCCCGTGACCACCCCGCACCCGCCTACCGGGAGCCAGAAAACACAGAGATGTGCACTTCGTGTACCTCAGATAGCAGAGACCGAAGCCAGGACCGGCCAAGGAAGAGATTGGAGCAAATACACGGGCTCGGTGGGTCAGCCACGACTCCCCAGTGCAGCCCCTGACCGCACCGCACCGCACCGCCTCAGGGGCGCAGGCTGACCTGCAAACATGCATACAATGAACCTGGCGAAGGAGAGGCCCCCAAACCCCAGACCAACACCTTGTGGAGATGGGAGCAAACTGATCGGCTCACCCGAGGCCGTCCGCTCCCCGCGACATCCCTGTCCATGAACTCACCCCACCAGCATCCCAGGACCATACTGAGAAGGAGACTTAAATCCCGCAAACCTGGGCTAGCAGAGGCCGCCCCGAGGACAGGAGAGGGGGAGATGGGAGGAAAATGACCAACTCGCCTTGGCATCCCCCTTTACTGCTGTGCAGCCACCTCCTGGGCTGCTGACCTCTTCCCCTGACCTCACCACGCCCCTCCCTGAGCAGGCTGATCTCAAGGCCTTAAATGCCGTGAACCTGGGGGAGCGGAGGCAGTCCCCAGGCAAGGCAGCCTGGGACAAGGGAAGAAATCCTCTGGCTCTCGAGGTTCACCCTAGTCCCCTGTCGCGGCCGCCAAACCCCGTGTCCGGACAGCACCCTGCCTATAGTTTGTCTCTCTGTCTGACAGCCTGCCTGACTGCCTAACTATTGGAGGATGGCAGAGGCTAGACTATGTGTGTGTGTGTCTGTTTATCTAACGTAGGAGGAGGCCGACTAGTATGTCTCTCTCTGGGCCCGCAGAACTATCTAACTTTATAACTATCTACCTACCTTTCTACCTACCTAACTATCTATCTATCTAACTATCTATCTATCTATCTATCTATCTATCTATCTATCTATCTATCTATCTATCTTTCTATCTATCTTCTTATCTGCCTACAGGAGGCATAGCAAGCAGGCTAGTGTGTCTTTTATTAGTCTGTCTGTTGCAGGACGAGTTTTGTTTGTCTATGTACCTATCTAGCTATTTCAAGAAGAGAAGGAGATTAGTGTGTGTGTGTGTGCGTGTGTGCGTGTGTGGTTCTTTCTGTCTGACTATGTATGTATTTGTCTACCTATAAAATGTATGAGGAAGAGAAGATTAGATTTATGGCTGTTGCTAAATGCAGGAAGAGGCTAGTGTGTCTGTGTATTTATATGTCTGTCTGTGTGTCTAATGGAGGAAGCCTCACAGTACTAGACCCACTTGGAGGGATGCCAGTTGTCACCCTGAAGCAGCAGAGGGCACCCCCATTGCAGGCTGAGGGGGACACTGGATGGAAATCCACAGGCGTGCCTTGGCAGCCAGCGAACCCGCTTCAGCTGTCTATGTAGCCGCCACCGCCCCGCCCCTGACCCGCCCCGTTACCACCCCGCACCCGCCTACCGGGAGCCAGAAAACACAGAGATGTGCACTTCGTGTACCTCAGATAGCAGAGACCGAAGCCAGGACCGGCCAAGGAAGAGATTGGAGCAAATACACGGACTCGGTGGGTCAGCCACGACTCCTCAATGCAGCCCCTGACCGCACCGCAACGCCTCAGGGGCGCAGGCTGACCTGGAAGCATGTATACAATGTACCTGGGGAAGGAAAGGCCCCCCCCACGCCCAGACCAGGCCCTTGTGGAGATGGGAGCAAACTGATCGGCTCACCGGAGGCAGTCCGCTCCCCGTGACATCCCTTTCCCCTGAACTCACCTCACCAGCATCCCAGGACCATGCTGAAAAAGAGACTTAAATCCCGCATACCTGGTGTAGCAGAGGTCGCCCCGAGGCCAGGAGAGGGAGAGATGGGAGGAAAATGACCAACTCGCCGTGGCATCCCCCTTTACTGCTGTGCCGCCTCCGCCTATGCTGGCGACCTCTACCCCTGAACTCACCACGCCCCTCCCTGGAGCAGGTTGATGGCAAAGACTTAAATGCGGAGAACATGGGGGTGCGGAGGCCGTCCCCAGGCAAGGCAGCTTGGGATATGGGAGAATATCCTCGGGCTCTCGAGGGGCACCCTAGTCCCCTTTCGCAGCCACCAAAACCCGGGTCCAGACCGCACCCTGCCTGAAGTGTGTCTGGCTGTCTGACAGCCTGCGTGACTGCCTATCTATTGGAGGGTGGGATAGGCTAGAGTATGTGTGTGTCTGTCTGTTTATCTAACGGAGGTGGAGGCCACTATTATGTCTCTCTCTTGGCCCGTAGAACTATCTACGTGTATAACTATGTACCTAACTACCTTCCTACCTATCTATGTATCTATGTATCTATCTATCTATCCATCTATCTATCTATCTTTCTATCTATCTATCAATCTATCTTTCTATCTTCTTATCTACCTACAGGAGGCATACCTGCAGGCTAGTGTGTCATTTTATTTGTCTCTCTGTTGCAGGAAGAGGTTTGTGTGTTTATGTACCTATCTACCTATTTCAGGAAGAGGAGGAGACTAGTGTGTGTGTGTGTGTGTGTGTGTGCGTGTGTTGTTCTTTCTGCCTGACTATAAATGTATATGTGTACCTATATAATGTATGAGGAGGAGGAGGTTAGGATTTATGGCTGTTGCTAAATGGAGGAAGAGGCTAGTGTGTCTGCCTATTTATATGTCTGTCTGTCTGTCTAATGGAGGAAGCCGCACACTACTCGACCCACCTGGAGGGATGTCACTTGCCACCCTGAAGCAGCAGAGGGCGCCCCCATTGCAGGCTGAGGGGGACACTGGATGGAAATCCACAGGAGTGCCTTGGTAGCCTGCGAACCCCTCTTCTGCCCTCTGTGTAGCCGCCAAGGCCCGCCCCTTCCCCGCCCCGTGACCACCCCGCACCCGCCTACCGGGAGCCAGAAAACACAGAGATGTGCACTTCGTGTACCTCAGATAGCAGAGACCGAAGCCAGGACCGGCCAAGGAAGAGATTGGAGCAAATACACGGGCTCGGTGGGTCAGCCACGACTCCCCAGTGCAGCCCCTGACCGCACCGCACCGCACCGCCTCAGGGGCGCAGGCTGACCTGCAAACATGCATACAATGAACCTGGCGAAGGAGAGGCCCCCAAACCCCAGACCAACACCTTGTGGAGATGGGAGCAAACTGATCGGCTCACCCGAGGCCGTCCGCTCCCCGCGACATCCCTGTCCATGAACTCACCCCACCAGCATCCCAGGACCATACTGAGAAGGAGACTTAAATCCCGCAAACCTGGGCTAGCAGAGGCCGCCCCGAGGACAGGAGAGGGGGAGATGGGAGGAAAATGACCAACTCGCCTTGGCATCCCCCTTTACTGCTGTGCAGCCACCTCCTGGGCTGCTGACCTCTTCCCCTGACCTCACCACGCCCCTCCCTGAGCAGGCTGATCTCAAGGCCTTAAATGCCGTGAACCTGGGGGAGCGGAGGCAGTCCCCAGGCAAGGCAGCCTGGGACAAGGGAAGAAATCCTCTGGCTCTCGAGGTTCACCCTAGTCCCCTGTCGCGGCCGCCAAACCCCGTGTCCGGACAGCACCCTGCCTATAGTTTGTCTCTCTGTCTGACAGCCTGCCTGACTGCCTAACTATTGGAGGATGGCAGAGGCTAGACTATGTGTGTGTGTGTCTGTTTATCTAACGTAGGAAGAGGCGACTAGATTGTCTCTCTCTCGGCCCGCAGAACTATCTAACTTTATAACTATGTACCTACCTATCTACCTACCTTTCTACCTACCTAACTATCTATCTATCAAACTATCTATCTATCTATCTATCTATCTATCTATCTATCTATCTATCTATCTATCTATCTTTCTATCTATCTTCTTATCTGCCTACAGGAGGCATAGCAAGCAGGCTAGTGTGTCTTTTATTAGTCTGTCTGTTGCAGGACGAGTTTTGTTTGTCTATGTACCTATCTAGCTATTTCAAGAAGAGAAGGAGATTAGTGTGTGTGTGTGTGCGTGTGTGCGTGTGTGGTTCTTTCTGTCTGACTATGTATGTATTTGTCTACCTATAAAATGTATGAGGAAGAGAAGATTAGATTTATGGCTGTTGCTAAATGCAGGAAGAGGCTAGTGTGTCTGTGTATTTATATGTCTGTCTGTGTGTCTAATGGAGGAAGCCTCACAGTACTAGACCCACTTGGAGGGATGCCAGTTGTCACCCTGAAGCAGCAGAGGGCACCCCCATTGCAGGCTGAGGGGGACACTGGATGGAAATCCACAGGCGTGCCTTGGCAGCCAGCGAACCCGCTTCAGCTGTCTATGTAGCCGCCACCGCCCCGCCCCTGACCCGCCCCGTTACCACCCCGCACCCGCCTACCGGGAGCCAGAAAACACAGAGATGTGCACTTCGTGTACCTCAGATAGCAGAGACCGAAGCCAGGACCGGCCAAGGAAGAGATTGGAGCAAATACACGGACTCGGTGGGTCAGCCACGACTCCTCAATGCAGCCCCTGACCGCACCGCAACGCCTCAGGGGCGCAGGCTGACCTGGAAGCATGTATACAATGTACCTGGGGAAGGAAAGGCCCCCCCCACGCCCAGACCAGGCCCTTGTGGAGATGGGAGCAAACTGATCGGCTCACCGGAGGCAGTCCGCTCCCCGTGACATCCCTTTCCCCTGAACTCACCTCACCAGCATCCCAGGACCATGCTGAAAAAGAGACTTAAATCCCGCATACCTGGTGTAGCAGAGGTCGCCCCGAGGCCAGGAGAGGGAGAGATGGGAGGAAAATGACCAACTCGCCGTGGCATCCCCCTTTACTGCTGTGCCGCCTCCGCCTATGCTGGCGACCTCTACCCCTGAACTCACCACGCCCCTCCCTGGAGCAGGTTGATGGCAAAGACTTAAATGCGGAGAACATGGGGGTGCGGAGGCCGTCCCCAGGCAAGGCAGCTTGGGATATGGGAGAATATCCTCGGGCTCTCGAGGGGCACCCTAGTCCCCTTTCGCAGCCACCAAAACCCGGGTCCAGACCGCACCCTGCCTGAAGTGTGTCTGGCTGTCTGACAGCCTGCGTGACTGCCTATCTATTGGAGGGTGGGATAGGCTAGAGTATGTGTGTGTCTGTCTGTTTATCTAACGGAGGTGGAGGCCACTATTATGTCTCTCTCTTGGCCCGTAGAACTATCTACGTGTATAACTATGTACCTAACTACCTTCCTACCTATCTATGTATCTATGTATCTATCTATCTATCCATCTATCTATCTATCTTTCTATCTATCTATCAATCTATCTTTCTATCTTCTTATCTACCTACAGGAGGCATACCTGCAGGCTAGTGTGTCATTTTATTTGTCTCTCTGTTGCAGGAAGAGGTTTGTGTGTTTATGTACCTATCTACCTATTTCAGGAAGAGGAGGAGACTAGTGTGTGTGTGTGTGTGTGTGTGTGTGCGTGTGTTGTTCTTTCTGCCTGACTATAAATGTATATGTGTACCTATATAATGTATGAGGAGGAGGAGGTTAGGATTTATGGCTGTTGCTAAATGGAGGAAGAGGCTAGTGTGTCTGCCTATTTATATGTCTGTCTGTCTGTCTAATGGAGGAAGCCGCACACTACTCGACCCACCTGGAGGGATGTCACTTGCCACCCTGAAGCAGCAGAGGGCGCCCCCATTGCAGGCTGAGGGGGACACTGGATGGAAATCCACAGGAGTGCCTTGGTAGCCTGCGAACCCCTCTTCTGCCCTCTGTGTAGCCGCCAAGGCCCGCCCCTTCCCCGCCCCGTGACCACCCCGCACCCGCCTACCGGGAGCCAGAAAACACAGAGATGTGCACTTCGTGTACCTCAGATAGCAGAGACCGAAGCCAGGACCGGCCAAGGAAGAGATTGGAGCAAATACACGGGCTCGGTGGGTCAGCCACGACTCCCCAGTGCAGCCCCTGACCGCACCGCACCGCACCGCCTCAGGGGCGCAGGCTGACCTGCAAACATGCATACAATGAACCTGGCGAAGGAGAGGCCCCCAAACCCCAGACCAACACCTTGTGGAGATGGGAGCAAACTGATCGGCTCACCCGAGGCCGTCCGCTCCCCGCGACATCCCTGTCCATGAACTCACCCCACCAGCATCCCAGGACCATACTGAGAAGGAGACTTAAATCCCGCAAACCTGGGCTAGCAGAGGCCGCCCCGAGGACAGGAGAGGGGGAGATGGGAGGAAAATGACCAACTCGCCTTGGCATCCCCCTTTACTGCTGTGCAGCCACCTCCTGGGCTGCTGACCTCTTCCCCTGACCTCACCACGCCCCTCCCTGAGCAGGCTGATCTCAAGGCCTTAAATGCCGTGAACCTGGGGGAGCGGAGGCAGTCCCCAGGCAAGGCAGCCTGGGACAAGGGAAGAAATCCTCTGGCTCTCGAGGTTCACCCTAGTCCCCTGTCGCGGCCGCCAAACCCCGTGTCCGGACAGCACCCTGCCTATAGTTTGTCTCTCTGTCTGACAGCCTGCCTGACTGCCTAACTATTGGAGGATGGCAGAGGCTAGACTATGTGTGTGTGTGTCTGTTTATCTAACGTAGGAAGAGGCGACTAGATTGTCTCTCTCTCGGCCCGCAGAACTATCTAACTTTATAACTATGTACCTACCTTTCTACGTACCTAACTATCTATCTAACTATCTATCTATCTATCTATCTATCTATCTATCTATCTATCTATCTATCTATCTATCTTATCTACTACAGGAGGCATAGCAAGCAGGCTAGTGTGTCTTTTTATTAGTCTGTCTGTTGCAGGACGAGTTTTGTTTGTCTATGTACCTATCTAGCTATTTCAGGAAGAGGAGGAGATTAGTGTGTGTGTGTGTGCGTGTGTGCGTGTGTGGTTCTTTCTGTCTGACTATGTATGTATTTGTCTACCTATAAAATGTATGAGGAAGAGAAGATTAGATTTATGGCTGTTGCTAAATGCAGGAAGAGGCTAGTGTGTCTGTGTATTTATATGTCTGTCTGTGTGTCTAATGGAGGAAGCCTCACAGTACTAGACCCACTTGGAGGGATGCCAGTTGTCACCCTGAAGCAGCAGAGGGCACCCCCATTGCAGGCTGAGGGGGACACTGGATGGAAATCCACAGGCGTGCCTTGGCAGCCAGCGAACCCGCTTCAGCTGTCTATGTAGCCGCCACCGCCCCGCCCCTGACCCGCCCCGTTACCACCCCGCACCCGCCTACCGGGAGCCAGAAAACACAGAGATGTGCACTTCGTGTACCTCAGATAGCAGAGACCGAAGCCAGGACCGGCCAAGGAAGAGATTGGAGCAAATACACGGGACTCGGTGGGTCAGCCACGACTCCTCAATGCAGCCCCTGACCGCACCGCAACGCCTCAGGGGCGCAGGCTGACCTGGAAGCATGTATACAATGTACCTGGGGAAGGAAAGGCCCCCCCCACGCCCAGACCAGGCCCTTGTGGAGATGGGAGCAAACTGATCGGCTCACCGGAGGCAGTCCGCTCCCCGTGACATCCCTTTCCCCTGAACTCACCTCACCAGCATCCCAGGACCATGCTGAAAAAGAGACTTAAATCCCGCATACCTGGTGTAGCAGAGGTCGCCCCGAGGCCAGGAGAGGGAGAGATGGGAGGAAAATGACCAACTCGCCGTGGCATCCCCCTTTACTGCTGTGCCGCCTCCGCCTATGCTGGCGACCTCTACCCCTGAACTCACCACGCCCCTCCCTGGAGCAGGTTGATGGCAAAGACTTAAATGCGGAGAACATGGGGGTGCGGAGGCCGTCCCCAGGCAAGGCAGCTTGGGATATGGGAGAATATCCTCGGGCTCTCGAGGGGCACCCTAGTCCCCTTTCGCAGCCACCAAAACCCGGGTCCAGACCGCACCCTGCCTGAAGTGTGTCTGGCTGTCTGACAGCCTGCGTGACTGCCTATCTATTGGAGGGTGGGATAGGCTAGAGTATGTGTGTGTCTGTCTGTTTATCTAACGGAGGTGGAGGCCACTATTATGTCTCTCTCTTGGCCCGTAGAACTATCTACGTGTATAACTATGTACCTAACTACCTTCCTACCTATCTATGTATCTATGTATCTATCTATCTATCCATCTATCTATCTATCTTTCTATCTATCTATCAATCTATCTTTCTATCTTCTTATCTACCTACAGGAGGCATACCTGCAGGCTAGTGTGTCATTTTATTTGTCTCTCTGTTGCAGGAAGAGGTTTGTGTGTTTATGTACCTATCTACCTATTTCAGGAAGAGGAGGAGACTAGTGTGTGTGTGTGTGTGTGTGTGTGCGTGTGTTGTTCTTTCTGCCTGACTATAAATGTATATGTGTACCTATATAATGTATGAGGAGGAGGAGGTTAGGATTTATGGCTGTTGCTAAATGGAGGAAGAGGCTAGTGTGTCTGCCTATTTATATGTCTGTCTGTCTGTCTAATGGAGGAAGCCGCACACTACTCGACCCACCTGGAGGGATGTCACTTGCCACCCTGAAGCAGCAGAGGGCGCCCCCATTGCAGGCTGAGGGGGACACTGGATGGAAATCCACAGGAGTGCCTTGGTAGCCTGCGAACCCCTCTTCTGCCCTCTGTGTAGCCGCCAAGGCCCGCCCCTTCCCCGCCCCGTGACCACCCCGCACCCGCCTACCGGGAGCCAGAAAACACAGAGATGTGCACTTCGTGTACCTCAGATAGCAGAGACCGAAGCCAGGACCGGCCAAGGAAGAGATTGGAGCAAATACACGGGCTCGGTGGGTCAGCCACGACTCCCCAGTGCAGCCCCTGACCGCACCGCACCGCACCGCCTCAGGGGCGCAGGCTGACCTGCAAACATGCATACAATGAACCTGGCGAAGGAGAGGCCCCCAAACCCCAGACCAACACCTTGTGGAGATGGGAGCAAACTGATCGGCTCACCCGAGGCCGTCCGCTCCCCGCGACATCCCTGTCCATGAACTCACCCCACCAGCATCCCAGGACCATACTGAGAAGGAGACTTAAATCCCGCAAACCTGGGCTAGCAGAGGCCGCCCCGAGGACAGGAGAGGGGGAGATGGGAGGAAAATGACCAACTCGCCTTGGCATCTCCCCTTTACTGCTGTGCAGCCACCTCCTGGGCTGCTGACCTCTTCCCCTGACCTCACCACGCCCCTCCCTGAGCAGGCTGATCTCAAGGCCTTAAATGCCGTGAACCTGGGGGAGCGGAGGCAGTCCCCAGGCAAGGCAGCCTGGGACAAGGGAAGATATCCTTCTGGCTCTGCGAGGTTCACCCTAGTCCCCTGTCGCGGCCGCCAAACCCCGTGTCCGGACAGCACCCTGCCTATAGTTTGTCTCTCTGTCTGACAGCCTGCCTGACTGCCTAACTATTGGAGGACGGCAGAGGCTAGACTATGTGTGTGTGTGTCTGTTTATCTAACGGAGGAGGAGGCGACTAGAATGGTCTCTCTCTGGTCCCGCAGAACTATCTAACTTATAACTAGTAGTACCTACCTTTCGACCTGACCTAACTATCTATCTATCTAACTATCTATCTATCTATCTATCGATCCTTATCTACCTAAAGGAGGCATAGCAGCAGGCTAGTGTGTCTTTATTAGTCTGTCTGTTGCAGGACGAGTTTTGTTTGTCTATGTACCTATCTAGCTATTTCAGGAAGAGGAGGAGATTAGTGTGTGTGTGTGTGCGTGTGTGCGTGTGTGGTTCTTTCTGTCTGACTATGTATGTATTTGTCTACCTATAATGGTATGAGGAAGAGAAGATTAGATTTATGGCTGTTGCTAATGCAGGAAGAGGCTAGTGGTCTGTGTATTTATATGTCGGTCTGTGTGTCTAATGGAGGAAGCCTCACAGTACTAGACCCACTTGGAGGGATGCCAGTTGTCACCCTGAAGCAGCAGAGGGCACCCCCATTGCAGGCTGAGGGGGACACTGGATGGAAATCCACAGGTGTGCCTTGGCAGCCAGCGAACCCGCTTCAGCTGTCTAAGTAGCCGCCACCGCCCCGCCCCTGACCCGCCCCGTTACCACCCCCGCACCCGCCTACCGGGAGCCAGAAAACACAGAGATGTGCCTTCGTGTACCTCAGATAGCAGAGGACCGAAGCCAGGAACCGGCCAAGGAAGAGATTGGAGCAAATACACGGGCTCGGTGGGTCAGCCACGACTCCCCAGTGCAGACCCCTGACCGCACCGCACCGCCTCAGGGGCGCAGGCTGACCTGCAAACATGCATACAATGAACCTGGCGAAGGAGAGGCCCCCAAACCCCAGACCAACACCTTGTGGAGATGGGAGCAATCTGATCGGCTCACCCGAGGCCGTCCGCTCCCCGCGACATCCCTGTCCATGAACTCACCCCACCAGCATCCCAGGACCATACTGAGAAGGAGACTTAAATCCCGCAAACCTGGGCTAGCAGAGGCCGCCCCGAGGACAGGAGAGGGGGAGATGGGAGGAAAATGACCAACTCGCATTGGCATCCCCCTTTACTCCTGTGCAGCCACCTCCTGGGCTGCTGACCTCTTCCCCTGAACCCACCACGCCCCTCCCTGAGCAGGCTGATCTCAAAGCCTTAAATGCCGTGAACCTGGGGGAGCGGAGGCAGTCCCCATGCAAGGCAGCCTGGGACAAAGGGAAGATAGAAATCTCTCTGGCTCGCGAGGTTCACCATATTCCCCTGTCGCGGCCGCCATACACCACGTGTCCGGACAGCCCTGCCTATAGTTTGTCTCTGTCTGACAGCCTGCCTGACCTAACTATTGGAGGATGGCAGAGGCTAGACTATGTGTGTGTGTGTCTGTTTATCTAACGTAGGAGGAGGCGACTAGATTGTCTCTCTTGGGCCCGCAGAACTATCTAACTTATAACTATGTACCTAAATTCTACCTACCTAACTTTCTATCTAACTATCTACTATCTATTTCTATCTATCTACTATCTATCTATCTATCTATCTATCTATCTATCTATCTATCTATCAATCTATTTATCTATATATCTATCTATCTATCTATCTATCTATCTATCTATCTATCTATTTATCTATCTATTTCATCTATCTATCTAACTACAGGAGGCATAGCAGTGGCTAGTGTGTCTTTTTATTAGTCTGTCTGTTGCAGGACGGAGTTTTGTTTGTCTATGTATCCTATCTAGCTATTTCAGGAAGAGGAGGAGTCTTAGTGTGTGTGTGTGTGCGTGTGTGCGTGTGTGGTTCTTTCTGTCTGACTATGTATGTATTGTCTACCTATATAAATGTCATGAGGAAGAGAAGATTAGATTTATGGCTGTGCTAATGCAGGAAGAGGCTAGTGTGTCTTGTGTATTTATATGTCTGTCTGTCTGTCTAATTGGGGAAGCCTCCCAGTACTAGACCCCACTTGGAGGGATGCCAGTTGTCACCCTGAAGCAGCAGAGGGCTACCCCCATTGCAGGCTGAGGGGGACCCTGGATGGAAATCCACAGGCGTGCCTTGGCAGCAGCGAACCCGCTTCAGCTGTTATGTAGCGCCACCGCCCCGCCCTGACCCGCCCCGGTTCCCACCCCGCACCCGCCCCTACCGGGAGCCAGAAAAACACAGAGATGTGCACTTCGTCGTACCCTCAGATAGCAGAGACCGAAGCCAGGACCACGGCCAAGGAAGAGATTGGAGCAAATACACGGGCTCGGTGGGGTCAGCCACGAACTCCTCCAATGCAGCCCCCTGACAGCACCGCACCGCCTCAGGGGCGCAGGCTGACCCTGGAAGCATGTAACAATGTACCCTGGGGCAGGAAAGGCCCCCCCCACGCCCCATGACCAGGCCCTTGTGGAGATGGGAGCAAACTGATCGGCTCACCGGAGGCAGTCCGCCCCCGTGACATCCCTTTCCCCTGAACTCACCTCACCAGCATCCCAGGACCATGCTGAAAAGAGACTTAAATCCCGCATACCTGGTGTAGCAGAGGTCGCCCCGAGGCAGGAGAGGGAGAGATGGGAGGAAAATGACCAAACTCGCCGTGGCATCCCCTTTATGGCTGTCTGCTAGCCTAATGCTGGCGACCTCTACCCCTGAACTCACCACGGCCCCTCCTGGGCAGGTTGATGGCAAGACTTAAATGCGGGAACATGGGGGTGCGAGGCCGCCCCAGGCAAGGCAGCTTGGGATATGGGGGAATATCCTCGGACGCTCTCGAGGGGCACCCTAGTCCCCTTTCGCAGCCACCAAAACCCGGGTCCAGACCGCACCCTGCCTGAAGTGTGCTGGCTGTCTGACAGCCTGCCTGACTGCCTATCTATTGGAGGGTGGATAGGCGTAGAGTATGTGTTGTCTGTCTGTTATGTAACGGA